>NC_059090.1:6774497-7459406 GCF_020497125.1 Mauremys mutica | reverse complement strand
CTGCACTATCATTCCATAGATTTGGATTGTTAATATGCTTCAGATCTGCTGTGCCTAAGCTCAAGGGATCCAAGCAAAACCACCCCTCACCTGGTTATGCAGAGCACTGCAGATGGCTTGAAACTTCCCGTCAGGGAGAGGGATCTTATATTCACCAGAGACCTCCAAGAGCTGGCTCAGACTCTGCAACAGAGGGTGAAAGTCAGATGGTGGCACACACAGGAGCAATATGTAGTGACTGAAGTAGATTCAGGGGATTCATGGATTCCAAGGCCGAAACGGATTATTGCCATCATCTAGTCTGACCTCCGGTATAACACAGGCCACAGACCTTGCCCAGAATAATTCCCAGAGCAGAGCTTTTAGAAAAACATCCCAATCTCGATTTAAAAACTGTCAGTGAGGGAGAATCTGCCTCGGCCCTTGGTAAATGGTTGTAATGGTTAATTATCTCACCATTAAAAATGGACACCACATTTCCAGTCTGAATGTGTCTTGCTTCAGTTTCTAGCCACTGGATCAAGTTACCCCTTTCTCTGCTAGACTGAAGAGCCCGTTATAAAACGTGAGTCCCTCATGTAAGATATTATAGACTGTCATGAAGTCACCTGTCACAGGATAGGTCCACCCCGTCAGGGTGGTACCAGGTTGTGGAGGAAATGAAGTAGATCTCGGGCGGCCCAGCTGGCCTAGTCTCCTTAGCCACCGCAGCAGTCCTGACTCCTACAGCAGCATAGCCTAATGGTTGGGATCAGCGCAGCAGCCCTTCAGTGAGGGTCCACGGCCAAACAGCTTGAGTCTGTAGGGCTCCCCTTCTAGGTATAGCAGTGTGGCCTAGTGGCCAAAGTCAATGGAACCACCCTTGGCAGCAGAGCAATGCAGCCTAGTGGCCAGAGTCATTAGAACCACCTTTTGCAGCAGGGAAGTGTTGCCTAGTGGCCAGCCCTTCTCCACTGGGTCCTACGTATTCCACAGGTCCCAGCCCAGGGCCCTGTCTTGCCGCAGGGGTATCTGCCACCAAATCAGCAGGGATCCTTCCAAAACACGCCAAGTCAAAGCCCAGTGCCTCAACTGGATCAATGCTTAGTCTACCTAGGATACTTTCCACTCAGGAATTCTGTGGTCTCTCCTCCATCTCTGGCATTGGGCGGCTGGGGGTCGGTTGCAGCCACAGTCTGGCTGACCTCTGAATCCTGGAGCACTGGCAGTCTCTCTGCAGGAGCCTCCAATGCACCCAGGGCCGGCGCTTCCATTTAGGCGAGCTAGGCAGTCGCCTAGGGCGCCAGGATTTGGGGGGGGGCGGCATTTTGCCTGGAGGGCGGCAGGTGGTTCCTGCAGACCTCCTGCAGATGTGCCTGTGGAGGGTCCGCTGGTCCAGCGGCTCTCGTGGAGCATCCGCAGGCACGCCTGCGGCAGGTCCACCGGAGCCGCGGGACCGGCGGCAAAATGGGTAGAGCCGGCCCTGCGCCTAGGGTGCCAAAAACCCTGGCACTGCTCCTGAATGCACCTCTGCTCTCTTCGGCAGCCATCCCAGACTGAGCTGAGTGGCTCTCTTTAATATCCTGGTTCCAGCTGAAGCATGCCCAGCAGAGATGAGGGGCCATGGCCTCCTTAACCCATAAAGTATGATTATCCCGTGTTGAACCAATGTTGGGTAGCTAAACCCAATCACGCACCCTTTTACTTTCTGTTTGTTAAACTAAATAGATTGAGTTCCTTGATTCTACCACTGTAAGGCATGTTTTCTAATCCTTTAATCACTGTGGCTCTTCTCTCAATCTCCTCTCCAATTTATCAACACCCTTTTTGAGTTGTGGGCACTAGAACTGGACACCGTATTCCAACAGTAGTCACACAAGTGCCAGATTTAGAGGTAAAATAACCACTGTACTCCTCCTAGAGATTCCCCTTTTTATGCTTTTCAGCTTTTTTGGCCACAGCATGAGCTCATGTTCAGCTGATTGTGGTGATCATGATGAATAATCTTTTTCAGAGTCACTGCTTCCCAGGACAGCATCCCCCATCATGTATGTACGGCCTAAATTCTTTGTGCCTAGATGCTCACATTTACATTCAGCCATATTTAAATGCACCTTTGTTTGCACCCAGTTTACCAAGTGATCTAGATCTCTCTGAATCTGTCCTCTCCATTTTTTACCACTTCCCAATTTTTATCTCATCTCCCAACTTTATCAGAGATGTTTTTATGTCCTCTGCCAGGTTATTGATAAAAAAGGTGACAATCGAATTCCTTCCTGCATCTAAACACTTTTCTCCTTTGCTGCTTCAAGCTTCCAGAATGTCTCTGATGCCATCTACAGATTTTACTGTACTGAAGCAGTTCTGTAGTGCTCTGATGCTATCAAACAAGTCCATCATGCGTTGGTTCCCTCCAAATCATGGGTATTTCAACCCCAAAAGTGACCACATACTGTACCAGAAAGCTTCAACCAACAGAGATGGTGAGTAAATATCACTACCAAGAAGTTATAGCTGTCTCGTGAGTTCATTTACAACAGTGTAGCCGCACTGAAGACAGAATATGGCCCCTTAATTCTTGCTCATGTGGTACTCAGGGTAGATGAAATAGAGAGAGAAGGGGAGTGAGACAATATCTTTAATTAGATTATCTCACCCACCTTGGCGCTGTTGGGACCAACATGGCTACAACAGCACTGCATAGAACGGGAGGTGAAATAGACAGGCAATGCTTTTAGATCCATCTAGTTACATAATCCAAAGCAATCACCCTCAAGCCTCCTTAGTATTAATTTTCAGCCATTGACCATTGGCTTGGTACTGACCAGAGACAACATATGGCAGACCATGCTCTGAGGAGCTTATGAACTAAAAGAGAGACGCAGAGTTGACAGGATGTACTGGGAAATCATGAGGGAGGATCTTGTTGGGGAGGGGGGCAGGTGTTTTGTTTTTTATCTCCTTATCATCCTCCCCAGGAAACAGAGGATGCTTTTCATAAGAAGCATTTACCTACAAATCTTCTTGCCTGGCTCACCATGTGTATAAACCCAGAACTCGTGTGGATATTTATTTTCTAACAAGTCACTGTCTCAACCAGGAAACCCCACTGGCAGCAAATTCCTTGTGCAGTTCATACATGCACACACATAGACAGTTACCTTAAGGAGTGGTACCTCACCTTGGTGACGTGAAAAACATCAGTGTTTTCGTTATATTGCTCAAGGAGCCATGAGAGGTGTTCAAATATCTGATCTTGATACTCCTCTTTGTGTAGCAGGAGGCTCATCATGGGACCAAGGGCTTTGATGATAGCCTGCTTGAGCTGCATAGATGAGACACAGAATTTATGTTCCTACTAATTCATTCAGTATCATCCAATGGGCACACCTTTTCTACTTCCAATGCCTGCAACTTCCCTTGTTCCACTGTAGGAATGGGCCTATCTCAATATTTCCTAAAGAACCGGGACTCGTAGAGTTGGTTTCAGGATTATATCCTAATGCACCTCACAACTATAGGAGGTAAAATATTCCCCAGATTAGTATGCATTCTAGGCCAACTCATCCCTGCTGGAACTCCACTGGGGCTGAATGGAGGAATTAATTTAAGCCACTATCCCATGTTTATCTGCACGTTAGGTGCATAAAACTAGAATCCATGTACACTGTGTACTGACAGAATTTCCATGATGTGGTGACATTATAAATGTTTGGGTTTTAGATGTTTTACATGACACTCTGTTCCATCCAAGAGGACCTACCACTAAATGCCATCATCACAATGAGTATCAGACACATAGAATTTAACATTACAATTTCTGCTAAAGGTTTAGAGAACCAGCAATTCTCACCTCCGGCTCCTCACAGGTCAGCCAGTTGCTGGTCACATGAGTGTAGACGGGAAGAAAATGATTGCAGAGTCGCAATTGGCCCACTTTGGGGAATGAGCACTTTTCCCAGTTAGCCAAAAAGAGACGTACTGCCCTTGACCATTGTTCCAGAACTGCATGGACGGAGAGAAGACAGGCAATGTGAAAAGGACACATTAGTAACGAGGAGAAGTTGCTTTATCCATGAAGACACCCAGGCCAAAAGTTTACTACAATTCCATGGCAGCTACTGCTCTGTTCAGGACTAGACGCTGAAATCCAACATCAATTTTGAGCTATTTCTCTTCCCCCCATTCCGTGTCTTGTTTCTCAAAAGGCTTTTTAATTTGCAGATCTCTCAATCTTTTTTCAATTACCAGCATCTGAAGACAATTTTTTCTCCCTTCCTTGTTACCTCTTAATTAGAGCTGCTTGAAAAAACAGTTTAAATTAAATTACAAATCTTTACTGATGGTGATTTTTTCTTTCAAAATTGCAAAGTTTAAAAATCATTTCTATTTTTCAAAAATCAAAAAAATCCAGCCACCTCTTTAGATACTCAGAAACACTGGATGCACACTTCCTGATCAGACTTGTCACTGACATTTTTCACATTTGTTTTTCATCAAATTTGGGGAAAAAATTATGGAAAATATAATTAAAAATCAAAATATTTCAGCAAGCTCTCCTCTGAACGACTCGTGTCCTCTGCAGTTATTGTTTATTTAACTCTAACATTGGATGATTTTATCTTGAGTTACAGTTTGTCTGAAAGATGTTCAGTGCCCCTAACTGCCATTGGCTTTACTGGGATTTGAAGGTAGTGGGGAGCACTTTGCCCTAAAGGTAGGTGTATCTAGTGTCCTTGCTAAGAAGAATTAGGGCCCAATCCTGTTGTCTATGAAGTCGATGGCAAAATTCCCATTTACCTCAAAGGCACAGGATTAACCCCTTACTGAGCATCACCTGAAAAGCAAAGGAAGAGAGAAGTGGAGAGGAAGAGAAGACAGAGAAAGAGGGTGAAAGGAGATGATGATAAAGAAACTAAGAGGAGAGAATGGGTGAAGGAGTGGGAAATGGGATTTTTAAATGTACAGTATTGAAATCTGTTCCCTTCACCTCCTCCCCCAGGAGACTGCCGGCAGATGGGCAGCTTCAGCCTTTGTGTCTGTTTATTTTAAATTATATCCATGAGTCATAAAGGGCTTGAACTTACAAATGCTCAGTGCCTCCTGCAAAGTGAGGAGCACTCCCAACTTCACTGAGTGCTGCGGGAGCCAAGGAACGCACCACCTGGTGCAATCCAGGGCAGGGACCACAGTTCAGGGCATGTTTGCAAACTTGGTCAGTCACTCCAATCTGTACCAAGACCCCCTAAATATCCATTTGGGGCACCTGCAGTAAGTGCTGGCACTTACCACCGCAAAATGCTTGTCTCAGCCTGCCGTCCTTGACGAACTCCAGCATGGAGAACATGGTGTTCAGGGTCACTCTCACAAAAGGAATACACTTACGTGCTGCAGAGAAAGGCAGAAGAGAAGGAAGATAGATAATCGGCTGCTCTCCTCCTTCTTAGAACACACTTAGAAACACTGAGGGGCAGGATACTATGGGCTCCTGGGTCATTTTGCGCTGCGTAAGCAGAGCAGACTGGCTTTAAAGGAGCCATTGAAAGCCAGTGGGGGATTCACCCTGAAGAGAGGAATCCTGCACCAGTGCACAGCTGTGCCCGATGCCCAACTCACTCCCAGCGTAAGGGGAGAGCACTGGGGCCGGATGGGAAGTGGGGTGGAGAAGAGCTCCACTAGACCTGATCTTCCACTCATTCCCATCCTTAAGGAACTTCAGTTGGGGGCAGAAGTTAGAGCTTCCACTGCCGTCTGGACAGCTCATGATCTGGAAGCCAGAACTAGCAAGAGCAGTGAATCCTGTGTCTCTCCACACACGCACGCACACACTCAAGCAGAGCTCTGTTTAGCTGCAACATTTTTAGGTAGAGAGAGTAATCCCCTGTCCTTAAATGAAAGACGATAACTTTGAAACAAAAGATGGAAGTTACAATACCATAGGCTGATGACAGGTTGCCCAGCGTAACTAAAATAAACTCTTCAGGCAGCTTCGGTGGTTTCAGGTGACAGCGCAGCTCATACATGACATGATCAAAATAGCAGCTTGCCAGAGTCACTAACGTGTTGCTAGCTGCCACTTTTACTTCATTTGTTGCTTCCTACAAAAAAAACAAAACAAAACAAAACAAAACAAAAAGAGAAAGACTGAAGTAACTGAAGCCGGTTGCACTAGCCAGAGTTGTTTATGAGAGTCAAGATCTTATTTCTGTGCATAAGTTCCGAATGAACTCACCCAACTTTCTGTGGATACAGTCATTAGTCATAAATATTCATTGAGTCGTTTGGCTAAACAATTTTCAGCCTTCGAGTTGCTTGCAAGCTGCTTAGTTAGACTATTCATTATTAGCTCCTTGTGGGTGGATGACTGGTCACCTTAGTCACGTGATATTTTGCCCTGCCCTTCCCTGAGGAGGTAGTGAGACACAGACAGCTTCAAGATATTCAGAGAGCTTTCCTGGAATAAACTGTCCCCCAAAAGGAGGCTGACTTCCTTTGGAACAAGAGAGAGATTTTTCCATGGGTTTTCCTGCTGCCAAACTAGATTCTAAATCCAATGCTGCTGCTTTTGGAGATAGCTCAGATTCTGTCTGTCTTAGAGCTTTATACTGCCACTTATCCCTATAGTATCAGAGCGCCTTTCACATAACATCAGTATCAAAAATGAAATCCCTAGTAGACTTTGGGAAAGACGTGCTCATTAAGAAACCACAGGCCTGTCTCTGTGTCTGAGATCATGTGTCTCAGGTCCTGATCCTGCAAAGCACTTAAGCACATGTGTAACTTTCACATGTGAGTTTTCCCATCTTATGCATGTGCACAAGTGCTGTCTAGGACCTGGGCTTTGGTCTGGAGGAAGGTGTGGGCCTCTAACAGAAGAATACATTTTCATTTCAGTATATAGTTTACCCCCCCCCAAAAAAAGAGAGTTTTAATTAGTTAAAGCTTTGGATCCTTTGATTAGTAGCTCAGGAGAACTAACTTACCTGAGTCTCTCTCATCTGGTCTGAGGCTAGGCTTACAATGTTTTTCACTAGCCTTATCTCTAGGCCCCCGGTGTCCTGCTGTAATACCTCCTCCAGGATATAGTAAATGGCTACTCTGTTTTGCTGGGGACAAACCAGAAAAGAGAAAAAAAAATTCGGAAAAGTTTTTCTTGATGACCACACAGTAATTTGACAAATAAGCCCCTGCCCTAAAGAGCTTCCAATCCAAACATGAAATGATTAGCCCAAGTCTTATCATAACAGAGCAGGTCTGTGGCCAGGAAGAGAATCCATATCTCCTGAGTCATTATCCAGAGTCCTATCCCCTAGGCCACACTGACTCCTCAGCCAGCATGCTCACACAACTACTCCATTGACTTAATTGGTGTAAAACATGCCATGCCCTCCACAATCACCATATTAGCAGCACTTCAGAAGCAGCCGAACAATTGACATATTTTAATCTTCCTGCAGAAAAAAAAGCCAGAAGAAGCCTCCTTCACTGACCCCTTCTCGAGTTTCATTTATTGAAAACAAACAATAAAAAGGAGCCCCTTGCCCTTGCTCTAGTCACTGCAGACAGAATTGGTAAATGTGTAATTACAAAATACCCAACTCCCGCAGTAAGTCCTCAACAGCTTCTAGTGCAAATTAGCTCAGCAGTTAGATCTACATTGACAGTCGCACAGTTAAAGGTGTCTTTTATGAGGCCCATCAGTGTAGAAATTCACAGATGATACTAAATATGGGGGAGTTTAGTATCAGCTGGGACAGAAAAAAAATAAAGAGGGACACAGAGAAATTAAAAACCTGAGCAGAGAACAAGATTCCTTTCAGAAAACTGCAAACTAGCCCATCTGGAAAGGATGTAACTGACATAATGGGAGGGAGAAAAGTGGGAAGCAACAAGTGCCCTGGGGGTGACAGTGAAAAACCAAGTCAACGTGTCTATGCAAGGGGTGACGGCTACCACAAAGAGCCATGTGGGTTGGGTCTTTTCCACACAGGGATCATGGCACAAAGCAGGAAGATGACAGTTCCTCTCTGTTCATCTAAGGTGTGACTGCATCTGGATTATTGCATTTTCTAGCACCACATTCCCAGAGAGAGCAACAAACTGGAAGTAATTCATGGGAGAGCAAAAAAAGAATGCAGGGGGGTGGCAGAACTGACTTCTGAACAGAGCCCTGCAACCTGACCCAAATCCTATGGGACCTGACTACAGGCATCAGGGTCAGGTTGGATGAAAAAACAACTGGCTCTTGGGCTCAGGTCAGGTCGGCTCTCCTCCTTTAGCTCATGGGATCAGCACAACAGGGGGCAGTGTCAGAGGATGAAGCCATTGATGCACATCGTTGCCGCTGCGCCGGCTCCATGAGCAGGATGCAGTGGCAATATCTGGTTTGGGAGGAAGGGTTGGGACCAGGATGGAAAATGATTCAACCCTCTCAAGGTGAGGTGAGTGGGCTTGGGGCCAGTTCAGGTTGGGCTTCAAAACTGGGCCTGAGCAGACCTCTACTTCTGAAGACAGACTGAAAGAACTGCCAAAGGCAGATGCGGCAAAAGGAGGACTATGAGGGAGACATGATAATACCATACAACTATATGTAGCATGTGAACATCAAGGAGGAAGAGGAATTTTTTAGGCAGTGATGAGCTCCAGCCGGTTCGCACCGGTTCCCGAGAACCGGTTGTAAAATTTAGAAGCCTTTTTAGAACCGGTTGTTCCAGGACAAATGGTTCTAAAAAGCTTTTAAATTTAACAAAGGCTAGGGCAGCTGTCCACCCGGCCCGGCCCCAACTCACCTCACCCTCTCCCCTGAATGCTCCACCTCCTTCTCCTCCCCTTCCCCAGCTTCCCGCGAATCAAATGTTCGCGGGAAGCCTGAAAAATGCAGCAGGCAGGTAAGCTGGGCGCGGGGGGGACGGTGTGTGCATGGCCCAGTCCAGCTCCCCCTGGCCCTGGCCGAGCGCCCCAGCCAAGCACCACCGGCTGGGGCTGGTCCCGGCTGAGTGGCTCGGACCTGGCCCAGCTGGGGACCCGCAGCTCCGGCCCGGCCCGGGGAGTCGGGCCCTGCGGCCCCGGCCTCCCCGGCCCCGGACGCCCCAGCCCCGGCCGAGCAGCCCCCCGGCGCCGGCTGAGCGGCCCCTGCCCCCCGGCCCCCCGGCGCCCGCCGAGCGGCCCCGGCCCGAGGAGTCGGGCCCCCGCGGCTCCGGCCCCGACGCCGGCCAAGCGGCTCCGGCCTGGCCCGGCCCGGGAGTCGGGCCCCCGCGGCTCTGGCCCCGGTGCCGGCCGAGCGGCTCCGGCCCGGCCCGGGGAGTCGGGCCCTGCGGCTCCGGCCCCGGTGCCGGCCGAGCGGCTCCGGCCTGGCCCGGAGAGTCGGGCCCCGCAGCTCCGGCCCCGGGGCCCACCGAGCGGCTCCGGCCCGGCCCGGGGAGTCGGCTCCCCCCGCCACCGGCCCCGGTGCCGGCCGAGCGGCTCCAGCCCGGCCCAGGCTGGGGAGTCGGGCCCAGCGGCGCCGGCTGAGCGGCTCCGGCCCGGCCTGGGGAGTCGGGCCCCGTGGCTCTGGCCCCGGTGCTGGCTGAGCGGCTCCGGCCCAGCAAGTCGGGCCCCATGGCTCCGGCCCCGGTGCCGGCCGAGCGGCTCCGGCCCGGCAAGTCGGGCCCCGCAGCTCCGGCCCCGGTGCCGGCCGAGCGGCTCTGGCCTGGCCCGCGGCTCTGGCCCCGGTGCCGGCCGAGCGGCTCCGGCCCGGCCCGCGGCTCTGGCCCCGGTGCCGGCCGAGCGGCTCCGGCCCGGCAAGTCGGGCCCCGCAGCTCCGGCCCCGGTGCCGGCCGAGCGGCTCTGGCCTGGCCCGCGGCTCTGGCCCCGGTGCCGGCCGAGCGGCTCCGGCCCGGGGAGTCAGGCCCTACGGCACTGGTCGAGGTCCCGGAAGAGCGGACCCGGACCCAGGCAGTGTGGTAAGGGGGCAGGGAGCAGGGAGGCAGTGTTCGGTGTGTTGTGGGGGGGTCAGGGTGGTCAGAGGGCAGAGAACAGGGGGATTGAATGGGGACAAGGGTCCCGGGGGGCAGTCAGTAAGGAGCAGGGGTTGGATGAGGTGGCAGGGGCAGTCAGGGACAGAGAGAAGGGGTAGTTGGATGGGGCAGGGGTCCCAGGGGGCCATCAAGAATAAGAGGAGAGATTGGATGGGGCTGCAAGGGGCAGTCAGAGGACAGGGATGGGTCAGGGGTCCCAGGGAGGTGTCAAGGAACATGGGGGGTTGGATGGGGCATGACTCCCGGGGGGGGTATGACCCCCTCATGAGGTGAGGAGGAGGGAACCGGTTGTTAATATTTTGGCAGCTCATCACTGCATTTAGGTAAAAGTAGGAGTAATGGGATTAAACTAAAAAAAGACATACAATTTAGACTTTAACAACAGGAAAAATGCCTCACCTGTGAGACGGGTCTATAAGGTTATGACATAGTCTTCCTAGGAAAATAGCGGAAGTTCAGTCATTAGGGGCTTTTAAAATTAGTTTGGCCAAACCAGTGGGAAATGGCCATTTGGAATGGTTCTGCATTCACAGGGACATGGACTGGATGATCCAATAGATCTTTTCCATCTCTGTCTCCTGGGAGTCTCTATATCTAGGTGACCTGCATGCCAAGGTCATAAAGCCCTTTGGAATGTTCAGAGCCAATCAGATCTCTCGATTGGCTAAACATTCCATTGGTGCTGCTTGAAAAGGAGGCTTCTGCAAACTGCAATCAGAACACACAGCTCCACTGGGGAGAAGCTCCTTCCATTCATTTTTAAATGTCAGGAGGATTTGTTTAATTGAAAATTGTCACTGATAATTTATGAATACATAAGCACTATGTAATACAAGTAGCTCTGGATTAGGCAATAATTTTATTCTTTAAAACCAAAAGAGATTCATCATTAATCAAGTAATTCAAATAATTAAAGTACTAGGAGGCCAAGACAAGCAGTTCGGTTCTGCTCATAAGGGCTAGTGGGGGAGGACAGACTGGGGCAGGGGCTGAATGGGAGTGGAGACCCAGTGTTACAGGGGGGAGGGAGGTTCAGAACCACATAGTGATGGGGGAGGAGGTGCAGAGCTACACAGGGACAGGGGATGGTTGGGTGGGGCATAGAGCCACATTGGGATGGGGGGAGTGGGTATCTGAGTGGGGGTGGAGGAACACATGTGGACAAGGGGTGCAAGGACCCATGAGGGTGCAGGAACACATGGAGGCAGGGGCAGATGCCTTACTGAATGGGAGAGGTTAGGAGTCAGCCAGGGTCTGCATGGGGAGAGCTCCCTAACAATTCCTCCCCGCCCCTCCCAAAAAAACTGTTCCATACCTTTCCCATCCATACCCAGCAACCCTCCAAGTTCACACCCAGGCTCCTTCCCAGCAATTCACCTCCCTCTCCCTCAGCTCCTCCATTACCCCTGACTCCACCAAGCCATGAGGGGTGCAAGAAATATGGCTCTGTAGTGAGTTGAAGTGAATTGTTACTCAGAGTTCTGTATTAATATGCATAGTAAGGAATCTATTTGTCAAAAAAGATTTCCTCAATCCTTTTTGTTGTCTATTGAGACAGACATACTTGCTGACAGGGATTTTGAAATAAATAATTTGAACTGGTGCAATTATATTGTATATTTGCAGAAATGTTAAAATACTGTGCGCATCATTTTTACTTTTTTGTTGCAGAATCCGCCACACACACCCCCCCCGGAAAATATATAGATAAGGTCCCTTCAGTGCTATAATCTCAATAATCTTTCTTATGATGACATGAGTGTTGGTTAGGAATAAGAGCAGGGAGTCAGTTCACTTGGGTTTTATTCACATTCTTTTACTAACTTGCTAAGTGGTGTTGAGCAAGTAACTGAATTCCCTGTGACACAAATCATCTGTAAATGGGGATCATGCTTACCATTCTCACAAGGGTGCTGTGAGTCTTAATTCACTAGTGTTAGGTAAGTGCTTTGAGATTTTTGGATGAAGATGCTAAAGAAGGGCAAAGTATTATTGGAAGAGATTACTGCAGGTCCTATAGTGTACTTTTACTATATACAACCCATGTACTCCACTGTGTGAAAATGGACAATGCTCTTTTTGTAGAGCATTATATCAGCCTGATCTGTAATAACAGCATTTTGCATGATGGAGGATAGAAGGGTGAATACAGATTATGCTGCTGGTGCACCAGGCCAAGTTCTATACTGAATTACCCCCATGCATTCCCCCAGGAAGTCAGGCAGAATTTGGTGTGGACACATGGAAAGCAGATTTAATTTCATGAAACTGCCCTACCTTATCCTGTTGCAATTTCTCCAGCAGAACTCTCACAACACTAGCCAGCTTGGTCTTAGCTATAGAGGCAATCCTGAGGGCAATTCTGTCCTTATCTTGGTCATCCATGTGTGCCAGGAGGGAAACAACCTCATTATAAACACCTGAAATTTAATAAAAGGATTTGGCTGGTTACCACTGATAGTAGAATTGGTGCTGGCCTCTTTAATTCACTATCCAGTAAAGATTCTGCAGGTGCCCAAACACTGTGAGGAGAAGACGACCTGGGAATCATGTAAATTCTCTTCCTTCCTCCTGATGACCAGGTTTGTGTGCTGAAGGACCCAATGTGTTTGGGGGGAAATCATAATGAAGAAAATTTGTTCCTTTCAAGTAGATCCCCATGTAAAATAATCTTCCTTTCCCTCTTTACTATCAATTGATGAGGTTTGATAGCATACAGAATAATAATTTATGGCCCAAATTTTCAAAACTGGGTGCCTAAACTTAAGCACCTACATCCATATTAAGGCACCTACACCCTGATATAGCATCCTAATCACATGCTTAACTCTAAGCCAACAAAGAGACCTAAAGTTAAGCACATGCTTTAAGAGTTTTGCTTAGTCAGACCTCCCCCATAACATTCAATAGAAACTCAGATTCTCAGGAAAGTTTCCAGGTCCAGAGGCTGTAGGCCAAGTCCTCAACTGGTGTAAATCAACACAGCTACAAGGAAGACAACAGAGCAACACTGGTTTACAGCAGCTGAGGTTCTGGTCATGCAAATGGAGAACATTACAACTAATCTATCTGTATGCCTAGGCTTTCTGAATGTGTGTGTGAATAGACTGGATCTAGAAAATACAATGCTGACCCTTACCTCTCTCAGTTACCTCCTGTTCACTCACAAGATTATTCATGTTTTAGTCTTTTTTCACCACTTCCTCCAGTCCTTTCTCCAAAGAGCTCCTGTCCTGGTAGGCAGCTGGCCTCTCAGTCTGTCATGGCCAGGATAGCCAGTTCAGATTATGCAAGCACTATTATGACATGGATGTGACTGTAGCATACCACACAATCAGCTGCTGACCAGGTATGTGTTGTAATTACATGGACAAGATCCTCAAAGGTATTTAGGCTCCTAACTCACACTGAAATCAGTAGCTTTTAGGAACCTAAATACATTTCAATATCTGGGCCCATACATGTAAGCAGTTCAATAGATGGCTACATTTGCTCCAGTGTAGAATTTCTCATTCTCTCAACATCACTTTGAATTTTGGTTTGGTCCCTCTCTCAGTTTACCACACTTTCCAGTATTGGTTTTACCTGAAAATCTGCTCCTGGTTGAATTTATATAAATAAAAGCACCAAACAAAGAAAGAGAAGAAACTGCCTTGGAGAATGCACAGTGACCCTTGAGTGTGGTTGGTTGGTTTCCCTCTGCTTTTTAATTTGGTTGATCAAAAAGCCTGATGAAACCTTATTGAACTGTATTACAAATATTGATTTTATATTCTTTTACAATGAATTGAAATTTATACTTAATTTCCATGTCCTGCCAGACAAATCAACTACATTAATTTTTATTGTGTTTGATACAGTGTGGTGTCATATGTAGAGCCAACTCTTGATTTTGGAAGTTATGTTGCCTTTAAAGCATTCAGAGTGATGACACTCTTTGCAGTAAACCATATGGAAAAATAATTCCAATTACATTTGTCCCTTGCTATGTATAACTGTTTTTGTGCCTTACCCTTTCTGATTTTATCCTTACACGTATATGCTATTCTTTTGTACTCCTCCTTAGTAATTCTTCCGTTTCACATTTTGTAGGATTTCTTTTTGATTTTCAGGTCATTAAAAAACTTACTATTCTTCCTATCTTTCCTTTGTATTGGCAGTTGTGCCTTTAATATTGTTTCCATGAGAAACTGCCAGCTTTCCTGAACTCCTTTATGCCTTAGATATTTTCCTTATGGGTGGCTACCTACCAATTCTCTGAGTATATTGAAGTGTGCTTTTTGTAGTCCTCCTTCTGTCATTCTCACTCCTTCCTTTCCTTAGAATCATGAAATCTATCATTCGTAATCACTTTCACCCAAATCACCTT
The DNA here is from genome assembly GCF_020497125.1 of Mauremys mutica. Lineage (NCBI taxonomy): Eukaryota > Metazoa > Chordata > Testudines > Geoemydidae > Mauremys > Mauremys mutica. The sequence goes on along the minus strand of NC_059090.1, from coordinate 7,445,042 downwards.
CCACCTTCACATTCACAACCAGCTCCTCCCTGTTGGTCAAAATCAAGTCTAAAATGGTTGTCCTTCAGGTTACTACCTCCATTTTCTGAAACAAAGCATTGTCCCCAGTACATTCCAGGAATTTACTGGATAATTTTGTTTTTTGCCATATTTCTTTTTTAACAGCTGTCTAGGTAGGTAAAATCCCCCATTATTATCATCAGGATTTTCCTTCTTTTATCTTTACTCAGAGACTTTCAACTGGTCTGCTTCTCACCTCCTTCTGGACCTCAGAACAAGTGTACAATGCAATACATCCTCTCTTTTTTTTTTCCTGCCTGTCCTTCCTGACCAAGCTATAGCCCTCTATACCAGTATTCTAGTCCTGAGATTTAGCCTATCAAGTATCTGTGATGCCAGTTAAGCTCAATTATGACTTATGTACTAAAACTCCCAGATTTTACTGTTTAGTCCTCTTTATTATTACTCCTTCCATTTGTGTATAGACATCTAAGATGTTAAGCAGATACCCCCATGGATTTCCCTTTTGTTACTCCTATAATGCTACTACAATTTTCCACATCTGCTTTTCCCCAAACATCTAGTCCTCTATTAAGGTCACCTTTTTTTACCTGGTGGCTTTTTTCACCCGCCCCCTCTGAACTTAGTTTTAAGCTCTTCTCATAAGGTTGGTGAGTCGGCACATGAAGATGTTCTTCTCCTTCTTGGTCAGATGGACCCCATCTCTTCTAAGCAAACCTCCTTCCTGCAATAGCAGCCCATGGTAGAGGAAGTCAAACCCTCCCATAGACCCATCTTCATAACCCTATTATGTGGACCATTGAGCGTGTATTGAGCAGAAAGCACACTCACTGCAGGAGATGAAGGGACTGAGTTAAACTGCAGATGTCAAGTTCACATACTTCCATTTTCAGTGACTAATCTCTTAAGCCAGTGGGAATGGCTACGGTACAAAAGTATTTCTGTAGATCGGCATGTGATTATTTGTATTGCAGCACTGCCTCATAGTCCCAGTCACAGACCAGGATCCCATTGCGCTAGGACCTGTACAGACATAGAACAAAATAGTCCTTAACTGTCATTAATTAAGACATAGTAACAGCACAATAAACAGACAAGAGGATAATAAAGCAAGCAAACAAATCCCCTTTGAACCAGGTACCAGCATGTAACTAATAGAATGCTACATATTTAGGGAACTTTCTCCCTGATTCAGGGTCTGATGTGACTAAGCCCCTGTTCCATACCATTGTGTAAACTGGGGACTTGTACAAGATGGAAGGTATACAGTGGCACACAGTCGAGGCCTACTCCATTTTTAGTACATAAACAGGAGGCCACTCCATAAGAAGCTAAGGGCATGGTCAGCACAGAGAATTTGCCTGTCTCTGTGCTGATGTTATGCACCCCTCAGTGTCTACACCTGGCTCCATAAACTTCGGCCTTTCAAGAATGCAGCATTGTGTAGGAGCACGGGTAATTGTAATAACGCTTGTTCATTGCAGCTGTTAACATCAGGGCACGGCATCCACATATAGGTCCACTACAGATGGACCAGTGATAGGAAGAGTGTTCATGCATGTGACAAGTAACACCATAAACTATTAAATGCCACAGAACAAATTAAGATCAATAACAGAACAACATTATGTGTGGCGAAGCCATGACAAACACTGTGCAGGCATCAAGGAGCTCGGGAATTAGCACATCACACAAACACTGCCTCAGCTTGACTTAGATCTTGGGCAATAGTAGACCCTTAAAAGGAGGCCACAGCTTTACACCCATGGTCACTGTGGTGTTAATTGGCTGCATTTTACAAGAGCTGGATCATAGGTTGACTCTGAGTGTATTTACATGGGGCAAGGTTTGCACAACACGAGCCTTGTGCACACACTTCCCCTCAGAGCAGCTGCGGGTGGAGGCCCGACCATTCCCCCTCCAGCAGAGGGGGAGACACAGCATCTGCCCCTCACTGCGCATGGGGGTGATTTCCTGGCGCACAAACAGCCCATGCTGTATTCTGCGTGGGGGAAGGCCCAAGCCCCGTGCATGGGGTGGTGGTTCCCGTCACCTCCTTTCCAATTTCAATCCTCCCCTCACGTTAGTGACCTGATGGTATGGCCAGGTGGAGGCGGGGTGGGATGGCAGAACAGCTAGGGCACTAATGTGTCTTTGCGGTGCTGTCCTTCGTTGCTTCATTGTGTGTGACCGCTGCGTGCTGGCATGTGCTCCTGTGGCCGGTCTGCCCCGAGAGGTCAGGGCAGCAGGAACCCTCTGTCCCGCAGCTCAGAAAATGGCAAGGCAGAGCTGCTGGAGAGTAGATTGAGTGGTTGGGGCTCTGGATTCTACTCCTCGCTAGGGGAGTATGGTTAGAGAAGAAGGGGAGGGGGCAGGACACCTGGTTCTCTTCCTGTCATGGGCTTGCTATGTGACATTAGCCAAGATGCTCAGAACCAAAATAGCAAAAGCAGCCTTTAATTCTGAATGCCTCTGATTTTGGGGGTGCCCAGCGTGAGCTATGAAGGCCTGAGTTTCACAGGGACTCAGCATCCGCAGAGCCCATTATTGGCGCGACCTGGGACACAGCGATCCTACCGGGGAACCTGAGAAACAGCCAACCCTGGGAAACGGAAACTGGCCTGGGAAGCCTGGTATCTGGTTATTGGTTTGCTAATAAAGCCAACTTCCAGGAAGAGAGTGAAATTGGCCTTGTGTAATGTGTTTGGAACAGGCTGGGGCAATAGACAATAGATTATTTAGGTTAATTTTTCTGTCTACCCAGTGGGACGCACTGCTCAGTTTCTTTCCCGGACTCAGAGCTTGCAAGCTTGTCCCCTCCCAACCGGGGGCAGGGAGAGGGGGAAACAGCCGTCACCACCTCCTACCTGTAAGTGGCTGCCCCGCGCCGTGGTAAGTAGTGGGTGGGGGTGTGGACAGGCAGCCCAGATGTGCCTACCTTTAAGATGCAAATACAGGCACAGTCCAGTATTTGCTGGTTCATTTGTTTTCCTCAGAATGCCGGGGGCATCTGGCATTAAACGCTGCGAGGCCATTCCACTTTCTGAGGGACGTGCACAATTTGGCCAGTGGTTGGGGCTTGCGGCAAAACTCATGTGCCAAAATCTCTTGAGGCCTGGACTAGGAAAGCCCAGGCCCCTCAACTGAAGCTCATCCCCATGGAGACGTCCCTCAGTGGCACTTCACACCTGGGCTGGCAAACTTCTGCTGCTGCCCTGTGGCCACAGGCAGCTTCCTACAGACCTCCCTCCCCCACCCCCGCCCCTGAAGGGAAGGAACCTGTCCCCTAGAGGATGTGGGAAGAGGAGAGCTAACACTGCCCCTGCCAAGACCATGTCCAAGTGGAAACGTTCCCCAACTTACTGGCGGTAACGTCAAAGCCGCAGACCCTAAGCAGGCAGGTGCTAAGGAGAGCGGGCAGAAAACCTCCTCCCTGGCACCCCAGCATCCACAGTTCCTTGCTCACCTCTCCTCGGGAGGGACACTGTTTCAGCACTTTCACTTCCATTCACTCCACCAGCTACAGCCGCTCCTCCTTCCTCTCGTGAGGAGGATGAAGATGAGGAAGGGGAGGCTTTTTTCTCCCAGCACTCTTCACTGATGCAAGGCAGTGTTTGGTCTGCACATCAGGAGCGTCCCACACCTCCTCTAGGGTCTGAATTTCAAGGGTGGTCTGGTCACATCCCCACCTATTCCCTTCCCACCTCAGCGGTCATTCTGGCACCCACAGGCAGCTTATACACAGTTCTGCTCTAACACCAGAACTGGCACCATGGAGGTACACAGACGCTCTCCACCAAAATGCACAGTGCCACCAGACGCCCCTGCCAAACAGAATTCTGAGGAGGCAGAAGAAATCTCAGATCAGGAGGCAGCTCCTGCTACCTGTAACTCCTCGCCAGAGAAGAATGTTATGCCCCCTCTACCCACTGCTGGGGAAGATCTCAGGAACTTCCAGGATCTCTTCAAACAAATTGCTGACATGCTCCAGATCACCTGGGAGGAAGTCTCTCTCTTGGACAAACCCCATATGTCCACCTGCTCCGAGATTGTCCTTCCGATTAACTCAGCACTCACGGAACCTGCCAAGAACATATGGCTGACCCGAGCTACCATTCCGCCCACATCTAAAGCGGCGGACAAAAAATGCTACATCCCTCCAAAAGGGATGGAATTTCTATTCACACACCCTCAGCCAAACTCACTGGTAGTTGATGCAGTTAACAAAAAGGGCAAACAACACGTATCCAGAACCAGCCCTTCTGATAAGGAATGGAAAAGACTAGACTTACTTGGCCGCAAGGCCTGCTCATCAGCAACACTTCACTGCTGCATCGCCAGTTATGAAGCCCCCATGGCGAAGTACGACTACATAAACTATTCCAAATTTTCTGACTTTTTCGACTGAATACCAGAGGACAAAAGAGAACAGTTTACATCGCTCATCTCTGAGGGTCACCTCTTGGCTAGGACAGCCCTCCAGACATCTTTGGACTCTGCTGACACAGCGGCAAGGACCATCACTACTGCCATAGTAATGCGCCAGGCCTCCTGGCTTCACCTCTCAGGATTCCCCAAGGAAGTCCAAGCCACGGTAGAGGACCTTCCATTCGAGAGTCTAAAACTGTTCGCCGACAAGACTAATGCGTCACTCTACTTGTTGAAAGACTTGAGAGCCACTCTCAGATCTCTTGGCATTTATACACCTACAGCAAAATGCAAATAAGGCAAGTATTATACATCAGAGTGACCCAGACAAATCCCATACACAAAGCAACTGAGACAATATGCTAAGCAGCGACATAGACAGACGCTGACCAGACGCGGACCAAACTCCCATGTCTCAACAATCAACATCCAAACAGCAGATTTGAAGGTTTGGTCGAGGGCTTGTCAAATCTCCCCCAACTATTGCTGCCAACAATAGATCCCACCAACCATCTCTTCACCAACCGCCTGATGCTGTTCTATCCAATCTGGCAAACTATCAGTTCTGACAGATGGGTTCTGGAAATCATCAGGACTGGCTACACTATCCAGTTTCTCTCCATCCCATCTACCCCCCATCCCTCTTTAGGGACCCCTCTCAGGAGCCCTTCCTGAGACAAGTATCAGAGGGGTAGCCGTGTTAGTCTGGTTCTGTAAAAGCAGAGACAGGAAGTGGAACATGTCCTACAACTGGGAGCGGTAGAGCCAGTATGTCAGAGAGGGAAGGGTTTCTATTCCCATTATTTTCTAACGCAGAAGAAACCTGGAGGATGGAGACCCATCCTTGATCTCAGGAAACTGAACACATTTGTCAGAACTCAACGATTCAGGAGGGTTATGTTAGCTACAATCATTCCAGCACTGGAACAGGGGGATTGGTTTGCAGCCCTCGACCTGTAAAACACATTTCACTTTACCATATTACCACAAAATATGTGACAATTTGCCCAGTTTAAAGAAAAAGTCAGGACACCTGCAGGAGGGCTTAAATACAGGCCTGTCCCTTTAAAAATGGGATGTCTGGTCACCCTATGTATGGGGAAACAGGCCTTTAAGGGCTGAACTTACCAGAGTCTGGGCAGGATAGTGTCATGCCAGGAGCCAGACTCAATTTAATCATGGTTTTCTACATAACACTGTATTCTTGTTGGTTGTTATAACCTTAATACATATTCTTCACAACTCAGAGATAAATGTAGGTTTCATTTTTAGAAGGTACACACTATACATTTTTAAAGTGATTTATTTTGAAAACTTTTCAGATTAGTTTTACAGCTATATCAGAAAATGAATGACTGTTTGGTTATTTCATTTACCAAAGGTAATTGAAGCAGATGTTAATTAAGTCATTGGGAGGTGAACTATCTCCAATTCGACAGGTTAATCATTAATAGTTGGAGGATTTTCTTGCTGTGCTGTATTAGGAGAACATCACCAGACAGACATTTAAATTGTTTTATTTAACTAAAACAACAACAACATTACGTATTCTGGATTTTTTTCTTCAACAACAAACATATAATATTTTAACAAAACAGCATATGAATTTTTGAATTTAGTTAAACATTCACATTTTTTAAAATCAGGTTTGTTTTTGTTAAAATTGTTTAACTAAAATAGTTAAATGAAATATTATAAAAAAAATTAAATCGACTATGTCAGCCAGGTCAACATGAGAAAATTAAAATATTGGCTTCTGCAGCTAACTCAGTTGTCTTCACCTTCATTTTCCTGTTTCTTCATAATCTGGAAAAGAAAAACAAGCTTTCCTTCTTTCTCAGGTCCCAAACAATTTCTCAATTTTGAATGAATTAATCCAAAGGAAGAAAATATATCTATTTCTGTTAAAAGTGAGAGTATCACCTCAACAGTCTCTGAATCCAAGTGCTTAAGTGACTCCCACCAGTTCACTGGTATGACTTTCTTTAAAACATCCACAAACATATTTCTTGAATGGTTCTTATTCCCAAACTGGGTCTCTGTTACAGCCTGCTGCCATTATACATATTCCCTTCTAGTACGAGAATGGTATGGTAGATCTCAAATCAGTGAAGGCTACACTCAAAGTCCTCAAGACTTCCGGAATATGCTGCTCAAACAGTTTCACTTTTGTTTCTACTGCCTGTCCCAGACTTCTCCTTGTCCAGATCTATTCTGCCGCCAAGAATCTTCTATTCCAGGGGTAGGCAACCTATGGCACGGGTGCCGAAGGCAGCACGCGAGATGATTTTCAGCGGCACTCACACTGCCCGGGTCCTGGCCACCAGTCTGGGGGGGCTCTGCATTTTAATGTAATTTTAAATGAAAATTCTTAAACATTTTTAAAACCTTATTTACCTTACATAAAACAATAGTTTAGTTATATATTATAGACTTCTAGAAAGAGACTTTCTAAAAACGTTAAAATGTATTACTGGCATGTGGAACCTTAAATCAGAGTGAATAAATGAAGACTCGGCACAGCACTTCTGAAAGGTTGCCAACCCCTGTTCTATTCACTGAACTTTTTGAAACTTTGCATTTTTAGAGAGACGTTAGGGATTGACTCTGTGTACACAAATTTGCAGAGGGACAATAGGGTTGAGGCCTGTTATTTCTCACTTTTATATATTTATGTATTTATTTAAAAACATCTTTACTGTTAACAAGCATATTATCTCTGGAGACACAAATCCACAGTTTGAGACCTGCAAAACTAAGCATCTCTGATGGTATCTTCTAGACTGAAGAGTGACATTGCCGCTCTCCTCTCCCTGCACATTCTTCAAAACCCCACTTTTTTGACAAAAAGTTGGGATGGCCAGGACAGGGCTGAAAAAAGGGACTGTCCCGGCAAAAACCGGTTGTGTGGTCACCCTAGGCACACAGTGGTACAGAAGACTCTCTCCCAAATATACATCCATGCGTATCTAGCCACCCATTCATGCTTGTCCATCCTAATCTAATTTAAGGTGTTTCTCATGCACCCATGATCCTAGTAGCTGGTTACTTATACAGCTCTATTGCAGACTATGTAAAGATTGGTAAAAAGTCACACAGCAGGCCAGGGTAAGAAATCAGCCTTTTATTTATTTATATATATATGAAAAAAAAATAAGAAGAAAAGAGAGTGAAACCCCCGAAGAGGACAGGGCTAGTGGCGAGTGTCAGCAGCACTGGGACTCTGACTGGAGATGTCTCCACCCTGAGGGTTATGCTCCATCTCAGCTCAAACTGTCCCCTTGGGGCTGCTGGGAAAGCTGGGTCCAAGTTTAGATTGGGCAGCCAAACATGGTCATGGTTTGAGAGAACTCAAGGAATTCCTGGCAGAGGTTCTGGAAATCCGGCTTCCGGCATTCGTCCTCGTTGGGCCACTTCTCGATCCAGGTGTCCTTGCCAATGATGTAGGATAGCCTGGGATGGACAGGCAGAAGGGTGAGCAATGAAGCACAAAATGTGTTCAATTTGTTTGCTCAGTTCCTCAAGGGCAGCCGGGTTTGCCTAAGGGCATGGGCAGCGGGTATGGCAGGCCAGGGGAGGCTGAGCGTCCTCAAACAGCCAGGCGTGGCCCCACTCATGCTCCTCCCCGAGCCCTATCCTGCTTCCCCCTGGCCACAGCCCACATAGGGCTAGGGCTAGGGCTAGCACGGGCTGGCCTGCGGCTCAGGACTTGAGGCAGTTGGGTGCCCCTGGTGCTGGGGCCCCCCAGCTCTGGTGCTCCCTGGCGCTCCGGAGCTGGTGGCGCTTGAGGCGCTGGGGACTGAGCACACAGCGCTCCAGGGCTGGGGGCACTTGGGCTGCGGCACCTGGTGCTCCGGGGCTGAGGGCACTGGGGCTGCAGCACCCAATGCTTCAGGGCTGGGGGGGCTCAGGTTGGCCAGCTGGAGCGGCCCAGAACTGGGGCCGGGGGGCTGGCAGCCACAGTGGTGGGCTCGGGGCTCTGGTGGGAAAGGGAGACAGGCAGGGCTGGGGTCTAGCCTCCCCAAATAGGTGGCTCACACTCCACCCATGCCTAAGAGCCACATCTGACTTGCAGAGAAACAGTGGGTTGCCTCCCGTCTCATAGGTCCAGAGAGACTACAGATCCCAGCATGCAATGCTCCAGATACAGCATGAGGATGGAACTTTTAGCCTCTGTGAGCTGCATCTTTTTGGTAAAGCTCATTTTTAGGTGTTGTTTTTACTCTAATTAATTATAGTTCCACCCAGTTGAAACCGAAGTGATTTAGGAACAACTGTGGCTGGATGCAGGGACCATGAAATTGCACTGACAAAGTGATTTGTGCTGGTGAAATAGTTGGGTAGCCTCTGTGAGGAATGGTGGTCCAGGGTTAGACTACGAGGCGAATCTGGATTCAATTCTAGCTCCAGCCTCAGAGACTCCCTGCATTTTATGTGGCTGATGAATGGGTGGGTTTTTCCTTGCGGATCTTCATCAGTCCCTAGGGCGGGGGTGAAAAAAGATGTCACACATAAGAGCAGAGTGAGGAGGAGATAGTACGGGGTGGAGACAGATGAAGATGAAAGGAACAGAGAAGAGGAGACTCCTAGGTGTTCTCTTGCGATTTCAGTACAAATTCAGCCCTAGTGTGACTGCTACGATAACCAATCACTGAAGCTCCAGCAGTCATTAGAGACAGGAAGGACCGTCTTGTGGTTGTGGCACCGGGTTGGGCCTGAAGAGTTCAGGCCTCAGCTCATGTTTCTGCCACAGACTCCTGGTGTGACCTTGCACAAGTCACTCGATCTCCCTGGGACTCAATTCCCCACCTGTGAAATGGGGCTAATAAAGCCACCCAGTGTTGATTTAGATTGTAACCTCGTCAAGGCAGGGGTTGTATCTGGATATGTCCAGTGCTTAGCACAAGGGGCCCCTAATCTCAGGTAATTCAAATAATTAGAACAGTCAAATCAGCTCCCAGTGAGTGAAGCCGCTTTGAGCACAGTTAGATCCCTGCTTCCTTTGCCTTTATATTGATTTATAAAAGTCAGCACTGAGGAAGAGAGACTCCATCTCCCCTATAGCAGCTTGGGCCAAAGGGCCACCAAGTCTGGGATCTTGACTCCCACAATGGCCAATGCCAACTGCTTCAGAGGAAGCTTGAAAAAGCTCATAATGAGACTGACCAATTGTGCCAGGCTGACCACAGGGAGAGGTTCCCCTTGTTATTTTGTCTGCCTCTTCGTGGCATGGCTGCCTAGGTGGGTTGAGGAAATTCTTTCTTGTCCCCTTGTGGCGATAAATTAATGCCCTGAAGCATGAGACTAGATTAGCCTTGGGGCTTTAGCACTTCCTCTGGCTAAGAGAAATAGCTCTTATGCCGGCCTTTATCCCAAAGGCCATTCAGAGAAATTGCACCCTGATTGTAGAAGGGGAGCTCTTACCTGCCTTAATGAGTTCCACAATTTCCATGATGTAGTAGTCAGAACTATCCACTTGTTGAATTCTAACAAGCCTGGTTTTATACACTTAAAAAAAAGGAAGACATACAAAACACCAGTTGAAGGTCTGCAGTATTTTTCTGTAGAGAATTCGCTGTGTAACTGACTCCCCAAACTGGCTGTGAGAAAGCTGGTGCCGTGGTGAGGGCAATAGTTGGAGACCGGGGTTCATTTCCCTGCTCCACCACAGACTAGCTGCATGACCTTGGGCAAGTCACTTAGTCACTCCATGCCTCAGTTTCCCCTTTTGTACCGTGGGGATAATAGCACTGCCCTGCCTCACAGGAGGTTGTGAGAATAAACATGTTAAAGATTGTGAAGTGCTCAGATACTAGGGAAAAGGGGGCAGGGGCGGCGAGTTTGGAAAAGAGAAGACTAAGGGGGGACATGATAGAGGTATATAAAATCATGAGTGATGTTGAGAAAGTGGATAAGGAAAAGTTATTTACTTATTCCCATAATACAAGAACTAGGGGTCACCAAATGAAATTAATAGGCAGCAGGTTTAAAACAAATAAAAGGAAGTTCTTCTTCACGCAGCGCACAGTCAACTTGTGGAACTCCTTATCTGAGGAGGTTGTGAAGGCTAGGACTATAACAATGTTTAAAAGGGGACTGGATAAATTCATGGTGGCTAAGTCCATAAATGGCTATTAGCCAGGCTGGGTAAGAATGGTGTCCCTAGCCTCTGTTCGTCAGAGGGTGGAGATGGATGGCAGGAGAGAGATCACTTGATCATTGCCTGTTAGGTTCACTCCCCCTGGGGCACCTGGCATTGGCCACTGTCGATAGACAGATACTGGGCTAGATGGACCTTTGGTCTGACCCGGTACGGCCTTTCTTATGTTCTTATGTTCTTATACACTCATGGTGCCTGGGCTCCAGCAATATTCAGGGCCCGGGGGCTCGGCTCCACCAATGTTTGGGGCCGGGGCTCTCCCCCGGTTTCCCCTGGCCCCCACTTGCTGCCCCTGCTCACCTCCCCTGGGCCCCAGAGCCTGCAGCTCTCACTGAGTCTGCTCTGCCGGCTCCTGGCATCAACTGCTGCCACAGGGTCCTAGTGCCCCCCAACCAAACTTGGCAGGGCAGGCTGCCCTTCCTCCCTAGCCCTGAGCCTCTCCAACAACCCAAACCCCTCAACCCCAGCCCTCATCCCCCCCCAATCCTCTGCCCCAGCCCTGAGCCCCCTCCTGCATCATGAACCTCTCAGTCCCAGGCAGAGCCCACACCCCAACCCTCTGCCCCAGCCCTGAGCCCCCTCACACACCCCAAACCCTTCATCCTCAATGCCACAGCCCTCACCCTTGCATGCACCCCTCCCCTTTGCACACACACTTCCCCTGCCCCCAAACTCCCTCCCTCCTATCCCCAAACTCCCTCCCAGAGCATGCACCCCCTCCCCCTTCACGCACATCTCCCCCTGCCCCCAAACTCCCTCCCTCTGCACCCCCTCCAACCCCCAAACTCCCTCCCAGAGCCTACACCCCTCACCCCCTCCTACACCCCCACCCCCAGTCCAGACCCTGCACCCAAACTCCATCCCAGAGCCTTCACCCCTCACCCCCTCCTGCACACCCACCCCCTGTCCCAGCCCAGAGCCTGCACCCAGCACCCAAACTCCCTCCCAGAGCCTGCACCCCTCTTGCACCCTAATCCCCAGCCCAGGGCCTGCACCCCAGACCTCCTCCCCCCACCCAAACTCTCTCCCATAGCCATAGGCAGGTGGGGGGCAGAGTTTGGGAGTGGGTGGGTTGTGGACACCACCAAAATTTCTACAAACCTGCCACTCGTGAATGGGGGCATAGCAGGATAGTTACCCCACTCCTGCTGATTGGAAAGGAGCCACAGCTGTGGCTGGCTTAATAAGGGCCCAGCTGGCCCTTATAAGAGGGCTGGGGGCCAGAAACCAAGATAGACTCTCTCTAGCTTTGAGAGGGAGGGATCTGGCTGCAGAGAGCTGAGAGAAGGTACCTAGACTGGAGCAGCGCTGGGGGAAGGCCAAGGGAGCTGGGGCGCTCCGGCCTGGAAATCCCTGAGGCTGTGGCCTAGTGGAAGGCGAATTAGGTACTGGGGTTGCAAGGGCAGCAGGTCCAAACCCCCCTTGCCTATGATGAGTGGCTTTTGCACTGCAGTCTGCCCCAGTGAGTGGGGGCTAGATGGTGACTGGCAGTAGCCCATGACTGAAGCAAGGTGGGGTTAGAGGGTTGTGGGTTCCCCTGGGTGGGGAGACCCTGAGATTGTGGGGGTATTGCAAGGAGGCAGCACCCTGGCCTGAAAAGGGCACTGGGGTCCAGGAGGGACTTGGGCCAAGCAGCAGGCGGGACACCAGCCTGCAGAGGGCGCTCCGGAGGCTGGAAACACTAATTCCCTGAGAGAACCAGCAGGAGGTGCCACAGGGGTGAGTTGCGTACCGTGACAGGGGGGCAGATAAATTCTTAGGGTTAGATTGAATCTTAAACAGTCATCTGATTTTGTTCATTTCTTGGCACTTATGGCCCCAAAATCTCATCAGGTTTCTGTCCCAGCAGATCCAGACCTTACCCCAATTCAGCCTCAAAGGCAAACTTTACAATCCAAATCGAATTCTGAACCCTGTCTCTGCGCTCTCCTCATGGAAAAAGAATCAGCAGATCCAAATCACAGATTTACCATAATCCACTCCAGGTTTGCAGGCTTCCTCCATTCGTCTGTTCAGGGTGATGGGACCCTCTATCTTCTGCTGCATGAAGCAGCTTTCTATGGGGAAGGAAGATGGGTAGAGAATCACCAAGGGAGACCATAGTTTCAGCTCTGTTATTAGTGACCCATAGGTGCCCACCTATTTGAATCCTGGGTGAGCCGCGCTAACCCGCACAGTGACAGGCCCATCTCCTCCGACAAGGAAGCAGCCATGAAGCCAACCACCCATCACGTTATAGGACATAGGTGCTGACACCATGGGTGCTCTAGGGCTCAAGCACCCATGGGGAAAAAAATAGGGGGTGCTCAGCACCTACCAGCCACAGCTGTTTGGTGGCTGACAGGAGGCATTTGGCAGAGTGCAGGTGGCCTTAGGGGAGGGGGCAGAGCAGGCACAGGAAGTGGCAGAGCGAGGGTGGGGTCTCAGGGGAAGGGGCGGAGTGGGGGTGGAGCAGCCACCAGGAAAAATAAAAGTCAGCGCCTATGTTATGGGACACAGTAAAAGAAGAAACAAGGGATGGAGGGGTAGGTTGCAGGGTCCAAATGAGGCAATCCTGAGCAGACAGACTCAGACAGCTCTGCAAAGGAATAAGTAGATGTTGCCCAGAGGAACTCTGCCTGGGTGTATGAAATAACCAAGGACCATAACTAGGCCTGGCAATCCCAGCTAGCTTCCCTCTCTGCACTGATGGATCTCTGCCTGGGTCAGCGCCAGGAGGGGCCTGGTCACAGGACTTAGTGGAGCAGCAGATGGGGAATCAAAGGTGATGGGAAGGACAGATCCGGAGACTGAGCGCCTCTCTGTATGCCCGGCAGACAGCAGGGCTACAGCAAGGTCCCCACTGAACAACGTCCCCACCAATGGGTCTCTACCCTCTTCTAGAGGATCCTTTTCTTAGAGAGCAGGGAGTGGAGCCTCCATGGCTCATTCAATACTTGGCCGCTGGGCTGAAACTGACAGTGGGGGGCTGAGGGGTGCCAGCTGTGGGCATCTTGGAATGAGAGGACCCAGATATTGTAAAGAAGTGCCTGACTTTGTGTCACCTCCCCCCCCTCAACTGGACTCCATGGATCAGCTGGCTTGGTCCAGCCCCCAAGGCCCTGATGGGCAGAGAGGAGGAACTGATGTTTCCTATACCCGCTCCCTCCTGGTGACCCAGCTGGTTAGAGAAATTCTGCTTCTATGTCCTGCTGCCAGCTCTCCTGTGACTGGTGGGTGGGGTTGCCATTGGAGAAGGGAGGGAACCCAGGTGAGGGCAGGTGGTCAGGGAGAGTGGAAACCCTCTGTGACTGCAGGGGAGGGACCGGAGAGGGAGTGAAGGAAGATATTGAGACCTCTGCGGGGGCGAGGGGTGGGTTCTGGGGGTTACTACCTCCTCGAAGGCCCATTCCAGCCCCTCTAGGTTCCGTTCCCTGGCCCAACCCAGGTCATGGATCCCGTTCCCTGGCCCAATCTGGGTCATCGAGTCCAGTCCCCTGCTCGCCCAGGCAGCCTCGGCATGCAATCCCATTCATCAATTTACCAGGCTCCATCTTAAAGCTAGTTTGGCTGTTTACTTCCCCCAGCTCCTACTGGGAGCCTGTTTCAGAATCTCCTGCCACGGATGGTTAGAAATCTTGTCATTTCCACCCTAAACTTATTCAGGGCCAGTGTCTCCCTGTTTCCATTGTCCCATAGCTTCAATAGCTCTTCTCCACCCTGGTGTTTGCCCTCCCCGCCAGGTATTCACAGAGAGCAATCACATCCCCTCACGGCCTCCGCTTTGCCAAGCTAGACAAGGGAAGCTTTTTAGCTTCCTCTCCACGCCCCGATCATTTTGAAGTTACACTGTGTAACAGAAGGGCTGCAGCCTGAGGGTTTGGCTACACTTGCAGATGTGCAGCGCTGGGAGTGACAGCTGTCTTCGTACAGCTGTGTAGGGAAAGCGCTGGAGTGTGGCCACACTGACAGCTACCAGCGCTGCAGTGTGGCCACATTTGCAGCATTTGCAGCGCTGTTGGGAGTGGTGCATTATGGGCAGCTGTCCCACAGAGCACCTCGTCCCATTTTGGCGCCATTTTGGCGCTGTGGGTTGTGGGAAGGGGCGGAGGGGGCGGGTCATTCTGCTTCCTGTCCCAACACCCCGTGATGCATCGGTTCACATCCCACCAATCCCTGTTTTTCCGTCCACGTTTGGCTCCATCTTGACTCTCTCAACGGTTTCTGTGCAGCGCGATTTCTGTGGGAAATGGAGCCCGAACTGCTGAGGCATATGCTGACAAGTCTCGCCAGCACATCACATTTGGCAGTTGAGCTATTCCTTAAGATCCAAAGTGATGAGGAGTCTGACGATGATAGCAAGTCGCCTGACGCGTATGACACTAAATTGCTTCTGGCATTCACGGAAATGCTCAGCACCGTTGAACGCCGCTTTTGGGCTCGGGAAACAAGCACTGACTGGTGGGATCACATCGTCATGGAAGTCTGGGATGATGAGCAGTGGCTGCAGAACTTTCGGATGAGAAAAGCCACTTTCATGGGACTGTGTGCTGAGCTCGCCCCCACCCTGCAGCGCAAGGACATGAGATTGAGAGCTGCCCTGATGGTGGAGAAGCGGGTGGCTATTGCAATCTGGAAGCTGGCAACTCCAGACAGCTACCGATCGGTCAGGAACCAGTTTGGAGTGGGAAAGTCGACTGTTGGAATCGTGTTGATGCAAGTTTGCAGGGCCATTAATCGCATCCTGCTAAGAAGAACCGTGACTCTGGGGAACGTGCAGGACATTGTGGATGGCTTTGCACAAATGGGTTTCCCTAACTATGGAGGGGCGATTGATGGGATGCATATTCCTATTCTGGGACCACCCCACCTAGCATCCGAGTACGTTAATCGGAAGGGGTATTTCTCTATGGTTCTCCAGGCGCTTGTGGATCACCGTGGGCGTTTCATTGACATTAACACAGGCTGGCCTGGAAAGGTGCATGATGCACGCATCTTTCGGAACAGTGGCCTGTTCAGGAAGCTGCAGGCTGGGACTTTTTTCCCAGACCGGAAGATCACAGTAGGGGACGTTGAAATGCCCATTGTGATCCTTGGAGACCCTGCTTACCCGTTAATGCTGTGTCTCATGAAACCGTATACAGGGAAGCTTGACAGGAGCAAGGACCAGTTCAACTACAGGCTGAGCCGGTGCCGAATGACTGTGGAGTGTGCTTTTGGCCGTTTAAAGGGACGCTGGCGATCTCTGTATGGGAAGCTAGACTTGGGGGAAAGCAGCATCCCCGCGGTTATATCCGCGTGCTGTACCCTCCATAATATTTGTGAAGGGAAGGGTGAAAGATTCAGTCAGGCATGGACCTCCGAGGTTCAAAGCCTGGAGGCTGAATTTGCACAGCCAGAGAGCAGGGCTACTAGAGAGGCCCAGCAAAGGGCTACAAGGATTAGGGATGCCTTGAGGGAGGAATTTGAGGCTGAAAGCCAACAGTAATGTTTGGTGCCTTGCACGGGAGTGAAGTGCAGTGGTTACAATGTAAGTAGGAATCTGTTTTTCCTAAGCTGATTTGCGGTGCCTGTTTCTTTCCTGGGCTAAGGTATCTTTGACTTTCTGCAATGATAAAGACTATTTTCAAAGCCAAGAATTCATTTATTGAAAAGAAAATAACTTTATTGACAGACACACAACATTTTGGGAACCTAAAAGGGCAGGGGGGTGGGGTGGGGAACTGTGCAGTCACAGGTTTGAATATGTCCTGTCTGGAGTGCTGTGCAGTGAGTGCTGCACTTCAGGATGAAAATACTGCATGGTGATAGGGGTTGAGTGCGGAGGGTAAGGGTCGTAGTTCTCAGGGCTGGTTGGTGAACGTACAGGTGTTGGGGGCAGCTGGTGGTGGTGGTAAGAACCTGGATGCTGGGGAAGGGGGTTTTGAGCTGACATTGGGGCACAAGGGAAAGAGCTTTGGGATTGGGGGGGGGGCGCAGTAGTGCTCTGCCTGCATGGCTGTGAGCGCCTGGATAGAGTCCGCTTGGCGCGCCAGGATGCTTATCAGCTGCTTGGTGCTTTTCTTCCTGGCCGCTGCGTTTCTCTGGCGGATCCTGCTTTCCCTTTCCCTCCAGTCCTGCACTTTTTGATTCTCTCTGGCAGAGTGATCCATAACTGCTTGCAGCAGGTCTTCTTTGCTTTTTCGCGGCTTCTTCCGGAGGTTTTGGAGTCTTTGAGCTGTTGATAACACGGGCAGCCGAGATGTCAAGGTTGCTTGTGGAAAGGCAAAAAAGGCAACACTTACCAGAGGCAGCATTGTTTATACCAGACAGTTATTCCCACACAGTGAAGGAGTAACATTCTTCACAATAGCATAATTTTCCCATACCAAAGAGAGCGCACATAACCCACAGGAGCCCTGAAATGGTGAGTAAGGGGGACTGATTGCTTCAGGGCTGTACTGGGGTTTCTGTGCATTGGGGGAAGCAAACAGCTGTAGGGGGCACCTACACTGAACACTCTCCCAACATTTTCCACAGGAGTTGATCCTGGAAGATATCTCGCTGCTGCGGGTCACCTGGGAAGAGCGGGAAGGTCTTCTACAGCAATGCGGATTCCGCCCTGGCCCCTATGCAGCTTGCCTGTGTGCAGCAATGGTCCCCCCACCCCTCGCGGCACAGTGGCGTGGACGCGTTAGCCTGACTGGGACAAGGACCGCGGTGGCTCTCCCAATAAACTTGCGCAAGTGCATTGCCCACGCTCTGACTGAAACTTTTGAAGAGATTACCGAGGCCGATTACTGCAACGTGATAGACCACATCAATGTGCTATTCCACATCTAGGCATGCATGCATACATGCAGAACCCTCCCTCTTCTCGCGAAAAATGTCCATCCTGAAAATAAACAGCCGCTTACAGGGCTGGCTCTACAGTTTTTGCCGCCCCAAGCAGACTGCTGAATTGCCGCCCTGGGCTGGGGGTGGGGGGGGGCGCAGTCCGTGTGCCCTTAGGACGGCAGGCGTGTTTAAAGGGCTCTGGGCTCCCCGCCGAGGCGGGGATCCCAGAGCCCTTTAAATCCCAGCCGCAGCGGGGAATCAGAAGGCTCGCAGAGCCTTTTAAATCCCAGCCGCGGCCGGGAATCAGAGGGCTCTGTGCTGCCCGCCAGGGCGGGCAGCGCTGAGCCTTTTAAATCCCAGCCGTGGCCAGAAGTCAGAGGGCTCTGTGCTGCCTGCGGCGGTGGGCAGCGCAGAGCCTTTTAAATCCCAGCCGGGGCCGGGAATCAGAAGGCTCTGAGCTGCCCGCCGCGGCTGGCGGCAGGGCGGCTCTAGGACTTGCGCGGGGGCGGGGGACGGCGCTTTGGCGGTTGCGGGTCGGCGGCTCCGGTGGACCTCCCACAGGCATGCCTGCGGGAGGTCCACCAGGGCCGTCTGCCGCCCTCCCCCAGGATGCCGCCCCAAGCGCGCGCTTGGCACGCTGGTGCCTGGAGCCGGCCCTGGCCGCTTACCAGGAACCCGCTCCTCTGTTTGTCCTCCACCAAGTACCAGCTGCTGTGACTGGCTACCTTCCTCCTGGCTTGAGAAGAGCTCCTGGCTGCATGCCTGCAGGGACTCCGGGGTGTCTCTCCACACCCCAGTACCCTCACTCTCGGTTTCCTCCGCCCCCCCTCGTCCTTCTCCTCCTCCCCCCCCCGCTCTGAAGTGTCCATTGTGGTCCTTGGATTGGCGGTGGGGTGACCCCCAAGTATCGCGTCCAGCTCTTTGTAAAAACGGCAGGTCGTGGGGGCAGTGCCGGAGCAGCGGTTTCCCTCGCGGGCTTTGGAATAGGCACGGCGCAGCTCCTTCACTTTAACCCTGCACTGCAGCACGTCCTGGTCATGGCCCCTTTCCAGAATGGCTTTTGATACCTGCCCAAAGGTATCATAATTCCTACGGCTGGAGCGCAGCTGGGACTGCACAGCTTCCTCCCCGCAAACACTGATGAGGTCCAGCAACTCGCCATTGCTCCATGCTGGGGCTCATTTGGCACATGGAGGCATGGTCACCTGGAAAGATTCACTGATTGCACTCCACACCTGGCTGAGCAAACAGGAAGGGGATTTTTAAAATTCCCGGGGCATTTAAAGGGCGGATCACCTGAGGCCAGGGCAGTAGAATTCGAACTGATGAGCAGAGTGGCTGAACAGGCATTCTGGGATACCTCCAAATACCTCTGGAGGCCAATAACAACGCTTTTGGTGGCCACGCTGGCGGAGCAGCGCTGCAGCACCAGCGCTGCAGTCGTTATTCCCCAGGCGGAGGTGGAGTACATGCAGCGTTGTAGCCAGGGAGATACAGCGCTGTATGTGCTTTGCAAGTGTGGACGGTGAGTGAGTTGCAGTGCTGTAAAGCCACCACCAGCGCTGCAACTCTCCAGTGTAGCCAAGCTCTGAGTCGTACAATATGCCCTCAGGGCTGGGCCCGAGTTGCACCATTCAGAGCCAAACCAGAGCTGCCGTTCCCCGGAGTGCACGGCATTTAAATCCAGAGGCTTGGTTTGGCCTATTATATAGATAGGAGACAGCTTTGAAATCTGGATTTGACCTTCGCCTGAGTTTGATTGGGCTGGCAGGTTGGCTTGGGCCCATCTCCAGTGTCAATAATTGCACATTTCATGGTGCATCCCCTAAGGCAGCCTGCACCTGCCGGGCTGATAAGGCCACGCAAAGCAACTGTCCTTGCTAGCACCGGTGATGTCAGGCTGCCATCTGTACAGAGTGGATGGGCAGGGCCAGCTCTCCAGTGACAGAGTTAGAGCCATCCCTGGGCATTGTCCTGGGATGGTACTGAAGCAGGGTAAACATCCCTGCCATGCAGCTGGAGGAAGCGAAGCTGCGGAGGCCGAAAGCCCTTCAGTCTCGCTACAGGAGGCTCTGGGAATCCTTCGGTGACCGTGGGTTCCCAGCCCAGCAGCAGGGCTGTCTGAGAGGTACCAGCAAGGGGGAGGATAAGGTGGGGAGAACTGATGCAGCAAAGGGCTATCCGGTTTCAGGGAGGAGCTCCCAGACGCCTTAGGGGAAATCTTTTAGGGTTCACCAGCCATTTCCACCTTCCCCTCCATGCTAGGCATTCTGTGTGGCCCCCTCCCTCCATACTATGGTCTCCCCCTTCGGCACATTCCCATTCCCTCTCCCTCCACCACCATTATTATTTGCCTTGGGTAGGGTGACCAGGCAGCAAGTGTGAAAAATCGGGACGGGGGTGGGGGGTAATAGGAGCCTATATAAGAAAAAGACTCAAAAATCGGGACTGTCCCTATAAAATCGGGACACCTGGTCACCTACTTCGAGGTAAGTCTTTCAGGGTGTCAGCAGGCTATATTCCATTGGCAGGGCATGCAGAATGAGATACGGGGATTGTTATGCTGGAAGGCATAAACAGGTGCCACCAGCCAGTTGTTTGATGCATAGACACTTGCTTGAAGCTGTGGCTGTGTTAAATAGATGGCAGAGGATTCATGTTCCTGCTGCCCCAGTTTTCCCCCTTTCAGTTTTCCAGTTTCCCCCCAGATCAGTAGGGTTCTGGCCACTGACGCCTAGAACGTTCCCAGAAATTTTGGAACTGATCATATGCGGCATTCAGAAGTTATCGTGTTACAGACAGACCGAGGAATGTCGAGCGCAAAGCCTCTGCAAGCTCCGTCCTGAAGCCCACACTTCCTTACCCGGCCCCTCGTTCCGAGCGCCGCCGTTTCCAGGCGTCCAGTTGTAGAAACTGTGGTCGTGATTTTCAGAGAGGCTGAACTCCCCAAACTCCAGCCTTCTAAAACTGGGCACCCCAAACTAGTGGCCACTTTGGAAAATGTCAGCAGTAGGGTTGATAATAGAACCCACGAGTACTGGCAGCATGGGCATGAATCCATGCACCTATGGTGGGTCTATATTATAAGTACATATTCATGCAGTACTACTTTCCTGTATATATAGGCCCAGGACCTGCTGGGGGCCTTATTCAAGTGCTTGAATAGTAAGATGTTGGGCAAGGGATAGCTCAGTGGTTTGAGCACTGGCCTGCTAAACCCAGGGTTGTGAGTTCAATCCTTGAGGGGGCCATTTAGGGCTCTAGGGCAAAAATCTGTTTGGGGATTGGTCCTGTTTTGAGCAGGGGGTTGGACTAGATACCTCCTGAGGTTCTTTCCAACTCTGATATTCTATGATTCTAGAAATTCCATAGACAGACAGGTACTCTTCCATTGACTTCAACAGGAGTTTGCCTACAGGCAGTAGAAACTGTCCCTGGTTTTAGTGACTACAGTGTATGCTGTTATGTCCTAGGGGCAGCCGGTGTAGGAAGCAAGCACTTGAGGCCAGAGAGCAGACAGCTAACCAAAACCTCCATTTTATTTACAGACACAGAGAGCTCACTCAGCCAGTTGAAACCGGCTGAGCTAACCCATAATAATCTAACTCAGTTGCCATAGCAACAAAAACCATGACAACAAAATACACAACATATTCCTCCCCCCCTAATAAGAACATCCCCTAAATAAAACACACACTAGACTAGAGAAGGAGGGTAGACTGCCTCCATTCCCGGCTAAACCCTGGGGATTATTTTGCCCCATAACCGTGGGTTCGCCCTAGCTAAAGATCCAGCTGATGAGGAGGCCTTCTGTCTCTAGGTGGATTACGGCGAACTTCTGGTGTTATTGCACCCGAAAGTACTAGGGGCTCAGGGTCCGCAGCACGAACAGGTGAGGAGGTGGTATCAGCTCGTGCTGGGCAAAGGGGTATCTCAGCCGCCGGCAGTAATGGAGGAGAACAGTCAGGAACAGGTGACTCGTGATTCGGTCCCTCACCAGAAGAGGTGAAGTCAGACCCCTCAACTGCAGATGGGTCCTGAGGACTGGCATGACCTGGCAACAGCTGATCTACATGTCGCCACCAGGTAAGATTCTCTGCAGTCCGGACTGTGTAGGAAACAGGTCCTGTTTGAGTGATGACTGTGGCCGGAACCCATTTAGCTCTGGAAGTATAATTCCGAGCCAAAACTGGCTGTCCCGGCCTAAAGGTTCGGTCTTTTGCTCTGGGTGCCCGTCTGATGACTTGATATTGCTGCTGATGTTGCACAATTTGTCGGGGTTCAGAAGGTTTCAGCAGATCAAAGCAAGTGCGCAGCTGTCGTCCCATCATTAGAAAGGCCGGAGATGCGTGGGTCGTAGCATGAGGTGTGTTTCTGTAGGAAAGTAAAAAGGTATCCAGATGCTTTTGAATGGAGTGTTGTCCCCTTGCTGATTTCAAAGCGTTTTTCATTGTCTGCACAAATCTTTCAGCTAATCCGTTGGTGGACGGATGATATGGTGCTGACGTGATGTGGTGTATCCCATTTGCCTTCATAAAATTTTGAAACTCCTGAGAAACGAACTGCGGTCCGTTGTCGCTCACAAGTTGTTCTGGCAGACCAAAACGACTAAAGAGTCCTCGTAGTTTTTGGATAGTACTCTCTGCAGAAGTGGACTGCATTATAGAGACTTCTGGCCATTTAGAATGGGCATCTATTGCCACCAAGAACATGCTTCCTTCAAGGGGGCCAGCAAAGTCAACGTGAATACGTTGCCACGGGTTTTCAGGCCAGTCCCATGGGTGTAGGGGTGCCCACTGGGGTGCATTCCTCACACCCTGACATGACATATGCCTTATAATCTAACCTGGTTGTCAATGGGTATTTTAAACAAAGATCAAGAGCAGACTCTAGTCTGACTCAGTTGCCCATGCCAGCTTCTCCCTGGCCTTCCCTGTTTCACATGGGGTGCAGCAGTTTGCTTTCAGTTTCCATGCTGTTTGTCTGGGAATATCAGCTGCTTTCCTGAACCAGAAGCTCCACGGAATGGAATGTGCTAGTGGCGGCTGTGATGATGATGATAAATAACTAGTGAAGATGCACAATAGGTCATCTTACACAAGAGACAATAAACTACCCAGGGGAGAAACCGGAAGCCACCAATGGCTGGGATAGAAAGAAAGGACTGAATGATGCATCTAAAATTAGACTGGCCAAATCTATCCCTCTGTCCAGATGTTTATGCACCCATTGAAGTCAAAGACAACATTCAACTCATCACCAAGGTATCTCAAGGTGTCTACACTGCAGTGTAAACCCAGGGTTAGCAGATCTCGAGTTAGCAAACCCTGGGGTTGTTAATCCAGGACTGGAGCGTCTACACTCATTTGTAACCCTAGGTTAGGAATTGTTGAACCCTGGGTCCCAGCCTGGGGCTCCAGCATCTGCATTGCATTATGCGGGCCCATGTCCAGCCACCCATCTCCCAGCCTTCCTAGCACCCTCCCAAAAGGTGGCCACTCTAGCCTTTTGTTCATGGTGCAGTTTGGGAAAACTTGACTGTCCACCAAACTTGACTGTCCAGAGGACAAAGGAAGTCAGCCCATGGGATTGCGAGATACTTTTGGAGGACTCCCAGAGCATGAGTCTATACTGCAGTGCAATAGGGCTTGAACTCTGGGTCCTGGCTTGATTCAGGCTTGGACCCTCCACCCCCATGGGGTCTTGGTACCTTGGGTCCAAGCCCTGAGATTTGTGTGTAGATGGAAGGGGGATTAGGTTTGAGCCTGAGTTCAAACCCTGGGTTTACATTGCTGTGTAGACATATCCTGAGTGCCACAGGACAATACTCTGGAGAAAAGACTCTAGGACTCTAGGGGATGGACCAGATGGAGCCTGATATAGGCCACGTGCCTCTCACCCTATGATCTCGCTTCTGTGTTAGAAACTTGCTACCCGATGACTGTTAACTCTTTGCAGGCTGTTTGCTGTGGTTAAGTCCCCAGTTCAGGGCAGGATTGTCTGCATTGCATGGGTAAGTGAATGTCACACTGGGAAAACGTGCCTCTTAACAGCTCTGGTGGAAACTGTCATCCTCTCACTAGTCACAGCATAGGTACAACGCAGGCCGCAGCTGTGCAGGCTTTGCCCATGGCACTCCCTGCTAGTGTGCATCAACCGCCGCAGAGCCCTGTCAGTTCTCAGCCTCCAATACCCAGCTGTGTATGGGATTATAAGCACAGATCTGCACCCCATGCACTGAGGAATGGCCCTTCGCCCCCTACACCAGGGTATGGTCCTGTGCCCCATGCCCTGGGGTGTGGAACCATGATTAGATCAGGGATCCGCTCTCCATGCTGTGCTGGGCGCATTGCACAGTTTTCACCTCCTGGCTCGCTGCCATTTTTGGCCTGCCTTGGGGTTCTCAACATTTCAGTGTGTGGCTGTATAAATGCCAAGACACAAACAAGCAGTTCCTCAGCCTCTTCTATAATGAGCTGGCTGGGAGTCTGGTCAGGGAAGGTCTGGCAAGGCTGGGGGGAAGGGGAAAGGGGCTGGGAGGATAAGAGAAAAGTGGCCAAGAAGCACAAAGCGATAGAGGTGGACGGCAAAGCTTTCGTAATAAAGCTTTATGGCTCCGTGCTTCCCTGCTGATGAGTCCAGAGCTCAGAGTTCCCTGTCCTGCTGCCCACGCCTACTGAGCCCAGAGGCGAGGGGGGAATCCTAGCCCCACTGAAGTCCACAGCAAAACTCCCATTGGCTTCAGCGGGCTCTGGATTTCACCACACGTTCCCCCTCCCTCATGCTGACTCCTGGGTCCGAGCTGTGCGTTCCACCCCTGCCCCCATGAAGCCGGGCTCCACAGCTCCCCTGGTTACACGCTGATTTGGGGGCTCAAGCTTTACCCCGCTGACTCCTGTATTTCCCCACCATTCATCCAGCCTCTATTTCCCCCCTGCCAAGCAGATTCGGGTCAAGAATTGGGGTGGAATCTGCCAAATTATTTCAGTCAGAAAAAAAAACCCACCTCAAACCAAAATGGGAACGGTTTGTTTCGACCGTTTCCAAATGCAACATTTTGATTTTTTTATTGGCAACAACTTTTCATTTCAAATTTGACTTCAGTTTCATTAAAACAAAAAAAGTTAAAAAAAAAATAACCCTCAAAAATGAAATGAATCGTGTTGTTTCGGGTCAAACCAACCACATTTTTTGACCCTGGCGGTGTGCCAAAAAAACAGATTTTGTTTTCATTTTGGGTCAATCTGAAACTACATTTTTTTTTTTTTAGTTTAGTTTTTACTTCAGCCACCGAGCCAAAAAATAAGTTTTGCTGGTGCGTCCTTGGTTCAGGAGAAGAAGTAAAGGAGACAGGGGCTCTGAAGCTGCATGGGAATGAGTGACAGCAGCCAGATAAGATAGAGGGCTCTGAGACATATCGGATCAAATAGCCTGGGGCAGATGGGAGCCTACAGCCCTCCAGATGTTGAAATACAAACGTGGGACACATGCAAAGTTAAGAGCTGGAGCTCAGGGGTGTCTGCAGTGAAATACGCCCCATTGTCTCTGACCTCAGCTTCATGACTCAGAATTCCTGATGCAAATAGTTTACTGTAATAGGAAAAAATCCCTTGTGTGGGGTGCAGGCTGAGTGGAGTCAGCAGTGAGGGGGTAGTGATGGGGCTGGTAATGATGTATATTCCAACATGAAAAGGCGGGGAAGAGGCTCACCTGCATTCCTGCTGTCAAGGGGCTGTGCCATCCTTCCAAACACCCAAGGTCAGTGGGTTATCTGCCTCCCACACATGCCAGGAAAGCAACTTCTCTGTTTAAAGGTCCTAATCTAGCAGCTGGATCCGCACGGGAGCCATGGTCCATGCACCGAGACCCAGCTATGGGATTGGGGCCTCTGGGCGAATTTGCCATTTTGCTTGTCTATCTTTTTACGCCACTCACAGCTTTGGACTGCAGGAGCCACTCGCTCCTGGGGAAGCAGCCAAATCCAGAGGGATTGTGTAAGGCTGGGTAAATTACACTCATAATCAGATTCCCTTAAACCTACTTCCACCTACTTCCAGATGAGTAAGAATGTAATATACCTGCGGAGGAGCCAGAGGAGGTATAAGTTTAAGCAGCGTGGGAGCTACTTAAACTGTTCACCTGTTTGTAGTTGCTTTTCTTACACCTACTTCGCTTTCTTTATATTCAGCTAGACTCTGAGCCAGGTTCAGAGGGATTGTGTAATAACGGAGGGTAAATTAAGGCCTGTTCTACACCTAAAACGTTGGTTGACCTAAATTTGTCACTGAGGGCTGTGAAAAATTCACCCCCCCTGTGAGACTCAGTTAAGCTGACCTCAACCCCAGTGCAGACAACGCTAGGCTGGTGCGGCCGGGTAGAACCCTCAGTCTACACATCCTCCCCACTCTGAGATGCTTAGTTAAATCAGACCTTCTCCTTCTCTGCCGTTGTCACTGTGTCGGAGAATTCTTCCGTTGACCTAGCTACCTGCCTTTTGAGGGGGTGTATTTCCCACGGCAAAGAAGAACTCCTTCTGTGCCTGTAGCAAGTGTTTACATGACAGCAGCGTCGGTGCACTGGGGTTTAGTGCTTGTAGTGCAGATATGCCCTACATGTAGCAATGTGGGGGTGTAAGTCTAGACAAGGAAGCTTTTAGAGACAAAGCAATCTAAGTCAGTGTAACATACATGGGGCCAGATTGTGCCCCTTGCAATCTATCCCTACCCTCTTGGGATCTTATACTCTTCAGTGAGTTCTAGAGGAAGAACAGTCTTGTGGCTAAAGCCCTGGACTGGGACTCAGGACAGAAATCTGGCTCCAATTCCTTAGCCTACCACAGACTCGCTGTGCGATTTTGGGCAAGTCTCTATGGCTATGTCTGCACTGATTGTAAACCCAGGTCTGGGGGCCCCAGGTTTGTGGACTCAGTGTTTCCAAGCCCACGCTTGCGCGTTCACACTGCATGGTAAACCTGGGTTTACAGTTGTCGGTCCCAGCTCTCACAGCCGTGCGAACGCCTCCACACTACACTACGCAGACCTTCTGACTGAGGTCTGTGGCTTGACTTGCATCCACCCTGCAAAATGACAGGGCTTGGACCCGAGTTACAGCGAGAGTCAGGCTCTGACCCACCTCCCAGCAGGGTCCATAGGACCCAGTTCCTGAGCACTTGCTGACTCAAGTCAGACTGATTTGGGGGTGGACATACCCTCAGTCTGTAAAATGGGGATAATGATACTTCCTTTTTCTGTCTTGTCCATTTAGACCAGGGGTAGGCAACCTATGGCACAGCTGATTTTCAGTGGCACTCACATTGCCACCAGTCCAGGGGGCTCTGCATTTTAATTTGATTTTAAATGAAGTTTCTTAAACATTTTAAAAAACTTATTTACTTTACATACAACAATAGTTTAGTTATATATTATAGACTTATAGAAAGATCTTCTAAAAACATTAAAATGTCTGACCGGCACGTGAAACCTTAAATCAGAGTGAATAAATGAAGACTCGGCACACCACTTCTGAAAGGTTGCTGACCCCTGATTTAGACTGTACACTCTTTAGGACAGTGCCCGTCTCACAATGGGAGACACTAGCCATGACTTTAATACCAATCACAGACACTTGTCAGTTGTACTTTAGTGCTGTGATTCATAGTACATGAAGGATTCGTATTTTATTAAACATACAATAACTTAAAGTTAAATGATTAATGTAACCCTTAGGCAAAACATTCTGCATCATTACCATTCAAAAAAATCTTCAGCACTTGAAAGGATAGGCAATGACTTTGACTTGTATAATATCTACTATTATCTTTGTAGTAGATACAGTCATTCAATGCCACTACTGGCATGTGAAAATCCAACTTACACCTGCTAATAATACCCCATAGCAGAGATACTTACGAACTCTTACAGTACATATGTTACTAATTACATCCTTTACATATTCAAATACACACACATATTGATGACACATAGTTGAAAGAATTCATAAATTCACCTTGTTGGTCAGAGGTAAGGTTGAGGCCAGACAAGGTCAGGGAGGTAACATCCTGTATTGGACCAACTTCTTTTGGTGAGAGATGAGCTTTTGAGTCCCACAGAGCTCTTCTGCTGGTTAAGGTTGTTATTAGCATGTTTAAGATGAATTTTCATGGTCAGAGAGGTGTCCAGCAAGTTATGTCAATATTGTCACTGAGCAAACATTTGAACTGTAAAAGTAGTAACAGCATATGTATGTAGATTACCTTAACTACCGTACCTGCCTTTATTTATACATCTCCAAGACATTTCCCAGCTTTTCGTTGTACTTTTAAATGAGTAGGGGTATCCCCATTTTGGGCACAGGGACATTGAGGCACAGAGCAAAAGGCAGTGACTTGGGCAAGGTCACACAGGAATGCTGTGGCAAAGCCAGGCTTTGAACCCACATTGGCCAAGTTGCAATCCCAAGCTCTAAGCACCAACTCACCCTGCCTCATACTCCTGAGCCAGTTTTCCCAGCTAGTTTGGGAGGCCCAGTGCATGCTCAGACATGCTATTGTGTTACTTTGCTAGCAGTGGGTGGGCATCCAGCCTGGCTGTGATGTTTCCTCCATCAGGGTCTGGGGCAAGGTTCTTATCTGGAGCAGGACCAAACCAGATTGTTCTGGTGATTATTTCCGTAGTCCAAGAGGAGGTCCACGCATTGCTGCTACTACTGCGTCAAGGGGGTTGCTGGATTCATCCTGCTCATCCTGATAGCCTCAGTCTTCACGGTGCTGTGGTATTTTCTAGGTAAGGGCTTCACTCCACAGAGGAGCAGGCTTTCAGACACACCAAGGGGAATCAGGATTTCCAAAGGTGACCAGCGATTTGAGGGCCTCCCAAGCCAGATCGGACACTTGCAGTGGAGTCCTGACGGGTTCAGGTCAGGTTTCCGGGCATTGCCTAAGACCCCCTGGAAGGGGATTTTCAGAAAATCAGGACGCTTTGAGGCATCTCACTTTGGTCACCTGAAAACAGAGCCCTCCCTACCCACCAAATCACCAGACACATCTGGAAATTGGCCAATGGGATTGCTCACTTGAGTCTGGCTTACAGGATCAGACCCATAGTTTGTATAGCCATGAACTAGGACCTCATCTTCATGAGGGGATCATAGTGTATTCTTGCTCTCCATTCTCTTCACCATCGTATCAAGTTTAAACTGGTTCATAGCCCCACTGACGTCAGTGGCGCTCCTCCAGCCCCATATCCTTGCCCTCACGGCACTGCATGCCTCCATTCTAGTCTGCCCCTTGGCTCTCCTCTCTTATCCTGCCCCTTGCTCACCATGCTCCCAGCAACGCCACTTCAGTGGCCTATTTGTTTCCTTTCTTTTGCAACACCCACAGACCCTCGCCCGTGTCAAAAGCCTTCTCCACCCAACCGCTCCTATGGAAAGAGAGAAGAGAATGAGGTCAGTCAGACAAAAATATGCCAAACCTCCTCTCGGGCTCCCAGTCTCACCACTTTGGGCTAGATGCTGATGCTCTTACACCAGTTGAATAGGAGCCCGCTGACACCAGTGGGACAGACAGCTCAGCTGGAGTAAAATGGCATCGTTCCACTACCTGCTGGGAGATTTGGCCTTCTGAGCAGAGTATGGTATTACCCAACGGGAGTAAAGCCCTTAGGTTATGTAAGCTCCTCAGAACAAAGACTGTCTTTATCTGTATGTCTGCACTGCAGTTAACCCAGTCCCAGTGAATTGTGGGAGATTCTGTCTGTCCTTCTGGGCACACTGGGAAAATTGTGGGAAGGCAGTGCAGGACTGTCAGCACTCGAGTGGTTTAGCCTGTGTCCTCACTGCCTAGTGAACGGGTTGCAGGCCCAAGTGAAAGCCTCACTCAGGTTTTAGCCTCTACCCCAGGATAGGTCACCCAACCTGGGTTGAAAAGCACCACTAAACTCAGGAGAGAGGGGTTCATGTGTGGACAGGATGGGGCGAAGGACAACACGCGAGTAAGAACCTACGTTAACTCTGCTGGGAAGACAGATCCTAACCTGGTGTTGAGCACATTGTCCGTGCTTAAATAATAACAATAAGGAAATTTCATTAATTAGGTGCCAGATCCTCAGGTACTATAAACAGATGAAGCTCCATTCCTATATATTTAAAATAAGAGATGGCTGTGCTGAAGAGAATAATATTCAATGATGATGTAAGTGATACATGACAATCAATGAAGTCTCTTCCCTTGGAGTATATAGTAAAGCTTTTCTGTAGTTTAGAGTAGCTTTAATTCAAGGGCTACATTGTGTAATGAAGCATACGGGGGGGGCAGCGTGAATCAGACCTAACTCTGTTTAAATCAGTTGAGCTAAGCTAGTGCAAAGCTGCTGTGAGAGCAGAATCATGTCCAAAAGCCTCGATTCCCCTCTCTGTTACACTGATGTAAATCAGGACTGACTCCAGTGAAGTGAATGGAGTTACCCCCGTGTCAAACTGTGTGAACAGAGAGAAGAGTCAGGCCCTGAGCAAAATTGAAAGGCAAAAGTTACCAACATCTACCACTTGAAGAAGTTTGAGGAAACTGTCTTGGGGAGTGATGCTGCAGAGTTGGGAACAGCCTGGCTGAGGCAATGAAAGAGCCGCAGGCAGGCTACTTCTTGGCCCACACCACCACGTGTGCCTGCAGTAACTTAAACAGGTGTAACCTGGGCAGTAAAACGGATGCAGAGCAGAAATGGGCTCAGGCCAAAACCAGATCCAAAGTCGGAGCACACCAAAGCTCAGGTTTGGGTTCAGTCCATTACACAGAAAGGAGCCAGACGTTCAGTGAGCATGGCAGGGTAGTTTGATGACCAGCCGTAGCGGGAATAGTTACAAAGGGTAATCATAGGGATGTCCCAATCTCCACACCTCTCCAGCCCCAGCCCCTCTACAGACCTTCCTGGGCCTTGTCTCCCCCCACTGACCTCTTCACTCCACCCGCTACAAAGATTTTCTCCTTCCCTCCCATCTAGAGAACTCACCCCAGGATCTTGCAAGACTTATCTTCAGCACCTCAAACAGATGCCCCCTGCCCACCGCACACAGACCTCCCAGACTCCCTCAAAATCCCTGCACTCCTAGTTAGGGTTGCCACCTGTCCAGATTTTCCCAGGATCATCCCTCTTTGAGGTAGCTGTCCTGGGAAATCTGTCAGGGGGCTCAGCACATCCTGCCAGCTGTCCAGTTGGTAGGCTCAGCATCATCCCTGCTATGTTCCATTTTTTGCCTCTCAGAAATGGCAACCCTACTCCTATCCTACCCACCCCTGTCTTCTGCCCCTGCTCAGACCTCTCCCAGGCCTCTGGCTGAGAACCTGGCAGCTCTGCTGTGTAATTGACACAGCATTTATCTAAATTACTGCTTTTCCTAGTCCTCTCTGTGGGCAGACTTCCTGCTCCGAGGCCCAGGCTTACACATGGCACGTTGACTGAGCCAGATTATTGGGCCTGCAGTTCAACCAACACGTTAAATCTGCGGGGGCGGAGGGTAACTTTGCCACTCAACAGGATGCATGGGCTAGGCGAGCTCTGCCGGAGGAGGCGCTGGAATGAAGCAGGGCACCAAAGCCTGTCACCTGCCTGTGCAGACAAAGGAGGGATTGAGCATGCACACTGAGCGGGTTCTCGGGTTTCCCAGCTGGCCAGTTAACAGCGTACGGGGGCTGTGCACCACCCACTCACGTGGGAACCAGGATGGGAATGGAATACACTGAACTAAATCTGACCCTGGGGCCACAGTTATGTCACCATGGCTCTGTCTCCTTGTACACCTCAGGCCAGCCCTGGAATAGCACATGGGGGAAGGCGTAAGGGGCGGGAATATCAGAGAACCTCCTTGTGATCGTGAGCACCTTGCCTTTCTTCCTTCCCCGAGTGGGGGAGAGGGGATCCTATTGCCCCCTCATCAGTGCCTTGATGGCTTCCTCTCACCCCGTTACTCCTCCCCACTGGCTGAAGATGCAACAAGCTCCCTTCTAAACCCACCCCTCAACGAGTCATTGCTGAGGAGCATGTGGCTTTTCCTCCCAGGGCTCAGTGCCGGCCCCAGCCTTTGCACCCACAGCTCCTGATCACTTGTGAACAGCAGAGCGGGATGAGGGTTCAGACCTGGGTCTCCTACATGCCCATGCACTAGCCACTTGACCGTCCAAATGGCTCTTTCCCTCCCGCTTGTAACTAGCTGTACAATAGGCACATTTCCCTCATGTGCCTCCATCAGTGGCTCCCTCCGTGGGCCAGCAGGGGGTGCTCTAGCGAAGGAGTAGCCCTGACCCTCAGCTGCATCTTGTATCACCTTGGCAATGCGTCTGATCATTACCAGGCAGAGATTTGGGGTCCCCAGTCCCTTCTGCACTAGAGCCTTCCCTGGGGCTGAGTTTCATGCCGTTGCCTTTGAGCTTTGCACTGTTCAAGAGGAGAAGCACAACTCCTTGAACAATTCTCTCCTAAACACCAGCTAGCCCAGCGTAAACATGGGTTGAGAGGGGAGGCCTCAATCCAGACCCCAGGGAGACCGACAGTGATGGCAGCCACCTCAGTTGGCACTAACTGGCTCCCTTGCTACCTTCCTCTTACTGTTGTGGTGACAGCACAGAGAGTTGGGATTGTCAGAAGCCCCAGGAGCCTGGGGGGACATTTCCTACAGTGTAATATGAGGGCACAAGTGCTCCTGGGCTAAGGACAGTGTTCCCCACAGTGCACTGGGGGGAATTGAGCGCCCCTGAGGGCTGGGGAAACATTTCCCACAATACATTGGGGGGAAACAGAGACCCATCCCCAAGGCTTAGGGAAACATCTCCCATAATGTGGTGGGGACCAGAGACCCCTGAGGCTGGGGGAATGTTTCCCATAATGCATTGGGGGAACAGAGAGCCCCTGGGGAAACATTTCCCATAATGCATTGAGAGGAGGGACAAAGACCCTTGGAGGCCTCCCATAATGCACTGGGGAGAAGAGAGATCCCTGCAGAAACATGGCCCATGGGACAGAGGGAAGGGACAGACCTGGGTTAATTGACTGAATAACCATCTTGTTTCCAGACCACGAGGTGTAGCTTGGGGAGGAGGAATCACCCAGAGCAAGGGCTGCTGTGTGCTGCTGACTCCCTGCCAGCGGGCGGGGGTCGGGATGAAGGGCACCGGAACCACCGAGGGGATAAATCTGGCTGCCAGCAGGAACCTTGGGGAGTGAAGGCCTCTGAACACAGATATCCATCTTAGCCAGTGCCCCAGGCATATACGCACGGGCCCTGACATCAGCAAGGACAAGGCACGTCCAGCACCTCCCTTCTCCAGTGCCAGCCCGCAGGGCTATTTCCAGGGGTGGGTGGGGAGGTGGTATCAGATTCCTGCCCTCCAGCACCAACGCAGGGCCTCCCGCTGGGCACATGTCGGGCTGATGTCTGTGCTCAGTGGCTGAACCCAGTTCCCCACAGTCCCTCTAACTCTGCCTTCCTCCTTTAGTGCATAGCAGGACTGCTGGCATTAGCATACCTTTATACGCCCCGTGTGTCAACCGTCCGCTGCCCCGGCCAACTTGGGGCCTCGCAGCTGTAGCCTGAGAGGGGCTTTGTCTGTCACTTCACCTTCCAGCGGGACTGACCTGCCTCAGCCAGCAATTTGGGCAGGGGCTGGGATCACATGTTCACTCTGGGGCTTGCATGTGCCATTGGTAGTGCTGATCCCCCAACCATGTGCCCATGCAATGGGCTGGGCAGCAATTCCCGTGAACCCAGCGGCGGAATCAAAGCTTGTTGCCCAAACTCTCCCCCGACTTTAGTCAGGAAAGATATTTCCCAGGCCCCATCTCTCCTTCTCCCTCTGGCTGCGAAGCTCGGTTCAGCTGCGTTCGTTCCCAAGGGCTGGGAGGTCTGCCCAGGCTGCATGTGCATGACTAAGCACTTATGCTCTTGGACGGGCTCCCTTCGCCCCTCTGTGCCCGTGACAGCTGTGGCTGGCTCAGCACGGCCGGTCATTCCAGTGCATGGTGTGTGTCGGGGGGGGGGGAGCGAACTGTCACCCAAGTTGTTGGCAAAGGGAACACTGTGTTGAGGAGGGAATGGGGTGCAGGGTCTGGCGAGAGCCAGCAAGCGTTGGGGGAGCTGGGAAAGACCTTCCATCTGGTGATCTCAAAGCACTTCACTAGTTAACTGTGACAGAGGGTCCATCAGTGAGGCTTAGACAGAGTCCGGGTGAGAATCCAGGTATCCTGCTTCCCTCTGCTCTGCCACTAGTCAACTCCCCCAGGCAGGGAGGGGCCAAGCAACTGCACCATTGCTCCGCCAGACCCCAGTTTGGATTATGAGCTGCAAACCATTAGGCAATGACTTAATATCCTCTCTGGCTCTCACTCCGACAGACTCCTCTGTGTGTTTGTCTGGCGTTCCCACTGTTCCATGAGGTCAGCAAATCACCCTCCCTTTTCTTTGTGTGAAATGTGTTTAGCTCACGCCTGGGGAGAGGTTTTAACCTCCCCATTCAGCACCAAAGTCCATGCTCACTCTCCTGGGCGCCAGCCACCTGGCCACCAGGTTCAGGTGATCACCAGGGAGTGGGCTTGTGCCAGTGTCTGGGCAGAGACTGGGGGAGGGGAGTGCTTTTAAATGGAACATTCACAAATTCAGTCTGGGATGGGACGAGAAACCCGCCCCTCATGGAGTCTATAGGTACCAATGAGACCAGCGCGTGGGGTGATTTGATAGCAGCACTACTTGCATCCGAAGAAGTGGGTATTCACCCACAAAAGCTCATGCTGCAAAACATCTGTTAGTCTATAAGGTGCCACAGGATTCTTTGCTGCTTGATAGCAGATAAATCCCAAGATGTCATTTCAGTGCCATGTCACTCCTACAGTCCAAACTCCATTGTACCCCATGATACATCAAATGTATAGTTGTTTGTTTTTCCTGCTGCCAGCAGAGCTCGGGGTACCTGACTCTCCTCTCACTCCTGCTGGTGCAGATGCAGGAGGCTTCTCCCTTGCACGCTCATCCAGGTGCTTCGGGGACATCCTTTGAGAGGAGGCTCAGAAAGCTTTGGGGGTGAACACAGGAATTGCCAGACTGGCTCAGAACCAAGGACCATCCTTTCCAGTGGCCTGTCTCTGACAGTGGTAGCACCAGATGCTTCAGAGGATGATGTAAGAACCCCTCCCCACACTGCAGCAGATGGGGGAGAATCTGCCCCCTACATTAGCTCTCATCCTGGTCTTTAATAGCTAGAAGTTAATTAATTAATCACTTGGCGATTGCCTGTTCTGTTCATTCCCTCTGGGACACCTGGCATTGGTGACTGTGAGAAGACAGGATACTGGACTAGATGGACCTTTGGTCTGACCTATTATGGTCATTTCTATGTTCTTATGCTACCTAGTGGGACTCAGGAGAACTTGGTTCCGTTCCCAGCTCTGACACTGCTATGCTGGGTGACCTTGGGCAAGTCACTTTCCTCCTTGTATCTGTTTCCCCACCTGTAAAATGGAGATAATGATACCCACCTCCTTTGAGATCTACGGCTCAAAAGTGCTATAGACACCATAGATGGTATTAAGATTTAATATCCCTGCCAAAGTTTTTGTAATCATTAGTTATGATAATGGTGTATAGTTTTGGTAAGTGTTCATTTGGGTTCATTGCCAAGAGTTTTATTTATTGTGATACAGGGGATGGTTGAGAATAGGATGCGTGGCAGGATGTTGGAGGACTGATGAGGGGACGTTAGGGACATGCATATCAGAGGATCGGGCGTCTGGAGCAGGGATGCTGCGTGGGGCTTAGTGCAGTCAGGCAGTTTCAAACGCAGCTGGCAGGTTGTGTGTCTAACTGGCAAGGGCCATGCCTGGCATTGCAAGAATTGCATGCACAACTGGGGCAGATGCACGTGCAAATCTCATGAGCCGTTGCACATGCCCAGGGTAGAAAAGCTCCTTTTACAATCATTAAATCGTTATCACAGGAGTTCTACGCCTCGCTCCAGGTGTGCCACGATGAAGTCTAGCAGGCCACCACCAGCTCAGAAATGCCAACTGTCATTAACACATTCTGAGCAAGAGTCTCCTAAATCAGTGGGAGCCCCAGCTGTGCATCCCATGAAGAGAAGGGGACCCTTAATGTGTCTACACGTCATGATTTCTCTATGGTCAGAAAGTGGATGCACTTCTGTTGGAGCGTTGGAGTACTGCCAAACTCACGAGTGCCAAAATCCGGAGCCAGGCCCCAGAAAATCACGAGATTGACCTAAAATTCGTGAGATTTTTTTTTAAATAGTAAATTTTGGGGTCTCTTATTTGCCTTCTGGATTCTCAGTCTTCTAGGATCCACTTGCTTCACACTTCCAGCCGTCTCTTTGCAACCACGGGGGTTAAACACGGGCTTACGGCACAGAGTATGGCAAGCTGAGCTTTAATTCTACAGCGCACCAGAGTGCCATACACTAACTGAGTGGACCCTGTTGCTGCACACTGGAAGTTCCCTAGCGCCCTTTGACCTACTGCTGTTTGCTGGGGGTGGGGTTAAATAAAAGCTGAGATTCCCCTGCAATCTCTTAAATCCAGCAGCTGGGGGCGGGGGAAGAGAGGGTAGTTAAAAACACCAAACATTGCAAGACTTGTGATCAAACCGCAAGAGTTGGCAACACTGCGTTTCTCTATTTGTTCATTCATCTGAG
The DNA here is from genome assembly GCF_020497125.1 of Mauremys mutica. Classification (NCBI taxonomy): domain Eukaryota; kingdom Metazoa; phylum Chordata; order Testudines; family Geoemydidae; genus Mauremys; species Mauremys mutica. The sequence continues at coordinate 7,408,953 of NC_059090.1, read as the reverse complement.
CTTTGAATGCAGAGAGAAGTACCCCTCTCTTCCCACTGACATAAAAGGCGTTGCACACATGAATGGGCGTTGCACACATGAATGTCAAGGAGAACCCGCCAGTTACGGTAATTCCATAACAAATGGGCGTCGCACACATGAATGTCAAGGAGAACCCGCCAGTTACGGTAATTCCCGTGTCAGCGTTACGGTACAAGGTCTGCCTGACATGTGCCATGGCAGAAGAATCTGCCGAGGGAAGGCAGAACGGTAGTTCTAGGAACCAGTCATTTCGCTGTTCCTAATTTTTCAGAATGACTTGTCCGAGATAATCTCTGAGCGATAACATGGCTCGGAGCAGAGGTCAAAGCTAGCACCATTTTAGCTCGCTCTGATTTATTATGAATGAATTATTGTTGTTTACTTGTATTATCGGAGAGCCGAGAAGCCCCCTTCCTGGACGAAGACCCCATGGTGCTGTCCAAACACACGGCAAAAAGACAGTCTCTGCCCCAAAGAGCCAACAAATGGATACAGACAGAAGGGGGAACACAAGGAAACATTGGTCAGCCTGATAGGCAGCGGGTTTGAAAATTCTGACCAATCTTCCAGGGCTTTGTCAGTAAATAAAGGCTAATCAGAGGCAGGAAAAGTCAGTACTAAGTCTCAGCTTCATTTCCCAAGAACACTGATCCTTCGCTGATCCCACTGACGCTGGGAGGAGCGTCAGCAGAAATCCTCCGTTACGTACCTGTTCGTAGCGTCTGAACGTGGCAAGGATTGAAGGCAAGAGACAGCTTTCTAGATGGGGTAACTCAGTCCCCTAGAAGGGACAGGGGGTATAAAGCCAAACACTGGATTCTCCACTGAACATAGGTGGGCTCAGGTGACCGGGTCTCTCACACCTCATGTGTCAGGGCATGAGGTGGGGTCCAGACAGAACTTCCCCTCTGGCATGTCGCAGAATTAGGTGCCTTGTGCGTGTTTTACATCTTCCCCTCCAGCACCCAAACCTGGCTGCTGTCAGAGAGCAGAGCTGAGTCCGAGCGGCAAAGCTCAGCTCCGGAGTAGCAGCCCCTCAAAAGCGGGGAGGTTTGGATCCAGTTTGGGCCCATCACTAAAGATGGGGATAAGGACACTTCCGCCCTCCCCATGGGGGGTTGTGAGGCTCAGCTCCGCTGTGTTTGTAGATGGCTTTGCAACTCTCAGATTGCAGGCCCGGCGGAGGCACCGAGCAGGGTTAATTTCTTGTCAAGTTCTCTATAAGCTCAGTTCTGCAGCCAGCATAGATGATGCCTGCAAGTGGCACTAATAAACAGGGTCTGAAATGAATGACACAGCTTGTAGCTGGGGTCTGGATGTCCGGAATTGGGGCTCGAAGGGCAGCATGGACAGAAACACCCCTCTCCCCACCGCCAGCTAATCCACGGCAAGATGGGTGAGTGCTGCCCTCCGAAAGAGACTGTCAGGTTGCTGTCTGGAGAGCAGACCCGGCGAGGCAAGAGGGGTTACAGCTAAACAAGCAGCCCCGATGGAGGTGCTGGGATGTGGAGTGGGGTAAAGCTCCTTCGGGCCTCCAGAGTGAGGAAAGGGAAAAGGATTTAACCTTTTTCCCACTGATTAATTATTCGTTCTCTAATCCTCTGCCCCTGAAACGTGACCTGCTTGGGAACCAGTAAAGCCTGTAATGTATTCGGATTTATTAGCTGAGGTCCGTACAGGGCTCTGATCATGCCGAGCGCTGTATAAAGCCTGAATACCGGCACTAAGAGATGGCGGTGATGAGCATTCTGGGAGATCCGAAGGATGTGTCTGCACTACGGCTGCTGTAGGGCCGCACTATAGGTGCTTCCCGGGGGAGGGTTCCGCTAATGCCGTTAATCCATCTCTCTCAGAGGTGGGAGCTAAATTGACAGAATTCTTCCGTCGGCCTGGCTGCATCTACGCTGGATTCTATTTTGATCTAACTACGGTGCTTAGGGCATGACATTTTTCACAACGTAGCTAGGTCAATGTAATTCTGATGAATAGAGAGAGCCCACTGAGGACTCAAGCATCCCACCCTGGAGGAAGAAATCTACGTGTCTAGACACATCATGCATTTTTGGCCCCACTTTGGGCTTGTGTACATGGGGACACTCAGGAAAGTTAAGATGAATTAGCTAAAGGTGTGATGTTAAAGCGCAGTAAACCCCTGTGTGGACGCTCTTATTTAGACGTAACAGGCTTTAACTTCACACCTGAGTTATTTCCTCTGACCTTTCCCATGAAGATCCACCCATCTGGGAGGTAAAGAACAACCTGATCAAGACATTTCAAATCCCCTCACTTCCATCGCAGCAGGAATCTTAATCAGTCGCCGCTTCAAAGAGCTCTGCTGGAAACAGGCTGAGACAGTCACTTGCTATTTACCCTGCATCTCTCTAAGGTCTCTGTGCAGCTCTTATCAGTGTCGCAGGATCACTTTACATAGGACTTAGCTTCATACCGTGCCCTAGAGAAGAAAAAACAGCAAGCCCTTGTTGCCCTGGGAATCTCTGGCTTCTGCTTTCTTTCTTGGCATTTACACATTTATCCTGCAGTAAAACTATCTGAGCAGGAAGAAGAACCTTGTGTCACTCTTCAGACCCCATGTGGCTGAGCAAGCAGCAACAGGCCTAAGGATGCCCTGGTGCTCCAGCCAACCTACGTTTTAGATGTAGGGCAGGCCTTAGTAAAGCTGGAGCCAATGAGCCCCATCTGGTTTGATTGCCAGGGTGAATCAGCAGAATAGCCCTGCACCTCCACACAGCGTCCTAAAGCCTGACATCTGCTTATTTCCCCCCCTAACGCATCTATATAGGGAGAGTGGCCTTCATGTGGGAGAGAGGCCAAGAGTGCCTGTGACATGACTAATTCATGAAAAGGTAAAGTTAAAAGAAAGGAAACAGGGCCCTAGAGACCAGTCCCCCGATTAGGTGTGATAAACCCTCCTCAGGGAAGTGCTCTAGTCTGCAGAACGTAGTCCACAGAGTCTTATTAAGATCCCTGAATGCAGCCAGAATGGAGAGGAGCTTGATTTTTTTTCCTGGACAGATTACAAGGTGTTATTAGACTTGTTTTGAAGCTCACCGGTGACAGCTCAATTGCTGAGGAGCTTGCGGTGATAAACAATCTCCTCAAAACAGCTGTGGGCCTGCCCCATCAGTTATGAATCATCATCATTTATTATTATTACACACGCATACAAGGTGCCCATCCCCATGGGATCTGGGTGCACGTGTGAGAGTTTTGTTGGCCAGCGGAGTGACTGTTGCTGCTTGGATTGTGACTTCTGTGAGTGCGCCAGCCCTTATGGCTAGCTCCGCCTAGAACGGGACGACGAGGGGCTGGTATATAAAACACAGCGAGGCGTACGTGTTGTGTTGCGTAGACAGTGCAGGTGTATGTTGTGCCACTGGGGAAGATAAATATGTAGGATTGAAAGTAGAACTGGTTGAAGGTGCTGTTCTGTTGACATCCCTGCTTACAGCAGATCTGGCCGTACTTTCACATGACAGGTGAAGGAAGCGGGTTGGTATAGTGGTCCACAGCTGGGACAGGTGACTGCTTGACCCCTGTGAGCCTGGCAGATCCATCCCTTTGGGAAGTGATGATGATGTACGAATCACCAAGGTCTCTCATCCAAGTGTTGATCTAGCTCAATCCTGCTTAGCTTGGGAGATCTGCCTGGTTTGTAATGATAAAACAGGCCGTGTATTACTGCAAAGACCTGGAAGGACTCAGTGTTGCAACTCTTCCATTATTTGGTGTTTTTCATGAAGGCCCAGCTGTTGGAATCAAGTTATTACCTGAGAATCTCAGCTTTCATTATAGCGACACACCAGCTTTGCTGCTGTTAAGGTCAGGAACTCCTTTCTGGTGCTGAAAAAATAAGCTCCTGGCCACCGTGGGTGCAGAAAAAGCTTGAAAATGTGACTCCTAAGCTCACTAATGACAGGAGGCAAATGAAAAGAACGTCTAATACTTAATAGTTTAAAATCATTATTTTCAAGATAGTCTCATGGGTTTTAGGACCTGATCACAATTTTTGAACATTTAGGGTTGGCAGCACTGCCAGGCCAGATCTGGTGTAAACAGATGGAGTTGTGCTGCACTCAGTGGAGCTACACCGATATTTACATCAGCTGAAAATCTGGCCCACCCTAACACATGGATCAGCTGAGCGCAGAGGATAACACGGTTCTTGTATGTTCCTGCAGCTTTACCTGTGCATGCCCAGAAACAGGGGATTTGGGCTGAGCACAGCAATAATGGACAAAAGCTTTGCCCCTGTTCTTTAGTAACACAAACACACTGGTCTCCTTAGTGACTCAGGCCAGATCTACACTAAAATATTAGGTCAACCCAACTACGTTGCTCAGGGATGTGAAAAATCCACACCCCCGAGTGACGTAGTTAAGCCAACCTCAGCACCAGCAGAGACAACGCTAGGCCGACAGAAGAATTCTTCAGCCAGCCTAGCTGTTGCCTCTTGGGGAGCTGGATCACCTACAGTGACCAGAGAACTCCTCGTCGTTGTAGCGAGGGTCTACCCTGCACATGGGCTGCTGTAGCCGTGTAAGTGCAGACAGAGCCTGTAGGAGGCAGGGAATTTGTCATCTTCCTTTGTTTCTCATGGTGCCCAGGGAATTCGTTCTTGTTTGTTTGAAGCACCACTCACTCGCGTAGAAAGCAGCGACTCTGGCTCATCTTTGTGCTGCTTGGGGATGGGGGTTAAATAATTAACAGGAAAATCTTGAAGGGTGTGTGTCACAGGCATGGCTACCCTGTCAGAGGTGTGGTTGCTGACCTAATGTGGCTCTGCCTCTGCTCCCTGCTTCAGTTTCCTCCTCCCTGGTGAGCCCCCACACAGGCTGGAGGTGGTGTCCTCGCTGAGCCCTCTGGCCAACTGACTCACTCAACCTTAACCCCTCCCAGGGTAACAAAAGGCCAAACAAACAAAAGGTTCTTCCACCCGCTGGGCCTCTCTTCAGCCCACCCTGCGGGCTCAGCTCCAGCCCTCCGGGCTCCCTTCCAGTCCCTCTGCTCTGGGACAGAGCCCTGACTCCCGGCTGCTTCTCTGGAGCCCTTCCAGACCCGGCTTCAGGACCTGCCACAGCAGCCCACATGCTCCCTGTGGTTGCTCCCCAAACTGAGCCCTCTGCCCTTTTAAAGCCCAGGTGTTTACTGGGCTGTCACATGACCCCATTAGTCCCGCCCCCTCCAGCTGAGAGGCAGCTAATTATGGCCCCGTCAGGGCTGGTCCACGTTCCAGACTGCCTGTGGCAGTGCGGTCGCACTGCGATCAGAGGTGTGATGGCAGCATGGCTAAAATGACCAGGAATGACAGTGGCATGACCTTCAGCCCAGGTACAAGCAGGCCGGGAACCCTGGGTATGTACTGTGTTTCTAGCCCACGCCTCTGAGTCTTCACTGCTATTTTTTTAGCTGCACTAGCCAGATTAAAGCTAGCATGGGTAGATCTACCCAAGATGCAACCACACCTCTGACAGCAGCATAGCCCACCCAAAACTCTTCCCCCTCCTTGGATGTATTGCTAAAGAGGAGAGTGAAGCGGCTAAGTAGTAGGATGTCGGTGAGCTGAGAACCCAGGCCAGGTTCCCAGGAGGTTCACAAACTGGGGCTGAGTGTTAATGCAAGTCTGGGGCAATATCTTCCCAGCACAAAATGGGTGGTTGTGCATGGAGATAGCTGGCTTGCTGTGAAATCCCAGAGGCAAGGCCCAGGGCATTTTACTCCATGCAGCTAGTTGAGCTCAACACTAGGTTGACTGTGTTGCGAGACAGGGCTTGTAGGGCTGACCTCAGCTAGCTACATGACCTTCCACTGTTGCGCGGTTTCTAAACTCAGTTGACATTCACTGCAAAGTCAATAAAGTTCTTGCAGAAAGTACAAAGTGTGTTAGATTCTGATCAGGAGTCAGGATGGACAAGAGTGGAATTCTGCTGTCTCGGTTCACCAGAGTTCAACAGTTGCTCGGGTTAAAGACCTCAATTGCTGAGTGGGAGCAGGCGGTATAGAGCTCAGCAGAGCACAAACCAAGAGTGATAGGGAGAAGAAAAGTCACGGAGGGGTTGAGTCATACAGAGAGCTGGCTGGAAAGACCAGTTGGCCGGGATTGGCTTTCAGATGTGCTCCCACACCCAGTTCCTAATGGACCTGCATGTCCACATCACGAAACCCAGCCTTACTATTGGCTCTCACTGGGATTCCCGCTGGTGGCTTAGCAGAGAGGTCACGGACTGATGGGCCGTGGTGAATGAACTCTTACCACATGCCGCCACGTAGGCCTGGCCCATCAGCGGGGACACCATGTGGAAAGGTAGCCGTGCTGCTGCCCAGGCTGTGGATAAATGAAGGGCGTTGGTTTCCAGGGCTGTTGAGGCAGCATCAAAATACATTTTATTTTTAAGATAAAGCCCAACCTTGTTCTGAGCGCAGGGGAAATCCACCCCCAACCCACCAGAGGGAGGACCAGTCTGGAACTCATTCTGTTCCCTCTCTGTTGCAGATCGCCGGTGCGTTTGGTAGGAGTGCCCGAACAGGAGCTGCCAGGGCTTGGCTGTGCTGGCATTGAGGTAGGTGCAGTGGCCTGGTGTATTTCACAATACCGGCTCATCACACAACCGCAGTCCCGCCGCTGTGTTGACAGTAGTGGCGGGCAGACTCCCCAATTTTGGGAAGCTTAATCGATTTGGCCGCAAATCTTCTGAGAGCCCCAGGCTCAGAAATGCTGTAGGGGTTGTGATCCTGGTAAGAATCCCGGGGCTTCTACTTTGTGAGGTGCAGAAGGGCAGGAAAATGACCCAAACAAACCCAAAGCTCAAACAAGCTTCTTTGATCGAGTGTTCAGTCAGGTTCGTATTTGATCAGAACCAGTGCAATATCCTTAGTGGACACAGCCACCTTTCCTGAACACACAATGTACGGACATTCATCTCCTCAAAACTTCACCATCACTGAAGTCTGCAGGCATGGTCTGGTTCTGCGCAAGCTCTCTTTCTCTTGTGATATGCACTGACAATGCATACACATGGGTCAACCAGCCTCTGCCCTACCCCTGAAGACCTTACACTGGCAAACAGAAGACAGGCTACACTAGGAAAATTAGAGGTGGGAATAACGTGGTGTGTATTCCTCTCTCTCCGTTCTTGCTCCCCTTCCTCTTATCCAGCTGCATGGATCTGAGATTTAGCCAGGTGGCTTAAATGGATTAAAAAGTAGTAACGCTGCGTCACAAAGGTTACATCTGGACTTTCCCAGAGTTTGGGCCAGGGCTTTGATTTGGCTGATTATTGACGAAAGCTGTGAAGGCTGGAGCCTGATCTAAACTTTCCCCAGGTCACAGGGGAAAATCTGGGTCTGGGGCTTTGGTTTGTGCCTTTCGCTGGAAAATATCCCCACCCACCAGGAACCTCATTCACACAGAGTTAAGGAATCGCAAGTCTGTTACCTCAGAACACCACAGTAACTGAAAAACAAGGAAATCCCAGAGCAACTATCTCACCCAGCACAATGCCAGACCCAGAGCGTCTGCCCACGACCATCAACACACTTAGCACTCCTAACAAATTCACTGTCACCATCCGCACCCTCAGTGCACACCGCAAAGTAATGACAAGCCAACCTATTACACTTCCTAGGACTGATTCCATTGCATAGCTTGATTACGATTAAAAGTACTGTACTAATAAATAAAAAATGACCACATGAATTAACTCATATTAGTGATACCTTAGATTTTGCTACGGGATAAAACTTTCAGAGGCGCCTAAATGACATAGGAGAATTTCACCAAGACTTAGACTCCTATGTGCAAAGTGACAGACACCAGGGGCCAGATTTTTAAAGGTATTTAGGCACCTAAAGATGGAGATAAGCACTTGGCAAGGTGTTCAAAACCCCCATTGATTTCAAGCCCAGGTGCTTAGGCACTTATGAAAATTCTACTAGGTGCCTATTTGACAAAGGTATTTAGGCACCCGACAACGCAATCTGGCCCTAAGAAGCCAAAGTCTCAGTAAAAGTCAATGGGAGGTAACAAGGCCCTAAGTGACTCACACTCTAGGAGTATATTTTGAGGCATTTATCTGCCAGAGGGATCGGAATAGAAGGCCAGAGCCATACTGTACATTACAGGAGAAGGTGACGAAAGGGATAAAAATCACCATAGCCTCCCCACACACCACGTCCCCTCCTCCCCCTTTGTTGGCCTGGCTCATTCAAACCGGCTCTGAGAGATCCTGTGGGTGCCGTTGTCTGTCACTATCTGTCCGGTGCTCTGACGGGCCTGGGGCTGAGAGGTGCCGAGTGCAGCCGGCGTTGTGAGCACTCAGCACCCCGGCGGCCCGGTTTGCAGTTCACATTTCACGGTGCTGTCGAGGGAATGTCTGGATCGTCTCAGCCAAGTTCTGAGACCGGAGCATCTGGAACCTTCCAGCTCGATTTCCCCTGACGTTTGGGATGCAGCGTGCCGGGGTCGCACAGACTGGTCTGGCAGGTACCACAGTGATCTTCCTGCCTCTGATGCATTCCTGGAGGATTATAGCCCTGTCCCTCTGCCATCATGAGGCCTGTGTTATTTAGCCTGGCCTGGAATGCAGCATGCAAGTGAGATAGGAAACAGAGACCAAGCCCTTGGTTCAACAGCAGGCACCGGAGTTCAGTGTTTTTTCCGGGTTACTGTGAACCTTTAACACACTAAGCATAATGTGAAAAGCAGGGCCTGGCCCATGCCTAGCTGCTGTGGAATGTGCCTCTGGCTGAGGAATGCACCAGGACCTGATCCCGATCCCATTGAAGTCAATGTGAAAATGCCCTTTGCTTGCGGTGGTACAGGATCAGGCTGCTGCAGAAGAGAGAACTGCTCCCCACTCACCCAGGAGAGAGAGCCCCTGTCTGGCTATGAAGCTCAGAGCACACATCACCAGCAAGCCCTGGCAATGTGAGGTGAGGGATCCCTAGGAGGGTAAATAAGAACTAGCTGAGGAGCCAGGAGATGCTTGCTCCCTCAGTGACAAGTATCTGTCTCAGGTATGGCCCATCACCAGCCGCACCATCTTTCATGGATTTCTCCTCACAACCCCCTGCGAGGCTGGTATCCCATTGTCCAGAAGGGAAACTGAGGCCCAGAGACACTGACTGGCCTGCTCAAGGTCACACGGGAAGTTTGTGGTAAAGCAGGGACTTGAACCAGGCTCTCCCAAGTGCCAGACTAATGCTTCACCCACGGGCTCATGCTTTTCTCCCAAACAGTGCCCCCCCCTCCCTAAAATCACCCACCCATGCTCAACAGTCCAAACTTGCACCACACCCAGCAGCTACAGCTAATCCCATGGCTTTAGATGAAAGCCACCCTCTTTCCTCCATGGCAAATCCTGCATGTTAATCTCCCTGCCATCACCCAAACACATTCTTCCAGCCCCCAGCATGGCTGGCCCCAGGCCAGTTCCTAGCACATTCCAAGGAGTCCACATTCCAGAGTCTAAAACCACTTTTACCATCTCGATAAACAACTCCACAGAGCGCATGAGAAAGCTTTGGCCTCCTCTGACGAGATGACCCCCAAACTCCTTTCTGTCCTGCCCAGCACAGAAGAATCAGACGGTTTCTTGTTTATGTTCATTTCCTCTCTCTCCCCCTTTGTCTGGAAGCTCATTGGGGCAGGAACAGTCTCTCAGGCCTGGTCTGCCCACAAACTAGCACCAATTTGAGGCCTTGCAGCATTCTACCTGTTTTAACTTCAGGTGTGATTTGAAACCACTTTTATTACATTAGGGCAAAAGATTACATAGACACTTGTATTTTGGTTTAAACCAGGCTTATGGGGAGTTAGTTTACCCTTGGTCTACACTACAAAGTTTTGCCAACATAGCTATGTTGGCTACAAGTGTGGGGGAAAATCACCCTCCCTAGCCTACATAGCTGTGGCATCAAAACCCCTGTGTAGACACAACACTATTAAGAGAAGTGTGTTTTGAGAGCATAGCTAATGTTCAGAGAGGTGGTGTGGCTATGCCGGCAGAACTACTTTTGTGAGCCTATCCTGCATTTCCACTAGGGAGCCTTGCCAGCAAAGCAAAGACTCTGTCGTGCAGACACGCCCCAAAATCGATGTAAGAACAGATTTGAGCTGAACTGAACTAAGCCACTCTTAAACTGAAACAGGAGTGTCAACACAGGGGGTTGCTCTAATTGGATCTAAATTAGTATGTAGAGAAGGCCTGCATTTCAGCTTGAGTGGCTCATTCTGATTTGACTTCATCCAGTCAAAAAAAATTGCATGAAGTTAAACCAAAATGTGTCCCCATGGGGCCGTGAGCCAGTTTAACTAAACCAGTTTAACAACCTGATAAACCAGTGCCACTTAGGTGTGTAGACAAAGGCTCATTGTGTGTGTGTACAGCACCTGGCGCAATGGGGGTCTCATCTCAATTCGTATATGTATATAATACAAGTGCTACTGTAATATATAGGACCATGGACACTGGTTTCCACCTGATTCCCATTAGATTATGGCACTTGCTCATTGACGCATGGGGGTGACACTGATGCCCTGTGGCCATGGCAAGCTGCAGAGCGGAAGAAGGGAGACCCAGCATGTGCAGGAAGCCTGATCTCAGAGGGCTGGGTGTTGAGCATGGCAAGTTGTGTCACAACCAAGTGCGTGTCTGTGAGATCCATCAGCCTGGCTCATTTTAATCAGGGGAAGGAAGTTCTATGGATGCCGCTAGTGCAACAGAAGGGCAAGGGAGTGAGAGAACAGGGGTGCCCTCAGTCTGAAAAACAATACACGGACCCCGCTGTGGAGATGAGGCAGGGAGAGCTAATGTGATGAATGTGCAAATAAGCCACATCAGTTGCTCTAGGCCAGGCAGATGATGGATAATATTGTACCTTGATGTAGCGCCTTTATCTTGAAGGCTCTCAGATCATTTACATACTGTACATAGACAGGAAGCACGTTGCACGCCACTGCCAGTTTTATAATGGAAGGCGGCAGCTGTTTATCTGCACGTAGGCCAGGAAGCAAAGCAAAGAATGCCATTTCTTACCGATACTGCAAAGCATTACAGGGAGGGAAGGTGCTAATTACCCAGACAGAAATATAACCAGGACACTGCATGTACCGTACCACTCCATCCCGTTTCAATGAGCACACATGGTCATCAGCTTTGTCTCATCCGCCAATCTTAGGTCTTTGCCCTGAATTTCCTGCTGGATTAGGTCAGGCCCTAGTTACGTGGATGTGCTTTTTGTGCAGTTTGTTTGGGACCTAGAGGTTTGAGCAGAGATGAGGGCTCATTCCGCTGGGTATAGTACCTACAGTGATAGCAGTCTCTTCCTTGAGGTGTTTACAGTCGAAATAGACAAAAGGCAGATCCTGAAAAAGATATTTAGGCTCCTATGGCCCTTTCATTTCAGTGGCAATTAGGAGTCTTTGAGGATCTGGGCCAGAGAGTCTTAAAGGCCAGATTTTCCAAGGCGTTGAAGTGTCTAAAGATGCATCTAGGTGCCTACTGGTGTTTCAAAAGTGCCAGACTTCCATTAATAGGCACCTACCGGTAAATATCTTTGAAATCTGGCCCTAAGTGACTTGCCCAGGATAGCATCTGTGGCGGAGCCAGGAAGCCAACCCAGATCTTCTGGGTCTCAGTCCAGCATCTTCACCACAAGCCCATCCCATCTTGGCTGGTCTGTCTTTGGCCCATGGAAGTTGTGCTACCTGGCCAAACCTAGACGTCAGCAGCCCTCTAGCAATGATGCATCGGGTTGCTGCCCTGCATACCCCCACCCTTTTCTTTTGTCAGCAAATCCTCAGCGTATGCCGTGCCGCTAGGCACACAAGTAGGGGGTGGGACCAGCTCCCCGGAGGGGCAGCGCTTGGTGGCAAGGATCATCCATCACCCTGACTGTGCTCGCTCCCCCAGCACCCATGGTATTGCCTTGATCCAACTGGCAGAATCGGTGCTGTTCACCTCCGCCATTCCACCCATCTGTCTGCCTGAGCCCCTTCACCTTGTGCCATCCGGGACCACGTGCTGGACAGTGGGGTCAAAAACCAGTGGCTGTAAGAGAGGAGCATCCTGACACTAGGGCTTTGAACGAGTGTAGGGGCAGGTTTCAGGCTGGGTGTGAAGGAGGGGGAAAAATCCTATTTGGGGTTCACTCCTCCAGCGGGGGAAAGAGTGCAGGGGAGCGGTAGGGGGGACACTGCTGTGGTTACTTCTATTACTTGGGAAGCACTAAAGGCCTGGAGGAGCTGGGCCTCAGATACTACAGAGACAAGGGCCATGCAAGTACCTGAACAGGTGGCCTGTGGGGTTCAGTGCACTGGTGATACAATGAATCACCCGCCTCCAGGACCCCACAATCGCAATCCTGATCTCCCTGGCTACCTGGGACACCTGTAAATGTGCTCAGTGTGCACAGTGCTATCGGTGGGTTCCCAGTTCCACTCGCCCCCCGAAGGGCTCCCCGAACACTCAGGCCCTAGGGGAGGAAGCGAGAGACACTGAGGTCAGCTGTCCTCAGCCAGCGAAGGTCAGTCTGGCAAAGCAGGCTCCGTCATGTGTCTGACGCAGTGGGGATTCACCCACGAAAGCTCATGCTCCAATACATCTGTTAGCCTGTAAGGTGCCACAGGACTCTGTCGCTTCTTACTCTGACAAAGGGGGCTCGGAGACTCGCAGGCACAAGAGAGCTGTTCAAAGCTGCCTTTGCCGTCCAGGTGTGTGTGCTGGAAGGCATCCCCTTTGGAAGAGTGGAAAATCCACCAGAAACGCCTCGGAGGGACAAAACTGAGGCGATTACCCTGCCGCAGTCCAGCACTTACACACAGATAGGGACAAGCACTGAGCTACCACAGATCTCAGGGATAGATTATTTTTAAAAGTAATTAGTGTCTTTTTTTAATTCTCTGGCTCCCCCATGAGAAAAAACGGTGCAGTGCAGCTTTCAACCAGCACTGCTGCTCGGGGGGGTGTGGGGGGGGAATATACTACGGCCCATGATCTTTTTTTACCCTCTTTTCCTTGTGGTTGCAGTGCAGCAGATTCCTTTCACTCCTCCCTCGAGCCTTACACTCTTTCCTTCATGTGACCCTGTTCTCTGTCCCTCTCCCCCTTTGCTGTGAGGAATTTGGAAAGAAGCACTGAACCCAGTCCTGGGGAATTTAGATTTAGTGACTTTCCCTTTAGAGTGACAGTGGAAGAAACAACCAGGAGTCCAGTGGCACCTTAAAGACTAACAGATTTATTTGGGCATAAGCTTTCGTGGGTGAAAAACCCACTTCTTCAGATGCATGGAGTGAAAATTACAGATGCAGGCATTATATAGTGACACATGAAGAGAGGGGAGTTACCTCACAAGAAAGGCCAGAACTGCAAAGGTATGTAGGCTCCTAACTTCCATACCTTTGAGGATCTGGATTAAAGTCCCCCGTTGAGCCAGTGCATCAAAATGGGTAGACGAATTCTAATGTTAGTGAAATGGCTGCTTAGAGGAAAGGTGCTCATGGCTTGGCTAGATGTGGTTTACACATTTTATATAGCTGAATATGTCCTAGTGACTGGAATGGTGGGGCGGGGGGCGCAGGATCTGTCCAAATTATGGAGAAATAAGAGACACTGGTTGCCAGGATAAGAAATATGATTTTTTTAAAGTAGATACTAGTGATATTGCAGATAAGAACTATAAGAGTAAAATTTCCAATTGTCTCACAGGGAGTTTTGGGTACTTTACGGGCATAAACTAACCCCCAACAGTCACTAACTAGACCCCCATGTGAATTCTTCTGCTAGATCCCTGAGAAGAATGCACTCCCGTAAGGATTTGCTTGGGAGTGAATGATCTTAGTGTACGCTTTTCCATTAGGAGCAGCAATGTAGTGCTCCCTCAGAGAGAACTGGTTGGATTAGTACAAGTGAAAACGCTCAGGCAGAGAGTGCGGAGACCACAAGATTAAGTCTGAAAAACCATTCGAAGCCTTAAGAATGCAGGTTCTGCTCTGTGGCTAGGATGGTCAGACATCACTTCAGAGCTTTGTGGTTTTCTTCCCAGCAGCTGCACCCCCAGTCCTTGACTGGAGTGTAGCATCCGCTGCTAGCTGTCCTCATCTGACCAAGGACCTAGCAACATGTGCCTACAATTCTTCATCTGCAAAGCCAGTGCACGAGGTACTTGTCCTTCTGCCTCCGACATTACCATCCATCACTGCCAATAGAAGCAAGTCTTTCTCAACCACCATCCTCTGCCCTCCCCTGGGACTGTGCTGCTGTTACATTCGCGAGTGGATGGGACCAGCCATTGCTGCCGATAGGTTAGGCTGGTGATTAGCACCCTGAACACCATCACTACGATTGGCAGTGTCATGGCGCACTTGGCTGCTGTTGATCCCGACAGCAACTGTACTGCAGTAGGGGGAGCACTACAAGAACTCCCTCTCTCCTACATACTCACTTTCTGTGGATGGTAGCTCATCTTTCTGTCCCTGTCTCCACAGATGGCAGCTGGAGGAGCCTTTGTGTGCCCAGGAAAGAATGAGCTGCTTTTCATTGAAAGAATCATTCCATCCATGATAAAAACCCAAACCCGGCAGCCTTATGGTGCATTCACTAAGGTTGCTCCTTTTGTTTCACGGATGCAACCCTACCTTCTCACCTGACCATGTGCACGGGTGCTTGTTGGTTGGAGTTTGTAGTCCCTCATGCTCTGCTCCTCAGTCTAACTGATGGAGCTACATTGGGTGCATGTTCTTACAGGCACGGGAGAATACATTTTCAGAGGCACTCACTCGCCCTGCATGTTCCTTTGAATATGCAGTATGTAGCAAAGACCCTGCAGGCTTATTCATAAGACGACATCATTTCCTAGCTCCTGGCAGAAAGGGTCTAGTTATGCAAAGATGCAGCTTACATGTGTGTTATTACTCCCATGAATGGACTGACCTGGATGCCATAGCTCTTAAGACTGATCCTCCATGGCTTGCACCTCCGTACATGAGAACCTCTAAGGCAGATAAATCAGATTGTTTTAGCACAATAGGGTCAAATTCATTGCTGATAGCCTCTGAAGCCAGTGGAGTGACACCAGTAATGAGCGAGGCTCATGATGTACCAAAAGTCAAGATTCCAGCTGGCCATGAACAGCGTTGTTTCTGTCACTACTTCTGCCTGTAACGCATGTATTGGGTCTATACTGCTGCAGCCAGGGGCCTAGGCATGCACAGAGCTTACAGTTTGCATGTTTTCCAGTGACGATTCCCTGGAGCAACATTTTACCGCCCCATAATAAAAATGAGGCCAGAAAAATCCATAAGCGCAATGGTACCAATGTGAAATTAAGCTTCCTTGGGTAACGTGCTGCCAGCAGGGGTAATGGAGCAGCAGAGGATTTCCAGCACAGGCTTCAACAATACTACAGTCCAAGGAAAATCAATAAAAAACACTAAGGAAGAACTGAGGAGAGAGAATGGGGAATAAAATGAACGCACTTAACATCAATGAAGGTTAGGGGAGCGGGGAAAAGGAGACGCTTCTGATTTCATTCAGGAGCAGCTCAATGGCTTTAGATGTCTGGTTGGTCTTTGGGTGAAGGAAGCGTGTAAACAACCCAGTGAAAAATCACTGGACACAGGAACCAATACTTTAAAATACTGTGTACACATATAGAAAAACATTTTGCCTTGCTGGAGCAGCTTCCTAGCCCAGATCTCAAAAGGTTTCAGTGCATTTAGCCACACACCATGTAGGTGGATCGATATCACATTACAACTGGGGAAATAACTAATCACTGAAAGCCTAATAATAGTTTCAGCTAAGGATGAAAGCCCCTGAAATGCTTATACTTCCTACATCGGGTGTTACATGAAGCCGAAGCATTACCCATGATGCAGCTTCCATGCGTCCTCACATTCCCTCCCACTTGGACCCTGCATCAGTTTCCCACGGTTCCCTGCTGATGCACGCCTCACAGGCCCACTCTGGGTATTCTGGTAGAGAGTCACTGATTCTGTTCACTGATTTAATAAACTGATGGGTTTGCTAGCTAGCAAGGGGGCATGGGATTGCATGTGACTTCAGTTATCAGCACAGGCTGTGAGCAGAATGGCATGAGGGGTAAGGCCTTTATTTTTCCAAGAGTGTTTGAATCCAAGCACATGCGTTAAGAAAACAATGGCCCAACTCATGCCCTCGCCAGTCTCCTCTTGTTGGATGGAAATGGTGCAGCAATGGGCAGAGATCAGCATTTGGATAAAACCGAGTTGTCTGTAACTTACTCCAGCTAAGATAAAGGTCGCGTCGAGGCAGAAGTGATTTCTTCTCCCTCCCTTGAGATGGTTAGCATTACTATGATTGACAAGCTGAAGGTCTTAGCAGGTTCTCAGCTGACAGCAGTAGCCAACATTTATTTCATCTGCATCTGGCAAGGAGGGTGTGAACCTTCCTCTCCAATACAGACCTTGCTTGTACAGCTAATCAGCCTTTCACCACTAGCTCAAAGGATAGTAATGCGCTGCAAAGTGAGCTACGCTTGAAGACTACTTGACATTTCAGCTAATGAAGAAAGCAGCCACCCACTTGTGGTTCTCATACAAAGCACACAACTCCTGTCTTCAGAGCCTGCACCAGTGACTTCCAGTTAGTTTCTAGGTGCAACTGGAAGGGCTGCCTTTGACCTACAAAGCCCTGCATGATTTGTGCACTCAGAAGATGCTTCAGTCTTCATGCCTGATCCTGGGAAGTGAGATCAGCTGGGCTGCTCTCCAAGTTTGATCAGCTGGGGGCTCCTTGGCTGCAGCACACGTCCCCTGTTCATCCAACAAAGGCCTGGCTTCCTGACCAGCTTGGTGCAAGGGCTTGATTTACTCAGGCTGTACACCCAACAGGGAAACACCTTTTAGCTGAATTTTTGCAAACTTGTTATACCTTGGTGTAGCGGAGTGGCTATCCGCTCCTGCCTGGTGGGGCTTCAAAACAGCCCTGGGAAGGGGCTTTTGGCTGAGCTGACTAGGGAAGTGGCTGCAGCTGGAGGCCACGCCCCAAACTGAACAGGGATTATAAGAAGGCAGGGAAGCCAGGAGCAGTCAGTCTCTCTCTGCCTTCAGAGAGGGATGGGCCTGGCTGCTTATGAGCAGAGGTAAAGTACTTGGGTGAAGCAGGGCTGGGAACAGGCTGAGGAGCTAGGGAAGCTCCAGCCTGGAAAGCCCCAGGCTGCGGCCTAGCAAAGGGCCAAAGGTACGGTGGGTTGCAGAGGGCAACCCGGGGTAGGAAGAGCACCAGGTCCAAACCCCTATTGCCTGTGATGAGTGGGCTGATACTGCAGTCTGCCCCAGGGTGTGGAGCTAGACCATGACTGTCAGTGGCCACTACTGAGGCAAAGTGGGGATAGTAGGGTGGGGGTTCCCCTGGGAGGGGAAGACCCTATTATAGTAAAAGGGGCACCGGGTCCTGGGAGGGACACGGCGCTGATAGAAAAAAGGGGGATCATCGGCCTGCAGAGGGCGCTCCGCACTGAAAAGAGCCAATTCCCCAGGAAAACCAGCAGGAGGCGCCGTGGCGGTGAGTCGGCCCGTTTACAGTGGTACCTGACCAGGGACAAGAACCACCCCTGATACAAAGGGCCAGGGCAAGGACTGTGGGACAGTTGCCCAGAAGTAGAGACTCGAAAAGAAAGTGGAGAAACTGAGGCAGGGGGAAATGGATCCCTGTTACACCGGGGTCTTCTTGGCAGAGACTCCAGGTGTTGTCCCAGGGTGGGGTTTTGAGGCAGCGCCCCAGTGGAAGGGGGCTGGAGACCCACAGGGACTGCGGGAGGTACAATGGGCCCTCCAAAGACAGATGGCCCCGCTGGTGGAGGAACAGCGGGCCTTGAGGAAGCTCCTACGACAGATGGTCGGGAGGAATCGAAAAGGGCTGAGGGGGAAACCCAGCTCTAGGGCCAGGAGGCCCAGGGAAGAACAAAGGACTTGTTTCCTCTGTGCCAGGAGAGGGCACATAAAATGGGACTGTCCCTATGGGGCTGGGGGCAGGGTGCCTCACCCCAGAGTGGGACGGTGCCGAATCCCTTGGGCAGTCCGCCGGGTGAGGGAACCCAGGCAGCTGCCTGTATGTTGGGCCTGTGGGCAGATGGGCCACGTTTGGAGGGATTGTCCAGGCCCAGAGAACAGGGTGTCGAGCAGCCCAGGGAAGGCTAGGCCCATGAAGGGTCAGAAAGGGCCCAAAGCAGCGAGGAGGCAAGGAATCTGCTGGGGCTGTCAGAAGCTGGGCCACATTAAGAGGCACTGCCCCCTCAAGAAAATTGAGGATTGGCCAAGGGAGGTGCCTGGAGGTCCAGAAGGGGCCCTGCTGAATGTAGAGAAGGTGACACCCGCGGAGGGGGCAATCGTGGGGACCCCGCAGGAGGCTGGGACCCAGACCATCACCCCGCCTGTCATAAACAGAGAGACCCAGATGGAGTGGGCCCAGCAAGAGGCTGGGGCCCAGGAGCAACGTGTCCAGGGGATAAAATGGACACAGGTGGTGCTGGGACAGACCACCACTGGAACCAGACCCTGAGGGAAGAGGGCCTGGGGGACTCAAATCTACGGGCACGGCTCGAAGCTGCAGAGCGGGCCCTCCGCAAATCGGAAGCGAGTGGCGTGGAGCTCGCTAAGGAATATGCGGCTGTTGTGGACGAGGAGGTCCGCCTGAGGAAGCTGCTGCAGGACTTGGAGAAGAAACGAGTGGCACTGGAGGCACATGGGCGCCTGAGCCAGGCCAAGAAACCTCCCTATCCCCAAGGGTGGGGGTTTTAAGGGGGGAGGTGTGTAGCGGAGTGGCTATCCGCTCCCGCCTGGTGGGGCTTTAAAACAGCCCTGGGAAGGGGCTTTTGGCTGAGCTGACTAGGGAAGTGGCTGCAGCTGGAGGCCACGCCCCAAACTGAACAGGGATTATAAGAAGGCAGGGAAGCCAGGAGCAGTCAGTCTCTCTCTCCCTTCAGAGAGGGATGGGCCTGGCTGCTTATGAGCAGAGGTAAAGTACTTGGGTGAAGCAGGGCTGGGAACAGGCTGAGGAGCTAGGGAAGCTCCAGCCTGGAAAGCCCCAGGCTGCGGCCTAGCAAAGGGCCAAAGGTACGGTGGGTTGCAGAGGGCAACCTAGGGGTAGGAAGAGCACCAGGTCCAAACCCCTATTGCCTGTGATGAGTGGGCTGATACTGCAATCTGCCCCAGGGTGTGGGGCTAGACCATGACTGTCAGTGGCCACTACGGAGGCAAAGTGGGGATAGTAGGGTGGGGGTTCCCCTGGGAGGGGAAGACCCTATTATAGTAAAAGGGGCACCGGGTCCTGGGAGGGACACGGCGCCGATAGTAAAAAGGGGGATCACCGGCCTGCAGAGGGCGCTCTGCGCTGAAAAGAGCCGATTCTCCAGGAAAACCAGCAGGAGGTGCCGCGGCGGTGAGTCGGCCCGTTTACACTTGGGGATGTCCTTCACTGCTCTCACAGCAACTGACATGGGAGCAACTTTTACAAGTCAGTATTTTAGTGGATATGCCTTTCCATGAGCATATACCATTAGATGATGTCTGTCAGACACTGCAGTCAGCAATGACGAGATGGGTGAATGTTCCCTATTACCTCTGCAGTACCAACGTTCACCAGTGGGTGTGTCTCTTCACCAACTAACAGAGCTAGCAGCCTTCACTGGGACAGCAGTGGGCTCCGGTGATGAATGTGATCCCCAGACACTACAGAAGACACACTCCAGGTTTTGGTTTTTGGCCAGGAAATCAGATGAGGCTACTAAGTCGTTTGCTTTTCAAATTAAACTAAAAGGTTACATTTGACATGGAAATGTATATAAAGCAGCCAGTACCAATGCTCATCTCTATGCTACAGCATTTGGAAATATTTTTGGTAGAGCCTATTGGTTTGTAGGCAAAAGGCCTCACACCTGTCAGTGACCAATGGTAGGGTAGAAATATAGGCATGTGTTTGACTGACAGTGGTCATTCCCCTCCCCCCTGCCCCCGATTTTATCCCTATCTCTAGTGTTTCTTGTAGGCTTTTAAACAAAATCAGAACAAAAATTCTAGAAAAGCATCTCATCTGTCACCCTGCATTAAATACAAGCACAGTAGAAATGCTTCCAGCTCCTAGGGAAGAGGTACGCCATCACACAAGTCACCTTTTAAAATGGGGTGGCACACAGTGAATTGTGGTGTTCGTGAACGAGATGGTAACAGCAGCCATCTCCAGCAGTGACACTCACAGGTTCTGTGACCAGCCACATCTTCTCCAGAGAGCTCTGCCCAGGGACCTCCATCTTCCCATGTGACTCCCCTTGCTATTCCAACCCTGGCCCACAAGCTTCTAAGTTTGTACCTCAGTCTTCTCTCAATGTCTCTGTCTTCCTAAGGTGATTGCCAGTCACCTATGATATTCACATTAATAGCTGGTAGCGGAGCATCAATGCAGAGGCACCTTGCCCTTTCAGACACTGACAGGATGAAAATTTAGGAGTAGGTGATCTATAAATATTGATGTTCGCACCTAATCCAGCCCTTCTCGCCTGACCCAAGAATCCTGATGTGGAACAGAATAGAAACCATCATATTCTCTCTGATGTGCAGTTTTCTTTTACTCTGGTGCCTATAGCAATGTTAGGCACAGTGAATTACGATAGAAAAGATGTTGAATGAAGTGAAAA
Source organism: Mauremys mutica (assembly GCF_020497125.1). Lineage (NCBI taxonomy): Eukaryota > Metazoa > Chordata > Testudines > Geoemydidae > Mauremys > Mauremys mutica. The sequence goes on along the minus strand of NC_059090.1, from coordinate 7,388,244 downwards.
CTAAGTACTTCAACACACCTTAAAATAAGAAGCAAATTTCACCTCCCTCTAGGAGCCAGAAGTTATTGCCATTTTAGAGATGGGGAAACAAACAGATTAATGAACTTTCCCATCCAGGATAATTCAGTGAGAAATGACAGAGCTGGGACTAGAACACAGATCTTTTGAGTCCCAGCACGCTGATCTAACTAGCAGACACCTCCCACAACCCCCTGCTTATGTTAGTTGTCTCCAATACTAACTTTGGCACCAAAGACCCTTCTAAAAGCTCATCAAATGCTGCATAGAAGGGTCACAGTTAAATTCCATTTGATTCAGCCCTGTTCATTTTAAAAGCCCTTCTCAAGCCTTGGAATGTATTAATTTATATACAGTAGCTTAAGTCTACCCTCATACTCCCTGTGAATATCCTGAATCCCTTAAATAAGATTCACCCACCCCTTTTGCAAATAGCCAGGACAGCCTCATGACTCAAAGCTGGCATTGTGGGCAGCATGCAGAATTACTGTAGGTGCCTGCCGTGGAGACTACGTGACAGCAACATGATTGGGGAAGGCAGCCCGCATGGCTGATGCTAATTAGAGACTCTAGCAGATGGAACAGCAGCTATTCTGCGTGGCAAAAAACGCCACCATATAGTTCACGCCACCGTCCCCCCAATCTTAGCTCAGATTCCAAGGCCAGAAAGGACCATTGTGATCATCTTATCTGTCCTCCTATGTAACACAGCGCACAGAACTTCCCCATGGATGCACATGGAAACACAAACCCGTTCAGACACACCGCCTGCAACAATGCCAGCATCAACCTTTTCCAAGGCATAACTATAAAACCAGATCTCTCTCTTCCCCATCTCCATTTAAACACTGCTGTTAAATTAAACCCATGTCAGTTATACAGCAGGCAGGTGACCGGACACCCAGCATATGGGTCCTGGCTATACTGCAACTGTAAATGAGTCAGGGTCCTACCTCAGTCCCTGGAGTCAGGTTAAAACCCAACTAGTCCAGTGTTTTGACCATTAGTGCCCATCTACACTACAGCATAATTGAGTCAAGGGACAAGTATGTTGTAACCAGGACCCTAGCTGTAGTGGAGAACGATGAGGCTATAGCCACAATGTGTAGTGAGGATGCCACATGAGAATGAGGGACAGGTAGGTAATGGTCACAGCCTTCAGCCAAGATAAAAAATGTATCAAAATTAAAAAGGAAAATAAATAAAAGAAAGAACCGGAACCCTGGAAAAAAGGTCTATAAGCAGTCTGCAGTGGGACAGAAAACTCAGGGGCTTTGGTTGACTGTCCAATTTGACACCAGTCATCCCAGGCACCATCAGTTAAAATCAGAAGAATCCTTCTAAAGCAGTCTCCTTTCTAAGCAGCACTCCACTGCAAGCTGTTCACACAATGGCCGGCGAGAGAAGGGCCCTGGCTCCTCTTTGGATGATCAGTGTATTTGGACTCCTGAAAGCTCAGCTGGCGCTTTCTCTGCAGGGGAACCTGATGTGTACGGAAACTTGGCCTCCAAGTTCTCCATCCCCATGGGTATCCGAGAATCAGGCAGACATGCACCTTGGGGGGAGTGGGGATCAGCTGGTTGGCAGCAGTGTCCAGGTGAGGCACCGAAGTGGCTCTGCACATAGAATTTCCCAAAGGCAGGGCTGGTTTGGTATGGGGGGAAACTATGGATGTGCGCTGGTGTGCAGTTGTGCCAGGATCCCAGGCTCTGGGCACTGGGGTGCTGCAGCTGAACCACAGGAAGGGCTGGAGGTGAAGAGCTCTGGGTGGGGTATGAACCTGGCACTGGATTAATCCTGAAGAGAAAAGGGGAAAGAAAAATTACAGTGTGTTCACATCTGGCATTTCCAAATATCTACAAGCGCCCGTCGGGCAGGCCTCCCGCCAACTCCACTACTCAGAACGGTCATTATAGTCAATCCCCATCATGACAGGCTGAGCTCAGCTACCACGTCTTAGCAGTTAAATAAAAGTAGGCTGGTCAGCCACCACTGGAGACATTTCCACACCCCTCAATGGAGAAAATACAGGGCCAGAGTCTTGTGGAACAAGCATGCATGGAACCCTGTGCAAGGTAAGAATTCTGTATGCATCTCCTGTGCCTCCATTTAAGGTGTGTGTCCTTTAACTATTCACTGCTGAGCCTTGAAGGCCTTAGGAGAAGAGAATAAGCAGTTCTGAGCTATGGGGGCAGTTATTAGTATAATGAATAATTCAGGAGTGAGGGGATCCAGAGAAACAGCAGCTGCTCACAGGAGACGTGACTCAGCAGGATGAATCGGACCAGGAGATGCTCTGCCCAACAGGTAATAAAGGAACAATCCTTCTGGGTATTTGGCCGTTGTGGTCTTTGTGACTCCCCATTCTCCAGGCGAGTACTGATCAAATCGGAAGAATGGGGAGTCACAAAGACCACAACTGCCAAATACCCAGAAGGATTGTTCCTTTATTACCTCCATGTCGGTTCTTGCATTCGTGGGCCACAAAACATTACGCAAAAGCATACAACTTTATAGAAATCTATTCTGTCTGGTCGTGAACTTTATATTTGCACTTGGATCCTAGCAGACAAGCGGAACAACGTATAGCAAAAAACCTTAAAATTGCTTTGGTTCTTTACACTGGGATAAACTTAAGCTGCAGAAATAAGAATAGGATTTGTGTTTGGTAAATAAAGTTACATGCACGCGTAGCTCAGTTAATCTGGGAAGTCCTAGAAACACCTTCCCACACAGACATTTATTGATAGCTAACGTTTATCTAACACCTTTCACCCAAAAGAGTCTGTATTTCAGCTCACCCAAGACACAGAGCCTTCAGAAGCACAGCAAAGGCTTTCACCAAAGACATCATCATCAGTAATCGTACAGTAGCTTCATGGCTCCAACAGAAGTCCTGGCCCCACTGAGCTAGGCACAGGACACATGCACAGCACGAGACAACCCCTGCCCCAAAGAGCTTAAAGGCACTGGGTCAGTATAACTCCCTGAGGTACAAACTTCCTCCTGCTCCCCAGCTTTCCTTGGGCTCGTCTCTATTGAGAGGGAGTGCATGATACGCTGGGGTGCAACCCTACAGTGCTGGAACCTGCCATGCGCTATCTATCCATGTGGACCCTGCTACCAGGCACTAGAAGTTCCATGCTGCTGTAGATCAAAGCCCACTACGGAACTTTTAGCACATGGCAGGTGCACAGCAGGCTACAGCACTGTAGATCCACACCCTAGCTCGCCACCTATCAACTTTTCACATACACAAACCCTTTGTCTCCCTTGCAAGCATTGTCAGGGCAGGTTCCAGTTTAGCTTAGGAGATCTAGTGACACCGCCTGAGGTGGTATTGTTACAGGCATGTTTTTATACCTCAGATTTCCCCCTTTGGTCATAAGAGAACAGCTGTAATCATGGGGAAATACTTCTGTGTTAGAGAACTCACTACAGTTCTTCAGCTACACAGTAGTTTAACCCTCCTCTGTCCATTGAGATTGGAATGTTGGTAGTAAAGGTGCTTTAGAAGGGGATAAAATGCCACCTAATTTCTAAATCTATCAGAAGACAAGTGAGCACTCATGGCTACAGGACATAAAGGGACTTGGAAGGCCCTGAACTCTATTTCTGCAGAGAAATCGTTCCTCTACACTGGGAGTGTGCTCTGTAATGAAGGCAATGACAACTTAATAACTGATACCAGGTTCTTATATCAAGCCCTTCATCAGAGGACTCTCAAAGTGCTGTGTAAGTCCAGTATCCCAACATTCCTGTGAGGCTAAGGCCTGGTCTACACTACGCGTTTAAACCGGTTTAAGGAGCATAAAACCGATTTAACGCCACACCCGTCCACACTAAGAGGCCCTTTATATCGATATAAAGGGCTCTTTAAACCGGTTTCTGTACTCCTCCCTAACGAGAGGAGTAGCGCTAATATCGGTATTACCATATCGGATTAGGGTTAGTGTGGCCGCAAATCGACGGTATTGGCCTCCAGGCGGTATCCCACAGTGCACCACTGACTGCTCTGGACAGGAATCTGAACTCGGATGCAGTGGCCAGGTAGACAGGAAAAGCCCCGCGAACTTTTGAATATTTCCTGTTTGCCCAGCGTGGAGCTCCAATCAGAATGGGTGGCGATGCAGTCCGAAATCAAAATAAAAAAAGAGCTCCAGCATGGACCATGCGGATGTGATCGCAGTAAGGGCAGGCAAATCTGTTCTATCAGCGCTCCGTTACAGAAGACGAAATTCAAAATCATTTTTAAAAAATCTCCACATTGCTGGAGCTCTTTTTTTATTTTGATTTCAGACTGCTTCGCCACCCGTTGCTTTCCCAGAGGAAGGAGTGACTGACGACATTTACCCAGAACCACCCACAACAATGATTTTTGCCCCATCAGGCACTGGGATCTCAACCCAGAAATTCCAAGGGGCGGGGGAGGCTGCGGGAACTATGGGATAGCTACAGAATAGCTACCCACAGTGCAACGCTCCAGAAGTCGACGCTAGCCTCAGACCGTGGACGCACACCACCGATTTAATGTGTTTAGTGTGGCCGCGCGCACTCGATTTTATACAATCTGTTTTGCTAAACCGGTTTATGTAAATTCGGAATAATCCCGTAGTGTAGACGTACCCTAAGTGATTTGCCAAAGGTCACCAGTCAAGTAGCACAGCCAGGAATGAAAGCCATACGTCCTGGTTCTCTGTGTAATGTTTTAATCATTATATTCCACTCCCTCCTCTAATAGGGGCAGGGGCGGCTCCAGGCCCCAGCACGCCAAGTGCGTGCTTGGGGTGGCACGCCGCGGGGGGCGATCTGCCAGTCACCGGGAGGGCGGCAGGCGGCTCCGGTGGACCTCCCGCAGTGCCTGCGGAGGGTCCGCTGGTCCTGCGGCTTCAGTGGAGCATCCACAGGCACGCCTGCGGGAGGTCCACCGGAGCCGCAGGACCGGTGACCGGCAGAGCGCCCCCCGCGGCGTGCCGCCGTGCTTGGGGCGGCGAAATGGCTAGAGCCGCCCCTGAATAGGGGAGACAATACTGTGGAGATCATGATATAGCCTTGCAAGATCATTTCACAGCAGCACTTGTCAGAGCACACTCCCTACACAACCCAGCTGCAGCCTCCCTTTGGGATTATAAGGAGTGTTATTGGAGTTCATGTACTTACTTCCTACTCTGGGAGGCTCGTCTCTCTGCTAAAGACCCTGGAATATACTTCAGCCCTGGTATTCTCTTCAGCAGGCTGAAAGGGAGCTTCTGATCCAGCTTAGATACCACCGACTCCGGGAGATCCAAACAGAAGCAATAGCCAAGACCATCTGAGTTTAGCAGCATGTTAAGGAAGACTGCGGAAGGTTCCAAACAGAGGGGCAGAACAAAATTAACTTTCTACATGTAACCACTCTAAATACACCTCCTTTGTACCACCAAACCAAGGTTTCTCTCAAGGCAGAATGGCTGGAAAAAGCTTCTTCTAGCCCCCTGAGTTTTCAGACTGACGGAGCACCATGACTCTCCAGAGCGCATTCCTTGTGTACACAAAAGCCTCACTGACTGCAATGGAAGTGAAGGGTGCAGGATCAGGCCCCTCTGAGCAACAATAAACCTAAGACCCACTAAGCAAGAGGGATAGCTCAGTGGTTTGAGCATTGGCCTGCTAAACCAAGGGTTGTGAGCTCAATCCTTGAAGAGGCCACTTAGGGATCTGGGGCAAAAATCAGTACTTGGTCCTGCTAGTGAAGGCAGGGGGCTGGACTCAATGACCTTTCAGGGTCCCTTCCAGCTCTATGAGATAGGTATATCTCCATATATATTAGCAGCCAACAGAACGCCATGAACCAGCACAACAAAAAGTCAGCGAGCCTAAGCAATCAGAATTTAGCATTTTTTCCTACTCCTTCCCCATCACAAGTCAGGCTCCCCACATGCTCTCTTCACTGGTTAAACAAGTCATCACACTTGGAAAGGATACAGGCTTTCCCAACTATGAGGCCACATACGTTACTCAGGAGAGAGGAGTGGGGAATAAACCAGGCCACGCAGAGCATTAACCAGGGCACCAGCACCATGGGAACGTTAACCCCAAAGAGCGGTGCCCTTCGCATCCGGGAACGCGTGGTGGACACTGCCAACATGGCAAAAGCAACTGGTGTAAATCCTTTGGCATCTTCCACCTCTGACACCCCAGAGACGACAGCCTCAAATAAGAGATACAACAGGGCCGAAGAAATGGCGAAGGCAAAGGTGACGAAGCATTGCTTCACTGTGCCTACGTTCTTCTCAAAGCTGCCAGCAAAGTACCAGATGATAACACCACTGCATACCAGGGATATCAGATCTTCATAGACAAAGATATAGGTCACCAGTCTGTGAACTGAGCAGACAGTCCTTTCAGAGAGGTACAGACAGCAGTGAGTTTGCTTTAGGTCATTTACTATGTTAAGTTTGATCAGAAGAAGAGAAAATAAAGTAGGGAACCACAGGACTTTTTTTTTAAATTTTTTTAATTCTATCAGGCTGGAGAAGAATCTTCCACAGAATGGGGTGGAAGACAGACAGCTTGGGGCATTTAAATCTAGCCTGGACAAAGAACCAACTACAGTCAGGATTAGTGCTGTGCTAGCCCTGGGGACGTTTTCTTTCTGCTCCTTGGCCCAGCACCAGCGTTTGGGAAAGTGTAATGGTCCGGAAATACCTGAATTGGTCTTGCCAAAAAGTTTTTAGCCTTGTCAGGGTAAGAGGCGCACCAGACCTTAAAATCACATCAATCTAATCATGGTCTTATTTCTTTCACTTCAACTGTAACACATTAGTAGCTGATATTTCTTCTTTGGCCCATCAGAAGGATACTGACAGGTTTGTAAGATATCATACCTTAGAAATGCACGGGGCCCTCAGACTATCTGTTCTCTCTTCAGCACTGGGCTGTGACTGAACATAGTAAGTCATAGATGTCAAACCAATACAACTTTCAATCTGTGGGTAGGATTTGGTGCCCCAACAAGTCCTCCTCCCACCCTAACTTCTGAGATTCTTATAATATGTAAAATGAAAGAGAATATTGTCTGATATAACTAGTTAGGACCAAAGAGAAGGTAAGAGTACATGACAGATTCAGTTAACCAGAGCAGAAACACAAAAGTCATTCAGTACTGGAGGGCCCGGGGGGGGGCAGGGGAGGGGAGGCTACACGCGAGGTGGGGAGGCCTTGGGGAGCAGCTCCCGGGGGGCCCGGGCGGACCCCAGGCAGGCGGGAGGTCTCCTCTCCTCACCTTCCCCGGCGCGCACCGGCCCGGCCCGCAGCGAGCCAGCGGAGGGGGGAGGCGGCTCGGCGGTCCCAGCCCTGGGCAGCAGGCCGGGCCCGGACGCCAGCAGGGACAGCAGCGCGGTGAGGAAGGCGGCGGTGGGGACGCACGGCCAGGCCCCCGCCCAGCGGCTCTTCCCCGGCACGGCCGGCATCCTCCCCTTCGGCTCGGGGCCAGCTTCCCTCCGCCGCCCGGCTTCTTCCGGGTTCAGCCCGCTTCCGCTTCCGGGTGAGGCGGGCTAGGTCGCGCCGTTACCACAGCAACGGGGCACCGCCCGCAGTGCGCCTTAGGCCCCGCCCTCTCCCGCAATGCCCTGGGCGGGGCGCTGTCCCCTTGCCTGGATCCGCCCAGCGCCCTGGCCCGCCCCCTAGTGGGGTGGGGGCACGTGGCACAGGCCTCTGCCCCTGGCCTGGGCTGCAAGTGACTGTCTGACCCCCACCCCGGTGCCACGCGCCCCCCCCACTGCGGCTCAGAGCCAGGGGTCGGGGTCTGGTCCCTGTCGCCCCTCTGAGCCGGCGGGAGCCCTGCTTCCCAGCGTGGCCCCACAGCCACCCCGCCTACAGCGGAGCCTCCCCCGCGACTCGAGGGCCCCGCCTTTGCCCCGAACACACGGCACGAGGCAGGGAGTCAGTGCGGAGAGGAGCCTGCACGTTGCTTTTATTTGACGAGCAAAAGCGCATTTCCAGGTCTTAACCAACCAAAGAGTTTACGTCAACAACAGAATGTGTCGCAGGAGCACGTCCCTCCCTCACCAGCTTCCCCTTCGAATCTGTCTTCCTCCTCGCCAACCCCCCCGCCCTTGCGTCTGTTCCCCCTCGTGTCTCGTCTCTTCCTCACCAGTCTCCCACCCCGTAATCTATACTCTCCTCTCTACCTTATGTGGCCCCCTATAACTGTACAATCTGAACACCACACAATCTTTCAGATACTCATCCTCACCGCACCCCTGTGAGACAGGCTGGTGCTATTAACCCTATGGTACAGACGGGGAACGGGGACACAAAGAGACTAAGGGCTAGAATTGTTAAGGTCTTTAGCTACCTACAGAAATAAAAAGGAGTGGCTAAGAGAGGGAAGTGGGGGAGGAGGGTGTTGAGGATGGGAAATGAGAAGGTTATAGGGTCTGATCCCAAACCCAGCAAAGTCGATGGCTTTTTCACAGGGAAGTGAAGGGATCTTGAAAATCATCATTCCCGTCAGGCCTTATGGGGCTAGGCTCTTTTGAGAATCGCACCAGGGGCCTCTCTGCATCTGTAGGCACCGACGTACCTTTACAAATCTGGCCCTAAAAGACTTGCCCAGGGTCACACAGGAAGTCTGTGGCAGAACGGGAATTGTCACCAGGTCTCCCAGGCTAACCACTGGACCATCCTCCATGCCTTCCTTACTAATTCCCATTCCAGATCCCCCTGCTTCCGTCTCTCACTATGGGGCTGATCTAAAGTCCATTGACTTCACTGAGTTTGGGATCAGACCCTATAACCATCTTGCTTCTCATTCTCAACAATCCTCTTCCCCCACCCTAATCCCCCCATTCCCCTCTTTCAGCCACTCCCCTTCATTTCCATAATGTTGGTGCAATGCTTTGAAAATGTAAAGGGCTATAAAACTGCTAAGCATCATTATTATTCCTTCCTCCATCTCTCTGCTGCTCTCCCACTGCTAGACCCATCAGAGAGCAGTGTCCCCTTGTTGCTGAGGCTCCAGCATTTCAAATCACTCTCAAAATAGTACGTTTAGGCGACAGGTTAAATGGTATGATTTGCAGCAGAAGAGGCAGCAGCACCCCCGAAGCATTAGGAATAAACCCCTTCTCCACTTCCTGACTCCTACCAGTTCAGCGTCCCTGCAAAATGCACTGGGCGATCGTTCTGGTCACAAGAGATGACTATATATTTCCAGGCGCTCTTTTCTGCCAGGTACTCGCAGTCATTAGGGTATTCCCCAGAGAGCCTGCAATTAGTGACCCTGAATTTACTGATACTCTTTTTATACTCTTGGCCCTTTATGACATGCACTCTCCCCATGGTGCATGTGGCATCGATAACCTCCTCGGGAGCATGAATGAAGGTGTTGAGTTTTTTACAGCCATCTCTAGTCATCGCGATCCGTTTGTTTCTCATTTCACTAGTACATCTGTTGTGGTCTATGGTGTCCAGCAGGGTCAGATGTTTCCGTCTGAAGGCCATGGGGTTCTGAGCGCGAGAGATGCTGATGACAGACGTAGCAATGAATAACAGACATATCAGAGACATTCCCTTCACAGCCATGTTGCTTAGATGGACCTACATTAAAAACAAAGACACCAAGGGATGGAGACCCAAGGAAGGACTTCATGGATTTACAGATTTTAAGGCCAGATGAGGCTATCTGTCATCTAGTCTGACTTCCTGCATTGCAGAGGCCATAAAATTTCACCCAGTGGATTTTTGCATCAAGCATTTAACTTCCGGTCAAACTAAGAGCTTATCTTTTGGAGATCCGATCTTCATGTAAAGATCTTAAGTGATACAGAATCTACCACATCCTTTGATAACTTGTCCCAAAGGTTAATTGCTCTCCATTAAACATGTCCACCTTTGACTTCCCACTCGCCTTAAAATGTCTCGCTGCTGCTACACCAGTGCAGCTTCACTGGCAACAGCAAGGGCAGTAGACAAGGCCTTGGCAGCCACAGGCAATTTTACCATGGTGTTATCTAGTATTGCTGTCAGCAAAGTTAAATGATAGCGTGGCAATTTAGCGTGGCAAAATTGCCAGCACCTTGTTCACACTCAGGCTTCCATCCATCATTGCTACCACTGCTACCTGAAATAGTCGGAAATTCTATGGCTAAAAAGCCAAGTGTTGAGATAGCTGCAGAATCTTATTTGCAGAGCACCTGTGCTTGGTGCTGTACAAACACAGGAGACAGTCCGTGCTCCAAGCTGCTTACAGTCTAAGACTGACGTTGCTCATACAGTATTGCTGGCCATGTCAATGCCTAAATAGGCAGACATAATACAGAGCAAAAACAGCGATGGAGGCTGGGATTCCTAACTCATGGGGAAGAGTATCTGTTAGATCAGCGGTGAGCAAATCTTTTGGCCCCAGGGCCACATTGGGGTTGCAAAACTGTATGGAGGGCCGGGTAGGGAAGGCTGTGCCTCCCCAAACAGCCTGGCCCTGCCCTCTATCCGCCCCCTCCCACTTCCTGCCCCCTGACTGGCCCCCTCAGAACTCCTGACCCATCCAACCCCACCTACTCCTTGTCCCCTAACCGCCCCCCCAGGATCCCATCCCCTATCCAACCCCCTCCCCGCTCCCTGTCCCCTGACTGCCCCAACCCCTATCCACACCCCCGCCCCCTGACAGGCCCCCCGGGACTCCCACACTTATCCAACCCCCCCCCTGTTCCCCATCCCCTGACACCCCCCCAGAACCCCTCTGCCCCATCCAACCGCCCCCTGCTCCCTGTCCCCTGACTGCACCCTGGGATCCCCCCGCCCCTTATCCAACACCCCGGCCCCCTTATCATGCCGCTCAGAGCAGCATGTCTGGCAGCCATGCCACCCGGCCATAGGGTGACCAGACAGCAAGTGTGAAAAATCGGGACAGGGGTGTGGGGTAATAGGAGCCTATATAAGAAAAAGACCCAAAAATCAGCACTTTCCCTATAAAATTGGGACATCTGGTCACCCTACCCAGCCGGAGCTAGACACACTCATATCCAGGAGCTCTGTGTTGTATGAAAGTTAAAAGGATAATTGCTCTCATATTTAAATGGGATTTAGCTGAAATAAATACAGTATATAACTTCCCAGGATGCAATGTTTAGCAGGAAAAGGTAGAAATAGTTTGAACTATTTTAGACTTTTAGAGTGTGGCAGGAGATGAGGGGAGCACGGGGAACAGATTTTCAGAAGTTTTGAATTCTTCTTCTTCTTCAAAATTAGCTTTAAAAAAAAAGCAATTTTAGCTTTGGCACCCAGGGGCCAGAAAGCATGAATGAATCAGGCCTCCTGAGTCCGTTCTATTGGCTAGAAGCACCTGGGGTTGTTTAAAGGGCAAAGACATGTATCTGATTGTGCGCCTGTATCCGAATTAGAACTCTTTTGCCCCAGTAAGAGTGCAGGATTCTCTGACGGGTGCAGGGATTCTGAGTGGTGCTGGAGTCAGGGAGCTATCTGAGAACTCCATAAACTGCTGATTTTGATCTCTGTCACCCGGCTGCTGAGTGCTGTTTAAAAACTGGTCCTTACTTAAGTGCCTAAATGGGAGTTGAGCGGTTTGAAAAATCTGTCCCAATCCCAAAAGCATGTCACATGGAGAACTCCCAACGGACATGACCAATTCTTTGTGCAGAGTGCTTAGGTCCCAGGTTTACATAGTAGGGCTGGGAGCACAGAAGAAAATACAGTTCGGGGGGCGGCGGGAGAGGAAGTTGTCCAGACAGAGAGACAACACAAACCTCACTTTAATTAAATATTCTAGTCCCTGCTTGTTCTGCAGAAATGCTTTCACTCTCTTCTTATGGGCTGCGGCCATAGGATCTGCCTCCTGTTATTATGCCTCAAGGAAAGAAACAACCCAACTTGTTTACCAGTCTCCTCAATCAGATCTGCTCAGTCAGAAAACTCTCCTCTTTCACCATTTAAAGAACAGACAGAAACTCAAGTTACTTACAAGGTATGTTGTTCTTCTCCAGCTGATCTGAAATAAACACCTTAGGGTTTAAAAGAAAATTGTACAAATGGCTTATGTTTCCTCCAACTCATTATTTTTGAACTTGCTTTGATTTTGCTCTGGTCTTACATAGTCTTAAACTTAATTTTTGAAATATTTTGAAGAGATCTAACCCTTAGGTTAATATATTCATAGTGATTTAAAAGAAAATAAAAAACCCTTATTCCCAGTGGAGTGGGGTTTGCACTCTGAATCAATATTGTCCTAACCTTTAATTTATTAAAACACCTTGGGTACAGATTAAACTTCTCTGCTCAGTTTTTCTTTTCAGGTTCACTTACCAGCTTTGAAATGGGACTTGAAATGGATTGACAGGCTTTTGTCTGTAGCGTCACTCAAGCTTCTGCATCCTCTGCTGAAATGCTGTTTTGTAACTTCTGTGAGCAAAGTGAGTCAGTTAATTGGCACAGATATTCCTGCGCCCTCCGCTACAGAAGTATACTTAAAGGACTATATTTTCTCTTTTCCAGCAGTGGAAGAACGCTACTGTTCCAAAGCTTTCCTGAATCAGATCCTTGGTCTTTTTTACAGTTCACTCACAATCAACAGGGTCTGAATTTAAAGTGCAGACTTTGGGAGGGAGGGAGAGGGAATATAAAGTTAAATCTACTGTTCCTCAACCCTCCCACTTCCCTGGGTCTTGTCACGCAGACAACAAGCAGCAAAAGACTAGAAGTCCAAAGTGCAGACAATACGATGTTTATTGGGGTTAGTTTGCAAGCAACCATATTCCGAAGCCCTTCACACCAGTCGGGCTTATCTCTATACGCCCAGAGTCTGTTCCCTGGTGTCCCCCTTCCCAGCTTAAAGCCACAGAGCATTTACCCCGTGTCCCCCTTCCCAGCTCTGACACCGCAGAGTGTTTACCCTGTGTCCCTGTTCCCCATTCCCCTCCCTTAGCAAACATCATTCCAATTTCCCTTCCCTCCCACTTCCTGCTTGACCTCAGTTTACATAGTAATATTCTCAGCTATCCCTTAACCAATCATTTTACTGAAATCTATCTAGCCAGTCCTAACATATTGTAACATAACTCTCTAACCAGTTATATCCCACTACCTTAATTAACTTACACCCAGCAAAATTAATTATACAGCCGACAGAAACAATTAGAGAACCAGACAGATTGACAATAGAAAAGTGGGGGCCGTAAAGCTAAAACAATACAGAAATGAGGGTTTCACAACCAGCCATTGAGAAGTGATTTCTTGCCAGACAGGATGCTGTCAAACTAAGTTTTCTTTAACCATCTTTATCTGGTGGTGAGGGGCACTATCAGCACAGGATCCTTTTCCTAACAGCCCAATAGCACCTTATTTCAATGTGACTGGTTTGGGAGGTGAGGATGTGACCTACGCTTCCCAGCTTATGGCTGCCCCTATTGCTTAGCCAAAGGTAGGGTGATCAGATAGCAAGTGTGAAAAATCGGGACAGGGGGTGGGGGGTAATAGAAGCCCATATTAAAAAAAACCCAAATATCGGGACTGTCCTTATAAAATCGGGACATTTGGTCACCCTAGCCAAAGGCCTTAACCTAAGAACAAGGCCTCAGACTACCCTAGTGAGAGACGGCCCAGACACAGGCAGACTTGTGATTTTGATTCTTTGTTTTATACCCCTGGTAACTAGCTAGGTGATAAAAATACACCGAAGTTCTTAAAGTCTAGGCCTGTACAGGCAGGCCTGAATATCTGTATTCTAAAATCTACAAAAGATCAATCTAGGACTAAGAATCCAGATCCAATTTATAATATACAAATAGAGCAATGGCCACATTTTTGACCCAGCCTTAATTGGGCTTTCATTTCTTTGCCCACAAGTTTACAAGTGCAAACAACTCAAAGAGATGTTATCAATGGTTTGCTGTCAAACTGGGGGGGGTGTACCTAATGGGGTCATGCAGGGATCTGTCCTGGGGCCGGTACTATTCAATATTTTCATGAATGACTTGGATAATGGAGTGGAGGGTATGCTTATAAAATTTGCAGGTGACACCAAGCTGAGAGGGGTTGCAAGCACTTTGGAGGACGGTATTAGAATTCAAACCAATCTTGACAAATTGGAGAATTGGTCTAAAATAAAGAAGATGAAATTCAATAAAGACAAGTGCAAAATACTACACACTGGGGAAACAAAGCAAATGCACAACTACAAAATGGGGACTAACTGGCTAGATGTGGTAGTGCTGAAAAGGACCTGGGGGTGATAATGGATCACAAATTGAACTGGAGTCAACAGTGTGATGCAGTTATGAAAAAGGCAACTATCATTCCAGGGTGTATTAACAGGAGTGTCATTTAAGACATGGGAAGTGACTGTCCAGCTCCACTCAACACTGATGTGGCCTCAGCTGTTTGTCTCCCTTCAACCCCAGCCCGGTGCTGCTTTTCTAACAATCAAACTATTTGCGGGGCTTTGCCTGTCCTCAAGCACCATCCCGGTTGCTATGGGAACGAGGGCTGTGCTGAGGTTGGAACCACTGATCCCAAGGATGTCTGAATAAAAGCAGCAGCACCAGCTCTCCTGCCCCTGGCTCGTGGCCTCACTCACCATGGCTGCAGCAGCAAATCGACTCTTGCAGTAGCCAGGGGCTCTGCTTACGTTGTGGCTTGCAGGGAAGTGCATTGAGCATGGGCAGCGGGTATAGGCAAGGGGACAGCCTACCGTGGCCCCTCCCCCAGGCCAGCATGCCTCCTGCAGGGACTCAGGGCCGCCGGGGCGGCCGGTGCTGGGTCGTGCTGCCTGCACAGCACTCCAGGGTTGGCCACCCAAGCGCCAGGACTGGGGGCCACCCGGAGCCCTGGGGCTGGGGGTGCGGTGACCGTGCTGATCGGCCACCTGACCACTGGGGTGGGGGGGTGCGACGACTGTGCCACCCAGCCGCCCGAGCACCAGGACTGGGTGCCGCCTGGGGCAGGGGCGCAGCAACCGTGCTGCCCAGATACCTGGAGCCCTAGGGCTGGGGGTGCGGCGGCCGCGCTGCCCAAACACCTGGAGCCCTGGAACTGGGGGTGCTGTCGCTGCGCTGCCCAGGGGCTCTGGGCGCTGAGGCTGCGGTGGACCAGGGCTGGGGCCTTGCCCCTCTGCCCCCGGTCATCCAGCGCTGGGGCCGGGGGTCTGCGGTGGGGATGCTTTGGGCTCCTGAGGGGGAAGACCAGAAGGTGCCCATTCCCGCTCCTTTGATTGCCATTGCAGTGTAATTGTAAGGAAGCTGCCCTTGTCTCTCTCTCCCCTTCCCAGTGTTATCAGTCCCTTAGCCCCAGGTTATCTTACTTTTCTTTGCTGTCTCTCAGTGTTCGTGAGTATAATAAAAATTAATAGATTGAGGAGAAAAGGCTCTTTATTCATTCAGCACACTGGGGTTAGCGGGGGTGTAGTTTACAGGGGAGTACATGGGGGACAGCTTGGTAAGGAACAACACACATAAGGGTCACATCACTGTGGGACATTGATAAAACTAGTTTTCAAAGCTTCACGGAGACGCAGTGTGCCTCGATGTGCTCTTCTTATTGCCCTGGTGTTTGGCTGCTCTGTGCTGGCTGCCTGGCTATCTTCCTCAATACCTCCACCCTGCCAGAAACTTTTCTCCGTTTGTTTCACAGATATTAATGGAGCACACAGCCTGCAGCAACAACAATGGGGATATTGCTCTCGCTAGGTCTAACCTAGTAAGCAAACTACACCAGCGGGCTTTTAAACGTCCAAAGGCACATTCCACTTGCTCAGTCTATGGCTGAACCACTCCTCACTGATGACCAGGCTGTCTGTGTATGGCTTCATGAGCCGTGGGAGGAAGGGGTAGGCTGGGTCTCCCAGCATCACTACCGGCATTTCAACATCACCATCGGTTATTTTGGAGTCTGGAAAGGCAGTCCCTGCTTGCAGCTTTCTGAATAGACCCGTGTTCCTAAAGACGCGTGCATTCCTAAAGATGCACCTTTCCCGACCATCCCCTGTGATCCACCAGTGCTTGCAACACCATTGAGAAGTACCCCTTTTGCTTTATGTACTCGTTGGCAAGGTGCTTTGGTGCCAAGATAGGGATATGTGTTCCGCCTATTGCTCCACCGTAGTTAGGGAACCACATCACAGCAAAACCATCCACTATGTCCTACACGTTGCCCAGGGTCACTACCCTTCTTAGCAGAAGTCTATTTATTGCCCTGACAACTTGGTTCAGAGCAGATCCCACGGTAGATTTACCCACTCCGAATTGATTCCCCCCTGACCGGTAGCAATCTGGCGTTGCAAGCTTCCACAGAGCTATCGCCACTCGCTTCTCCACTGTCAGAGAAAGCTCTTATTTTAGTACTTCTGTGCTTCAGGGCTGGGGAAAGCTCTTTGCACTGTTCTGTGAAAGTGGCCTTACACTGCTTGCGTGGCATCACATTGTTCTGTGCAGCGGCTCCTGCTTTGGCTGAGCAAATACGGCAGGATAAGGCACAAGGTAGTTGTAATGATCACAACAACAGTGTACAGCAGAGCAGGGTCCATGCTTGCTAGGCTATGGCATCTGCGTGGGTAAGCCAGGATTAGGTAGGGTTGCCAACTTTCTACTCGCACAAAACCGAACACCCTTGCCCCACCCTCCTCTGAGGCCCCCCTCCGCTCACTCCATTCCCCCCTCCCTCTGTTGCTTGCTCTCACCACACTCACTCACTCGCTCATTTTCACCAGGCTGACTCAGAGGATTGGGATGCAGGAGGGGATGAGGGCTCCAGAGTGGGGCCAGAAATGAGTTCAGGGTGCAGGAGTGGGCTCTGGGCTGAGGCAATCAGTTTGGAGCTGGAGAACCGATGCTTGCGGGGGGGGGCACTGTGCGGAGCCCCCTGGCTGCCCCTATGCCTAGGAGCCGGAGAAACATGCCACAGGGATGCCACAGTGCAGCGCTCTGGGAGTGGATGCAAGCCCTGCTAGTGGGAACGCACGTAGTGGGGACATGCCAAATGGACTTGCTTCAATAGGAGGCTCAGTGTCGCCTTAAATAAAATCAACCTAATTTTGTAGTGTAGCTACGATAGACTCCACGCCCCCGCCTTTGCACATTGGTACAGCTCCACCCCCCCCTCTGAATGGCAACTAATTGGTACGCTCCATCCCACCCCTCTGAATGGCAACTAATTGGTACGCTCCACCCCTTCCTCCCCTTTGCAGCCGGGTGGTAGGCGCCGCGCTCGCGGATTGGTGGCGCGGGCCCGCAATCGGCGCGAGCGCTGTTCGGGGCGCGTGGGGCCGGCGCGGCACTCGGGCCTCGGCCTCCTTCCCTCTCGCGCCAGCGGCCAGGATGGCTTCCGGTAAGTGCCTCGCTCCGCGGGGGGGGGCGGTGTGTGACGCAGCCAGGTGGAAACGGGCCTGGCCGCCGCCATGTTGGACTCACTGTTTCTCCCCCTTCCCCCCTAGGCCTCATCTTCCCCTCGGCGGGGGGGGAGCGTTGGGGCAGCCCCGCCCCCCGTGTCGGGGGCCCCTCCCCTGGGGGGTGCGTTGGGGCAGCCCCGCCCCCCTGTGTCGGGGGGGGGCCTCTCTTCCCTCTGGGGAGCATGGACATGGGGCGGCTCCCTGATCTCATGGGGGTACCCGTCTCCCATTCAGAGGGTGGGGGCCCCTGTGGGGGTGAGCAGGGGCCCCTTATGTGTCCTCGTTGGGCTAGGCCCTGGGCGCTCTTTGGGGAGTGACAACGCAGCACTTGAAGGCGTATGTCCCCTGTCAGTGGCCGTGAGGGTGACCCTGGGGGTTGTGTGGTTCCTGGCACCCACCGGATCAGGGTGGAAACTGCTCCCGCTTCTGGCTCTGATTGCGCCGGGTGACCCTGGCATCTCGCTTTCCATGGGCCTGCAAGCACATCCCCATAGCCCAAGGGGCTGTCGCCTTTTCCTCACCCCCAGCAGAAAGCTGAGAGAGGGGCCTTTACATCCTCTACCCCCTGATTTAAAAAGAGCACCTGCCTCAATGGATTGAGGCTCTTCGTAGATGGGGTAGGGAGTAGAGGCTGCGCTGTCACAGCGTTAACTGGTCCATAATCTCCATGGGGCTTCCTTGAGAACGCACCAGTCCCTTTGCATCCGTCAACATGCAAAAATATGTCTGACTTCTGGTACTGATACCTTGGGAGGTGTCCTGTATTCACAGGATCCATGGTACCTAGAATGGATTGTAGATGGAGGGCTGTGGGGGCGGGGAGACAATATGAAAATAAAACATTGCTGCTTCTGCTTGATTATAAAAACAAAATCTATTTTAAGCTCTGCAGCAATGGCAGTTGAGGGAGA
Organism: Mauremys mutica; assembly: GCF_020497125.1. Lineage (NCBI taxonomy): Eukaryota > Metazoa > Chordata > Testudines > Geoemydidae > Mauremys > Mauremys mutica. The sequence continues at coordinate 7,369,938 of NC_059090.1, read as the reverse complement.
AGATAGAAGTCCTGTGGTTGCAGGTGCTTCCGAGGGTCAGCCTTATTTTGTCAGGGTTGGGTTGTTACAGTGCTGTCTCAGGCTGATTTGGATGATAGAGAATGGATAAGAAAGGCATGAGATGTTAAGTATCTTGTGGAAATGCACAGAGGACAGTCTTTCACCATAAAGAAAAGATTTCAAAAGTGGCCTAAAAATTAATAGAGAATGAGATTGGTCTCCTTCCCACTGAGTGAGACTTGGCAGCAAAATTGTAGACGTTTTCTCCCCATGCCCCAAAGGGTTTAACGGTTTGGAATTTGAGAATAGGTTTTTCCATTTTTTCCTCACTGTGTTGCTCAAACTCACAATTCTCCTTATAAAAGATAAAATTTAGAGGCAGAGCTGTCTCAGATGCTAATAAATCAAGGAACTTGAATTCAAGAAAAACTGCCGAGGAGGCTGATTTACTGATAGGCACTGTCCCAGGCAAGGCCCCTGGGGACTTCTTACAGGTTTTTAAAAAATAGCATATACAATAACTCCCAAAATAACCATCTAAACTCTTTGTTTCAATTTAAGAACCTGTAAAAATCTCTCTGTTGATCTCAGGTTTTAGTAAATTATTGTTTTTACAAAGCCTGAAATGTGATACTACCATCTAAAAATAGTTATTGCCTTTGTGTGGTGCATTTTAGAAGTTCCTGCCCTGAGTAGCTTACAGGGTAAGGCCCTGATCTTGCCAAGACTTACATGTGGCCTTACATTTAAGCACTTATGTAAATGTTGGCAGGATTGGGCCATTAATTAGACAAGGTGAAGGGAGGGACTAGGTTTATAACAAATGTAGATATATTTTTCATGGAAAACTTAATAATTTAAGTACTAATGTTTAACTTTTTTGAAATTGAGAATAAGGGAGGGCAAAAGAGAAGGAATAGACATCACTGAGAGGTCAGCAGTGGAGAGCTAGTAAAAAAAAAATGGATTTGGAAAAATAGTGTAGGCAGCAAGTATGAATAATGACATGACAGGAAGGTGGGAGTGAAGTAGAGAAGGAGTGACAAAAGTGAAAAGAGTATGCATGGTGTGTGTCACATGAGGAGAGCAGGGAGAAGTGAGCTGAGATGTAGGCTGCTGGGAGGGATTGTGTTGCATCTTGAAAGTGAGGACAGTGGAACCTGCAGGGAAGGCTTTTGTTGGAGGGAAGGGGGAGACGTGGTTAGAGCCGCAGGAGTGGATATAATTTTATCTCCAATGTGTTGGTGAGATTGAAGTGGTGAGAGAGAGGGAGGCTGAAAAAGAGGAGGCCACCGTACTCCAGGTGAAAGAATCATAGAATGAACCCACAGTTTCACTAATGGTGACAGAGATAAGAGACAGATTTTAGCAACTTTTTAGAGTGAAAAACAACAGTATTTGTCAAGATCCGATGCGAGTCAAGGAAAACAAAGTAAAAGATTAAAAACAAGCTTGTGATCTTGAGTGTCAAGGATAGTTGAGATGGTTAGAGTGGTCAGATGAGTTCAGTTTTTGACATACTAAGTTTGGGGAGACAGGCCATCCAAGAGAAGAGAGAGAGGTGTGAGCCTGGATAGATGGAGTGAGATCACCAAAAGTTAATAGTGGACTGTGAAAGTAGGCTTGGCTGTGTAGGGTGATATAAATAGACTTTTTTATATATACACAGAAACCATAGTTCAAATTTTTTCATCTCTGGAGATTTAAATTTGGATTGGATTGCAGGTGAATTGAGGAAGTACTTAAAAAAAGTAATTACACAAATTGTTAGAATTTTGGTTGTGACTGGTAGTGTAGGTTCTAAAGGGACCAAAGTTGGAATGGGTAAGTGACATATGTAGATGACTTGTAAAGTTCAGTCTCTAACACAGTGGTGGGCAGCCCGCGGGCCGCATGTGGCCCGTCAGGGTAATCTGATTGCGGGCCGTGAGATATTTTGCTGACATTGACCATGCACAGGCACGGCCCCCCACAGCTCCCAGTGGCTGCGGTTTGCTGTTCCCAGCCAAAGGGACCTGCGGGAAGTGGCAGCTATCATGTCCCTGCTGCCCGCTGCTTCCGGCAGCTCCTATTGGCCAGGAACGATGAACCGTGGCCACTGGGAGCTGCGGGGGACCATGCCTGCGCACGGTCAACGTCAGCAAAATGTCTCACAGCTCACCATCAGATTACCCTGGTGGGCTGCAGGCTGCCCCCCACTGCTCTAACCGATACCATTTCACCAGCTCTATCAAGAGTTTTTGACATTACCCATTGTAAATGGTATCAGCCATTAAAACGTAAAAAGCCAAAGAAATCTGCCTTTATCCATAACTGTTGTAGAGGGAGGAATATGGTAGGCCTTATCTGTAAGGGAAAGGCAATTCACACTTCAAAATATTAAATACCTGATACCAGGCAATGGGCATGCTCACCCTAATGTTGCTCTGATAGCTTTTAAAGTCTCGATTCGCAGACCTGATGTGGTAATAGTATATTCACGGGGAGCTTCAGGTGCAGAGTTTGCTGCACAGGGCCCTTATTAAGATGTTTTCCAAAGTACAGATTTAACTTGAGCTTAATTACTGTGGTTCTGAGATTTGTCTCTCAAAATCCATATTCTTTTAATGTACTTGTGCTGTCTGAATCTCTTTGCCTGCTCTCAGAAAGAGTCCATCATTTGGAAGTAGAGTAGTACAGTCTTGACCTTTGTTCGGACAACTTGCATCCTTTGTAAATGAACAACCAAAACGGGGGTTTCTGTCTGCCTTGTGCTGGTGATTATAATTTTCCTGCCACTGCCAAAAGGCAGGGGATTGTCATGGAGTGGAGAGAGGCCTTTCTTTCCATTAATGCTCCCTCAAATTCCACCCTACCCTCAGCTCCTTTGCCAAGAAAAGCTCTCTAACAACCCATTGTCTTAAAATGGACATCAGATAAAACTGACAGATTTCGCTTTGCCTGATTACTTTTATTTTAAGATATTTATGGTGTACTCTTAACTGATAATGGTATTGCATTCTCTAGCCATCAGAGGGTGCCCATTCATCAGTCATGCAATTCTTGAGACTTAAAGTGGTGTCATCAAAGTAAAATCTGTATTTCAAAAAGCAAGGTGAAAGTAGTTACAAGCAGTGGTGAGCTGCAGCCGGTTCGCGCTGGTTCACGGGAACCGGTTGTTAAATTTAGAAGCCCTTTTAGAAACGGTTGTCCCACGTGGGACAACTGGTTCTAAAAGGGCATTTAAATTTAACAAGCGCTCCCTGCTGTGGCCCCAGCTCACCTCAGCTCTGCCTCCACCTACTCCCATGAATGCTCTGCCGTGCTTCTCCTCCCCCCCTGCTTCCCGTGAATCAGCTGTTCGCGCGGGAAGCCTGGGAGGGCTGAGAAGCAAGCAGGCTTCCCGCTCAGGCCCAGGAAGACGACGCTGAGGTAGGGGTAGAGGGAACGAGAATGGCCATGCGGTCTCCGGCCGCGGCCCTGCCCGGCTGCCCAGCTCTGGCCGTGGCCCTGCCCAGCCCCGTGGCCCCGACCGCCCGGCTCCAGCCGCGTCCCTTCCTGGCTCCGGCCCGGCCCCGGCCGCCCGGCTCCAGCCGTGGCCCCGGCTGCCCGGCTCTTGCTGTGGTGCTACGTGGCCCGGCTCTGGTAGTGCAGGTCTGGGCACGGCGGTGGCCGCGACCCCACCTGCCCAGCTCCGGACACGGCCCCCCGGCTCCGGCCCGGCCTGGCCCTGTGGCTCCAGCCGCCTGGCTCCTGCTGTGGTGCCACACAGCCGGACTCCGGCAGCACGGGTCCTCCCCGGCTGCGGCGCCGCCCAGCTCCCGCCACATCCTCCGGCCCTGCGTCTCCGGGCTCCGGCCATGCAACTCCTGCCCCTGCCCCAGCCCTGGGCTCCCGGCTCCGGCCGTGGCTCTCCGGCTCCGTCCCCGCGTCCCTGGGCTCCAGCCGTGCGACTCCTGTCCTGGCCCCATGTCCCTGGGCTCCCGGCTCCGGCCACGGCCGGACTGTAGCACCGCCAGCCACGTCCAAGCAGCGCGGTAAGGGGGCAGGGAGGGGGTGTTGGAGAGAGGGCAGGGGAGTTCAGGGGTGGGGGGGGTGGATAGGGGTTGGTGGGGGTCAGGGCAGGGGGAACAGGGGCATTGAATAGGAGCAAGGGTCCTGGTGGGGCAGTCAGAAAGGATCAGGGGTTGAATGGGGCGGTGGGAGGCAATCAGGGGCAGGGGTTCCAGGGGCAGTCAGGGGACAGAGAGAAGGGGTGGTTGGATGGGGCAGGGGGCCATCAGGAATGAGAGGAGGGGTTGGATGGGGCGGCGGGGGGCAGTCAGGGTACAGGGAAGGGGGGGTGGATGGGGCAGGTGTCCCTGGGGTGGGGGGGGGCAACAAGGAACGCGGGGGATTGGATGGGGCAGGAGTTCTGGGGGGTGGGCCATGACCCCTCCTGGGGTGAGGAGGGAACTAGTTGTTACGATTTTGGCAGCTCATCACTGGTTACAAGTACTGCACTTGCCTGAGTTCCACTATTAGTTTTGTTGTTTTATAAACAGATTTTAAAAAATGATTCTCTCTTGCAGACAAAAGGGGAAACTGTCTGACTATACAAGGAAAATAGCTAAACTGATAAATGCTGTCAAATGCACAAAGTAACCTGAGAAAATAATTTTTTTCTCTGTTTCATTTACAATAATTTTAGGAGCTACTTCTGAAAGTAATAGATAAAAGATTTTTTTTTTAAAGTTGATGTCCTTTAATGACTTTTTGGCACAGTGCTGTTTTGGTGACTACTCTAAAAACTGTGTAATAAACATATAATGCATGCATGCATAGGTTGACTTTTTTTTAATGCAGAACTCATTTCTTTGAATTCATTGAAAATCTATAAATGACTTAGAAGAAATTCTGGATTAACCGTTAACTTCTGCCTTTGGTTCTTACCGTCTTCACTCTATTTATGAGACTTTTTCTTGTCAGTCCTTACCTAGGTGCTGTAGAGTTGAGGTCTCATTTGGGTGAATTGGAAGTGCTCAGTGCTGCTTACTAAAATATATATATATATTTTAATAGATTCTGGAAGTTACAGTCAATCTGGGGGCCAGCAGCAGAGGTATGTGTGCCTTTTTTAATGCTGTCAGTTGTTGTGTGGGTCTGAAAAAAATAGTGGGTGAATTCAGGATTCACCTCATGAGATTTGATACCTTGTACCACCACATCAGGCCCACATTCTCAGGGAGTTTTAGGCACAGAGTTTATCCGGCAAGCTCCCCTATTAAGATATCCTAAAATAATTTACATTCAGTTACAAATATTCATGAGGGAAAGAAAGTAAATAGGTTTAGATCAAAGTGACAGTGGCTAACATATGAAGTACTTTTGAATGTGTGTGTGGATGATTCCATAAATATACACAAGTATTTTTTTTTTGTTACTTTCTTAAGGTGTAGTCAGAGATATGGTAAGTAGTAAGACGGGCAAAATAGGTAGTCAGAAGTGTCAAGTAAGGTAAATTTTCTTCCCAAAACTAGTTGAAAGAACTTAAAACCTACCTTTGTGCTCCCTGAAATTAATAAATTCATAGCTAAGAAATTTAAAAACTGATTCATAAAATAGCCACAGGTGTTTTCCATGTGACAATCTTTCCCATGCATTTTAAAATTACAGGGCTGCTTCACAATCACTTGTATGTGTTTGTTATTGGACAAGTGGCTCTCTTAAGCTCTTTCATTCCCAGAATGCCTCTTCTAACCAATTGTAGGGATTTGGCTCTCAGCTGCACATAGAATGTAAATACAATAGCTGGCTTGTGTTATAATACTAAAACCTCAGTTTTACAATTGGATCTACACAGGCAGACCTTTATGCCCATACACAGTTTCAGTGAATTTGCTGGGGCTCTCCCCAGGTAGATCCAATAGCAGGATATCAGCCTAAATCTGGTTTTCACCATGTGAAGTTGATATTTAAGTGTTGTATTGGAAAAATGGACTACAACTAAGTTTGTGCACATTTGCAGAAATTAACTTGATTCTGGAATTTGTGCAGTATTATAATAATCTGAATTGTGAAAAAGATATTCTAGCTAATAGTATCTCTTTACAAAAGTATTAATCATGGATACACCTGAGTGTTTTAGTGAAAGTGTCTACAATAGGTCTGTGTACGTTAACATATGGTTAAATAGGTCATAGCAATGCATGTTTTACACAAGATGAACATACCTTATTTTAGTTCATAACTTTTCTGTGACGTTCATGATGGATTCAGGAAAATGGGACAATATCACGTAACTGTAGTCTGAAGCTAGTGCAGTTTTTCATGAGGATGAGCTACAATATTGTTAGACTCCTCAGCAGATTATCATAGGAACAGTACTTGAGTAAAAGCAGGGCCGGCTCCAGGCACCAGCAAAGGAAGCGGGTGCTTGGGGCGGCCAATGGAAAGGGGCAGCACGTCCGGGTCTTTGGTGGCAGGTCCCTCAGTCCCTCTCAGAGCGAAGGACTCACCTCTAAATTACCGCCAAAGAATGAAGCAGCACAGTAGAGCTGCTGCCGAAGTGCCTTTCTCGCTTCGCCGCTTAGGACGGCACAAAAGCTGGAACTGGCCCTGATTAAAAGGCAACTGACTTAATCTGTTAGTGTGCTTTGTGTGTTTTGGTATTTGACCTTTTTAAGTGTTCTTTAATTTTGAATAATTTGAATTCATATAAAATTCATTTTTATTATAGGGGGGTATTCTGGAAAATTATAACAAGGCTCAGCGCCTATACCCTAAAATCTATACTTGAAACAGATTCTTAGTTTAAATTCTCCAGCTTTTGTCTACCAAATCTTTCATTTTAGTCAACTATTATTTTATCTCTGCATTTCTAATCTGCTTATCACTGTAGGCGCATAGGTTAAATACATAAATGACAAAACTTAAATTAGAAATAGTCCCAAATCACAGTAAGTACAAGAAACTTGCAGTTTACATAGCATAGTTTACTATATACTTTTTCTTATACTGTGTGTTTTTTTTTTTAATCTAATACTTGATATAAGTTTATTTGACAGTGTCTGTATTTTACAGCTATTCATCATATGGCAGTCAAGGCAATCAAAATTATGGACAAGCACCACAGGTAGGTTGAAATACAATTTGTGCTTCTCAAATATTTTTTTTTCTGAGTAAGAGATGATGATTGTTGGGTTGACTTGTCTGCATTAAGATATAGCCCAATATTGGTCATCAGTGGAATAAAGCTGCACTGATGCAAACCCCTAGTCTAGACAAGGAAGGACATTGTTTCCTTTAGTGGATCTTACCTCTGCTTGAAATCTTTCTCTAAATTACAGGGTTATTCTGGCTATGGGCAGGGTGGAGAGAGTTCCTCTTATGGACAGAACTATGGAAGTTATCAAGAAAACTATGGACAAAGTCAAACAGGTTGGCTAGCTTGCTAAATTTACTGTTTAGTAAATATTCATGGTTTGATTACATAAAAAATTCCCCTGTTCAATTTTCAGGTTATGGACAAACTTCACAACAAGGATATAGTGGAGGATCTGGTTATGAAAATAAGAATCAGAGCTCATATGGCCAGCCGTCTTACGGCAATCAGGAACAACAAAAAGAATCATCTGGAGGGTAAGGAAAGAAAGTTAACCATGTACATTTCAAGCATTGTCTGCCAGAGACACCTTGTTAGGTAGCTATATTAGGAAACTTATTAGAGCAGCCCTTAAGAACATCATCCAGCTCTGGAAACTTTAAATGGAAATGTAATTTTCTGATAATTTTCTAACAATTCTTAGTCCTGATTTCTGTGGCTTCCTTATTGCTTATATTGTTGACACCATGGATAGTGTTTAATTTAAAAGTTATTTACTAATACAATATGATCTAAATAGAACATCAATAGATATTTGAGGTATTTGACTTTCTTAAAGGCCACCTACTTTCACTGTAAGATACTTTGCATGACTCCTCTAGAAGTGGAAGGAGTCACTAGTCTTATAGTCACAGATACAAATGCTTGACTACAGAATTGTATGTAAACCAGTTTGGTGCCAGGACACCATAGGACAATCTAGATATTTGACAACTAAAGACTTTAAATGCCAATTGCCTGCTGTTTTTTCCTGTTCAGCCAGTCTTGATTTAGGAATGAGATGGGGAAAGCAAACTACAGTAGGGGTCTGTTTGTCTCAACAGCAGGAAGCTTTAGCAATCATGAAGTGGATAAAGACGTCTTTTTGTTGTTTAACTACTGTTTATTTATTTAGGAAGTTTTAACAGGTTTACAAATCTTTCATATGTAAATATCAGAAACAAAACAATTAAAGCTGACCTTTTGTTTAAGGAGGCACTATACAAATAATATACTCCTCAGAGCTCTCTGGTTACCAGGATGTTCCCATATTAGTGAGCATCATAACACCGCCATTCAAGCCTGCTTGAACATGTTGTTTCTAGTGATTTTTTTTTAATTAAAGCGATTGAAATCTTTGATTACACATAGTTAAGACTAGATATGTCTGTCAAATATTAATTTTCCCCCAAAAATTGGACAAGTGTGCTGTTTTCTGTATTGAATAGCTGGTCAACTGTACGTATTTCAATGGCTCTCCCAGTCTTTAACATTCTCTGGTTCATAATATGGGTTAAGAGCTGGATTATTTGTAATGGGTGTAGTTGGCAAGGGAAAAGAACTTCTCTCTAGTTCTATTTCAAACTCATAGAGTAGCCTTTGCTAAGGGATGTGTGAACATTTCTGGAGGGTGTGAATTTTTTTGTTAATCCATGGTAGCCTAGCAGTATTTATACTGCCACAATTTTCTTCTTCAGTAAAGACCCGCTGCTGTCTGGGTTAGGTCACCTCTAATCTGCTACTGCTTTGAGCTGGCTGCTTAATGGATCTGTACACAGTATCTGAACTCACTCTTGGCCTTTTCTTATTCCGTATAAATTTCTATCATCATCCATGGGATTTCTGCTACAGTTTTATCTGGCATGACTACAAGAAGATTTTGAAAGAAGAAAGATATCCTTTGCAAAATACTCATTTGACTGTGGCTCTTCTTCCCAACTAAGAAATTGCCAGATCTTCTTTAATTTGCTGAAATAGTGGTTTGACATTTAAATATAGAGTTCTTCTAGGGTGTTTTAGATTTGAATCCCCAGGTATCATATAGAATTGCCCATTTGTACCCAGATGTTTTCTGGAAGAATGGCTTTTCAGAGTTTGGGAAATTTGTAGCTAGAACTTCATATTTGATATAATTTACTTTGAATCCAGATGCTTTCCCAAAGAGAGACTATTTTCTTATCCTGAAGAGCATGAAGTACCAAATTCATCCTTGATGTAACTCTTAGAATCATAGAATATCAGGGTTGGAAGGGACCTCAGGAGATCTAGTCCAACCCCCTACTCAAAGCAGGACTAGTCTCCAACTAAATCATCCCAGCCAGGGCTTTGTCAAGCCTGACCTTAAAAACCTCTAAGGAAGGAGATTTCACCACCTCCCTAGGTAACCCATTCCAGTGCTTCACCACCCTCCTAGTGAAATAGTGTTTCCTAATATCCAACCTAAACCTCTCCCACTGCAACTTGAGACCATTGCTCCTTGTTCTGTCATCTGCCACCACGGAGAACAGTCTAGATCCATCCTCTTTGGAACCCCCTTTGAGGTAGTTGAAAGCAGCTATCAAATCCCCCCCTCATTCTTCTCTTCTGCAGACTAAATAATCCCAGTTCCTTCAGCCTCTCCTCGTAAGTCATGGGCTCCAGCCCCCTAATCATTTTTGTTGCACTCCACTGAACTCTTCCCAATTTTTCCACATCCTTCTTGTAGTGTGGGGCCCAAAACTGGACACAGTACTCCAGATGAGGCCTCACTAATGCCAAATAGAGGGGAATGATCACGTCCCTTGATCTGCTGGCAATGCTCCTACTTATACAGCTAAAATGCTGTTTGCCTTCTTGGCAACAAGGGCACACTGTTGACTCAGTTACTCTATGGCTGAATTTGGTCTAGGATCTTTGTGCAAGTAGGTATAAACCAGGAGGAACAATCCTTGCACTAGCTGTCTGGATTTTCACTATGGGTAGGTCTACACTTACCGCGCGGGTCGACGCGGTGAGTTCGACTTCTCGGAGTTCGAACTATCGCGTCTAATCTAGATGTGATAGTTCGAACTCCCCGCGCGCTCCGGTCGACTCCGGAACTCCACCACTGCAAACAGCGGTGGCGGAGTCGACCTTGGAGCCGTGGACTTCGATCCCGCGGCGTTTGGACAGGTAAGTAGTTCGAACTAGAGTACTTCGAGTTCAGCTACGCTATTCATGTAGCTGAACTTACGTACCCTAGTTCGACCCCCGCCCTTAGTGTAGACCAGGCCTAAGATAGCTTTAGCAATCAATAGAAAACAATAAAATAAAACCCATGTTTCCTATCGTGTTAGCATTTTCTGTTGGTTTGTTTCTGTTATACAGATGATGGCGCTGATAGTGATGATAATACACATGTTTCTGCTCCCCTGTATTTGAAGCCAGACCTAGCCCGGTCAAACAGTGTAGTATTTCTGTATAAATAAAGGTGATTATTTTTTTCTTTTGTTTTGTTTTTTTGAGTCCTGAAGGAAATCAAGACTAGGAAGTCTGACCAGAATCATTGCATTTGTAGCCATTATTCTGCTCTCTCTATACTGGGAATATAAACTCTCTTTACTGTCTAATAATTATTCCTCTTTATTTTCAGTGGAAGAGCATCTTCATATGAACCCAAGTCAAGCTATGGTCAGCAGCAAGGATCATATGACCAACAGTCAGACTACGGCCAGCAGCAGGGCTCATATGATCAGCAGTCAAGCTATGACCAACAACAAGGTTCATATGGTCAGCATCAGAAATCCTATCAATCACAGCAAAAGGAAAGCTTCAGTCACAACACGCAAGGTAAAGCATGCAGAATGAGTATAGCAATCTTTAGCCAAGTTAAATTGAAGAACTTCGTTCTGTTTTGTGATATGAAACATTCTGGGTTGCTGCATACAGATTATTATTTGAGTGGAGGTGGAAAGCAGTGAAAGCCTTTTTCTCCAAAGTGGTGAGTGTTTCTTGTAGCACGACGGAGAACTCTTACTAACTACACATGACTTGGTTGGGTCAAAAATTGTGTCCACAAGTATGTGTGATTTTTCTGCACCTTTTGATGATAATTTTCTGATTCCTGAAACTTTTTTTCACCTTTTTCTTCCTTATGTGGGGGAAGAAAGGTTTTCACTTTGGGTTTGAGGGTGGATGCCCTGATCAACACTAATGTTATAAGAATCTTCATCCCAAGATGGCAGCTGCCTTTGTTAGTTATATTAAACAATAACAGGTGATTGGCATGCCCTTTTTCAGCCCCCCTGTTGTTTCTTTCACTGGGAGTGTTTATATTTTTAAAAGGAGGGAGGGAAGTGAATGTCGATAAGGATGAGGCCCACCAGAAAGGCTTTCCATCCTTTCCAGTGTCTAGGAGCACAATCACCTTTTGAGGAAAAAAATGAAGATATTTAGAGAGATTATAAATTTGCTGCCCGTGTCACTTCCTTGTTAAGACTGGCTGGATGTGGAGGTCTGGCTGTGTGCATAGGAGATCAAAGCTCTGTACAGGGAGTTGACAGGCAGATGAAATGACTTTCCCTGCATGTAAGGGATCTTTCTTGTCCCTCCCCTCCTTAAAGTGTGTTTGAAAAGAAGAGAAGGGCTCTGAAAGGGAGCTGAGACCTATGGGCAGAATCCATGAGAAGGAAGCTGCGCCTGTTCAAGTTCTGCCACTTTGTCAAAGCTGCTAAGGACAAGGAGCCTGTAACTTCTTGAGGTTTTTGCTCCCTCTGTTTATGCTTTCCCATCAGCCTGCAGCAGTTGAGTTACATCCTTCTGCCCTGGTGGCTGTCACGGCAGGTTCTCTTCTTTATTCCACTCTTTTCCAGACTAAACACAAGTGGGGAGTGAAGCAAGATGGGGAGTCTGAAGCAGCATGGGGGGAGGAGGAGAATAAGAGACTTTGCAGGTGGAGTAAAGGCAGAAAGAGTGGGAGACTTGAGGGGGGGAGAAGGCTTTCTCGTTCGTTCACTGGTATCGTGAAAGCTGCAGGGCCAGAGCTGACTATCACTGGTTCCATATTCCAGGGCTTTGTGCTCTGCCTGTATTGGAGGGTTACTAGGAAGTGGAGGGTAGAACTATCTCCTTATGCACAGGTGCTAGGCACCTTGGAGTCTGTCTTTGCCTCCCTGGACAGTGGTAGATCTGCTTTACTTACACAGCACCAGTGTCTCGGCTTCTGTCTTGACAAACAAGTGATGTGAAGATTAAAACATAGCCTTTAACCAAACTACATGTCTGTCTTTTTCAGGGTAGGAGAAACTCAGTTGGGATTGTAAGCACTATGGATTTATTTTTTGCAAAATGTGATGTACCAGAATATGGTGGTATCCACATTCGAAGGAATATCACGTCCCATAGTAATCTAGGGAGATAAATCAGAACTTGGTTTAAGCCTTGTGATTGTGTGGAACAGATGCAAGAAAAGAGCTTAAAACATGGAAGTCTTATTTATTTTTAACTAGCAAATTTAAGCAATGGGTTTAGTATAATCTTGCAGTGCAATTTACACATACTTTGTGTTTCTCTAGATGGTCGATGTGAAAAGAGTAGGTATGGAGAAGATAATAGATCATACGGCGGTTCACAGGGAGGAGGTAGAGGGGGATATGAAATGGATGGAAGAGGTCATATGTCTGGATTAACGTAAGTGATTTAATCCCAATACCTGCAAATGTATTTGTAATATCTTGCTATTTAGCTGCTTTGGTTTCCGTGTTTAAGCTAACACACAATTCAGATCTTTGAGCACAGAAAACTGAAGGTAGTTGCTTTCTAAAATTACACTGATCAGCCTGCACTGAAATACCAAAGATTTAGCCCAGGGAACATTACTTATATTGGAATAGGACAAGACTTAGAGTGATGATCATAAAGACACTTTATATCTAATGGATGTGATACAAGGCTTCTCAAAGAGACCACTCTTTGAAGTCAAGTATTTTACATGCTATAAACCAAGATTCTTTCTAGATGCCTTTTTTAAAAAAAAAAAAAAAAAAAAAAAGAGAGGGGCTCAGAAATAGAATTTAGAGCCAAGGTTCTGTAGCCTAATGGCCGATAACCCTCTGGCAGGAAAGTATGTTCCGTATATGGTGACTTATTATAGTAATATCACCTAGGTCTTGTATAGTGCTTTATATCAATAGATTTCAGTGTGCTTTACAAAGAAGGCCAGTATTATTATGATATGCAAGGTTTGGCTAATAGTCTTTCTGCTTTATTAAAGAAGGTTAACTAGACAAGATGACTTGATCTTGACTACTTTTCCCCACCCCCAATATTTCCTTTTGAAGTAGTGACTGAATAAACAAACGTGAACCTGATGGAATTCAACAGTTTAGCTACACTTTTTTTATGACTGTTCTAGCTATAAAACTAAAACAATGATGGCCTCCTGATTCAGTTTATTTGCCTTTACTAGATGTCAGGTTTTTATACTTAGGCTCTGCTCCTACAAAGACAGACTTATGAACATGCATAACTATATATATATATATATATATATGTATGTATAGCGTTCATGCTTGTGCATAAATTTGCAGGATTGGGGGTCTTTGTTTTAAAATTCATTTAAACTGCCCAGATTACATATAAAGTTAGCAAAGGTACAAAGAAACTGTTAATTTATACCTGCTATCTACAGTTCTGGGTTGTAATTCTGTGGCTGTAGGGCAAGACAGTGTCAACTAGAAATTAAAGCTACCAGTAACCTATGAACTGGTCCTTATTAACACCATCATTCCACTGCCCCATTGGGCTGCTTTGGGTTAGTGCTAGATCCGCTGAGGTGTAATGAGAAGTAGATATCATATTGTTTGGGGGGAGCAGTCGAGGTTTAAGTAAAATAACCATGTCTCATAATGTTGTAGTACTGCCTTTCACATGTAAATATGGTATTTCTCTGAATGGACATTTTGTTGAATGCTTTCCATAGATTATCTTGTAATATTAGACTGTTAGGGCTCACTTATACTATGAAAATAATTGTCAGTGTTTCTCATAGTTGAAATAAAAGTGAGATCATGTCATTTAACCTGGTTATAACATGGTTTACTCTGATCCCATCCATATAGGAATGTCCAAATCATGTTGTAACTAGGTTGGTCCTACATTATTCTTCATTGTAACCAATTTGATAGTGTATATGGATCCTGAATATTTTGACTTGGAATATGGTATCAAAGTTACTAGAGGCTCATTTTAGATGGATCTTAGAAGTGAGCTAACTCTGCTCCTTTATAATTGGCAGCTTTTGTACAGCGTAAGCTTCACAGGCAGCAAAACCTCTTCAGATGTTCAGTTTCAGTTAGAATTGAGGTTTTTAAGACTATTGTAGCTGCTTCGTTGCGGGTAAGGGTTTCTTATAATTCCCATGATAAAAATAGATTTATTTTTTTTTTGGCTTTGTAGTTGAGCCTCTCTTAATGAAGAAATTTTAAAGTAAGCTTCAAAAGACATATAACTGGTAGACAGCGTCCATTCAAAACAAACTTGTGTTTTGCAAGGTGGTGGAAGAGAAGCTAGGAAAATAAATCACTACTCCCCCATTACACTTGTTTCAACAGATGTGTAAATAATCATGTTGGCGTGGAAATGTAGTTGATCCCATTGCTTGACATGCACTTTCAGGAAAGGAAAAGTGTGGATGGGGGTTGAAAAACGTGAAGGAATGTAATAGTGGGAGGGGAATGGAGCCATTTTTAATGACTGTCTTCCTCTATTCAGCACAGCACACTGATGGTGTTTAAACTTAATAACTCAAACTAAAATTTGTCCTAGAATTTTTCAGCCTAGATGCAGTTGTATTCTATTTTGATTAAGGTTTCTACTCCTAAAAAGTCAATTTTTACTCCACATTCAAACACTTCTTGAACAAGTTCTAGCAAAAGCTTGAGTTGTTTGCAATCATAAAATAATGTGGTGGAAGAACAACTTTAATGTAACAGATCCCCACTTTTAGTGCTGAGAACAATATTTGCCAAAAAAAAAAGGCAGCCCAAACCTAAAACCAACTTTGAAAAGCAATTTGTGCACATATGCTGAGGCTACTTCTGATAATTATTTGTTACACAGTGTTTGACTGCGATAGTGTTTTGCATGGTAACACTAAAATGTGATATTTCCAGTAATATCAGGAAGTATTTAACTCCTAAAGTCTTATCTAAACACAGTTTTTGTACTGCTATAACTATATAGGCGTAAACATTTGCAGTTAGTGGTTTTAAAAGTTAGACCAGTCTTTAGGTTGCACTAAACATTTCCAACTTAAAGAAACCTATTTAAATTATTTTTAACGATGCTGGAACATTTGTCTGAAGTACCTTCTTTGCACTTTTCCTGGATGGTGCATGAAATCATTAGCTAATCTGAGACTACAATGGATTAATGTCCTTTGCATATCAGCTGTTCATAAAGATGTTCTAGCTCCCCTGATGGTAACAGTGACAGGAGGGTGGTCCAGCCACAGGTGTTCTTACCACTTAGTCCAGGTCCAGATTTCTTGGTCAGGGTGTAGTCAAGGTTCAGACTTCAGAGAAAATAATAATGATAATAAACAAAAATTGGGGGGTCTGTTCAAAAGCGTCTTGTGGTCCAGATTTGGCCCACGGTCTAGATTTGGCCCATGGTCCACCTGTTGACTCCCCTGACTTAGTCTAACCCTATTGTGAGCCATGATGAGCAACAGCGTCATTAAAATGCTAGCAACGGTTAGTGCCTATGCTGGCAGTGCCCTGATTTCCTTTGCTAGCGCTTTTTTTTTTATTTAAACAAGGGAGGATTGCTAGGTGTGGAGTCATATCTGTATTTGTGCAATTCCAGGCTTTTGTGTGGGACAAAACCAAATTATTGTTCTCAAACAATAAGCTCTCAAAAATTTGTCCAAAATGCTTATGGAAACAAAGTAGCTGAAAATATAGATGCTTCTTAAAATGTTTAGTATTGCCCTGACACTAAACGAATGAATTAATTGCTTTCAAGATAATGTGCAGGGATTCCCAAAAATGTACCTACCTTAGTGCCTACAGCATTCAGTTCACTTCCTGTACATGTGCAGAGTCATGCAGCTTTGGGGGAAAGAGCTAATATATATGAGAAAATTGCTGCTCAAACCCAGTAACCCATAATCAAATTCAGTAGTTCTTAACTTTCTTCTGCCCCAAATGCTCCATCATGGTAAGTACCAGTGGTCTCAGAATTGCCTTTTTTTTTTTTAATGGTTTTACGCTGGATCTCTTGGAACTTTAGATGCCAAATAACAATCCATCCAAACTTCCATTTTTGTTGTTGTTGTTTTTAAAACGGACTGCTGAGACTCTGTATGCCACACTTTTTAGCTAAGAACAAATGTTAAATCTGTACTATAAACCCATTTTTAAAAAAAAGTTTACAACTGAAACCAAGCAAAACCATCAGATATAGCTTGAGATGCACTGACGTTAGGGCAAGGTCATACTGGCACTTACACAGTAACTATTCCAAATGCCCTTCCCCTCCCCCCTCATTCTGTACTCTTATGGTTAGAACACTAGGACTAAGGACTCCTGAGTTCTGTTCTTGGCTCTGCCTCCAGCTTGTTTTGCCTTTGAGCAAATTGCTTTTTCTCTCTGGAGAACAGAACGTGTCTCAATGGGTGTTGTGGTGCTTAATCCTTTTCTGCAAAGTGTCTTGAGCGCGTTAGATGAAAGGTGCTATGGAAGTGTGGGGGGGGGGGGGGAAGGGAGCTACCTAAAATCCTGAAAAAGTCACTCAAATCAGTGCAGTGTCAATGGAACAACCTTAATTGTTTTGTCCCCTTGTATCAGAATCTGGACTCAGTGGGTGAAGTTCTGCCTTCAGATTATACTGAAATTTGGGCTACACCCACACAGCTTCTTATTCAATGCAAAACAGAATTTGTTCCACTCAGTCATTGAGTTGTCACACAGCTAAACATAGGATTTTCTTGGTTGTGTGTGATTAAATCTAAACTTGATTTTAAGTTTATTATATTACAAGTGAAAATTATGCATTGCTGCTTATTTGTTATATTTGGTTCCTTTTGTGTGGGGATTTGGCCTAATCTAGTATCAAGAAATTGTAGTATAGCCAAAGCGGCTTATACTATCATGCCATTAGTGTTTAGAGTTATTGTCACATTATTCGCTTTCTGTACGTTCATGTTCTGGCTTTAGAGTTTGGAACAAGATGAACAGGGACACGAGTTTATGGAATTCAGTGAATAAATGATAAACTAGCTTTTTAACTCTTTGTGTGGAACTTCATTAGATAACAGTAGTAATTTCTCATCTCTTTGTGTCCACATTACACTTTCAAGTAGATCACCTCCTCAAGCTGTTTCTTTATACTAGCACAAATTTAAAATACCTTGATAGAAGTAAAATCCATAGTTAGCAGAATCTATACTGTGCTAAATAGTCTGTTCTCATTTCAGTTCTATTTAGAAAGATACATCCTTGCATGTGACTCCTATTGTGCTCAATGAGAAGTCTAGGTGCATATCAGAGGGCAGAATCTGCCCTTTGGCTTTTAATGCCACTTGTTCCAATATCTGCAGCTCTTTTCTCTTTGAAAAGAACATTTATGGCTTGAAGCCCTCTAAAGTCATTACAAGCATGCAACATTGATAAAATGGGAGTAGTAAAGCTATTTGAACTATTTTAGCTGAAAGATGCTGCTTACTTCAGCCATGATTAATGCTCAGTTGATGCATCTCTTTCCTCTGTAACCTTTGTGATCTTGGGAACACTGGTGATACCTGTACTCCTAAGATTCTAGCAGTTTTTATTCCAGATGTGACAGGTTCGGTCATAGAGATCCCCTTGGGACTGTTACCTGATGTGCTGAAATTACTTCTGAGCCTGGTTTCCCTGCCAGCCTGGGACTTCCAGAACTCTGCCTTGTTGAGCCAGACACACCAGCCTGCTGCAACACAGACCCAGGGTCTGGGCCATGCCCCCAAAACTGCAGACTTAACTGAAAACAGCTCAGCAGGCTACCTGTCTCCAGCACCCAGTTCCCAATGGGATCCAAACCCCAAATAAATCCATTCGACTCTGTAGAAAGGTTATACAGGGTAAATTAGTAAATTGTTCGCCCTCTATATCACTGATAGAGATGCACAGCTGTTTGCTCCCCCACCAGTAATCACTTACTCTGGGTTTATTAATAAACAAAAGTGATTTTATTAAGTATAAAAAGTAGGATTTAAGTGGTTTCAAGTAATAACAGAAAACAAAGTAAGTCACAAAGAAAAATAAAACACTCAAGTCTAAGCCTAATACATTAAGAAACTGATTACAGGTAATAGCTCACCCTCAGAGATGTTCCAATAAGCTTTTTTCACAGATTAGACTCCTTCCTAGTCTGGGGCCAGTCCTTTTCCCCCGATACAGTCCTTGTTCGTTCCAACACACATCTCAGGTGATATGGGGTTTTCTCATGACTGGCAGCCCCCTTTGTCCGGCACCTTTTTATAGCTTTGGCACAAGGTGGGAATCTTTTGTGTCTCTGGGTCCCCACCCCTCCTTCTAAATGGAAAAGTACCAGATTTAAGATGAATTTCATTATCAGGTGACATGGTCGCATGTCACTGTAAGACCCTTAGGCTATGGCTACACTTGCACTTCAAAGCTTTGAAGTGCTAAGTGTAGTCAAAGCGCCAGCGCTGGGAGAGAGCTCTCTCAGCGCTGTCTGTACTCCACCTCCCTGTGGGGAATAACGTACAGCGCTGGGAGCCACGCTTCCAGCGCTGGGGCTTTGACCACACTGGCGCTTTGCAGCGCCGCAATTTGCAGCGCTGGAGAGGGTGTGTTTTCACACCCTGCTGCAGCGCTGCAAATTTGCAAGTGTAGCCATGGCCTTAGTCTTCATTCTTCCTGGATTGGCTCACACTTACACAGGAAGGCTTGCAGATAGATAAATCATTTACAACCAATTGTCCTTAGTCAATGGGAGCCATCAAGGTTCTAAACCACCATTAATGGCTCACACTTTGCATAATTACAATAGGACTTCAGAGTTATACTTCATATTTCTAGCTTCAGATACAAGAATGATACATGCATACAAATAGGACTATAATTAGTAGTTTATAACTTTCGTTATGATACCTTACAAGAGACCTTTTGCATAAAGCATATTTCCATAATGCAACGTCACACCAGACTATGCCAATAGGTTTGAAAATAAATGAAGATGGGTGGATACCAGCTTACAGTGACAGCATTTTTGTGGCCTTAGGGTTAATTATTGTGAATGGTAATTAGGACTCACTTTGGCTGCCTGAATTTCAATTTTTGTATTGGTGATTTGGCTGAATTTTTCCTAGTTTTCTGACTGATTAAAGGATGTTTTACAAACCAGAACTCTAGCTGATTATCTGTCATATTCAGTCTATATATAAAGCTTATAAAAAGCAGTATACAGTGTGATACTAGTTATATGTTACACACACCCCTGTCCTGGTGTGTGTGTATTCTATTGCATCCATGTATTACCAAACAACCCAGTTGCTGAGACGTCTTCTTAGGTCTTCATGGTAAATCTGAGGCTGCACAGCATCAGCTATTTAGAGCAACCATGTCTGTGACTTTTCCCCCACTTAGTGCAGATTTTGGGTCCATATCCAGGCATCTCTTCTGTTTCTTAAGAAACCAAAACCTAAACTCATGTTGAGAAAGTGAGAAATAAGATGTTTAAGTCCCTGGGTCCCCAGCAGCTATTCGCAACAATCTCAGGAGTGGAAAAATATAACACTAAAGTACATGTGAAAGAGGAAAATTTGTCACTTACATTCATCCAAGAGGTCTGCCATCTAACTAACACAGATACATTAGTTCAGTTGGTCACGTGAGACATAACAGAGAATAACCAGCACTGAAGCATATTAAGACAACAATACACTTTTACAGAATATAGTAAAAATATAAACAGTTTATAAGTTGCAAAAAGTGATCTCTGTTGGGTAGTAATGCTTTCAGCCTGTGGCTTCAGGCATTATGTATCCAGCTCGATCAATATTCATTTTCCATAACATTTATAGTAAACAATCAGGATAAGTGTCTTTTATTTCTCTATCTACATCTTTCATGTTGTATATTTACAAACCAGAAAAAAATGCACGTTCTGAATTGTGCAGTCCTGGTGAACTGGGGAAGGAATCCAGAGGTTGAAATCTTGAAGACAAAATTTGTGTGACTGATTCATTCATTATAAATCAGTGTACTTAGTTCTGAGCTAATATACCAATGGGGCGAAGTTTTTAATTGACATTTAATAAGAAGGGTACAAGGAAACCTGTTGGTTGGTTCTTAGGGGATTGATTAGAGTGAATTGTGGGTGGTAGAAATGTTTGCAATATAATTTTTGTGATCACCATTCTTTTTTTTATCATCAGTCTTTAAAATTATCCATCCTTTAGTAGAGGCTACTGTAAATAGTATTTGGAACTCATACATTTTTATCTTTCATGCAGCTGAATATAATTGCATATGAATAAGTCTGCCATTTAGTGTTTCAGATAACTTTGTGTATACATAACATTTGAAAATCAACACCAAGTTTATTAAAATAGATCCTAGCTGAAAGTAATATTCCATGAATGTAAATATAACAGCAGTGGCTGCAAGGTTTTGTCATGATAGAACAGCTGTTGTTTACCTTCTATGGTAATAAGTCTTTAAACCTATCTTACATAATGATTGATGAAATCCTGCCCCTTGTTTTGAGACAGACTTATCATTCATAGAAAACTTGTGACTTTTTAAAACTGTAAATTACATCTTGCGTTCATGACTTCACATTTGTTGTAATAGAAAATGTATATTTGGTATCTTAAAGAACTTAATCCCGTATTGAAGCTTCATAGGCTATTTTACTAATTTCCCTTCTTTTGAGCTCTTGTTCCACACTTGGACCTTGACAAATTGAGAGATTAGGAATCCCTCCAGATTTTAAGCAAACTACTGCAGTGGCTGCTGCATTAGTTGTAGGGCAGAACCTCTAAGGGTTAGGCAAGGAGTGCTAGCTGAGGATTTTTATTTGTACTCTCTTTATCTTAGTTACTCTGCATAAAAGTCCCCAAAATGAATTTGCCAGTTTACTGCTGGTAACTGCTGTGGAAACCCTGCACTCCCACACACACTTCTAGTGTGTGCAAGCAGGTCTTATAACCTTTGAAAGGCTTGGCTGTTAACTTAAAAAATGCCGTTTGATCTTTTTCTAAAGGTCTTGACTATTGAGTGTTTTAATCCTCACACCTAGATTTAGTTGTTAATGTTAAATGTGGGAAATATCAATACCATGAACCACACGTGAAATAGAATAAGTGTGGGCGATAGCAAGCGTTTACTTCCATTAAATTTGGAATGGGACGTCACAACAACTAAACTCCCCTCATTCCCTGGCAATCTGTGTGTGTAATCTATTAACTTGGTCTGCCTTTTGTGCCACAGGTTTCAGAATGAATTAATTAAAAGTTCACGACCTCTGAGCTATTGAAGCTCATTCTCAGACACACACTTTATCATTAATGTCAAGTGGTAGTAGTACACTGTAGCACAGATTCCCAGATCCTCACACATTCTACTTCAGTGTGTGCTTAGTAATACTAATTTATCCAAATTTACTTCAATGTATAAGAATAGAGGTTAATTAATTGCTGTTCACAAGTGGTAATTAACTACCTATCCATGCAGCTGCTAGATTGGAATAAAGCCCCCTAATTTTTATCAAAAGTATGCCTCTGTTTTAAATCCCAGTTTTAAATTGCATTCATTTGGCACGTGGGCTGGAAAAGGGTTTTTTAATTAGTGTACACCCACCTTTTGTTTCAACAGTTCTTTTGGAGGTTAGTTTCTGGGATTAGCTATCTGAAAGAATAATCTTTGAACACACATAGTGTGCAAAACATAGAGGTGATGCTTGAGCCACTAGACAATAATTTTTGATCAGATAAGTGTAGATTGAGCCTTAGGCTCAGCACATAGAGACTTGAGGAAGAAATCATTTCTTCAATTTTTCCTCTGCAGTGGTGGTGACCGTGGTGGCTTCAAAAATTTTGGTGGTAAGTGCCGAGTATCCAAAATGTTTCAGTGGAAATCCTGTATAAATCTAAAAGCCACCAATATCTTATTACTATCCAGTAGAAGCATTCTAGCGTTTCTGTTTTGCTGGGGCTGGTATGTTTGTGTGCTTTAAAAGTCAATCTTTTAACAATAAACTGGATTTCTACTTTGTCAAATTGCATGAAAGAAATTGTGGAGATTTACAACCTTCACCGGATTTTGGGTTTTTTTGTTACAAATGCTGCTTGGAAAGGTACTAGTGACAAAATAATTGTGGTAAACTGCTTGGTCGTCTGACAACCAGCATTTGCAAGATAAACACCAGCATAATGCTAATGTGGCAGATGCCACATACTGCAAGTTAAAGAACATGCTAACATTCTACAGATGCCTGCTATTGAACATTTTAATCTAAATGTTCTCCAGATCTCTGGTTAATGACTTAGATTTTTAGATACATTGCATATGTAGCTTGAGTATCTTCTTGGCTTATTTAACAAGATTTTTAAAAAGGCTTTCCTTGCTAAAGTAGCCTTTCTTTCATCTTTTTACCCATTCTACAGGTCAAAGGGATTATGGACAGAAATCAGATGCTGGTAAGAAAACAAGCAGAGTGTGGATTGCAGCTGTTGATCCTTCATAGCATTTGTAACATATGGAAGCACTTTGGAGGATCTTGGCCAATTAGAGAACTGATCTGAAGTCAAAAAGATGACATTCAATAAAGACAAGTGCAAAGTGCTACACTTAGGGAGGAAAAATCAAATGCTCGAGTACAAAATGGGGAATAACTGGCTATGTGGTGGTATTGCTAAAAAGGATCTGGGGGTGATCATGGATCACAAATTGAACATGAGTTATCAATATGATGCCATTGTGAAAAAGCCTAATATCATTCTGGAGTATCTTAACAGGAGTGCTGAATATAAGACATGAGAGGTAATTGTCCCGCTTGATTTGGCACTTGTGAGGCTTCAGCTGGAGAACTGTGTCCAGTTCTGGGTGACACATTTTAGGAAAGATATGGACAAATTGGAAATAGTGCAGAGGAGAGCAACAAAAACAAAACAAAGTTTAGGAAATCTGACCTATGAAGAAAGGTTTAAAAAAAAAACAAAACCTGGGGGGAACTGCTAAGTCTTCAAATATGTTACGGGATGTTATAAAGAGGATGGTAATCAATTGTTGCTCATGTTCACTGAATGTAGGACAAGAAGTAACAGGCTTAATTTGCAGCAAGGGAGATTTTGGTTAGATATTAGAAAAAACCTTTTAACTGTTAGGGTAGTTAGGCTCTAGAATGGGCTTCCAAGGGAGGTTGTGGAATCCTCCTCATTGGAGGTTTTTAAGAACAGGTTGGACACACACCTGTCAGGATGATCTAGGCTTACTTGGTCCTGCTTCAGCACATGGGGGCTGGGCCAGACGAGCTTTCTAGGTCCCTTGCAACCCTGCATTTCTATGATTTTATGTACTTTAAAATGCATGCCTGGAAAGAGGTGGGATGGCTGGGATTTTTGTGAGATTCAGATGTAGTTTAACAAGGTGGGCTCTCTTCTGGGATCGATCAGCTCCGTTAAATAATGGTGCATGTGGCTACAAGAGAATTCTTTTAATGTTTAAATAACACATTGCTCAGCAAGTAAAAATCAGGTTTTGTCTAGTGAATTCTGCGTTGATTTGAGCCAAGTAGCCGCTGATCTTGTTTTCCTTGAAGATGTTAAATATAGATAGTTTTTCTGACTTAGATCATTTTGGGCAATGTTCTTTTAATTTTTATACTTGTTTCACCATAGATTCTAAAACCTGAAGGACTTTTCAAAAGATGAATTACTCTTTACGATTGCTGTTTACTTCTTGCACTCTGTCTTGGATATGAAAGTAGACTAATCTGTTTCACTCCTATTTTTGGTTTCATTTTTCCGATTCTTTTATGCTGATACAGTGCTTTTGTGTCTTCCGTGGTATTTCAGTTAAATTTTATAGACCCCTTTATTTAAAATCTGTGCCTTTTGGTCCTACTCTACATGAATGTCCTAGCTGCAGAGAAAAGTTGTGAATGGCTGCCATGCAGTCAGATATTCAATGTAATCATTCTGTGACATACTGCAGCATCCTACGGCTATCTTCCTGTACTGTACTTCTGAAGCTGTTGCTGTTAGAGCTAACAGCATGACCTCAGACTTTTCTCAGTTTATTAATATGAGAGCTCCCAATCTGCCAGGTATCCAAGGAGATGTTGCACGACCATAGATCTGAGTCTAAAATGATGGAGGTTTTCTCTGACCTCAGATGAAGTAGCATTTTTAACTACTGCAGTATGCAACATCTGCTTCTGGCTAATCCATACAAAAACATTTGGTAAAAATAACTTACTTTCTTTAATAGATACAGAATCTGACAACTCTGATAACAACACCATCTTTGTGCAAGGACTTGGAGAAGGTGTTTCGACAGATCAAGTGGCTGACTATTTCAAGCAAATAGGTATTATAAAGGTGTGTGTGGTGACAGATCATTAGGTTGTGTTGGCTTAGGAAACCTGTAGATCAAATATGTTGGAAGTGTCTTGAATAGCAGCACGTTTCCTCCCTTTTATTTCCCAGCAATTGTAGATCTTTCTTTTATCCTACTGGGTCACAGAAAAAGAAATTGCTGGTACTACCAACTTATTAGCACAGATGTCAGTTGCCGTTTCTCTTTTCTACTCCTAATTCTCTAGTCATTTCCCTTACCAGGTGTCCTTATCAGCAGTAAATCTCTAATGCTTCAATCAGTAATTATGTTCCATGACTCACTCACGCAGGGCTTTTCTTCCTATCCCCAAAATCCAAATCAGGGCTCTCATTCACTGTACTTGACTTCAACTCATGTCCAAACAAGGCCTGGGGCCACTTCATATTAAGGTTCATGCTGTGAGCTGGAGGGCAGTCAGTATTTGTGTCTGTAAGCCAGCCCCAGGGATCTCCTCTGCGAACACTAATTAATCATAACTGCTCTCACTGTTAACTGGCTCAAGCAGTTTTCTCCATTAACTGAGTGTTGAGGAAATAACTTTTTTTTTTTTTCCCTCTCCCCCCCCCCCCCCCCCCCCAGACTAACAAAAAGACTGGCAAACTTATGATAAATCTATATACAGATAAGGATACCGGCAAACCAAAGGGAGAAGCAACAGTATCTTTTGATGACCCTCCTTCTGCTAAAGCAGCCATTGACTGGTTTGATGGTAAGATTGCCTGTTCCTCCTCCTGTGCGTGAAACTTAGCAATCAGGAGACACTGCATATTCATGTTCACATGTGAACCACATGCCACTTTTTAAATTTATTTCAGACTCCTGTTTTTTTCTCTGATGTGCTAGTTGAGACGAAAACCATTATTTATGCTTCTGCATGTCAGTTGTCCCTGTATCCAGTTTAGTCAGTGTGAGGATGGGTTTTTCTGATATGATTCAAGACTTCGTATGCAGCCCATTAAAATGAGAATATCGCAGTAAGCAGGAGAATACAAACTGATGTGTGGTCTGGGCAGTACCATGGTGTTGGTGGTAGTGCCTAGAAACCCCAGCAAAGGTTAAGAGCTCATTGTGGTAGGCACTCTACAAACACAATGAAAGAAGTCCTGTGCCCTAAAGAACTGACAATCTAGATGGACAAAGAGCAGGCGGGAAAACAGAGGCACAGAACCGTGATCTGCCCAAGGCAACACAGCCTGTCAGTGGCAGAACTGGAAATGGAACCCAGGTCTCCTGGCTTCCAGTTTTGTTGCCCTGTCCACTAGACCACACTGCCTCCAAAAGTACTTCAGACCAAATTAAATTAAGACCTATCATGATTCCTCTTGTAACATCTTCCTTTCATTTATGTGCCTATCTTTCCCTCACATGGATGTTTTCTTTAACATTTATCTGTGTGAACATAAACTTGGGCACTGCAGTAACCAATGTACATGGCTAGTTTGAGCATATAGTGTGTGGTGCTAGCTTATTATTCCTTAAACGCTTTATAACAGTGTTAATTGCAGCTTACAATTAAAACCACATATTAGCAAAAAAGCCCTTCAAAAGAAGACTTTTAAAAACAATATTTTGCTCTCTAGCTAGAAATTATTGCATGGCCAGTTAAAAGCTTGATCAGAAGCTTTGTACTGTGACCTGAAGCTCTGAAAACTGTCTGTAATGGAGAAGGGTTGCAGATTCTGGAAACATGCTGCTGTCAGTCTTGAAGAGTTCCACTGCGGGAAAAAAGGACAGTTATACTGCTTTATGGTAACAGAAGGTTAAACGATGTTAATGCCCATTCTAATGGCTTTGTGTTTCCACTGACACTTGGCATCAAAGAGGGAGGGATGTGCTCAGGTTTGGCGTTCATATAATGGTAAGCAAAAGGAAATTGACTAGCAAATTGTTTTTTATGCCTTATTTTTTTGCTAATATATTTCAAATTGATCTTAAGGACATTACTATGGTTGCTGTACGATGCACCTTAACAGCGATAGGCCCCAAAGTGTGCTGTGATAAAACTTCAATTTTCTAATACATGCTGATTGCAACTTGATAATAAACACGTGCATACCTTTTTCCTACATGGAGATATATTGGTTCCATACTAATATATTGGTATGGAAACTTGCTATCTGATTGGCAGGATCAAGATTCTTACGTATTTAAACTGCCCTACAATAAACTATACTGATGACAAGCATAGCAGGGAAATGTTACATGCTTGCATCATGTGCCCTTAATTTAAATTAAAACTTGTAGCTCATACTGATTTAAATAAGCATCTTTGTGATCGCATATTATATCAAGAATAGATATAAATACAAATATGTACCTCCTTACTGTTTGCCACAGTGCGTTGATGTGATGTGATGATGCTACGACTCATATTTTCAAAAGCATTTTGATTTACCAGGATGTTTTTTCTAGTACTGCTGGTGTGTTGAATTTAACAATGCAAGTTACAGTCACTTTGGATCTTGCTGTCAGTTATTGAGCTCCTGTTCAATAATTGTTCCTCTTTCTCTGTCCCCCTTTAGGAAAGGAATTCCATGGCAGTGTTATCAAAGTTTCTTTTGCAACCAGGAGGCCTGAATTTCTGAGAGGAGGTGGCAGTGGCAGCGGACGTCGAGGTGGTAGTAAAACTTAGAGGGTCTTTCCTTTTGCATGTTAACTGCTTTAGCTTTTGATTTTTTTTTTTTTTTTTTTTTTTTGGAGGGGTACCCTCATGGCAGTAATTTGTTAAATAATGAAGTGTGGGCTTTGGAAAGGCATAGTGGAAGAGATTTCTGGCACTTAGGGGGTTAGTAGGGATGGCACCAGCATATGGGAGTTAAGGAAAACTGAATTCTGTAGTCCATTCTTCTGGACTGGACTATATCTAGTTCTGTTCGTTCCCGATGTGGAGATGCTCTCTAGTTCAATGCTCATCCTGGCTTATAAAGAAATGGTGAAGTAACAACTTTAAGGCTGGGCGTGTATAATTACACAACACTGCGTTCTCAGCGATTGTCTTAGGATGCATTGTCTGGAGTTTGCAAATTGGGTGCAGGGAGTTGAGCTCAAAGTGCCCAACTCCCATAGCCCTCTTTGAAAATCCCAGACTCTTTGCATAGTACAGCCTTATCAAATGAGTCTGCTGGATATTGGTCTTACTACGCTTCCTTTAACATGAGGGTTTTACACATTGTGACTGTTGTGAGCAAACACTAGTTTTTAGGCCAAGAAATTTTAGGTGACAAACGGATTATTTTTAAGAATTCCATTTTGTGTAAAAGGTCAGGACTCTGATGCCAAAAGTAAGATGCCTGTATTGGAAGAATCTTGGTGTATATGGTCTCGGAGAACATATATTTAGTTTATTCTGTGATTTGATCAGTTCATATGTGATTGGAGTTGGATGTGTATTAAAATTTCAATGAAATTTCAGTAATGCGTGTGACAGAGTTCAGGCTGATTAACTATAAATCTATTAGCTGTTAAAGTGTTCGTAGTGCTGAAAAGGGAATAAATAGAAGATACTTGGAGCGGACTTCTCTGGCCACCAGGTGCTGCTCCTGCACAATATTTCCTCTTCTGCATGAGCTGAAATATGCCCATTCATGCTTGAAATAAGCACATTCATACAGCTGCTCAAATACATCCACTGGGGGGACTCGAGTCCTGCAGTTCAGAGTTTGACAGATGTTTAAACTCCTATAGGGCATTTGCTATGCCTTTAAATATTACATGTTTTCTCTTTTGGCTAATTTAAATTTTATCATTTCATAAGAAATTCTGAAATGATCAGTTTGTACATTACACTTTGTTATTGTCAGGCTGTCATCCTTTTCCAGAGTTCCTAATTCACTGAAACTATAATCTTAGAAAGTGGCTGATTAAATCAACTAGCTGCTTATTGCTCTACCAAGAAACTGAGTCTGTCACTTGGGGTTTGAAGCCGGTGATAGTCTGCAATTAAATGTCTCGTATGTAAATTACAGGAGAACTTCCCCTTCTTTTTTCTGATTATAATTCTATCCACAGGTTCACGAGGTGGATTTGGAAGAGGTGGGGGCTTCCAGGGTAGAAGTGGGGATCCCAAAAATGGTGACTGGATTTGTCCTAACCCGTAAGTGTTGTTTTAGTTGGGTAGCAGTGTTTCAAGTATGTTCATTCAGTTGTTGAGAAAACTCAGTCTGAAGAATCTTTTTCTTTCAGGAGCTGTGGTAATATGAACTTTGCTCGCAGGAATTCCTGCAATCAGTGTAATGAGCCCAGACCAGAAGATTCACGCCCATCAGGAGGAGGTGTGTAAGAGATCAGCACAAGTGTAATGAATTCCTTCTGACTGTTTTCGTTACATTTGTGGCCTTTTAACAACACGTTCTTGAGTTTTTGATTTTTGCATTTCTCACTTGTAGACTTTCGTGGGAGAGGCGGTTTTGGAGGTGAAAGAGGATACAGAGGGCGCGGTAGCAGAGGGGGTGACCGAGGTGGTGGCTATGGTGGTAAAATGGGAGGAAGGTAAGCATTATCTTTGCTGCTTTGTCAGTATGTGTGGGATGTAGATTTTAGGAGTGTGGACTTTTCTTTGACTAATAGAACATGTGGCTGGCTGGAACAGTCCAGGGGAGTCATGAATCATGGAGTAACAGTATTAAGCGCATGTATTTTTCATAGTATAAGTGTAGATTCCTTTTGCTAAAGGACATGAAAACACAGGTCACTAATAATAATTTCTGCTAGCCAGACGTCTAGTTATCAGCAGTTGGCAGTGCTCAGAGCAGAAGGGGAGCGTAACGAAGGGACTTGCACAGGTTGGTGTGGGGGAGGATGGAATTGCACTGTGACTCGCTAGACACACACTTTTTTATTTCCTTTCAGAAATGACTTCAGAAATGACCAGCGCAACAGGCCATACTAGAGACCCTTGTGAATGTTCCATTTGTCTCTTTGACACAGTCAGTAGTGAAATTGCCGGAGTTTTGCCTGCTGCTTTACCCGTGGCCGCTTTTGGATGGCGAATGACACGAAATTGGGTTTTTATTTTGGTGGGAGGGACTGGGGCAGTTTTTTCCTTTTGTTTCTTTGGGGTTTTTTTAGCAAGTCCATTGAAATTTCATCTTTAATTTCCAACGTTCTCCTGTTTTCACCCCTAAGCTCTTCAACCGGCTATAAGAAGGAACAGAATGAACTGTAAAATATTGCCAAAATCAAAAGTGTTTTGTAATACAACAATAAAAGCTGATTGTTTTATTTGTGAAATCTTACATTGTTTTTCCAATTACTTCATAACTTTAAGCCCCAGCCTTTCCCTCCTCATTCCCTATCTTTCTATGGTGCAATCTGTGTAACAAATAAGGGTCTTGCTTACAAATGGCATTACACTTTGTCCCTAGTTCCATGAAGTGCCCTGAGAACCGCTTTGGTTTAGTCCTCAGAGAAGCTACTTGCAATCCATGTCTCTGGTCCCAGAGATAGCAGTATAGCTCAGTGGCAGCTCCACAACTCCCCTCCTACTTTGCACTTTCCTTCCCTCCTTGCTGAGCAGAAACTCAAGTCAGCCCTCACCTGGGGGTGTCAGCTACTCTTTGGTCATTCTGGGAAACCCAAAGGTGCCAGTGTGTTCCCATGCCGTTTGGGACTGGATCAAACTAAGGGAATGTTAAGTCAGAAGATGGGACAGGATGGCTCAAAAGAGAAGTAACTAGCTACGTACCACTTCACCTCTGAGTCACTGCTGTTGAAACTAATGCGGTGGTGAACAAAAGTCGAGTCAGATATTCCATATCCTGAAAGATGCTGAGTTGGGCTCTCAGCCCACCTAGTAGTGGGGTAACTCACATAATACAAGCCACAGCGGGCACTCAGCAGGGAAGCCAACGTTTGGAGGAGCAAGGAAGACAAAGCCTCCTAAAGGTGGTCCCTCCAAATCAAGGTTGAGGTGGATTGGTGGGATGCTGTGAGAGTCCTGCACTACTGCTTTGTGGATAACATCCCCGGTCTTTAGTGCTGTCAGTCTTACACCAGCATTGCGTTTACTTTCCTAAAATAAAGGTAGGACAGCTGATAGTCTAAGGCCTCCTGCAGGGCAAAATATTATCACTGTGAGCTTTGATCCTGATAACTGGATGGGTGGCCTATCTGTAATCGGTTTGCCTTGTTCAATTCTGCATGGACTTGGGGGGAAAAAACAACCAAAGACTTTTAGTTTAGCAAACGCGGACATATGGCTTGGTGTACATTCTGTGTTTGTAATGTCTAAGATTACCTCCCAGTAACAGAGTAGAATATTGACAGGATCAGCCGCCTCATCTTGTAGATCAATTTGGGTATGATGCAGTTCTCTGTGTGAGGATTTTTGAGGTATCATTTCAAAAACGGACCTCTTGTCAATTCTGCATGGGCACTAAAGATACCATAGCTTTTAGATCAGGCATTTGCCTCAAGGTATTTGGCCAAAATTTTGTCACATTTCTCTGTTTAGTGCAGGCTGCTGGCACCTGACGTCCAAAAAGTGACTGCGTTTCAGTGCTGCTGGATATAGTTATAAATAGCTTTGGGATTAAAGGAGCCATGTAACGGTAAGGAGCAGAAAACTCCACGTCCTTCCACCACATGTGTCAGAGATCACACCCCAATGGACATAACTATGCTGTCAAAAGTGTGTAGACCTGGCCATGGTGTGTCTTGCTATCAAATGAAAATTCAGCGTAATACTGGGGCAGTGCTGATGGACTTTAGTCTCCACAGCTTTTCTAGAGAAAATAGCTTAACGTGAGCAAAACAAACATCTTGTAGAATTTGAACCAACATTAAGTAAAATTCTTTCTGACCTGTTCTCAATGGGGGGTGGAGGGGAAGGGATGCTATCTATATACTGGAGTCTTTCCAACCACCTAGAAACTTAGATAAAGTAACGTATGCCCAACAACCATCAGGGCTAAAGGAAGGGAAATCAAGGGATGGTCTAACCAATGCCTTTCAGTGTCAGTTTTTAGAGCAGAATGGTTGCTGGGCATTTTCTGTGTCCACAAGAGATGATGTCCCTAGCCTCTGTTGCCAGAAGCTGGGAATGGGTGACAGGGGATGGATCACTTGATGATGACCTGTTCTGTTCATTCCCTCTGGGGCACCTGGCATTGGCCACTGTCCGAAGACAGGATACTGGGCTAGATGGACCTTTGGTCTGACCCAGTGTGGCTGTTCTGTTCTACTGTATCTTAACTGCCTCATATAAAACCCTGCGTATTCTAAGAAATGACTGCCCAAAAATGTGTGAAGTGGAGGAGGTGGTAAAGTAAAACTACTAAATGGGCACTTCCCATTTTCACACCTTTAGGTGTTGTGCATTTCCCCTGGAATACGTCAAGACTGGAGCCTGTTGGCACCAATCTGCTTTGGTGTTCCTGTACAGGCTGTGTTACCGTGTTAGTCAAACAGAAGTTTGCTGTATGGCTTCTTGTCGATTTCCTTCTTTGGTGTAGGCCTTAAGTATGCAACACCATTGAGCTAGGCAGTCCGTGTTGTAAATTCCTATGCTAATAGGATTGCAGTCTTGCTCCAGCATAAGTGCTAACCTAACCCACCCCCTTAAAAAAAAATAAAAAAAAATACCCTGAACCAACTGAGGTTTCCTAGTTTGTAAATTGCCTTGGGTTTGACTGGCTAGAGCCAGTCCAAAATAACCAGGCCGAGTTGTGTATTACGTACGGAGCTCCATAGCTGTGCATTGTGCTTTTGCCTTCTGGAGAGCTGTAATCCTGGTCCCAGAGATCTTACTATCTCAAGCCCCTGGGCTCTGCGTGGATCCACCTGCACGATTCTCCATGCAGGACTGGGGCCTAAAATGACCAAGAGCCGATGCTGATGAGCGGCTGGGTTAGTGAGAGGACAACATAATTATAAAGTCATGTGGAAGGTGAATTCACATATCTAGAGATGGGGCAGAAGCTTGTCACGTCAAATGAAAACCTCTCGCTCAGATAGGAAGTGCTGCCCTGGAAGAACCAAAGGAAGGACAGGGAGGTGGCACAACGGGCCTCAGTCACTTAACAGGGGAAACTGAACAGGGTGTTAGTTCTTTGGGCATAAAAACGCTTCCAAATTGCATCAGTGTATCTTAATAGCTCCCCTCCCCTGCCCCCCTTTTGAGATTTAAAACCACTTCTACCTGCCTTTTTCATTTCAAATCAGGTGCAGTCCCAATAGCTCCCACTGAGACCTAAGCAGCTTCCAACCCATGCACTTTCCCTTAGTTAAAAGCATCGGTGCTTTCAAGTGCCCTGATGCTGTGTATGCAGGATGATAAATCTTAATGCTGCCTTGGGTGCCTGAAGTCCATCTGACTTACTAAGCAGGTAAATGACCAATTAAACTGGCCAGGCCAACCACTGGAGCTGAGCCCCTCTTGATTCTTCCCACTCTTGCAATGAAAACATCACGTCACTTGGGTTTAGCATTGTCGGCTGCACCACTAATTTTGCTACCAATGTTTTGCGCCTTTCTCAGGAAACGAAGGAAGCTTTTTGCTGAAGGCTTTGTCTGGTGAGAAACTTGCCAGCCAGCAGGGAAGGGTAGCATTATCCCTAATGACAGATCCACTCTCTTAACTGGTTCTTGCTTAGATACAGCATTAAATAGAAGGGCACGCTCATTTTTTGTTGTGGTGGGTTTTGGGGTCTTCTAACCAGTGCAAGCCCAGATAAAAAGTTTAAGTATGTCAGCACCCTACTCTGCTCCTACCAGGACTGTCAGCGGATACTGGATGAAGATCAGTGGAACAAGATATAATGAGGCAGGAATTGGCATCTGGTTGTCAAGCTAAAAGGAAAATGAATAACTGGTAGTTGCCAAGGAGCTGTGTCCAGACTTGTGCTTTGCAGACAAGGTAATGACTGTTGCTGACTCTTTGCATTCCAATTAAGCGGGTTACTGCTCTGTTAAGCTATAGTGTCTTGCACCTAGGCTAGAAAACTGCCTGCATTTACTCCCAGAATTACGGAGCAGTTGCAAATCTAAGTCAGTGCAACTTCTAAAGGGCTCAGCGGAGAGTTTGTGGTTTTATATGGACTTACGTAAAGCAAAATCAGATGCTTTTATAATACTCTGCCCTCCTATAGCCATTTTCATCAGTAGACCTCAAAGCAACTTTACAAAGGAGATTAGTGTATTATCCCCATTTTATAGCTGAGAAAACTGACGTACCGAGACAAGAGAAGTGACTTGGCCAAAGTTACCCAGCAAGTCAATGGCTGAGCCAGGAATGGAGCACAGGTCTCCCCGGTTCTAGTTGGATGTGCTGTCCACTAGGCCACCCTGCTGTAGGATGGAAAGCGCTCTGTCCTGACGAGTTTATAATTAATGCAGCCAAATGGAGAAACGGGCCAACAGCCGGGAAAGATTGACCAAATATATGGGTTTGAGGGCTGTGGGGCAAGGATTACTAGTCCTCCCCCCTGTCCTTACATGTACAGCCCCT
Organism: Mauremys mutica; assembly: GCF_020497125.1. NCBI lineage: Eukaryota > Metazoa > Chordata > Testudines > Geoemydidae > Mauremys > Mauremys mutica. The sequence goes on along the minus strand of NC_059090.1, from coordinate 7,335,806 downwards.
AACACATAGATATAAAACCATTGCCATTCTTTAAAAGGCCAGCGGGGGTGTTTTCAGAATGCCTTGTTATGAAACAGTGACAGTTTATTTATAAAAATGCATCTGGCGCTTGCCAGGAGGAATAACAAGTTTATAAAATAACTGCATACCGCAGAGAGATGCCAGCACGGAAAGCGGGGATGCGAAACTTGTAATGCCACAAAAATAGCTAAGAATTCAACATAAGGCCAAGCAATTTCAGTGCTGTCTATATAAGGGGCCAGTCGCACACCATCCCAGCACCTCTTGTACTGTTGTGCCACTGGGTGAAATCCTGGCCCCATTGAAATCAATGGCAAAATTCTTTTGACTTCAGTGTAGCTAGGATTGCATCCATTAGAACAGGGGTTCTCAAACTGGGGGTTGAGACCACTCATGGGGCTGTGAGGTTATGATGTCAGCCTCCACCCCAAACCCCGCTTTGCCTCCAGCATCTATAATGGGTTAAATATATTTAAAAGTGTTTTTAATTTGGGGGGGGGGGTCGCACTCACAGGCTTGCTATGTGAAAGGGGTCACCAGTACAAAAGTTAGAGAATCCCTGCATTAGAAACACCCAGATTAGACAAGACACAGGTATCTATTATGTTTCCACCAGTAGATGGCATCTGCTCCTGCTCTAATTCTGGTTCCCTCAGTTTCCTTATACAAGCTTGGCAGTAACAGCTGTCCAAATTCATTCTAGGGTGTGAGGGCCTTTTTTTTTTCTTTCACAAAACAACTCATCGGTTTTTAGTTCTGACGGTCGGTAATTCCAATGAGGCCCTGATCCTGCAAGGAGGTTGTGTGCCTGCTTAACCATAGGCCCGCTGACAAGTCCCTTTGGCTCCAAGGAAGCGACTCACAGCGCATAAAGTGAAGCCTGTGTATAAACCCTTGCAGGATTGGGGGCCTAAGCTTGCGAGGTGTTTTACTTGTCTTTACGCACGCAGAACTCAAATAGCTTTAATTTAAAAATAGTCTTCTGGGAACTGGGTGGTTCAGGAGATGGAAGAGACACGGCCTTTCCCACTCTGCAGGATGGTTCAAATCAAGCCGTGTCAGTGACAACTCAATGTTGTCGCCATTGGGTATGGGTAAGGCCCCTCGGTTTTGTGTTACCAATTTTTACCTCGAGTTTTACAAAACCTGCTATTCGGTCGTACTGGTTGCCCCCTGAATGTTGGCCACTCACGTACATGGAAATACTGCTCACGTTAAGGAAATCCAATCCATGACATTAGGGAGGTGTGTTTCTGTTAGTAAATTAGTCTAAGGGCAGATGTGAGGTGGTCTGTTAAAGTAAGGCACGGTAGTGGAAGATACGCACGCATGCAGGTGAGTACTTGAGTGTTAAAAACAGACGTGCAGTAACTCCCCAGAGCCGGCTCCCTGCTGTGGAGGGAGAGATGGCGGCTCCGTAACAGAAGAGGCGGAGGAGGTAGCATGTGGAGATGACACCTTTGCCTCCCCCAGCTTTTCTGCTTCTGGGCCCACTTTTCTCGATTTGTTGTTGTTTTTCTTCTGTCCTCCAAGCCCCCAGTGTTAATCCTGATATTTATCCCCAGAACTGTGCAGTTAATTTTAGCCTTTTTAAATTTTTTTTTATAATAAACACTGATAAATTCCTGGAAAATTTTAAGCAAAAAACCCGCCTGAAAATTGAAGGGCCTTGCCTCTGGGAAATGAGCTGGGGGTTCTCAGTCCAGTTCCTAGTAGGAGATAAAGCATTGGACTGGGACTCAGGAGTCTTGGCTTATATTCTACTCCTGGCTCTGCCACTGACCTGCTGGGTGGCCATGGGCAAGTTACTTCCCCTGCTCTTTGCCTCAGTTTCTTCATCTGCAAAATGGAGATAATGAGGCTGACCTCTTTTGCAAACGGCTTCAAAATCTACTGATGAAAAGCTCTAGCTAAGAGCTAGGTGGGGGTGGTCTGATAAAACCCAACCCCCATTACCTCCCACCCTAATTTGGTAGCTCAGCTCAGCGATCAAGGACCAAATACTATTCTATATACCTCCATCACCATCAAGGCACCTTCCAGACAGGCATTAAGTGACATGACAAACCTCTCTCATGTGCGGTTTGTTCTCTCCCACGTCTTCCCCCCACCATGGGAGGAATTGTGCGCGTGGTGGAGGGGTTTAGTTTTTGGGTTGGTTTTAAAAGGGCACGTGCGGCTCTGTATATGTGTCAGTGAAAGCAGCTCAGAGAAGCGTGCCCGGTGCTTGGGATGGATGGTCCTTATTTCCAGTCTAGGACAGACCCCTGAGAAAGCTCTGTCTCCTGCACAGAACAGATTTCCCACTCTTCTTATGCCTGCTACTTATCCCTCCAGTTCCGGAGGGAGGCGTATTTATGGGGCGGCATGGGAGAAATTAACACTTCCGCTGCTTATGGAGGTTGGCGCAGTAGATTTCAGTCTGTCAAAGCAACACCTTCCACTTGATATTTTCTTACACTGCATTAAACTTGGCATGCATTTAACCCTTCCTATTGCTAAACTGCTGTTAGCCATTCTATTGGTGGATGGGAGAAAGGCCAACTTTGAAAAGCGCCTGCTATGGAGGAGCTACTTTTCATCAAGATTTTTCTTAGGTGCCCGAGACTGATGGAAAAAACATTATCGCAATGCAATGGGAAGTTATGTATCTAATCCCTGTGCATCAGTTCTGGCAGCCAGAAGGCACGGCAAAGAGTAATTCTTGTTGTTGTTTTGTTATTGAGATAACAAACAGAGGCCGTTCAGGGAGACTGGAATGCTTGGCCGATAGTGATTCATAATGTTGGTTTATAAACTTTTCCTGAACTCACCTCCACCGGAAACAGACGACAATGTATTTGCTGCTCAGCATCGCTAAACTGCTACTCCATCACACGCCCTATAGTTTCATAAACTTTCATGGCTGCAGAGCTGCTGCTGTAGCAACGTATTTTACCCTCCATTATATTTTTAGGCTACAATTACAATGCTAGAGGCCATGGTTCAGGCTAAGCACTGGGATGCGAGCCACCTTATAATCAGAGGTTCAAATCCTGGAAGTCTCATCACCTGTTGGGGGGAGAAAAAGAGAATTCGAATTCCCTGCAGTTAAGATCTTACAGAAACAAGGCCCTGTAGTCAAGAAGTCGTGGTGCTGTTGTACCGGTGTCTGTAGCCAAACTTCCCCTCCCAGTGCTGCTGTATAGTGTGTTGGTTGCCTGGCTGCTGTTCCAAGAGGTGACTGCATTTCCATGCTAGGTTAAATGATTCCTGGGTGTAGGTAATTTGCAATATTCTTTGGGATCTTGTATGATGAAAACTGTTTGAAGCTTTGAACCCGAGTCTCTTTAAATTTGGGGGAGAAGTTGAAATTCCTGGATGTAAACTCCCACCCTGAATTGCAGTTCTGAGTTTGATCCTTTAGGGCAGGTTCAGCTTGAAAGAACAGTCGCTCTCACAGGAGCAGCTGAACTCACACTTCTGTTTTTAGGGGCCAAAATCTCTTGAGCAGCAGCTTTTCAGACCTGGGCTTTCTAGAATCCAGACTGGAACGCGGGCCCCTGACTCAGCCTGGAGCTCAAGGCCGGCTCCTTGACCCAGCTCCGGCGTGGGTCAGACACCAGCTTCCTAAAAATCACAAAAAGGAAATTTAGTTAGAAGGTTCAAACATTTCTTGAGTCATTAGGGGGCCCTGGTGCAGGTGCTTTTCCAGACACCTCCGCGCAGCGGGATAATGTGAGGATGGAGTTTCCTGCTTAGTTTGGATCTAAGCCAGTCACTTTCCCGTAGTTGTATTCTCAAGTGAAACAGCAGATGGACAGTTACTTCCTCGAGCCGTCTCAAACATGGACGCATGTGCAGGCAGACGCTCTTCTTGCTGCTAAAGGGACTGTGCCTTAGAAATGCCCTGAGGAACATTTGGATCTTGTATCTGTTTAGCCATGCTTGGGGAGAGGGGTAGCTCAGTGGTTTCAGCATTGGCCTGATAAACCCAGGGTTGTGAGTTCAATCCTTGAGGGGGCCATTTAGGGATCTGTCTGGAGATTGTCTTGCTTTGAGCAGGGGGTTGGACTAGATACCTCCTGAGGTCCCTTCCAACCCTGAGATTCTACAATTCTAAACTGACACCAAAGATTCCCATTGTATACTCCCTTCCCACATCTCAGCCCTTGTCTCTGATGATATCACCCCTCCAGGCTCATTGCCATGGTATCTGTGCATCTACCACAATTCCAGCCTCACCACTCCCTTCATTTCCTGTCTTTGGGCCAGCTATCACTCAGCCTCTTCTGGCTGGAAAAACATCCCTATATCCCACAGCACCTGGGTCTCCCCTTTCTCTTCCTTTAAATCACTTCTGTGGCCTGCAAGTCTGCAATCTGTACGACAGACAAACATCAGACAAGGCGCACTGGGAGAATCAGAGGCTGGCTATTGTTTACAATTGGGATGGGCGTTGATGTGGCTATTATAAACCAGTGCTACTGTGGCATCAACCCTCAATGGCCCAACACTCTGAGTCCTTCTTCTCCTAAGGCAGACTGATCGAACTGAGCTAGATGTCTGTGTATTCTCCATCCACCTGAGATTCCTAGGACCTGCACTTGGGCAGAATGCTTGGGAAGAGAGCCCACCGGCTGCAGGGAGGGACGGGTAGATGGGAGCAGGACAGGTTCAGAGGGAGTCATTGAGGAGAGGCCTAGAGAAGGGGGAAAAGGAAGAAATTCAAGTGAGTCAGTATGTCCACACTGCAACTGGGCACAGGGAGCTGAATGGGTAAATTGCCCCCAGGTCAGACCTAGGGTTTCAACCCCGGGGTGGTTAGCCCCTCTGTGGTTAGCTGTTGCTACACTGTGATTTTTAGCACGCTGGCTCAATCAGACCTAATGCTGGTATGTCTCCCCCAGGGGGAAGTGACACCCCCAGCTGCAGTGTAGACATACCTTGAATTGCAAAAGACACACAGAGTCAGACTTTTCATCAGGGCTTCTTAACCCCGTGTCGCTGTTGTTCCCGGGTTACTAGTCCATGGTGGATAAAAGCTGGGTGAAGTCATGAAGGCAGGTTAGGAATTCCTTGAGATGAAGGATGGTCTCATGGGTAAGGGATTCAATGGACTACACTCAACTCTCAGCTCTGACCGCCTTGGACTGGCCATTAAAAAAAAAAATCTCCCTGTGCCTCAGTTTCCCCACCTGTAAAAGGGGCTGATAAAACTTCCTCTTCCTCTTTATACTGTAAACTCATCAGGATTGTCTCCTACTATATGTGTGTGCAGCAAAGGGGGCTCAAATTCAGAGATTCTGACTGCTGTAGTAATAAAAATACATAAATAATAATGTAAGGCTGGAGTGTGGTGCGAATTCTGGTAGGTTGCTACTAACTCTCTGCAGCGCCCCCAGGTGTGGAGGGGCCGGGATTGGGGCTGGTTTTATTTAACGTCTTCATTAATAAGCTGGACGGGGTTGGAGCCACGCCTGGCTTAAATGAACACGTCTGCAGCCGAGATACTAAAGCCCACGGGTGTCTGCAGAGCCGTGGCAGGGCCCTGTGCCACCAGGGTAGAGCGAGGCCACATTTTTAGTCAAAGCTTTTTGCAGATTCACCTACCTCACAGTGTGTTGTGAATTTGTGTCCACGGTGCCCAATTGTTTTGGGAGCCGCCTCCCCCCGGATCTTTAAAATAAATAAATGAGGAACAGAAAAGAAAACCCCTTCGGGGTGTGATTTTTGCCATTCAAAATGACCCGCTGTTTCAAAATTTCCTTTAATTTTGTGAAAGGATCACGGTCAAAAGTCGCCAGAAACAGCCCAGTTGATCTCAAATAAAAAGTTTCCACTTTTTGATTCAAAAATATCCCCGCTTGGGTTTGACCCCAAACCCTTGTTCTCAGCTCATCGTGTCTCCCTTGCTCCCCCAGAGACCAGGCGGGTGAGGTAATATCTTTGATTGGACCCGGGGCGAGACAGGGACGAGCTTGCCAGCCTACACCGTAGGGTGACCAGAGGTCCTGGTTTTATAGGGACAGTCCTGATTTTGGGGTCTTTTCCTTATATAGGCTCCTATTCCCCCCGTCCCGATTTTCCACACTTGCCGGCTGGTCCCCCTAGTACTCCGAGCTCTTCTGGGGGGCTAGAAAAGCCTGGGCCTCTGGGCTGGCCGAACTAACCGGCCGCTTGAGGGCAAGTCCCCCCGGCAGAGGAGCTGGGTGCGTGGGCCAGCGGGGCCCGTGCGGGGCCCTGCCCCGTCCCATCCGAGCCCGACGGGGCCCAGGGCTGCCAGGACGGGGCCTTAGCGAGGCGGCGGCAGCCAGCGGGGAGCTGGGCCGGAGGTGTTGGGGGGTCACAGCTTAGGGTGACCCGAGTCCCGGCTGTGCGGGGACGGTCCAGCCAGGCGCCTCCCGGGGCGGGTTTGTCACCCTTGCTCCCGGGCGCAGACCCGGCACGACCGTGGCCGGCGGAGGCTCCCCGCGGCTCCCCGCACGCTGCTGCCGGCGGCGGGCGCTGCGCTCCGGGCTCCGGGCCGGGACCGGGACCAGCCCCAGGGGGCGGCGAGCCCCGCCCCGCCCCGGCAGCGAGCCTCCGCCGGGCGCGCCGAGCCCTGCCCCAGCCGGCAGCCGGGTGAGGCGCCAGAGCGGCCGGCGGAGCGCGCGGGGATGGAGGCGGCTGCGGCGCTGGCAGCCCTGGGGCTCCTGCTGCTGCTGGCGCGGCCCGGCCCGGGGGCCGGCGTGCGGCGGGGGGGCGCCAAGGTGAGGGGCTGGGGGCAACGGGAGGGGCCAGAGGGATCTGGGGGGCTGTGGGGATCCTGGGGGGCTGTGGGGATCCCGGGGGGATGGGGCCGTACCGGGGGACATGGGGAGGGTGCAGAGGGATCTGGGGGGCTGTGGGGATCCCGGGGAGCCATGGGGAACCATGGGGAGGGGGCAGAGGGATCTGGGGGGCTGTGGGGATCCTGGGGAGCCATGGGGAACCATGGGGAGGGGGCAGAGGGATCTGGGGGGCTGTGGGGATCCTGGGGAGCTATGGGGAACCATGGGGAGGGGGCAGAGGGATCTGGGGGGCTGTGGGGATCCCGGGGAGCCATGGGGAACCATGGGGAGGGGGCAGAGGGATCTGGGGGGCTGTGGGGATCCCGGGGAGCCATGGGGAAATCCCACTATCAAAATTGGGCTACTTGAGAGACAAGCTGAAAGTGGCTGGAAGGAAATCGGGGAATTCCTTTATCTGGGTCCATCTGCAATTGTATTTGGGTTGAAGTTTCTTTTTGGTCTTTATGTCACTGGATGTGTCCTCGCCTGGTCCTTGTGGAGATTTTAGGTGTCAGATTTTGGCACAGAACAGAGGGAGCCTTTAGGGATTTGAGGTTCTTCACAGCTGGGCTCTGTTTCAGCGAAGATTGACGCAGATGCTTAATTTTTAAAACCATGGGTGGCCCTATTGGATTAACTGGGGTTGCTCATGGTTTAAAATTAAGCATCTGCTTAAAGTTAGGCACGTGCGTACAATCATGCAGGATCCTGGTTGTAATGTGTAACCTACAAGATCGAGGAGAAGCTCCTGCCCCCTCCCCTCCGGGGTGATTATCGGCATTGCCAACCCCCAACTGCTCCAGAACCATGAGCCCAGCTCCTACAATTGTGAGACTGGCATAAAAGCATGAGATTTAAAAAAAAAAAAGGGGGGGGTTATTTTTATTCCCATCTGGATTTTGAGTGTGTGTGTGTGTCACATTTTTAAGCACCTCTGCTCAGTCCTGAGGGTTAGAAAACAGGAAGGATGGACCAGTGTTTAGGGCCTGGGACTTGGGAATCCTATATTCGAATCCCTGCTCTGCCACTGACTTCCTGTGTGGCCTTGGGCATGTAGTCTGTCTCAGTTCCGCATCTGTAAAATGGGGACAATAGCACTGCGTCACAGCGGGTTGGAAGGATGAATATATTAGTATGTGACATGCTCAGATACTACAGTCCTGCAGGCCACGTAAGTACCTCCAATGTTTATTTTTGTTTCGACATGAAAGCGGAGATGAGTGCTCTGAGATCTGCTGATGAATGTGTTATCTAAGAGCGTGGTGGTGGTGGTGGTAATAATAATCCTCAATTAATCACATGACTCCAGAAGCTGAGGCTTTAAGAAAAAAACATCAAATCTGGCCAGACAGGAGTTGGTAACACTGAACTATATAAACTAGGCACGCAAGTTTGTGTGCAAATTGTGAATCGCTTTATTTCCTGGCTTGGCCTTTGTTTTTCTTTGTGTTAGTGGTGACTGCAATGGCAATAAAAAATAAAGTTGAAAAGCTACATCTGAAATATCTGAATGTTGAACCATTATTATCCCCTCTATGCACATGGAGAAAAGGAGGTGTGGATTCAGATCGGATTAGAATTTGGGAGAGTTCGGTCCCAGTCCCATGCCAATGTTTCGCTGTTTCAGGAGCACGCTTTGCCAATTCTCCTTGCAGTCAGCGGGACTTTCTTAAAACAGTGGTATGTGTGCTTTGCTCCCATTGGCATCAATTAAAGTTAATCACATGCTTAAAGTTAAGCACGTGTGGAAGTGTTTTCCAGAATCTGGCTCTCTGTGAACAATGCAATAAAGGACAAAATCCCTGAAGCTTGACGAAGGAAGCACCGTAAGGCCATTGGAAATAGGCAGAAAGATGGTTTAGAAAAGAAAGACAGAGAAAGGGTTGACGCCGGAGAAGTGAGAGGGAATGTAAGGCACAGCTGAAACCTTCTCATTGAGGAATTTTTTATACCTCCTCCCCCAATATCGCCGTGGTGTCTGGCTCCCATTTCTCTCCCCCTTCACATGCGCAGTCCTGAGCACAAATTGAATGTACTTCCCAAGGTGTATTTATATGGGCTGAGAAATCCTCCAAAATATTCCTAAATCTGCCTTCACTTGGTATAGTAGCTTCTCCAATGTAGCCGCTTTGTCCGTGTGTGTAAAACTGAACTTGCCAGCACGGGCAGGAGTGGATTTCGTGTTTTTGTTTGTTATTGAGTGTTGGGATTAGCCTGCTGTGCTGTGGTGTGCATTCCCCTCCCTGCGGCTTCAGTGCAACTGGTGCTGCCTTTAAAGGAACTAAACGCTGGGGCTGTCGATTAATTGCAGTTAACGCCAGCGATTAACGCAAAACAAATTAACTAGATTTAAAAAAAAAAGTTGCGATTAATCACATTTTTAATCGCACTATTAAAGAGTAATAGAATACCAATTTATATGTATTATAAAAGTGTTTGGATTTTTTTTACCTTTTCAAATATATTGATTTCAGTTACAACACAGAATAAAAGTGTACAGTGCTCACTTTATATAGGGTGACCAGACAGCAACTGTGAAATAACGGGACGGGGGAAGTGGGTAATAGACACTTATATAAGAAAAAGTCCCAAAAAATGGGACTGTCCCTTTAAAAACGGGACATCTGGTCACCCTAACTTTATATTATTATTTTTGATTACAAATATTTGCACTGTAAAAAAGATAACCATGCAAAGCAGTGTGAACTGACACGCCTTCATTTTCATCATCTGACTCAGATGCCACCAACATAAATTAACTCATTATTTTTTAACCAGAGTCATCAGCATGGAAGCATGTCCTCTGAAATGGTAGTTGAAGCATGAAGGGGCATGCGAATGTTTAGCATATCACCTTGCAGTGCTGGCTACCATAGTGCCATGTGAATGCCTGTTCTCTTTTTCAGGTGACATTGTAAATAAGAAGCAGGCAGCTGTATCTCCCGTAAATGTAAACAAACTTGTTTGTCTGAGCGATTGGCTGAACAAGAAGTAGGACTGAGTGGATTTGTAGGCTCTAAAGTTTTACATTGTTTTGTTTTTGAGTGCAGTTATGTAAAAAAACACATTTGTAAGTTGCACTTTCATGGTAAAGAGATTGCACTACAGTGCTTGTATGAGGTGAATTGAAAAATATTATTTTTTTAGTTTCTTTTTTTACAGTGCAAATATTTGTAATCAATAATAATAATATAAAGTGAACACTGCACACTTTGCATTCTGCGTTGTAATCAATTTATTTGAAAATGTAGAAAAACATCCAAAATATTTATAATAAATTTAAATTGGTATTCTGTTGTTTAAAACTGCAATTAATCATGACTATTTTTTTTAAACTTACCATTAATTGTGATTATTTTTTTAAATCATTTGGCAACCCTACCAAAAACCTCACTCTTGTGGAGGTAACCTCATACTCCTACCCCCGTAGGGAACAGAGGATGCTGGAGTGGCAGAAATAAAATATGTTTCACTTTACTGAACCGTGTATCTATCACATTGGCCACATCACAGGCTTTTCGTCAGAGCAAGCCTTGGAAGGATTAGGTTTTTTCAGCACATGCCGATAAATGTCAATTTCAGCATATACACACAAAGGGAGGAAAAAGTGTTTGGATGATAATAATTGAAATTTACAGATAGGCACAGAAAGAAAAATGCTGCTTGAGAACTAATTCCAGCTTGATTTAAGGCTGTTTGCTTTCTCTTTTTGACGTGGGATGTTGACAATTTGTGTGTGAATGGCTGTAAAGCTTTAGCTTTTTGAATTTTCAGAGTCTACTGTCATTAAATAATTATTGGCTGACCCCTCCACTGTCAGACCCCCCCCCAATTTCATGCAACTGTGAACATTTAAATTGGGGAAAAAGTGCTTAAAATGCATACTTTTGCACAACTGTGATAATTTAACTTGAGAAAAATGCTTAAAAATAAATATCCCTATTATCTGTTGATGTTTAAAAAAAAATCAAATTCCGCCAGTGTTGTTAATAACGGCGACTCAGAGATGGTGATGAGAGTGATATAAGAACCTATATAGCAGGGGTTGGCACCCTTTCAGAAGTGGTGTGCCAAGTCTTCATTGATTCACTCTAATTTAAGGTTTCACGTGCCAGTGATACATTTTAACCTTTTTAGAAGGTCTCTTTCTATAAGTCTATAATATATAACTAAACTATTGTTGTATGTAAAGTAAATAAGGTTTTTAAAATGTTTAAGAAGCTTCATTTAAAATTAAATTAAAATGCAGAGCCCCCCCGGACCAGTGGCCAGGGCAGTGTGAGTGCCGCTGAAAATCAGCTCGCGTGTCGCCTTCGGCACCCGTGCCATAGGTTGCCTACCCCTGCTCTATAGAACAGACCTTATGAGGAAGGCACTGGACTTGGATCGATTAGTTTACACGCCCAGCTTGGCCACAGACTGTCCATGTGCAAATCACTTAGGCCTGCTCTCCATTTAAAAATTAGATCCATTTAGCTGCGTGGCTCAGGTTTGTGAGAAATTCCACACCCTGAGTCCTAACCCACGGGGAAGACACAACTAGGTCAATTCTTCCGTAAACCTAGCTGCCGTCTCGTAGTGGTGGATTAACTACCTCGACGGAAAAACCCCTTCTGTCACTGTAGGAGGCATCTACGCCATGGCAGCCCAGCTGCAGCGCCGTAACTGTCCTGCTATGGCAGCTGTAGCGTAGACATGCCCATAGACGTAGCCTGAACTCTTTGGGACAGGGACTATCTCTTGCCAAGCGTCTATGCAGTGTCTCGCCCAATGGGAGGCTGGTCTGTAGGTGCTATTGTATTTCTACTAAGAGTGACACCCCCACAAACTTTCTTTGTGAAAGATTTAAATTCAAATGTTTTAAAAAATTCTGCTGTTGGAATAAGTCTTTCAATTTGGCACCAATATATTTCCTACCTTAACAGGAGGAAAAGTAGCCCGGGCGTGGAGGGAGCGGTCATTAGTCAATTTCCTGTGAGGAATAACAGTCATCATTTAATTGATCCTGTAATCTAAGGAGGAATAAAAGGCTCATTAGATCATAGCTGCTAACAATGGCTACTGACAGCACCCAGCTGTCAAACAGTTCAAAAATTTCAACGTGAACCTCCACACGAATAATTGTGGCGCAATTACGTGAGTCACAGATGTGACTGTGCAGTGCGAACAATCAAACTTTCTTTACAGCTGGTTCATGAAACAATCATTGCTTGTTCCTGAAAATAGCACCCTGGAGTCTAATGTTTGAAAGCTTCTGGGACCAGTCAGATTTCCGCTTTATATTTACTTTTACTTTTATATTGATGAATGGTGACAGATTCTATTTTCTTCTCTCTTGATATCCCTTTAAAAACAAAAACAACCCCCTCCCCGCAAAGATTAATTTAAAAAAAAAAAAAAAAGAGCAACATGTGCAAACGGGTTTGGCAGATATTTGGGTGTTTGTAGGGTCAGAGCCTCATTCTGCACTCTGGCAAAACTCCCCCAAGCGTCTTAAAGCATCATCTGATGTCACTTGCACAATAACTTCTGCCTCTCCCGCGTGTGAGTGAGATGACCGTTGGGCCCCCGCGTGGGGAATGCAGGCTCTGTCCCAAGTAGCTGCAGTCGCTCGGTGCAAAGCTGAGAAGGCTGCTTTCACTGACAATGGCCGTTATGTTCCCAGGGTCCGTGCTGAGTGAGGGGAGTGTACAGTAGCCGGAGCGCGGAGGCCGGAAGATGAAAGGAGGGGGGAGGCCTATAGTTCACGAGCAAAGGGGAAATTCTAGTTCACGCTGATGGGAAATTTATTTATTTAATATTAAAACAACTGAGAAGAATCTTTGATTGCTCAGCGGAAAATAACACGTCACGGATGACCCACAGGCCTGAAACTGTGCACATTTCAACCTCCTCGTGGTGGCTATATTTTTAAAAAAAAATTTATAGGGTTATACTATTATTACTGTTCCAGTACCAGCCGTGCTCTGCTTGATGTTTTCCAAACAGGCAGGAAGCCAGGGGGCCAGGTTGGTACAGGGCCATTGCAGGTCTGGTCTGTTGAAATTGATGAAGATACTCGATTTACACCAGCTGAAGATCTAGCCCAAAGTCCCTGCCCAGAAAAGGCAGGTCAAGAAGACAAAGTATGAAGAGCTTGGGAAAGGCTTAAAATATACAGTCAAAACATACACAGCTTGCGGGTTCTGCCTTCATTCCAACCATTCTCTGCCTGTTGGTTAATTTCATGTTGAAGCAGGTCTTGAGGGACATGCAGGAGAGAGCGGAGGAATTTTACGTGCAGGGGTGGAAGAGTAAAGCCGGGTGGTGGTTTAACCAGTCTCGGTCCTCGTTTTCTGCTGAACTTGGTTTGTGTTCCTGTTTGATGACGGAGGACACTGGAGCTGTACTTGAAGTATCGAATGTGTGTTTAAAAAAAAAGATCCCCGAGGACTCACTCCAAGAGGTTATGCCGTCAGGAATGCAGCTTTGGAGTGTGGAAAGTAAACAAACGAGAAGTCTTCACAGCCACCTAAACCACATGTTTAGAAAGCAGTGAACAATTTAGGATGATGCGGTTAGCATGGATCCTACCACCGTAGCGCTTACCCTCCCGTAGCACTCTTCACCCGGCCTCTCACCATGCTTTGTCAATGCTAATTCAACCCTTATCAGTCCTCTGAAGTAGGTAAGTATCGTTGTCCCTGTTGGAGGGAAACTGAGGCACGGGAGTTAAGAGGTGCTGAGCCCCTGCAGCTCCCATTGACTTTCAGTGAAGCTGCCCCTAAGCATAGGTGCTGGAAGTAGGGGTGCTGGGGGTGCTGCTGCACCCCCTGGCTTGAAGTGGTTTCCATCATATCCAGGGTTTACAGATTGGTTCAATGACTCTCAGCCCCCCCACTGTACAAATTGTGTATTGTGCTGACCATTGGTAATGCTGACCTTGCAGTAAGGAACTCATTGGTTTAACTGCCGAATTGGAAGGCACATGGATTCACTTGCGTGGCAATCATCTTAGCCATATAATAACAGCTGGCTCTTAGACAGCGCTTTGCATTAGTAGATCTCAGAGCACTTTGCAAAGGAGCTCAGGGGCATTATCCCCATTTTAAATCTGGGGAAACTGAGGCACTTCCTGTTCCAAAATGTATAACCCCCAACACAGCTACTTATCGGCGGCTCATAGAATTGACTTGATTCCAATGCTGAGACCTGGATTTGGAAGAAAGGGAAATACAGAAAAGGTTCCTTGGAGATTTCTGGGACCGATAGCCAAGGAGAGGCTCAGGGCCAAAGGCGGTGGCAGCCATTCAAACGAGGGAGGAGAGTTTCTGATCTAAGACATTTACGATTGGCCTGAAATCCCGCTGTCTTGGGGTTCAGGATTCAACCTGCAACTAAAATCTGCTGCTTCTAATTGTGATTTCCAAGGGGAGGAAATTCGAATTGTATTTGCTTCTTGCTCATGGACACGTTAAAGTGAGGAAACACCTTGCCCTCGTTCTGAAGTGTCCGTCGGGATGTTTTCCCCGGCGGTGACTCTTGCTACCGTGGAGTGTTATCCGAGGCGAGGCCAGGATGTTGCAGCTTTGTCTTCCCTTCCAGCTACAGGCAGCCAGGGCTAAGCTTCATGCAAGTCATTCATGGGAACAGCGGTGGCCGGGCTGTGTGCTTCAGGGCTGAACCCTCTGCTATAAAGGCCTAATTGGGTTCAATGGGCTGCGGGTCAGGCCCTGACCAGGAAAGCAGGATCTCTATCGTGGGTACTTACAAGGCCTCCATTGTCTTAGTGCCTGAGTCCCCAGATCCTCAAAGGCATGAAGGTGCCGACTGCCGAGCTCCGGTTGAAATCAATAGACATTAGGTGCCTATATACCTTCGAGGATCCGGGCTCTTTGCTGTATTTATCTTCATAGCACCCCTGTGGGGCAGGGCAGAGTTGTTCTCCTTGTCATACAGATAAGGAACCGAGGCACAGAGAGGCTACACCATGGCACTTCCCTGCCTCAGTTTCCCTGTCTGCAAAATGGGTCAATACACACCACCTTTTAGGGGCGTGCTCCTTTGTCAGTGAACATCCACGTCAGTCGCCGCTTTCACCCCATAAATCCCCTCCCCTGCAGCATCCTCAGCCCTGTGCATAGCAAGTCCCTCCTGACAAGGCTTGACCTGCTCCCTGGGGCGCTTGCTGGCTTCCAACCAGCCAGAAGAATTTCCCTCTTGTTTTGCTCCGTTCTCCAGTGCGGAGGGAGTGCTGGGCATATTTTCCTTTAATGCTCAGCTATTCATTTCCTGCTGCTTTTTATATTGCATGGAAAATAGAATTTCCCCTTCTGCGGTGGCGGTGGGTGGAAGCTAAAACTTCCCTAGCATCTTGTAGCTTTAAACTATAGTTCTAATGATATTTAATCATCTTGTGTTGATCGAGTTACATAAAATCCCCCTATTTGTATTCTCCGGGGTGGGGGTTCAGAGCTGTTGCAATTCTAGAGGCTGTGTTGTCTATTGATTAGAGCAGAGGCGGACGAGAGTCGGGACTCCTGGGTTCCATTGTTATAGTCAAAGGTCTCTGGTGTAGGGACCTAGGCTCTGATCCTCAAAGGTATTTAGGCACCTGCCTTCCATTGATTTCAGTGGGAATTAGGTGCCTAAATTCTTTTGAGGACCTGGACCCTTGTCGAGTTCAGTGTCTGATAATTGCCATTATCAGAGAACCAGAGAACTGCACACACACAGAGCAGAACTCACCCCTTTGTTCATAGGCCAGCATGAAACCTGGGCATCCACTTCACTACTAGAAGTTTGTATCTGCAGCAGATCCATGAGCCGCAAAAAGGGTCCGTGGATATCTGTGGATTCGCAGGGCTCTATTCACTACCTCTCCGCGCAGGAGTTAATGTCACTCACAAGGAATAATCATTTTGTATCATTCAAAGCTGAGTAAAATCCAGGAAGTTTTACGGGCTTGTATATGCTGGGAAGTTAATTCCGAGTAGGCCTGGTGTGAATTTGAAGCAGCATAGCCATTCCTGATTCACCCCACTGTGTGTGTAAACGGGTCGGGACTCACCCCTGCGGCGCCTCCTACTGGTTACTCCGCAACTTAGCTCTTTTTCCAGTCCGGAGCGCCCTCTGCAGGCTGGTGATCCACCTGCTTTACTCTCGGCCCCGTGTCCCTCCCTGGACCCGGTGCCCCTTTTACTCTAACTGGGTCTCCCCCTCTCAGGGGAACCCCCCCCCACCACGCTATCCCCACTTGCCTCAGAATGGCTACTGCTCAGTCACTATCGAGCCCCATATCCTGGGACAGACTGCAGTGTCAGCCTTCTCATCACCGGCAACGGGGTTCGGACCTGCTGCTTTACCTATCCTTAGGTTGCCCCCTGCAAACCCCAGTACCTCTTAGCCCCGTGCTAGGCCGCAGGCCTGGGGCTTTCCTAGGCTGGAGCTTCCCCAGCCCCTCAGCCTTTTCCCCGTCCTGCTTCACCCTAGGTACTTATCTTAACGTCTAAGCAGCCAGGCCCATCTCTCTCTAACCACAGAGAGAGACTCCCTGGCTTCCTGGCTGCTCTGGCCTTTTATAAGGCCCTGGGCTCAGTTTGGGGCGTGGCCCCCAGCTGCCGCCATTTCCCCAATCAGCCCAGCCAAAAGCCCCTTCCCAGGGCTGTTTTAAAGCCCCAAAGGGCAGGAGCGGGTAGCCAGCCCGCTACAGTGTGGATTAAACTGATTTGGAATATGGCACTCTGGAATAAAAGCATCCAAACAGAGAGTTAATCAGGAATAGCTATTCCGGAGTACTCTCCATGTAGACAAGACCCTCACAAACAGCATGAGACCTTGTTGACACTCAAAAGTTACTCCAGAATCGCTACTGTGCTTTAAATTCACACCCTACTTAAATCATAGTTAACTTTCAACTATAGACACAGACAGCTTTCTTTGTAGAGAGAAATAAATTAGATTTGCCCGTGTTTTAAGGATTTGAGGTATTATTAAAACACACACATGGAAATGTGCTTAAAACATGACTTTAAAAAAACAAGTATCCCTTTTAATGTTTGTAAAGGGCTTTTAGACTCTCTGATTAAAAATATGCTGTGGCAAAACAGTCTTGTAATAAGACCAAACGCTTTTTGTATCAGGGACATTGGCTTTCCATTTGTGCTGCATAGCGCCTTTTTATGCAATGAAACAATTTTGCAATGTAATCTGCAGAATAACAAACACAAAGGTATAGGTGATAAAAAAAAGAAAAGGGGTGTGTGTGTGTGCAAGAAACCATCTATTTCTCAGACATCTTTTTTTCTATGGTGTGTGTGGTTATAGCCGTGTCAGTCCTAGGAGACAAGGTCAGCGAGGTGATACTTTTCATTGGACCAATTTCTGTTGCTGAGAGAGAGAAGCTCTCCCCTCCCCGGAGTCTCTAACGTTTTGTGTGTGTTGGCTATACCAGGTGCTGTATATCACAGCTAGAAAGACGTTGGCTTTTCTGATTAAAGACCAATCTCTGGCAGGGCTATATGATGAAATCTGTAGTCTGCCTGCTTCCCCCACCCCAGAATGCTGATAAGGAAAGGGGAGTACCGGAGAGGACAGAGATGGAACAGCACAGTGCCTCTGGGGGTCTGCTGGTCTCTGCTGAGTCTTGGCTAGAAGCTGGATTAATGAGAAATGTGCTGTCTTTGTAGCATGCTAGGATAGCGTGTAATGGAAACGGCTTGGCTTTCCCTGAGACCAATTGCTCACAAAGACCGAGCCAAACCGCAAAGTCACCCGATGGGTCAGAAACGTGAGGGCTGCTTGCAGTGAGATGAGCTTCAGTGCTAACAAATTTAAAGTCAAGCACCTAGGAACAATCATTGGAAACCTTAGGACCTGTGCGCCTCGCTACCATTGATGGGTTCATCCTCACCACCTCCCTGGGAGGCAGGGCAGGATCCCCATTGCACAGATGGGGAATTGAGGCACAGAGACATCATGGTTTAGTCTCCACTGAAAAATGTCGCTGTTTTAACTATGCTGGTATAGTTAAAGGGGCAAAACCCCCCAGTGTAGATGCAGTTATGGTATAAAAGCATTTGTACCAGTATAGCTTTTTCTGATTCAGCGGCGCAAAATGAGTGATAGCGGTATAACTGGGTCTATGCAAAGGCTTTTAGGGATGTACGGTAACTCTATCTGCAAAAATCACCCCCCCAATCAGTGTGGCTGTGCCGCTAAAGCTTTGAGTGTCGACTGGGTCTAAGTGACTTATCCAAGGCCACCCTGGAAGTCGGTGGCGGAGCTGGGAATTGGACCCAGATCTCGTGGCGAAGGCTCTAGCCTGTCTTAGACAAGCTGTAGTGAAGGACAGTGTTGGAGAAGAAGGCCTCAGAGGAGAGAGTCTGAGGGAGCTGAGACTATAGCCTGGGAAGGAGAAGATTGAAGGAAGGCAGCTATAAACAACTTCCAAGGAGTGACGGGAGGGAACCGTTCGTCTCACAGAATAGTAGGAGCAGCAGGCTAAATGTGGTGGAGGGAGAAATCCGAGATGATAGCAAGACTAATGCTCGTAGCCATAGCAACTGGAGGTTGGGATGGACTCGCCAAAGGGAGTTGAGACAACTGGGCCCTGATCCTGCTCACGCTGAATTCAGTGGCAAAGCTCCCATTGTCCCCCGTGGGTGCAGGGTTATGACCTGTCATGGCAGACACCAAAGAGGATGGGATGTTAATGTGACCAAGTGTAACTTACCTGTCCAGGAACTGGGGAGGTGTAAGGTAAATAGTATTTTAAAGACCCTTGTTATGTTTTATAGCACACACACAAGGAAGTTAGATAAAAACGTAAATACTCTTGCTGGAAGGTTGCAACATAATGTAACTTTATTTTTCAGAATTCAGAAAGAACGACACATGAACCCCAAAACAGGAGAGACAAAACAGGCTGCTCCCTAGGGGCAAGGAGGCATAATTTTCCAGCCTGACTCTCATCACAAGCTTCACTCTAGAGCCCTATAGCCTGCTAGCAAGACCAGGAGCCCCTTCTCCCCTTAAAATGATAGCTTGCAAATCCAGCATGGTCCTCAGGACACCACAAATATATAGTTTAAATGAAAATATCCACATCCACCCAGATTCGCCAACCCACACGAATGTATTGCTGACACCAGGGCTGATTCTAGCTGAAGGGCTTTTAAAGACCAAGGGCCTCTCAATAAGCATAGTCAAAGGAGCTTCACTGATTTACACCAGGTGATGATTTGGCCCCAAATGTTCTCCTCGTCACTGGTGCAGTTTACACTTTTGACATTTCTCTTGCCTCGGATCATGAAAACAGCCCAGTCGGTCTCACTTCGGTTTCCCATCAGTTACGCTCTCTGGTTCTCACCTGTTAACAGGAAAAGTTGGTTGTCTAATGAAACTGTTTCCACTGGGATGGGAGACAATTTCCTGGGAACTTTTCTATGCATTTTATATGTTGGACCAAGTCTGAACTGACGAGGTCCCTTTATTTAAAATAATGAATAATTAAAGAACAATCGGGAAAACAGAACTCCCTGGTTGCAGGGCAGAGAACGCCACGAGAGCACGTTCCCTCTCCAGGGATGCATCCGGTTCCTTTGCAGCAGAAGACAGTGCACACAGCTTTACTGTGGCCACAGATCTCGCCTGGGCTCAATCCTTTCCCCCACTGAAGTCCATGGGAGCCTTGCCATTGACTTTGTAGGGAGCAGGATGGAGCTGATCAACATCCGGCGCCTTCCTCGTCCCTCAGCGGTTTAGAACCGTTTCAGTACGCGTGGTGAACTTTGGCTACGGGCTGTGTGGTTGGCAGGTTGTGCCCAGAGCTCTCTGTTTGAGAGGCATGTTTCAGTATTTCCAAACTACCTCCCTCTGCTGGCTGGAATCAGAATGGCCCAATAATGTCATACGCCCTATACTGCCAGCAGAGAAAGAAGAGTCCCTTTTAGCTCAAGTAGTGGGGCTGGTGCTTTTGGGACAGGAAGATCAGTTCTGTGACTTCTGTCCCCACAGTGAGCAACATCCACACAGCTGTGTGCTCCTGGGTGGGCCTGGTTTTGCTGCACTATTTCCAGACGTGAACATTGTATCCCAAGCAATCAAGTGCAGATGAACAACTATTAATATTCTCAGGCTTTTTTTTCCCCAGTTGTGCTTCAGCTACAACTTACTTTTCTGTCTTCCTATTTTCCCTTTGACGGCAGATGTTCCTGGAGAAGTACGGCTACTTTGATGAGCCAGCTCCTAGTGGACCCACTTCTGAGCAGTTCGCAGAAGCAGTGAGGTAAGAATCTTCCTTTCTGGAGAAATTTCAAATGCAACAAACCAAAATCCCCATCCAGCCCCTGGCTTCTGGGTCGTGTGAGCTGTACCCTGACCTTAGGTAGGGTTGTCAACTTTCTCCTCACACAAAACCGAACACCTTTGCCCCGTCCCTTTGCCGAGGCCCCGCCCCACCCACTCCACACCCCCGCCCTCCTTTCGCTTGCTCTCCCCACCCTCCCTCACTCGCTCATTTTCACCAGGCTGGCTCAGGGGGCCAGGGTGTGGGAGGGAGTGCGGGCTCCAGCTGGGGTGCAGGTTCCGGGGTGGGGCCAGAAATGAGTTCAGAGTGCGGGAGGGGGCTCCCGGCTGAGGCAGGGGCTTGGGACATGGGCAGGGGGTGTGAGGGCTCCAGCTGGGGGTGCAGACTCTGGGGTGGGGCTGGGGATGAGGGGTTTGGGGTGCAGGGAGGGGTTGAGGGCTCCGGCTGGAGGTGCAGACTCTGGGATGGGGCTGGGGATGAGGTGTTTGGAGTGCAGGAAGGAGCTCTGGGCTGGAGCTGAGGGGTTCAGAGGGCAGGAGGGGGATGAGGGCTGGGGCAGAGGATTGGGGCACGGGGTGGGGGGGTGTCAGGTATGCAGGCTCCAGGCGGCGCTTACCTCAAGCAGCCGCCATGTCCCCCCACTTCCGGCTCCTACATGGAGGCGCGGCCTGGCGGTTCTCCGCGCTGCCCCGTCCACAGGTGCCAGCCCCGCAGCTCCCATTCGGGGGATGACATGGCAGCTGCTTCCCAGGAGCCACGCGGCATAGAGGCTAGCAGGGAGCCTGCCAGCCCCGCTGTGCAGCACCGCCAACCGGACAGTCAGTGGCGCTCACTGGAGCTGCCGGGATCCCTTTTCAACTGGGCGTCCTGGTTGAAAACCGGACACCTGGTCACCCTAACCTTAAAGTCTCTTCCCAGCAAAGGTCTTTTCCTGTGCCCTGTCTAGCTTCTAAGCAGGCAAAAGCACAGCTGGTTGTTGTAAAATACACAGCCGCATGCCCAGTTCCCAGCAGTGATGCGCTGACCTGCACCATTCAGCCCAGTATCTTACTGCACAGATTCGTTTGCCTTTTATGGCCTGGTTAGAATAATATCTGCAGCAATGCTGCAGTTCGTGGCTGGCTGGAAGATTTCATGACTGCCTGGGATGACAGCTGCACTTATAATAACAACACCACCTGGTCCGTCTATGGTGCTTTTCAGCAGTAGATCTCAAAGCACATTACAGGAGGCCAGTATCATCCCCCCCATTTTGCAGATGGATAAACTGAGGCACAAGACATGAGTTGCCCAAGGTCACCCAGCGGGCCAGGAGTAGAACCCACATCTCCTGAGTGCTAGTCAGGTGCTGTGTTCGCTAGGACACACTTTCTCTGTTCTCTCATACGCTGGCGTAGAGGGGCCATAGATCCCGAGGCCAGAAGGGTCCATTGTGATTGCAGGATAGGTTGTCTCCCGGGAGCTGTGCTCTTCCTTGGGCTTTCGTTAACAGATTAATGCCAGGGGCGGGCCTCCCACCCCAGCGCATCCTGGTGGATTGTGTGAGGTGCCACGGAGAAGATTGCCCTTTCCGAGGGAGCCTGGCGCCAGAGAGTTTTCCCTCCCTTCCCCAGGTGCCAAGCATATGAACATGAGCAAGAGGGGAGTTTCACGCTAGTAAAATGGCATCAGCCGCCAAGGCAAAAGCTGTATCGACCTCTGGCTGCATTGCGTTAACAGCCCCGGGAGCCTGTACTGCAGCAGATGCAGCAAGAGACGTGTGGCACCCAGGAGTGCTGGGAGCTGGCTGATTTTATTTGCCTGGGCCCAATCCCCTGACAGGCCGGGGACAGGGTTACCAAAGGTTAATATGCCCTCACGTGGCAAGGGTCAGTGTGTGCTGACTCCTATTCCAGCTCCCCTGGGCCACGCTCTGATCTCGGAGACGCCTGTGCGCCCTCGGGTTACTGCATTGACTTCAGTGCATGTGCCCCAGTCTGATTAAAATCCATTCAATCCCTGGCCTTCCCTGCTAAGTCTGCCAGCTGGAGCCAACTGTGCTTCTCACCTGAATGTGGATACCTGCCTGTGAGAAACGGAACTGGGATGCGCCGACTCATTTTAGCATGGCAGGCAGTGTGGTGCAGTGGTTAGAGCACCGGCCTGCGCGTCAGGAGGCCTGGGTTCTAGCCCAGGCTCTGCTGTTGCATTCTCTGCTCCGTGCCTCAGTTTCTCCTCTGTGCAGTGTGGGTAACCACATCTATAAACAGCTTTCAGATATGTGGATGACAAGTGCTGCATCCTGCTCCCAGCACAATGAAAGCTTTGCCATAGAACTCAGTGGGCCTGGGATCTGGCCTTATAGGTGTCGAGCACTATCATTTCCCATAATGCACCAATGCCAGTGGCTCTTCTGTGTGAACCAGTGATTGAGGGCTGGGCGGCTCCAGGGCTTGCCATCATTCTGCGTGGCCCTTCAGTTCCCTGCTGTCTCGGACGTTTCTTCCCCTTCTTTCTCAGGGAGTTCCAGTGGGTGACCCACCTGCCGCTCAGCGGGGTCCTGGATACTTCCACGGTCCACCAGATGAACCGGCCGCGATGTGGTGTGAGTGATGCAGAAAGCCACGCTGCCTGGGCCGAGCGGGTGCACGCCCTGCTCTCCGGCAGACGGGCCAAGACGAGACGCAGGAAGCGCTATGCGCAGCAGGGTAGGTGCTTTCGCTGTTCACTGAGATTGTCATGGACCGAGTGCAATAATGCAGGCTGCTGGCCAATAAAACCTGGGTGCTTGCCCAGGCTACATGTGATTGAACTTTTACATACTGTGACTTGATTCCCAGAGCTCCTGTAACTTGGCTGAGGTGCTGGTAGCCTCTCCTAGCAAAACAAGAGCAGGAGAAGACCTAGTAAGTTACCTCGTCCCGCTCCTGCCTAGGAAACTGCCTGAAGATGGGCCCTTCTGCTGAGTTTTACCCATTCTTTGGCACATCTGACCTCAGCAACAATTAGAGCTGATTGGAAACTGAAATTTCTGTTCCATGGGAAATTCTGAAATTTAGATTCTTTTCAGGGCTGTCAAGCGATTAAAAAAAAGTAATCGTGATTAATCGCGCTGTTAAACAATAACAGAATAGCATTTGTTTAAATATTTTGGGATGTTTGCTACATTTTCAAATATATTGATTTCAATTACAACACGGAATAGAAAGTGTACAGTGCTCACTTTATATTTATTTTTTATTACAAATATTTGCATGGTAAAAAACAAAAGAAATAGTATTTTTCAATTCATCTCATACAAGTACTGTAGTGCAATCTCTTTATCATGAAAGTTGAACTTATAAATGTAGAATTATGTCCAAAAAAACCCCCTGCATTCAAAAATAAAACAATGTAAAACTTTAGAGCCTACGAGTGCATTCAGTCCTACTTCAGCCAGTCACTCAGACAAACAAATTTGGAGATTTGCAGGAGATAATGCTTCCCGCTTCTTGTTTACAATGTGACTTGAAAGTGAGAACAGGCGTTCGCATGGCACTGTTGTAGCTGGCGTCGCAAGATATTTACATGCCAGACACGCTAAAGATTCATATGTCTCTTCATGCTTCAACCACCATTCCAGAGGACATGCATCCATGCTGATGGTAGGTTCTTCTCGATAACGATCCAAAGCAGTGCCGACCAACACATGTTCATTTTTATTTTCTGAGTCAGATGCCACCAGCAGAAGGTTGATTTTCTTTTTTGGTGGTTCGGGTTCTGCAGTTTCCGCATCTGAGTGTTGCTCTTTTAAGACTTCTGAAAGCATGGTCCACATCTCGTCCCTCTCAGATTTTGGACCGCACTTCAGATTCTTAAACCTTGGGTTGAGAGCGGTAGCTGTTTTTAGAAATCTCACAGTGGTACCTTCTTTGCATTTTGTCAAATCTGCTGTGAAAGTGTTCTTAAAATGACCATGGGCTGGGTCATCATCCGAGACTGCCATAACATGAAATATATGGCAGAATGCAGGTAAAACAGAGCAGGGAACATACAAGTCTCCTCCAAGGAGTTCAGTCACAAATTTAATTAACACATTTTTTTTAACGATCATCATCAGCATTGAAGCATGTCCTCTGGAATGGTCCTGAAGCATGGAGGGGCATATGAATGTTTAGCAGATCTGGCACGTAAATACCTTGCAACTCCAGCTACAAAAGTGCCGTGCGAATGCCTATTCTCACTTTCAGGTGACATTGTAAATAAGAAGCAGGCAGCATTATCTCCTGTAAATGTAAACAAACTTGTTTGTCTTATCGATTAGCTGAACAAGAAGTAGGCCTGAGTGGACTTTGTTTTGTTTTTGAGTTTAAAGATAAAGAGATTGCACTATGATACTTGTATGAAGTGAATTGAAAAACACTGTTTCTTTTGTTTATAATTTTTACAGTTCAAATATTTATAATAAAAATAATAAAGTGAGCACTGTACACTTTGTATTCTGTTGTAATAGAAATCAATATATTTGAAAATGTAGAAAAACATCCAAAATATTTAATAAATTTCAATTAATTTTTTAATCACGATTAACTTTTTTGAGTTAATCGTGTGACTTAACTGCGATTAATCAACAGTCCTAATTCTTTTTTTTTCCTTGTCCTGAATCATAAGGAAAAGCCAAACTTCCCCATGGAACAAAAATTCCAAAAAAACTCTGTTTGGGAGCATCAAATTGTTCCATTTCGCTGATGTTGAAACACTTCATTTTGGTAATGTCAAAACATTAGAATGTAATTAAAAGTATTATAATAAATATAATATATTATAATACTAAAAGAATATTTAATGCAATATAAATCTCTAAACAAATCGAAATTATAAATCCGAAATGAAACATTTGCATCTTATCAAAATGCAACATTTTGACTTTCTCAAAATGAGAGCCCATGATGATTTATTTCAACGTATTCCTTATTGAAACTGACATGGTCCCATGAAATATTTTGATTTTGACAAAGCTGCATTTTCCAATAGAAAATTCTCCTTTTGGAAATTTTTTGACCAGATCTAGCAAACCCTGAGATCCTGTTATTTATCATCTCCGCACGTCCCGCTATGTCTGTTTTAAATTACTCTGGCAGCCACTACAAGCGTCCAGCTCTAGGCTTGGCTGGGGTAGTTGGATGTATCTTTTATTTGATTCTTTTCCTGGCTGTACTGCAGTAATTTTACACTTGGAGACGAGGGGGCAAGAAGATAGAATGATCTTTTCTCCCTTTCAAGGACATTTGAACGCATCTGTCTGCTAAGTATAATTACACCTATTGGACCATGATATCCCTGATCAACATCAAGGAAATAGCTGCCCAAAATTAAAATTGTGTGACTGGGATCCAGGCTTGTTAGTGAGAAGAACTTTTGGAAAACATGTATCTGCCTGGTCCAGCCTTTTGGAGGTTAATGGCTGAGCCGGTGCTGAGTTGATCCCGGCACTAGGATTGTTTGGAAGGAATCGCACTGAACATTCACTCTGAAAATTGTCCCAAGTTTCTCTCCACAGACAGTAGCTTACAAAGACACTGCTGTAAATGACTCTTATTTGGCATTGTTCTCCGTATTGCAAGTTCATGCCGGGCAGGTTCTGTTCGATCTCTTTTACTGTCGTATCTGAGCATCTTCCAGCTGTGCATGAAGTAACATGGGTAACCTCTGGCATGCGTCGTTCATTCCTGCCTGGGGGGAGCGGGGTGTGTGCTGTGGAGTGGCTTGTTTGAATAGGGTTTGGTTTTGCTTCAAATGTCCAAGCAAATGTGTTTGTATCTGAGAAGGCAGGTCAGAGAAATGCCCCTGGCACTTGGAGTGGAAGCGGGTAAAGTTTGTGAGGGCCCTGTGGGAGTTAAGATTTACAATTTTTATTAAAGCTAATGTTAAAAAAGTTATATCGTACATAGGTTGGGAAAAGAGAGTCTGTACATCTGGGTGTAGTGCTTAGATTATCCACAAATACAAAGTTAGTTTTGTTAATGTCATATGCTACATAGAGTACCTAATCAGCAATAACCCAAAGTTAGCTGACTAGATTTAACAATACAGGTTGGATATTGGAATCCAAATGACTCATGAAAAGTTGTATGGAGATTTGGTTGTGCAAAGCAAAATATATCAATGAGTGGAGATTGTCCCTCAGTAATTGAGAATTAGGTTGGTTTTCCATTTAGAAAATACAATCCACGAGGAAAGTATTTGTTACTTTCCTGACTGCGCTCAATATCCCTCGTGGTATTGCCGATGTCCGGTGATGTGTTCTATGTAGATCTCCCTCGACCACCTGATGGCATCTGACACCACGAGTTGCTGCATCAGCCAAGCGTAGCGTTAAACGATTCCACATTCTCTCAGCACTCGCTTGTTACTGGGGCTCCATGCGCCTAAGGCTCAAACAATCAGTCTATGGGTCTGGACCTGGTAACCCTTAGGTCTCAAGGTGTCGGCCAGAGGGGCATATTTCTCTACCTTTCGAGCTCGGGCATGGTGGAAGGCCGGGGTCCTGTTCTCGAAGGACACTCTAACATCCACCATGATGATCTTCTTCCAGTCCTCGTTGGTGACGACGGTGTCCGGTCGCAGTTGGCTGTGGGTTCTGGGGATATATTCTCAGACTGGCCCCTGAGGATGCTCTGTCTCCTGCACAGATGAGTTTGACCCTTATAACAGAAAGTTCCTCAGTGCCTGAGGCATGGGGTCAACTCTGGACCCCGTTCTGAAATTTGGTGATTCTTTTTTTTCTTTTAAGCAAGATAACTAATGCACTGGTGCCATCTCATTGTGAAAGCCAAGTGGAGATAAGGCACAGGTAGATTTTCCTACAGTGTAGCTATTTGAGATCAACGCGGTTCCCCCACCCAGAGATGACCTTGCTGGGCTACATCACAATAGCCTTATCTGCATTAGGATTATGGCAGCCTATTTATCTCGCTGTAAAATAAACATCTTTTCTGGCAGGGAAGACACAGGTCCTGGATCCAGGCCACTGAGTGCCCTGAAGATAAGGACCAAGACCTCTCATTGTTTCTAGCTCGCTCAGGGAAGGTGGCTTGGAGGAGGGGAAATTAAGGCAGGCTGGGCACCTCTCTGGGACTGATGGCTACTTAGGCCAGGTTTGGAGGTTCTCTTTTAGGGCGACTTCCAACAAAACCACAGTCCTTAAAACTGGACGAGTGCCCCTACCAGGAATAACAATGGGCACAATTTTCAAAGGGGGATGCTTAAGGGCACCTGAATCAAAGTGCCTCCATTTTCAAAGTCCCTGAGCAACTGCAGCTCCCATTGAAATCAGCGGGCGTTCCAGATTTGCATTGCCTCTGAACGTCAGGATGCTTTGCCCGAGGTGCCTGTGTTTGAACACAGGGGTTTGCGCTTCCCATCAGAGACTCTCAAAGCGCCTTGTGAGGAGGAAAGCACCGTCAGCAGTCTGGGTGTGTGTCTGTCTGTTGAGTTAATTGCTTCAGACCGTCTGGTCATAAATTCGTCGCTACAGGCTGGATTTGCCTCTGAGCTGGGCACGCCTAGCACCAGGCGAGTCAGCACCGTCACACCCATTTACCCGGCCCCTCGTCTCCCGTCAGCTGCCTTCCAAATACGCCCGTCAGTAACATGCTTTGTGAGGAGAGCGGGCTGGGCGCAGCTGTGCCTGGGACATGGGAAAAGTTAATGAGCGATTAGATAAGTGCCAGTGACATGTCTGCATCTGTTTTAGCGGCTGAGGCTGATGGTGGGGTGGGGAATGTTCCCCAGAGGCAGCACTTTCCCATACGCAGCTGGTTTCCCTACAACAAAACGTGACTCTTCTTCTCATCTTTCCGACAAACTATCTTGGCAGGGCTCCATGGAGATAAGACGGAGCATTTGTAGGCAGGGGGCGGGGAAGCGAACAGGATTTAGGCAAGGCAGGGACACGGAGAGGGAGTGGGCTGCAGAGGAGAAGGTGCTGGGAGGAGAATGCTAAAGAAGAGAGACCCGGAGATGGACAAGAGCAGGTCCATGCAGTCAAGGGGGGTGATTTGGAACAGGATCCTGGAATGACTCCAGAGCCACGGGCAGGGGTGAAAGTAACTTAAAGGACTTACTGGTACACAGGGCTGGGGTCCTGGGAAGGGGCGGGGCCTCAATTGGAAGGGGCGGGGCCTTGACTGGAACAGGCAGGGACTTTAAATCCCCACGCCCTTTAAATCGAGTCTTGGGACACTTTACAGATCATGTATAACAATCTTTCCATTCTTCACTGAAAGGCAGCCACCTCTAGGGTGGAGGGCAGCAGCCATCATGGTGTGGAGGGAGAGGAAGGATTGGCAGGGAACCCTTACACGTATGAGATCTTCAGTGTACATGGAGACTAGAGAGGCCCTTATCTGACAGACCCATGCGCAGGGAGCTGCAGGGAATCCCAGTGTGTCTGCCTTGCAGGGCTCCAGGCATTTCATATTTGGAGCTCAGCCCTGAGGTGGATCAGGAATTGGAAAGCTGCGGAATCCATGGCGCCTTGAGAGGAAAACCTGGCACAGAGAGGCGCGTTCTTCCCTTGCCAAAGGGTGTGTGAACCCGGTTAGCCTGGCGGTGGCAATGTAAATGAAGAGGCTTTTTGGTCTCTTGGTGTCTGGGGACAGCTGGGCCCAGCTGGGCGATGCCAGCAGGACGGGGGGTGAATTGTGCAAACACCACGTAACCTGCTGGGTTCTGTGAGTGCCCCCAGAAACTTGGGGCCTGATGCTGCCTGATGCTGGCCACCCCAGGGACTGTGCAGCGGTGAAAGCGGAAGGAAAGAGGAGGGGGAGCTGTGGGTGGGTCACTGCTAACCCCAAGCCAGGGAGAGGCCACTGCTGTTAGCTGGGCCTCCCTCTGCTCCCACTTAATCTCACCCCTGCTTCAGCGGTGGCCTCGAGGATCAAATTCTGCCCTTGGTGATGCACATGGAGTCAACGGTTGTGTGCATCTGAGACCAGAGTCTGACCGCTGGGTCCAATCCATCCACTGAAGCCAGTGGCGTCACTCGGGGATGGACTTGGCCCAGGGACGTCTAAGGGCACAACTGAGACTAAACCCACAAGAGAAGAGAGATGCAGCGCGGGAGAAATCATCTCCCTAGAGCCATAAACCGTCTTCCCTTCCCACCCCCGTCTGAGTCCTTCCAAGGGGAGGGAGTTGGGGAGGGAGAGCCCCTAAGCGGGGCAATCCGAGTGAGGGGGCGAAGCTTCCAGCATGGCTAGAGTGGAGGAAGTGGGCGAGGGGAGACACGGATTCCTCAGCTGGCTCTATCAGACCAGCTTCCTCGCGGGTGGAATGGACCAAAGCCAGGGAGGATGCTAAGGGATCAGAGTAGAAAACAGAACCATCCAGGAAGCCCTGCCAGATGTTCCCTGTCTGATCCCTGGTGATCCTTCCTTTTCCTCTCCCTTTATTATCGTCATTATTTATTTCTGTTGTGATTGTGCCTTGGGCCCCATTGTGTTAGGTGCTGTACAGACACAGCAAAGAGATGGTCCCTGCCCCATAGATATTACAGTCTAATCCCATTACAACTGCAAGCCTCTGCTGAGCCTTCCCAGCCTGTTAGGGGATGTTGTGAAGGCCAAGACTATAACAGGGTTCAAAAAAGAACCAGATAAATTCATGGAGGACAGGTCCATCAATGGCTATTAGCCAGGATGGGCAGGGCTGGTGTGCCTAGCCTCTGTTTGCCAGAAGCTGGGAATGGTGATGGGGATGGATCACTTGATTCCCTGTTCTGTTCATTCCCTCTGGGGCACCTGGCATTGGCCACGGTCAGAAGACAGGACACTGGGCTAGATGGACCTTTGGTCTGACCCAGTGTGGCCGCTCTTCAGTGGGTTGGGGCCAGTTATTGCTTTCTGAACCCTTGAGGGTTCTCGTTTGGGTACCAATGTATCGAGTGGACGGGGGGGTCTGCGTTCAGTGAGGCTGGACTGAGCGTCCCAGGAAGGATGTGGGGCGACAGGGGCAGGATGAAATAGAGGCAGAAATGGCAAACTCTCAGTCCCCTGCCAAGGAGCGTGGCAGGGTTGTTGGAGACTGGTGTGTGTTGGAGGCTGGTGACGGAGGTGAACTGATGCACCAGGGTGGCACTCGGGGCAAAGTTCACAGCATACGCCCAAACCGAACCACGTGTGCGGGAAGCTTGCAACCGGACACCACTTTATTTCTCAGAATTCAGGACCATGCCACACAAGAGCCCCAGAGCCGAGAGAGAGAAAGCAGGCTGGGCCCAGAGACAGAGTGGCACTGCTCACGCCAGCTGGCTTTCTGCTGGCTCTGACCAGACCCTCTGACTGCATGCGTCTCTCCCAAGCCCCCTAACCCGCAAGCGGGGTCAGGAACAACCTCCCCAAACACTCCTAGGGCAGAGTTCCCAGTCTGTGGAGTGTGCTCCGCTAGGGGGGCACAGAGAACCATTCAGGGGGGCACAGCTGGGGCCAGGGCCAGCCCCCATGGTGGGCTGGGCAGGGAGCGCCACCCAGCTCTGCTCCTGGCCCCAGCTGCTGGCTCTGTGCCTTTAATTCTCCTGCCGGCCCTGTGCCCGGGGCTCCACACCCATCCCCAGCTGTGGCCCCAGCTTCGGCCCCCTTAGCCCTGTCCGCATCCCCCCTCCCAAAGCCATGGCCCCGCTCCCGGCCCCAGCTCCGGGGTCGGGGAAGGCGCGGACAGGGGTAAGGAGGGGCACGAAGTAAAAAGTTTGGTGACCCCTGTCCTAGGGGATTGCTGGCAGCATGTTTGCCAGTGTGGGCAGACAGAGATGTGCTCGATTTGTTTGAGCTAGTGCATTAAAAATAGCAGCGTAGCCGGGGTAGCACCAGTGGCAGCTCTGGCTAGCCGCCCGCGTACATACCAAGGTGGGCCGGGTGGATTTGCACTCAGGCAGCGAGCCCGAGCGGCCGTCTGCGCTACCCCGGCTACGCTGCTATTTCTAGCTTGAGCAGAGCTAGCGCGGCTGTCTACATGTGCTGTGTAGACGTGTCCTGAAGGGGATAGCTTGCAATTCCATCACAGTCCTCGCTGGAACGAAAAACCGAAACGGTTCCATTCGGAGAATGTCCCGTTTGGACATTCTTGAAACATTTTCCCCATGTTCTCCCCCCCCAGCCCCCCATTGAATGTCCTCACAATTGAGAGGAAATGGCATTTCCCTAAGGAAAACTCTAGACATAAACATTTTGCCTGACTCTCCTGGCCAGTCCAGCTGCAATTTCCAAGCCTGTTGAAACCACGTAAGTAGTCTTATTGCTAGCTGCATTGGTACTTGGCGGCACATACACTGGTGTTTCTCCCCACTCCTCCCCTCACAACCCGTGCTCCTGCGTGTGTGGACAGCCGATTGCTCGGTGCAGTCTCCATCACTGGCCATTTTTAAATCGAGATCAGCTGCCTTTCGAAAAGATCTGCTCTCGTTCCAACCGGAATTCGTCTGGGGCAGTTCTCGGGAGGTCAGACCCGATGGTCAGGTGGTCCCTTCTGGCGTTAGAATCTATGAATTGTGCTGACGTGTGGCGGGGAAGGGGAAGAGAAGCCGCACAGCCCTGCCATGTGATCCTCCCGGGGGAACTGCCGCGAGTGGCTGTGGCAGGACAAAGAGTGATTAGGCTCCGTGGCTGGGAAGCCAGACCCTCCAGAAGCGTTCTGCGCAGCTCATTGTTTATCCTGCTTTCAACAGGAAGCCGTCTGTCTGAGCCGGGGGCGAGCTTTGTTGGAGAAAGGGGAACAGTCGAGATGGGATCTTCTGTTAGGCGACGGTCTCACCCGTGTGCTCTGCAATGCCAGCTCCCGATTACAACATGCTGCGGATAAAACGCTGTTGCATTGTGTAGTGTAGACTGGACCTAACCATGTTTTTAACCCCATTCCAAACCGGGGTCAGACTGGGGCTGGTTCTCTGCAGCAAGATGGAGCCGTGTTTGGCATGGCAGGGGACAGGTCTGTGGCCGTGCTAATTTAGGCACCGGACAAGCACACCACAGACTGCACCTGCTCCCTGAATCCTTCCCTGCCTTTGTGCGCCCTCCCTCCAGCCCTACAGAATCCTTACCCTCCCGAGGGGGGGAACCATGGAACTGAGCCGCTGGTCACTTCACACAGCAGCATCGGGAGGTCCTGGCTTGGCTGCTGGAGTGAGAACAGGGCCCCATCTTCTGGGCACCTCCCCATAGTGTTCAGAGTAGCAGCCGTGTTAGTCTGTATCCGCAAAAAAAACAGGAGTACTTGTGGCACCTTAAAGACTAACAAATTTAAGGTGCCACAAGTACTCCTGTTTTTTTTTTTCCCCATAGTGTGTGTTCCCTGATGTTTGCAGCCCCAGCCCTGGTTTGCCTTTGCGATAGGGGACTGGGCTTGTTAGAAAGGCGCGGCCTGTCACCCGCTTTAATCGCCTCGGTGCCAGCCCCAGACGTTTATTTGCCTGTGCCCGCAACAGGAGAAAGAGCGTCTGGAGGTATCTGCAACGAAGCCCTGAAACTGCCTAGGCAGGCTTTGGAAGCGCTGGCCTGTCAAAGGAGATTAGCTGTGAAAAAGCCCTGCACGAGCCCAGCCGAGATAACCAGGAGGCAATGGGCACCCCACCGGGGGAAAACCCATCCGTCCCTTTTCCTAGACCCCATCGCTCGCTCTGCTTTAGCTGCGGGCTGCTCTGGCCTGGCTGTCCCAGAATGCACAGACGCAGGGGCTGGTCCAGGTTTTATTCCACTGGAACCCACTGGCTTCGCTGGAGTCGCTCCTGATTCGCACCAGCGCACGTGAGATCCAAATCCTGCCGGCGGCCTTTAGGGGCAAGAGGGGGCCGCAGCGATGTGCCTGGTGGCTGCTCAGTTGGAAGGGGCTGATGCTAAGGGATGAGAGGGACGTATTCCACCACCGCAACCTGAACCAGCTGCCTGAACCAGCTGGATCAAGGCCCAGATCCTCAAAGGTAGTTAGGTGCCTACCTCCCATGGGAGTTAGGTCCCTAAAATACCTCTGAGGATCTGGGCCCCAGTTCCCATTGTTGTACCAGAGTGAATAATGACCGGGCCACTGAGGGAATTTCTCTGGCTGTGACCGAGGCAGATTCAGACCAATGTTGTAAATGACTCTGTCCTTTCCCTGTCCTGCCCCACCCCTGAGCATTTGGCTTAAACTCGCTGCCGATGTCTCTTTAAAGTAGCATCTCCTTAGGGTTGTGCAATCTTGCATTTTGGGCTCCCGTGCCGTCGGGGTCATGCATTATGTCTGTTCTCCGCCCAAGTGATGCTGGCAGCAGAAGGCTCAGGAAAGTCCACTTCGGTGTTTAAAAATCCCTTGCTCTCAATTGCATTTGACAGTTTATACCAGGTGTAGAATGCTTTGCGCCTGTGGCCGCGTTCCAACCAGTAGAGGTGCAGACATTCTCCTGGGTGATGCCCCATAAGGCAGAGTTATGTGAAGCATTTCCGAATGCGCAGTTCCCATGTCCTGCAGCCAGCTGGTTATTAATGCTGGCACATATAGCCTAGGCCACTCAGCCCTTATGTAAATCACATGTGGAACCAGGAATCCCCCCACCCCCATAACTGACAGTAAATGCTTCTCGTCCTTTGGCTTTTGCATTTGTCTGTATAGAATTCCTCGGTTGCTTGGGAGTAATGAGCCAGCCCCACAGCTGGTGCAGAGCAGATTCGGTCCATTGATGTTCATAGATCCATTTCCTTAATGGTGCTACACTGTGCGTCTGAGAGGAAGGATGGCCTAGTGGTTAGGGAACTACCTAGAATTTGGGAGACGTAGGTTCAGTTCCCTACCCTGCTACAGACTTCTTGTGTGACCTTGGGCCGATAATTTAGTCTCTCTGTGTCAGTTCCCCAGGGATAAAATGGGGATTCTAGCACTGCTTTCCCTCATAGGGGGTTGTGAAGATAAATGTATTGTGAGATGCTCAGCTACCACAGTAAGGGGTGGCTGGCTAGATGGACACTAGCCGAGGATGTAGCTAAGTATGTGGCTAAAACGCTATGAAACTACATTGCAATGGACAACGTAAAGTGTCTTGTAATAGAACCGAAAGAAATCATGATGCCAAATTTAGAACATGCTCATAGATTCCCAGACCAGAAAGGACCATTGTGATCATCTAGTCTGACTTCCTGTCTAGCTCAGGCCAGAAAACGGCCCCAGAATTATTCCTAGAGCAGATCTCCTAGAAAAACGTCCAATCTTGATTTAAAAATGGCCAGTGATGGAGAATCCACCACAACCCTGGGTAAATTGATCCTGTGGTTAATTCCCCTCACTGTTAAAAATGTACACCTTATTTCCAGTCCAAATTTGTCTAGCTTCAACTTCCAGCCGTTGGATAGTTTTGTACCTTTCTCTGCTCGGTTGACAAGCTCAAGAAGTGTAGTTCTAAGTATAATGAGAACGTGAAACCTCTGAGGTTCCAGGTCCACTTGGTGCCGGCAAAATGCAAGTTTGATCCTGCTGAATGTTTTAGCTAGTTCTTATCCCCTGCCATCCTAGTATTGTAATAGGGCAAGGAAAATGCATTCACCTAGGCCTCTTTGGGGCAGATCCTCTGCTGCTGTAAATCAGTGCAGCTCCTCTACAATCTAGTTTACTTAGCACAGTTTCACTATGTTAGAAATGTAATTAAAAAAAAAATCCTTTAGAAACACAGAGGTTGGAACTCAGAGTGCGGGGCGGAGGAATGTGCATGAGACTGCACAAAACATCAGGCAGTCTGAACCCCGGTAGGACTCCCCCTCTCCAATGCAAATTTCCCCCCAGATATTCTGGTCTCTACAGCTGGTGGTTCGGATTTAAACATTTTATTAAGATGATTTTTTTTTTTTTAAAGTGAATGGTACAGAACTTAAGCATAGAAGTTTCTGGTTATCAGGGAATAACGTACAGATTATTGAGGGGATCGGTTTAAGATCGGGTGGCGTAAGGAATACATAATCTGCAGTATCCTCGATTGGGGGTAAAAGGTTGATGGGGCGAAGTACAGACCTTGAGATATGAGGGTATGATGTTCATATGATGGCTGTGTTCGGGTGTGGAGTATAATGAGTGGATATGATGATGAGGATGGACTGACCCTCATTTGGTGAAATTTAATGTTCAGGGAGTTTATGGTTCCAGTTCGTATGATCCAATGGAGAAAGTCTCTTGGAAACGGCTCTGCTTTCCCCACAACTGAGTGGAAACACGGAGGTTGCCGAGTGCTTTATGTTGGACACCTAGAAACCAAAGCCCGTTGACTTTTGAAAGAATAGCAATCCTTAGCTCTTATCGAGTGCTTTGCACCAGTAGATCTCAAAGGGCTTCGGAGCTGAGTCTCATTGTCCCCACAGTACAGATACCAGCCGTAACTTATCAGTTGTACGAGGGTAGCTCGGGGAGGTCCTGGTCAGGGATCAGGGTGCTGCACAGGCGTATAATGAAAAGATAGTCCCTGCCCCAAGGAGTTTACAATCTAAGCATGTATCAAGGGACAAAAGGTAAAGACAGAAGAGATGGGGAAGGTCAGGGGACCGTGAAAGGATCCTGTTTGATATAACAGGGCAGTGATCAGACCACTCTCTGTCTGGTTTCCCCATTTGTAATGGAGCCGGGCAGTGATTCTTACCTGTCTTGGAAAGCGCTGTTGGATCCGTGGATTAAAAACACGTTACACAAGTGCTAGTGCACCGGTGGAGGATGATTGTAAACGCTCCCGTGTTGCTTCTCAGCCTCAGCCAGCCTGCTGGGTTTGAAAAGCAGCATTGTTGCCTAATGACACCGTAGCTGATCTTAGCCCCATGGCCCAGCAGGGTGTGCAAGGAGAAACCTGCTCTGCAGAATTGGGTTTCACCTTTACTGGCCAATACCAAGAGCTGCCACTCTCACCCGGTGCTGCTGCCTGTGTGACCTTAGCTCAGTGGCCTCTGTTACACATTTTAATCCCGTTCCTTCCTGGGAACACATTTCAGACCCACCCATATGTTGTCCAGGAGTCGGAGCTTTGTGACCTAAACCTGACTTTCCGCATGTACAGATAAGTGACATGTGCCTGAAATCTCGCATTCCTTTTGGGCTGCCTTACCAGACACACCCCCAGCCTCTCCCATGTGTTTGAGGTCATTCCCCTTCCTGCATCGCTGCTATTTCGTTCCGCCTGCAGGGCAGCTGTTTTCAGCAGCAACCTTGTTTTCATTCACTGAAACCCACAGGCGGCAAAGCTAGTTATTGGGCCAGATCGGTAGCTCGTGTGAACCAATATAGATCCATTGACTTCAACAGAGCTGCACCCATCCACACCAGCTGAGGATCTGGCCCTCTATGCGCACTTACTCCGCTTGGCTTTGGGGGGCAAATGCCCTCGTTCCGGCTGCGTGTCCCACGTTCTCTCCTAACTTGATCAAAACACCCCTTGGCTTCAAAATGCTCAGCAATCCAGGAGCGCAGCTCCCTGGTGGGGGAGCCTGGGGTCTGAGTCGGTGGTGGTGTAAATGGAGGTGAGCGTTACACATTGGGGTGCGCATGTGCCAGTGGTGGTGTGACTTGCTCCAATTCATGGGCTCTCAGAAGAAGGGCGACCCGCCGGCTAGAAGGGAGGCGTGGCAAGAAAATCAAGAAGAGGGCGTGAGAGAGAGCCAGATCCTGATCTCGGTGTAAATCTGGAGTCACTCTGTTAAAGCCAGTGGAGTTCTTGCGGATGTGCCTCAATGCAACGGGGTTCAGCATACGGCCCAGACTGAGTTGGTTCTGCCAGCTGTTCTGTCCAGACTGCCTCCCTACGCCGTGGTATTTGCCCGCCTTCCACGTAAAATCAGTAGCAACTGCGAAGCCCCTAGTGGGCTCCATGGGGTCTACATACACTTGGGCTTTATCCTCCTCTTTGTTATTTGCATTATGGTAGCACCTGGGAGGCCCATGGTGCTAGACTCTCTGCCAACACATCACCAGGAGAAGGTCTCTGCCCCACAGAGCTTGCAATCAAAGTATCAGACTCCTCCTCTCGCTGGTGGAGCTGCTCCTGATTGGTGAGAGGAGAATCACGCCCACTAACACTCATGTCTAGGCCAAGTAGGCGCCAGGAGGGTCACAGGCATCATCCCTTACTTGGGCTCCTTCATCCCTCAGTCGGAGTCCCATCGAAGACAATGGGATTTACTGCAGGGATGATCTGCTCCATTATGTTTACAATACGCTGGCTAAGGGACAGACTAGGTCTGAGATTGAAGTGCATGGTCCTTTTCATCTCCTCGCTGCCCTGGGGTGCTCCATGGCATTGCCCATGATTGTTCCCTTGTCTGGCAAACCTTTGGGGCTTGTAGGCAATGGAGATCCTTGCTGCTGAGAAGAGGTTCAGTGAGGCCAAATCCTGGAGTAAATTCAAAGTAACCCCATTCAAGGCAGTGGAATTATTCCAGATGTATCCTCTCGTCCCTGAGATCTGAATTTTGCCTGGTGTGTGAACCGGAGGAGGTGTGTTGAGCTGAAAGAAACTTCAGATCAACAGGGCTGGATTCTGATCTCATTTACACCAATGCAAAACCAGAGTCACTCCATTAAAGGAACCTACTCCAGATTAACTCTGTTGTACCTGAGATCAGGATCTGTAGGATTCTTGAATGCACTGTTCAGTGGAGGTGAAGTATAGAGTGGGTTAGGGTGGATAGAGTGCTGGGTCAGGAGACAGGACACTTGCTTCTATTCCTATCTCTAACATGGGCAGATCACTTTTCTTCTCAGTGTCTCAATTTCCCCATGTGTAAAATGGGTATAATGATCCCACCCTTCCTTTGGAAGGTGCAGTGAGATCTGTGGATGGGAAACACGATGGAGACATAAAAGAAAACCCTCCCTCTTGCAGGTGGAAAGTGGTACAAGCGGCACCTAACCTACCGGATCGTGAACTGGCCTTGGTATCTGCCCCAGCACCAGGTGCGGCTGGCGGTGAAAGCAGCTTTCGATCTCTGGAGCAATGTCTCATCCTTGGTGTTCTGGGAGGTGCTGGACAGCCCTGCTGACATCCGCCTGGCTTTCTTCCATGGCGACCACAACGATGGACTCAGCAACGCCTTCGATGGGCCAGGTGCTAATCGCTCCCTCATCGTAAGCTTCTCTTTTACACCGAGGGCTCTTACCAGGCAGCAAGTGAGGGAGGGGGGGTGGAAAGGGGAAGAGGCTTGTGATCCTCCAGTGCCTCCCCCATGAGCAGATCAGCTTAGTGTCGCTGGCCAGGACTAGCGTGTGATGGCTGAAGGAGAAGGATGGGCCTGACACATATCATTCTGGGCTGTCCTATGTAAGATATGGGGGTGTGTCATTGTTCTTCTCTGCTTGGCACTGGTGAGGCCTCAGAGCCTGGGTCCAATTCTGGGTGCCGCACTTCACGATAGATGGGGACAAATTGGAAAGGGTCCAGAGGAGAGCGACAAACATGATCAAAGGTTTAGAAGACCTGACCTGTGAGCAAAGGCTAAAAAAACTGGGCATGTTTAGTCTTGAGAAAAGACTGACCTGCTAACAGTCTTCAGATATGTTAAGGGCTGTTATCAACAGAACCGTGATCAATAGTTCTTCGTAGCACAATGGAACAAACGGCCTAGGGAAGTCATGGAAGTTCCTACACCGAGGGAGGCTGGAGCCATCTGTCTTGGATGGTTTAGTCACAACAAATCCTGCATCTTGGCAGAAGGTTAGACTAGCTGACCCTTGCGGTTCCTCCTAACCCTCTGGCTCTATGATTCAATGTCTACTGGAGGCAGGACATGAAGTTATGGGCTTGATCTGCAGCAAGGGAGACTTGGGTTAGCTATTAGGATAAATCTTCTAACTAAGGGGAGTTTAGCTCTGGAACAGGCTTCCATGGAAGGTTGTGGAATCCCCATCACTGGAGGTTGCACAAACACCCGTCACAGCTCGTCTAGCTTTACTTGGTCCTGCCTCAGCACAGGGACCTGGACTCGATTGCTCGTTGAGGTCCCTTCCAGCCCTGCATTTATGATTCTGTGTCTCTGATCTCACTCTGGTGCAAGCTCCACTGGCTTGGATGGAGTTCCTCCTGGCTTACACAGGAGTGAGAGCAGAATGGGGGTCATGCTGTCCCGTGGAAACGGAGACAGGGATTTAGGGCGGGAGAATGTAATCGTTATTTAGCTGGACACTGGGACTAACTACGCAAGTGCTTTTGTCTCACTCCTGTCTAAGTACTGAACAACACTTGTCCTGCAAAGCATGCCGTGAGATCTTTCATGGACGCAGG
Source organism: Mauremys mutica (assembly GCF_020497125.1). Lineage (NCBI taxonomy): Eukaryota > Metazoa > Chordata > Testudines > Geoemydidae > Mauremys > Mauremys mutica. The sequence goes on along the minus strand of NC_059090.1, from coordinate 7,296,481 downwards.
CTCTCAAGGACTTGGGACAGATCCTCCAATGGTGTAAATCATCGTAGCTCCCTTGACTTTGACGGATCTAGGTTAATATGCACCAGGCATGGATCTGTGCCCTACTTTTTATTTCTTCTCCAAAGCTGGTTAGTGGTAAGGGGTGGGCCTCTCATTTCTGGGGTGATGGCTACAAATTTCACGCCTTTGAAACCTGAGGTTAGCCGCAGATATTTATTCCTAATATCCTGGCTTTAAGGAATTAGTGATTCCTTAGAATTTGTTATTAACAGGCAGCAGGTTAAAAACAAACACAAGGAAGTACTTCTTCACACAACGCACCGTCAACCTGTGGAACTCCTTGCCAGGGTATGTTGTGAAGGCCAAAAGTATAACAGGATTCAAAAAAGGATTAGCTAAATTCCTGGAGGATAGGTCCACGAATGGCTATTAGCCAAGATGGTCAGGGATGCAACCCCATGCTCTGGCTGTCCCTAAACCTCCAACTGCTTTAAGCATCTGACACTGGCCTCTCTCAGAGCCAGAATACTGGGCTAGATGGGCCATTGGTCTGACCTGCTATGACTGTTCTTATGTTCTTGTGTGATGAATTTGTGATGTCAGTTATTAAACTGTACTGTGGACTTTCATACAAATCCGGGACCACAGACTTTTCACAGCTTGGGCTATTTCCTCCCAAATCCATCACATCCCTTGCTAAGCCATTCTGCTCTGGGGACATTTCAATCCCCGTAGCCTTCAGCCAATGCAGCAGAATAGCTCGTTCGGAGTGACTGCAGCATGCCTGCTCCCACGCCCAAGTGATTAACCCATGTGATAAAGATCTTCATGTCAATTTCAATGGAACTACACACTCTACAGATAAAATGGCCTGTATTTAGAAGTGAATAACAGAAATCATTTTAATCTCACTATTGCTAAAGAGATTAGTCCACAATATCCAACCATCAGCCTTTTTTTTTTTTATTTTAAGGCCTGGTTTTAATTCACATTTTAAAAATGTATTTTTGGGACAATTAATTCAAACTATCCAAATGACCAATGCATTTGGTTTTAAAAGAACAGCTGCTTTCGGGCTGAGCCCCTTTTTTTTTTATTATGCCTGCAAATAAGGGATTCGATTTAAATGCTGTCAGACCCGTAACGACTCTGATACAGACATCACTTCTTGGTGCCTTAGATTCCACAGGTTTCAGACTAACAGCCATGCAGGGCTGGCTTTAAGCCGATTCACCCGATTTCCCGGAGGGTCTTCAGCAGCATTTTGGCAGCAGGGGGTCTACTCCGGGGGTCTTCGGCGGCGAGGATCCTTCTGTGCCACGGAAAACCCGGAGTGGACGCCCCACCGCCGAGTATTCTAATTGGGCCCTGTGGGTCATAAAGCCGTGTTAGTCTGTATCTGCAAAACCAACGAGGAGGCCTTGTGGCACCCTAGAGACTAACAAATGTATTTGGGCATAAGCTTTCGTGGGCTAGAACCCACTTCATCAGGTGCATGGAGTGGAAAATACAGGAGCAGGTATAAATACACAGCACACGAAAAGATGGGAGTTGCCTCACCAAGTGGGGAGTCAGTGCTAACGAGCCAATTCAGTGAAGGTGGGAGTGGGCTATTCTCAACAGTTGACAAGAAGGGGTGGAAATCCCGTTTGTAGTGCTAAGGAGGCCAATGTAATCAAGGTGGCCCATTTCAAACAGCTGACATGAAGATGTGAGGATCAGCGGGAGTAGATTAGGTTTTGTAGTGATTCCCCCCCGGGAATGTTCCGGGCGCATGAAAGGCAATGACTAGCTAGTGAAAGGGAGCCAGCGAGGATTTACCCAAAGGTGAGTGGTTCAAATCCAGCTGTAACCAAAATGTCACGTTAGCTGGGATTGGATGCCAGTTCCTCTTGGGCTGATTTCCATTTCCCAAACCCACAATTGGCTCTTGCTGGCAGACTCAGTGGAGAGGTCAAGGACAGAACAGGAGGTTTGGCGTGAATTGCTTCTCCCCATCACCGAGAAAGCAAATTTTCCCTGCCTAATACACTCCCTGATCTGGGAATAGCTACAGGGCTTCTACCTTTGGGGCTGTCTGTCTCCCACCAGTGTTCTCTCACTGGCTGCCACTGTATCCAGAGGTGGTGTTAGCCCACTGGAGGGCCCCAAACAGGAATGTTTTTGTCCCCCTTACACCTCGCCCACCCGCTAAAAATACTAATTGCGTTATTTCCACAACCCAGAAAGTTTACCAGCAGAGCCCGTACTAATATACATGTTAAAAAGTCCATGTTAAATAGGATGATTGATATTGTCTGTGTATTCCTAGTGCCACCACGGACTGCATCCTTTTGTGCCCAGACATCCCTTGCCAATTGTAGAACAGGCTCGGCACATGCATGTGACCTTTGCGTCAGTTGTAACCGCCTCCGCTCCTCTCTTTCCACCAGGGGGCGCCCTGGCGCACGCGTTCTTCCCCCGCCGTGGGGAGGCGCACTTCGACAGCGACGAGCGATGGTCCCTGCACAGCGGCAAGGGGCGCAACCTCTTTGTGGTGGTAGCGCACGAGATCGGGCACACGCTGGGGCTGGAGCACTCGCCCGTCAGGAGCGCCCTGATGTCTCCCTATTATAAGAAGCTGGGCAAGGACTTTGTGCTGAGCTGGGATGACATCCTTGCTGTCCAGAACCTGTACGGTGAGCCTGGATCTCCTGGATCCCCTCTGTCATCTTTTGGCTTGCGTGTGTGTCCTCTCCATGTGCCGCCCCAAGCTCTGCACGGGTAGCTGACCCCGCAGGCATCGATAGTGCTACCCAGAAAGACCACAGACGCAGTTTGGTGGTGAAGGCACTCGGCCAGGTTTATTTTCAACGAAGTACGGTACTAGCACCCCCTAGATTCTGCAGGTACACTAACACATGTACGCCCATTACAATGGACCGGCTCAGTCAGCAGTGGGACTTTCTACTGCCCCCTAGGCTGGACAAAGGGTTAAGACAAGGTACCCTGACGTCTATAGACTGAGATAAACAACTTACATACCACCTGACGTGTTTCATGACATCTATTTGTTACCGCCTCTTGTTCCTTCTATCTTGGACAAAACATCCCTATTCATTGTTTTGTCAAAGCAACTTCTCTTGTACTAGACTGGGGTGTGTCTGTACCAGCTGGAATATCTTTATGTAAATATCTAGTGCCTAGTAAACTAACAACAACTTTGCCAAGTTCACGTACTGCACAATGAACTTGTGAGCATCTGGTTTAATACAGGGCCTGACTTTGATCACAGCCTCTGGTTCAGACCTCAGATCTTGCACCAGACTCGCTCTCTGTTACACCCTCTTGTTTCAGCTAGAACCGGGTGAATGGTGGATCTTCTGGTTCTCCGGCAATTCTGAAAAGTCAGGGATGGGTGGAGGCTGGGAATCGTCATCTGATCAAAAACAAAAACTGTCAGAATTTCAGGTGAATTGAAAAGTAACAAAAAAAATTGTTTCAGCAACATTAAAAAGTTTCATTTAGATTTTGACCACTTGAAAACATTTGTGATCGTTTTTTAAAAAAAAGAAAAAAAGAAAACAAAGTTAAAGGAAATTTTGGAACAAAAAGTTGCTTCAAACTGGAAAAGGTTTACCCAGCTCTAGCTCCTTGGTCTAGTTCCTTGTTCTTAACCTCACATCCAGATAAAAGGCTTGTGTGATGTCTCAGTGCATCTCAAGACCACCCCTTTTCCTGGGTTTGCCGAAGCCCTGGGGGAACTCTTTGCCAGGGGATGTTGTGAAGGCCAAAATCATAACAGGGTTCAAAAAAGAACTAGACAAATTCAGGGAGGACAGGTCCATCAATGGCTATTAGCCAGGATGGGCAGGATGGTGTCCCGAGCCTCTGTTTGCCAGAAGCTGGGAATGGGCAACAGGGGATGGATCACTTGATGACCTGTTCTGTTCATTCCCTCTGAAGCACCTGGCATTGGCCACTGTCGGAAGACAGGAGACAGGGCTGGATGGACCTTTGGTCTGACCCAGTGTGGCTGCTTTTATGGAAGCATCCCCTGTGCGGCCACTCTACACATCTCGTGGTTTCCCTTTCCATTGCAGGAAAGCCTTCCAAGGGCTCAGCTGTGCGGCTTCCTGGGAAGTTATTTGCTCATTTCCAGGACTGGAGCCCTGATTTTCCAGACGACGATCAGCTGCAGGGGAGCCTCGGCTCTTATTACTGCCAGTCCTTCTTCGATGCTATCACCATCGGTGAGTCTCCCGGACGCCGACACGCAGCTGTAGCCCTCTGTCTGCTGCTCCGTCTAGCCTGCCCTCCCTTGTTGTAGACATTCGAGATGGAAAAGACAGACTTATTCAACTCACCGGCCCGTTTCCCCTCCAGCTGGTGCTGGCGGCGGCAGTGTTAGTAACCCCCTGGGGGGATCAAGTCTAGGGTCCCATTGAAAGGGTTGAGGACGTAGCACATGTGTGTCCTGAGGAGCATTGCGCAGAGAAAGAGAGAGACGTGCCAAGTGGGAGGGCTGCTGTGTTAGCCGACACACCAAGGGTTGAACCGGGGACCTCCAGAACTAAAAGCAGGTGCCAAGGGTGAGACTGTGACGGACTCCGATCCTCTGCAGATCAGGCACAGAGGGGTAGCCCTGCAGCATGCTCCCTAGTGGGGTACCTAAGTGCACGTGGTAGCGAGGAAGAAGGTGCGAGGAGGCATGAGGGAGGAGTACAGGGGGACGGCAGAGCGGATGTAGTAGGAAATTATCTCAGTGATGCAGAGCCTTGACGCTGAGGGCCAGAAGAATGAACTTGACGCAGGAGGAGAGAGACGAGGTGGGTGAGGTGGTATCTTTTATTGGGCTGACTTCTGTTGGTGAAAGGCAGGCGAGGAAGGGGAGTAGCCTAGATGGAGCGACAGGAGAGGAAGACGCCTTCCACAATAGCAGTGTCTATGGATTGAGAGGAGAAGCTGGGGGCCATGGAGGGGCGGGTGGCTGCAGGGATCAGGGGGAGAGAGGACCGAAGGGTCGGTGCTGTTGGGTAGGGATGGGGGTTAGAATGACTTAGCAGAGGAGCCGGCAGGGCTTGCTCAGAGCCTGAATGCAGGGAGAGGAGAGGTGAGTCGGAGATGGCCTCATGGTGAGGAGATGGGCAGGTGGGGTTGTGAACGGACGGGGAGCAGAGGGCTTGGGAGGAAGTGGTGGGTTTGCCATGGCATGTTCAAGGTGCCTGCAGGGCACCCAGGTGGAGACGTCAGGGCAGAGAGGTGGAGCTGGCACATATGGGGATGGGCTGGCCCTGGAGAAGATGAGCTTCCCCAGGGTGAGTGAGGAGCCTGAGTGTGGATCTCTGGGAGAAGAGGCAGATACGTGGGAGGGGCAGGAGAGAGGCCTTTGCTGTAGTGGCTTTGCACATGCTGCTTTCTGTTCTGGGTGGGGCGCAAAGCGGGGCCCGTTGGCTTGCAGAGATAGGACCCCCCCGCTCAGGTTCACAAGGCCACACTCCCTCTAACTCGGTTCCCTCTTCTGCACAGATGCAGATCACAACCTTTACATCTTCAAAGGCCACCACTACTGGGTTGTGACGAAGGGAGGCAACGCCACCGACCCGCAGCTGCTCCGGACCCGATGGGCGGAGCTCCCAGCTGGCATTGACGCGGCTGCTGTGTCGGAGGCAGACGGGAAATTCTACTTCTTCAAAGGTAGCCAGACCCAGAGGAGGAGGAGCAAAAATCTCCCCCTTGTGGCTGTGTCCTTGATCTGTCTGTCTGTCCAGAGCATGGCCTGGTGCACTGGGCTCTAGGCTGGGTTCTGTTCTTGCCTTCGCCGCTGACCTTGGGAAAGTCCCCTTTGCTTTGTTGCGCCTCAGTTTCTCCATCTGTAAAATGGGGAGAATGACACTCACCCTCGTTTGTGAAACTCTTTGAGATGTAGGGGTGGAAAGCACTTTGCAAGCGCTAAGCGTTGTTCATTAGCAAGAGGCCAGTGCAGAGCTCTGAGCCCCGAGTGTTACAGGGGCTCTGGCCGTGGTGTTAGGGACCCCAGTGGCTAAGACGATGTAGTTCCCCATCTGACTGTGAACTGCTGCAGCAGGCTGACTTACTGGACATTTAAAGGGGCAGCTCAGGGTCGTTAGTGCAGGCCCAGGCACTTGGCTGCAAAGGAGAATGGATGTCAGTGTGACATTGGCTTGTAATTGTAATAGCTTGGAGGCTGTTCAGAATGGGGGCTTTGTTCCTACTGCAGGGTGGAGCCCAGCAGTCCCTCTTCCCTCCCTCCCCTCCTTGCAGGGCTAGGATCAGAAAGAGCCTGGGAGCGGGGCAGGCTCTTTGAAAAGAGTTTTTGTTTTTCTTCCCTTGCCATAACCCATAGTCCAGTAACCGAGTGCCCAGCCAGCCGGCCGGCGCTGAGGCTGATGGGATGGGACAGTGGGAAATCAGCCTGCAGTTGCAGTTGCTGCGGTTCTTACTGTTTATTTGCATTGCCGTAACCGCCAGGGAGGGATCAGGACCACACCTCTGTCTGCCGACGTAGCTGTACCGTGCTGTAGCCCCAACCATAATACAAATGAATAACGAGAACCCCCCAGCCGCTGGCAGCCGATAGCGCTTTGCAGGCAGGCCCTGGCTACAAGGATTGTGCAGGAGGTTCTCCCTGTGCATGAGCACCCTGGCAAGGAAGGATGGTCTAGCAGTTAGAACGGATGGTGGAAGAGCTGGGTTCAATTCCTGCCCTGCCACAGATTTCTTTCATGACCCAGGACAAATCACTTAACTTTTCTGTGCCTCAGATCCTTATCTGTACCATGAGGCTAACAGCCCGGCCCGGCCCGACCTCACAGAGGTGTGGGGAGGGGAAACGCATTAGAGATTGTGGGGCGCTCGGGCACTACGGTAACAAGTCCGTAGTAGACAGCCAGAGTCCAGTGCCTTTAGCCGACGATTGCAGAGATCTCAATTTACAGCCAAAACGCCGACGGGGGACATTTCCCTTTGATCTCCGGAGTCCCTGGGATTTCAGTGCACGGCACCGCTCGGGGCTCGTTAGCTGGAGGTGCACTAAGTGGCAATGGAGGGTTCACTCTGGGTGGAGGATCCCAGGAAGGGCTGGTCAGTGCACTCACCGCTGGTTGCATCAGTCCGACCATCCCTGATTTCCTTGGGTTTGCTCCGGAATGATTGGTTCGGCATTGAGCTGCTGCGCACCAGCGGCCCCTACGGAAAGCAGTGGGAATAGCAAGGTGTTGTATTGTGTTGGTTTTTGCACAACATGGCAGGCCTGGGGCCTCTGGCAGCAGGAACAGGAAGAGCAGGGTGATCTTGCCTCACCCCTGCCCTGGAGGGATCTCCTCACAGTGGCTGAGAGAGGAGATTAGCCAGCAGCCCATTCAGTCCATCTCTAAGGAGGCCAGTTCCGCTGCATTCATCCATTAGCGCCTGCCTCATTTAGGCGGCCTGCCCTTTGGGAGAGGGACTTTGCACTCCTCTGTCTGCTGGGTAGCACAAACCGCTCCATAAATCCTGGTCAGAAACAGGCTCTTCTCACGTGGGTTTCGGGCCGCGCCCTGGAAGAGGTGAATGGCCCTGTATCCCATTGCCAGCCCCTTCAGCCAGCCTCTCTGCCCCCTTCTGTTCAGGGGTGGGGCAATGGGAAGACCTAGAGTTTATTGAGCTGGTTGGCCTGTCAGGATGGCTGCCCTATCTGCTGTGTGTCTGGCAAGTGACACCGAGTGAATATAGTGGGGATAAGACAGGTGTTTGTAGCCTCAGACTTGAGAGACCTGGATTCAATTCTCTGCTCTGCTACATACTTCCCGGGGGACCTTGGGCAAGTCACTTAGCCTCTCTGCACCTCAGTTCCCCAGCTGTACCATGGAGATAACAGCCCTGCCCTTCCTCACCAGAGTGTTGGGAGGAGAAATGCATGAAATAAATTATGAGGCGCTCAGGTATTACGGTGCTGGTCACCTTGGGTAGGATATCCTGAGCAGGTGCGTTCTCCCTTGTGAGCCCAGAGCTGGGTTTGATCACAGGTTTCCTGAGCGCATCTAGGCCTCTTTGCATTCCACGTTAGCCCCTTAGGATCCTCTGTTGTGCGTCGATTCATCTGTGAAGGGGACATTAGTTGGGCTGTAAGTATCCGTCTTCCCCCTGGGAACCGCTCAGGGATTCTGATGAAGGGCTGGGCAACCTGTCATAAATTGGACAGCACTGACACCTGCTGGTTGTTTGTCATTAAGAAATCAACGTCCACCTCCTTCCTCCCTTTGAGTCAGCCTCTTGTAGCCATGCCCTTGGTTACGGGAACTAATAATATTCCCATGGAAAGCATCTTCCCCAGCTCTGCCCGTGATCTCAGAGCGGCTGGGTGTGTCCGCAGAACTAGTCCGCTACCAAATGCAGGCTTTAGGATTCAGGGTCCGTGCCCACGGAGGTGAATGAGGGCAGGTCTGACCTCTCATAGCTATTGTTTGCAAGCTAAGGTGGGCAGTGCTGGATGTGGGCACTACCCACAAGGTGTTCATCCTTTCGAGGCAGATTATCTGGGTTCTGTGCAGTTCACCACGGGGGAGCCGGCCCCAGATCTGAATCCCAGCCCAGGGCGTGGGACCCCCCGCAGCGTGGTGCTGGGCCACAGACGAGCCTGCTGCATGCAGCCTTGGATCATTTAGCTCGGCAGGAAAGGCTCCTGCTTTTAGATCCAGAGGCCCCTCCTGCCGGAAGCCCACTTGGGGCGCAGTGTTACATTTGAACCACAACATCATCTGTCCTCCTCCAAATGCCTGTTTGACCTGCCCATGTGGCCTAGTGCCTGGAGCACTGGACGGGGGCTTCAGAGATCTGGGTTCTATTCCCAGCTTTGCTACTGGCCTGCTGGGTGACCGTGAGCAAATCACGTTGCCTTTCTGTGCCCGGTTTCCCCATCTGTAAAATGGCAGGAATGGTGCTGCGCCGCTTTGAGATCTGCTGATGAAACGGGCTCTGTCTATTATTTATTAACTACACACCTTTGAGAAACAGGCTCCCATTGTCAAAATGCTGTTGCTAGCTCATGGCTCTTGACTTCCCTGCCGTGTGTCCTGGCCCCTGCACAGCCTCCCCCCTCAGCGATCCTAACCAGCTTTGTCTCTGGCTTCTCCCCAGGCGGCCGATGCTGGCGATACAAAGGCTCCGCCCTGGAGGCGGGATTCCCCCAGAAGTGCAGCACTCGCCACCCCGACGCGGCCCTCTACTTCCAGCAGCTCCGCCACCTGGTGCTCTTCAAGGGCCCCAAGTACTACGTGGTGAGCGAGGAGTCCCTGCAGGTGGAGCCCTACTACCCCCGGAGCCTGAGGGACTGGAACGGGGTCCCGGCCGGGGTGGATGGCGCCCTGACGCAGCAGGATGGCTTCGTGTACTTCTTCAGGGAGGACCAGTACTGGAAGTTCGACCAGGCCAAGCTGCAGGTGGTGGCGACGGGGAAGTGGGCCGCCCAGCTGCCGTGGATTGGCTGCTGGGGCAGGAATTCCAGCCAGACTCTCTTCTGATCTCCCACATGCTCGGACGTAACCAGGGGCCTTCCACCCCCCTCCACGCCTTGATGACAAGGGCACAATCCGGCCCTGAATGTGGCATCGAAAAGATGGCGGCTGATCCCCATCTCCTGCCCTGCTCTTTACCGGGAGGGTTTTTATTCAGATACATGTTTCCCTTCCCATGTTGGTCCTTCACCCAGATACCTCTTGTCAATGATCTACTTGAACTCCCATCTCAGGAGCCATCCCAATGACTGCCGCAGGCGAGCAGGGATAGTCCCGACCTTGAGGTGAACAGTGGGCAGATCTCTCCGGCCAGAGTGTTCTTCAGTGGTTTAACCAATGTCCCCCACTAAACCAAAGGGCTAAAATGGGTATTTTACAGAGCTCTAGAGAAGACGAGACCATCTTCTCAGTTCAAAGATATCTCCACTTGCAAACAGGAGGAGACTGGCCCTTTAGCCTGGCGAGGTTGGATAATCCCAGAACTACCACCCTGACGTGCCAGGGTCCAGACGATAGAAACTTTAAAAATATTTCAAGGGGCTTTATGGTCCAAAAATGCCAACGTTTTTGTAAAATGAAATGTTTTGGGAGAGGGAGACCTTACAAAATAAAACCCCGTTGACTTTTTCCTATCTTTTTGGTTTGTTTTTTTCATGTTGTTTTTCACAATATTTTGAATGGGAATTTTTATCAAAACCACTATTGACATTTTTCGTTTACCCCAAACTGGGTTTTTCACTAGACCGTTGATCGGATAAATGGGCCCATGTTGAACCTGCGAAACAGAACAGAATTTCCGAATGATTGGTGATTTTTTTTTTCTTCCATTTTTCCAGCAGCTCCAATCTTTCCGTGTTCATTGGGTGACACATGAGAACAACTCTGATAATTCTCTGGGCCAAATTCAGGGGGTAGCGTAAGCTAGTGTAACTCGCTGCGAGATCCGGAAGAAGTTGTAAATTACAGCAGTTTAGACTGGCATCCGTTTGCTTAGTGGAGAAGGTCGTCTGCTTAGCTGTGAGAGTATCCTATGTAAACACAAAACACTGTACATGCCTATTAAAACCCTTTGAAATGGCATCAGCTTGTGCTTCTGAATTAGCTGGGAGCATCCAAAAAGAAGGCTCAGCTAGGGAATCTCTCTGCCTGGTCTCTGGGGGTTGTATTGATGACATTCTCTCCATCTTCTTGGAGATGTGTCACTTCTGGATGCCTAAGCGGGAGCTGGCCTGGTAGCCCAGGAAATCAAGAAACAGAATGGTCACCCTACGCTTGCATCCTGCCCACGCTGCAGAAGTTGCACCGCAGGGTTTGTTCTTGTACTGGGAGAGATGTTGCCCTGTTTTCTTTCAAGAACACTTTGGAGTCTCAACTCCTAAGCCCCCGGGAGGGGGAGTGAATGTCTCAGAGGAGGTAGAGGGGGACCCATGTTTTGCTGGAGTCTGCCATGAAAAGCATTTCAATCCTTGTCTAAAGCTGCCTCCTCACCAGCGGCTGTCCTGGCTCTTTGGGGGTGACCTGGCTTCCAGCCTCTCCTGCTTTCGCTTGCAGTTTGTGGCTCTCCAGTTTTGTTGATTTAAGCCGCTCTGGGTTTGCCTGGCATCCTGGTTTGATCCAGCAGAGGGCACTCCTGGGCAGGAATTAAAGGATTTTATAACAATGTAGGGTAAGGCAGCCTTTCCCATATAAAAGCCAAATCCCAGTTCCTTGGCCTTCTCTCCAAAGCTTATCAAACCACAGCATGCCCAGAAGACCACCAAATCCCAGTTCCTTGGCCTTCTCTCCAGAGCTTATCAAACCACAGCATGCCCAGAAGACCACCAAATCCCAGTTCCTTGGCCCTCTCTCTAGAGCTTATCAAACCACAGCATGCCCAGAAGACCACCAAATTGGGCTGGTTTGACTCTGGTAGAAGAGCAATTTCCAGAGTCCTCTAGCGTCGCAGACAATGCTGTACCCAGGGCCGGCTTTATGACCCGCAGGGCCCGATAGGGATACTCGGCGGCGGTCCGGGGCTTCGGCGGCACCACTAGGTTCAGAGACCTCCTGGACTACGACAGGGGGGACTGGGTGGATCCCCATGTGCTCGGTCAGCGCATGGGGCTCTCCATCCTTTCGACTCCCCTGTGCGTACTCCAGGAGGCGGAGGCCGCCTTGTCACCCGTTTCTCTCGTCTTCCTGCAGCGGGCCCTGCGAGAGGCGCTCCCCGCCCACCCCTCACCCCGGGCCCTCCAGACATTTTTATTCGGCCCCTGTTGCGTGATCGCCCCCGGCCTCCCTGTTCCCACACCCCGAGCCGGCTGCACACCTTGCAGCCGGTCCGGTTCCGAACCACGCCTAGGGACCAACTGTACACGCTCGTGCTCCACACACTGCGTTTCCTCACCCTCGCATCCCGCCCCGACACCAAATGGCGGGACTGTCTTCCACCTAAAGAGGGTGAGGAGCCCCGGTGGGGCAGCCTTTATTCCACCGGGTCCCACGGCCCGTCGGGGACATCGGTTGGCGGCTCCTTCACGGAGCCGTGAGCACAGGCGTGTACCTGGCGCGGTTCACACCCGTACCCGAGGCCTGCCCCTTTTGCGGCATGAGGGAGAACCTGGCGCACGCCTACCTTGAATGTGCCAGGTTGCAGCCCCTATTCCAGCTCCTCCAGAACCTCTTGTTGAGGTTCTGGCTGCACTTTTCCCCGCACCTGTTCCTTTTTGCACTCCCCACGAAGTCGTGAGACCTTGTCAACCTCCTCCTGGCCCTGGCCAAACTCTCCATCTACACTAGCAGGAGGAGGATGCTGGACGAGGGGGGCTCTGCGACTGTGGGGCCTATTCCTGTTCCTCCCTAGTTTCACCCATCCAGGCAGAGTTCCACTGGGTGGCATCCGCTGGCTCCCTCGACACCTTTGAGAAGCACGGGCGCTGTCCAGGGTTCTCCGCTCGGTGTCCCCATCCGGAGCCCTCGTTTTGAACCTATGACCTTCGCCTCAGTCCCTGTTTTTCTCATTTGTTGTCCCCCGCATTCATTTGGTCCCTGGGTCCCCCTCCTGCTAGGCTGAGGGAGGGGCCTTTAGAAGTGAGTGGGCTTGTGCCCGCCCGCCCCCTGGGTTTCCAATAAGACTTTGGCGGCGGGGTGTCCGCTCCGGGTCTTCCGCGGCACCGAAGGATTCCCCCCCCCACTGAAATGCCACCGGGGCCCCCTTAGGCGCAGGGCCCTCTTCGGCATGGGGCCCAATTCCAGGGAATCGGGGGACTCTGCATAAAGCCAGCCCTGGCTGTACCAGCCGCCCCTTCACATTTCTCATGCCAGCTTGAGCCCTCTGCTGAAGCGTAGGGAGCAAGATGATACCTCAGGTAGGTCCTCTGTTGCGAACCCTGCTAACTAACGATGACTCTACTCTCTCAATCAGAGGGATATTGCAATGAATGGGATCTGGGTATCCAACCCCTTAGGCATCTCTGGCATCTCACCCTTAGCTCACAATATTGCCAGCTCTCACGACAGCTGCTGGTTTTTCTTAAAGCCCCCTGCTCCTGGAGGCACGTGATTTTTGTGAGAAATTCAGCTTTCATTTAAAACAACTGCAAGTTTCGAGCCTTCCTTGCTGCAGAGAAAAAGCTTGAGAATGTGACCGCAGTGAACTCTAAAAGGCTCAAAACCCAGAATACAAATAAAAGGAATCTCGTGATTTTTTTAAGCCATTCTCGAGATTTTTTGGGGGGAGGTGTCTGGGTTGTTGGTTTCTTTTGAATGTTTGTGGTTGGCATTGCTGAGTTTATTTTAACAGTTTAGCTGCCAGCAAGGGAGTGGAGTGGTCTGGCTTTGTTAGTGGAATCCTGGAGACATACTGTTTTGGACCAAAGTAGTGAAATTCAGTGTTCACAATAAAGGCACTAAGTGGGTTATTTTCCAGGGCCGGGGAAAAGTTTCCTTCTGATCTGATTGTCGCGGGCACCTGTCAGAAGCTTTTCATCTGCACCTGTCCAAAACAGCTTTGATTGTTCAAATTGCAACTGGCACAAGAACAGCACATGCAGATTTCCCAAGGGCTCTTTTTCACCCTGGCCACTGCCTGCTCAGCTGCCTCTCCCCTGTACTAAACCCCAGTCCCTGCAATGAAGAGCTGGTTTAACTCTGCAAAGCATTCAGGGCTACAGTGTGTTTGAAGGGCATTATACTACATAAGGGCCTGGTTCTGCCTTGGCATGCGAGCAGGCCCCTGATTAGCAAGGATTTCTTCCGGCATTGGGATTTGTTAATTTCGTTTTCCTCCAGAGCTGAAATGAGGAGCATGGAGGATTAACTCATGGCCGTCCATAGCAGCAGAGCACGGGTGATGCCGGATCTGTTTGGGGATGAGCCGGTGAGACACGACATTGACCACTTCCTAGCCCACACCAGCGCTGGCTGAGGAGTCACTCCTCCCCCTTTCTGAAGAGACAAAGGGGCATTTGCCCTGTTTGTTTTTGTTCGTGTTGTAACATGCCAGGGGTGTTTTTTGTTTGCTGCCTATTGATACCCAGGTATGTTGGCCATATAAAGCGCAGAACAGTGCGGAAGGTGTCGCAATACGTGCGGAGGGCAGGACGGGCCGAGTTCATTCCTGCTCCAACTTTGCAGCCCTCAAACAACTTACCCCGCAGAGGGATCTGGCCTCCTAGCCCAACCTCCACCAGCTCCCAGGGTGCAGGGGCAGTGGGGGAGATAGATAGGGGGAAGGGACAGAACAATCACAGGTCTGTGAAAGGGCTGGGAAGGAATTTCTTCTTCAGATAAGAGGCTGGGAAGAAAGGCCAAGCATGTTAATCAGAAAGGACGGCAGCTCCCCGGACTTCAGGGAAATCAGACGTGGAATTGCTAATGAACGGGCATGTTCCTGGAGGCGGCACAGACGCGCCTCATTTGATGAAGGACAAAGAGGATCTCACGCCGTGTTGGAATTAGGCCAAGGCTTGAACTATAGTCTGCTAATAGTTACACTCCCCGTCGCAGAGCACCCGATACATCTAAGTGACTGAACCCGACAACGCACCCCAATCCCATGAGGTAGGTGGGTATCGCTAGGCGCATTCTACAAACGGGGAAACAGGAGCACCCAAAGGTAAGGGGACCTGACCAAGGCCACGCAGCAAGTCCGTGGCAGAACCGGGAGTAGAACCAAAACCCAAGCCCTGCGCTAACGACTAAACAAGGTGGCCTCTTCTCCAGTCGTGGGAGGTGCTTCGCGTGGCAGGAGGCAAGATGTTGATGGTAAAGGGTGCTGACTGCAGCCCCGATCAGAGGTGAGCCTGCCTCTTGCTGTATGTTTCAGGGGTTCTGATGATTTATTTGTATTATCTTAGCACCTGGAGCCTCCATCATGGACCACAAACCCCTTGTGCAAGGTGCTGTACAAATGCAAGGCACTGCCAGGCTCTTAACCGCTTCTATACGGGCTGACACTTGGAGAAGGGGGGGTCGTTCGTGAAGGGGTTTTTCCCTAGCACTAGGTCTGTGATTGTATCTATGACCCTGTGCTCAGGCTCTGCCATTCACCTCCATGCAGGCCCCACTGTCTAGTGAGAAACGTGCTTATCCTTTTCCATAGATGGGCTCCAATTGCGTTAACGCAGGAGGCCCAATGAGTAGAGCTCGCTGTTGCTCACCTGTCACTTGCTTTTACAGCCTGGACCCATTCCTTCGCCAGGGAGCGCTTCAGGGTGTTGGAATTCGAGCAAGATGGTGCTAGATAAACATCCAGGCTCAAGGCCGAATGGGATCTCGCTAGCTGCTGAGCTAAAAGGCTGCTGAGCTATACAAGATCTTCTCTACATGGGGAAAATGTTTCAGAGCATGTTCTTCCACTGTAACTAAAGCAGAATAACCACAGCCAAAGGGTGCCGCCATGTGCTTTGGTGATGCTGGTTTAAGGCACTTCCCTGTGAATCAGGCATCCACAAAGCACTGTGCTTTTCCAGATAACCATTAGAACGGCCACACTGGGTCAGACCAAAGATCCATCTAGCCCCGTATCCTGTCCGCCAACAGTGGCCAGTGCCAGGTGCCCCAGAGGGAATGAACAGAACAGGAAATCACCAAGTGATCCATCCCCTGTCGCCCATTCCCAGCTTCTGGAAAATAGATGCTAGGGACACCATCCCTGCCCAGCCTGGCTAATAGCCATTGATGGACCTATTCTCCATGAATTTATCTAGTTCTTTTTTGAACCCTGTTATAGTCTTGGCCTTCACAACATCCTCTGGCAAGGAGTTCCACAGGTTGACTATGTGGTGTGTGAAGAAATACTTCCTTTTGTTTGTTTTAAATCTGCTGCCTATTAATTTCATTTGGTGACCCCCTAGTTCTTGTGTTATGAGAAGGAGTAAATAACACTTCCTTATTTACTTTCTCCACACCAGTCATGATTTTCTAGACCTCTGTCATATCCCCCCTGTAGACGTCTCTTTTCCAAGCTGAAAAGTCTCGATCTTATTAATTTCTCCTCATACGGAGGCTGTTCCATAACCCTAATCATTTTTGTTGCCCTTTTCTGAACCTTTTCCAATTCCAATGTAACTTTTTTGAGATGGGGCGACCACATCTGCATGCAGTATTCAAGATGTGGGTGTATCATGGATTTATATAGGGTCAATGATATTTTCTGTTTTATTATCTATCCCCTTCTTAATGATTCCCAACACTGTTAACTTTTTTGACTGCCGCTGCACACTGAGTGAATATTTTCAGAGAACTATCCACAATGACTCCCAGATCTCTTTCTTGCGTGGTAACAGCTAATTTACACCCCATCATTTTATATGTATAATTGGGATTATGTTTTCCAATGTGCATTACTTTGCACTTATCAATGCTGAATTTCATCTGCCATTTTGTTGCCCAGTCACCCAGTTTTGTGAGATCCTTTTGTAGCTCTTTGCAGTCTGCCTGGGACTTAACTACCTTGAGTAGTTTTGTATCATCTGCAAATTTTGCCATCTCACTGTTTACCCACTTTTCCAGATCATTTATGAATATGTTGAATAGGCCTGGGCCCGGTTACAGACCAGACTGCTTTCTGGGAAGGCATCCCATGGTGCAATGTTCAGCCGTCAGGCTTTGTGCATTCTGGGATTGTTCTCATTGCAGCACGTTGTCTGCAGCTATACACATCCTTACTTGTAAAATCATCTCAAGAACAAGCATTGTGGAATGCCCTGAACAGTTGCTGAGGAATTAAGGGATTGCTGGGGGATGTCGGGGGGCTGCTCTAATTCAGAGTATGTGACTCTGATGAAAGCAGGGTTTCTGGCAGTGCAGGATGAGCCACAAAAGACACAGCTGAGCTGTTTGGTCAGAATATGTTAAATCCCATTTTTCTACTCTGTGTCACAATAACTTCCTGGAGTTTAAAATGGAAATCTCTTCCTGAGCTGAAATGTTTTTTTTTCCATTGCATGTAATGATTTGTTATTGTATGGTTATGCAAGAGTGCTGGGCTACACACCCTGGTTTGTTATCGTAGGGTTGCTCAGAAGCGCTGGGCTGCGTGCGGACTGGTTTGTTATTGTTGGAGTGCAGGGCAGCACGTGTGGATTTGTTATTGTAGGGCTACACAAAAGCAGCAGGCTGGTTTGTTATTGTAGGGTTGATCCTGAGCAGTAAGTGAGCTGGGGAAGCAGAAATGGAAGGAAGAGGATTCTCCAACCAAGTCCAAGAAGTAGTAGGGAAAATAAAAGGAGCTGCTTCCCCTGACCTCCCTTGTGGGACAGGGCCGAAGAAATATACACAGGGCACCTGCTAATTAGCACTACCCCAGTTGTCTATGCTGAGATCCTCCCATCTTAGCTCCTTGGGCTGGGTGTGATGGAGCTCCTACTTCATGCAATACGGCAAGCCACGAGGCAGCCCTGTCTCAGAGCCCGTTTTACAATGGGTCTTTTCTCCTCCGCGACCTTGCTTCTCACGGTATGTCAGGCACGCAGCATTCCTGAGCCTGCGGGAATATTTGAGATTCTTGGGCCACTCGGACCTCCTTCCCCAGTGTGGTGTTGGCTGGCAGAGCTCAATTCTGTGTCAAGTCACAAACTCCTTGCGCACTTGCTCTTGGGGGTGGGGTTACACTGATGCAGCCAACACATGTGAGGCTAAATCTATGGCCCATAAAATGTCCATTATCTCTCTCTCTCTCTCTGGAGGTTTTGAGCAAATGATCCAAACTAGACACTGTAATCCTGCAAGCCTTTGTTACGGGGAAGGAAAGCAAGTGTCTGGGGAACTATTCATGTTCTGGTGTTGCCAACTTTCACAATTAATGGTGTTCTCCTGGAGCCATGTCTTTTATAGAAAAAGATCAGAAGAAATTAAAAGAAATTAAGTGTCTAGTCCTTGTGATGGCAGAGAAAAGCTTAAAGACATGAAGCAAGTGCACCGTAGAGGCTCAAACACCAGAAGGCAAACACAAAGAACTCCATATTTATTATTTTTAAAAATCTCATGATTTTCATGCCAATCTCACAAATTTTTTGGACCTGATCCATTATTTTTTATACGCTTGGGTTTGACACTGCTGCATTCCCACTGAGTCCAGATTTCAAAACCAGTATTTGACTCTCAGCATAGTACTAAAATGTCTTCAGATTAAGTCACTAACTTAAATGGCTGGCTTCATGCTATCCAGCCATCTGCTGCCAGCTCTGGAGCAAATCTTTCAGCCAGAAACCCAGCTTTGTGGCATCCAAGCACCTGCAGCTAGACCTGGAGTTCTTCCAGCAAATGGATGAGCTTCCAGACACCTGCTGTGCTAATATCCCTGGAACTCACCTGCTCCCCTGGGACCAGATCCATGGCATCAGGATACCTACCCGCCAGTCAGGGTGATTCTAATCCAACCAGGGAGCTGAAGGCATTGCAGCCTGCTAGGCAACTAGAAAAATATACGAGCAAATATAAAAGGTTGGAAGTTGCCTGCTTATAAATGTCTTTCCTGCACTTCTAGCACAGGTTGCGGTTGTGTGGGACCAGCGAGATGATGAGCACATCGCAGGCCTTTCAGTGTTGCAAGACCCAAGGCCAGTGAAACAAGCAAGGCTTGAAAAATCCACCTCATCCAGGGCAAAAATTTCCTTGGGGAGTGCGGTGATCTTCCGAACATTACGTTTCTAGCTCGAAGCAGAACCCTGTTGAAGGCCGTGAATCAGGTCCATTCATGCTGCTGCCACTGACAAGGACAGGGGAGAGGGGGAGCTGGAAATGACTGGCAGAGGAGCACAGACCCACTAGCACCTGTGCAGCAGACAGGAGGTTCTGGAGGGCGAGCGGTGGAATAGACAGAGTACGTGCCTTCTTCCTTCCGCCGGTCACTGGGATTGGAGGGGTGGCTTCAGATCAATGAGCACCTCATTGACTGCTTGGTAGCGTCCCCCTGAGATCAGAGGGCCATGCGCTTAGGAGAAATGTCACCAAGCATGTGGGTGGCCGGGGAGAATCCCTGGAGGTCTTGGGCTGAGGTCAGAGGAGAGTAGCTCAGCCCACTGGCTGCGCTGTGCCATGACAGCGGCAGTGTGTAGGATGTTTTATTGGGGGATCACCTGGCAGGAAACAGCTGTGTAAACAATTGCCTCTTCCTGCAGGTGCTGGAGCCTCCCAGGGGGGAGGAAAAAGAACCATCCTCTTCATCAGCCTGGTTATTGATGAATGCCTTCAGCTCTCAGGTGCCCATGGCCAGCTATCTGGTGCCCTGCATTCTGCTTCCTGTTTGGTAGGCTCACCGGGGTCCCAGCGTCATCTCCTGGCAAATGCCTGGAAAGTCCACAGCCAAGAAGCTTAGCGGACTGGTGAAATCAGCAACACAGGCATATAGCAAGGGGCCAAAAGGCACCTCTATGAAAGGACAGCGCTCCTAAGGTAGGAACTGAGAGCCGGTGTGTTAGGCCAAGTCCTTCACTGGGTGAGGACAGAGTTGGGTGACGGCAGAGCGTAGAGGAGAAAAGCAAGGATAGTAGTTTGTGAATCAGGCACCATTGGCCACAGGAGACAGCCTGGTCCCATCAGGCCAGTGCATGTGGCCGGTCCAGAGACAAGCACTTACAGTAGCATTTCATCTTCTATGGATGAGAATTATCTATTTAGCTGTGAGATCTGCAATAACCAGAGCCTGCCGTTCTCCCTACAGGGACGGTGGGTCCATCTACACCAGCGAATGTATAAATCCCAGGGCTGTAACACAGCTCGGTCCTGTGCGCACAAGGAGATCATGGCACCATCATGTTTTAACACGCATCCCCAGCAAGATCCGTATTCTAGAGTTAGAACTTCCGGCCGATCCACACAGCTGCCGGACCTCGGCTATCAACAGCTGCCACTGCTAGCATGGTAGTGTGAGCAGGGCCAAAGAGGACGCACAGAGAGGAAAAACTCAGCTTGTCTGTCTGATTAGAGAGCTCAGCTTTTCTTGTGCCTTCATCAGCCAGAACCCAAGTGCTCCCCCGGTCCCCGGGTTTCCTACTGGTGCTTCACCTGCTATCCAATTAGCACCCCTATTCGCAGATCACTGCCCTGCAGCTTTTAACTCACTACTGCCCCTACATGAAAGTAACTGAGCCCTAGGGAGGGCGAAGACCACCTTGAGGGAGAGTAACAGAATCTCTCTCTCACACACGCGCTCATACACACAATGTGACCACAAGAGCTGCTGGGAGAGGCTCACTTCCTTGGCCTGAAATTGACTCCTTTGCAGAGGGCCAATGTAACCCACCGGTCAGTGTGTGTCTTGCCCAATCCACCACGGACAACCCGGGTCCTACAGCCCCCGGTACAGAGCCCGGCTCTTTAGCTCGTGCTGCGGCAGCTCATGGTGTTAGCTCTGGAGTTGAGCTGGTGGGGAATTTTTTGACAAAATGTTTTTTCCTCAGGAACTGCTGATTCGCTAAAGCCAAAGCTGTTGGCGGGAGAGGGTCGGTTTCCAAGAAGCTCCTGGCTCAAACCAATGTTGGAAAACAAAGTTTTGAAGCTGTCGAACTGTCCCATTGCAACATTTTTGAAATGCAAAGTTTTGGTTTCCCAGTTTGAAAGCTTTTTGTTTGGCAATTTCAGCTCATTATAGTGGGGGTGGGGAAGGAAGGTCGAAACGAAAAGTTTCAAAATTATTGAAGTAAAATATTTCAATTGACCCAAACTGATCACCCCACCCCACCCCAAAGATTTTAAGGTCGTAAAAATTTTGAAGATTTTTAACTTTTTGTCTCCATTTGGGATGGGGAAAAAATGTTCAAATCTTTTTTTTTTTTTTGGTGGGATGAGAAAACCGTTTCCTGCCGAGCACTGTTCTGGGGTCCCTGGTGTGACGAAGTGGGACTGTTCTTAATGTTTCCTCTGAATACTGTGTGGGTGCCTCAGTTTCCCCTATGCATTTCTTAAGTCTCCAGCGTGCATAAATGGCCAACACTCTGTCTCCTGGCAACAAAGGGCTGCAATTCCCCCATTCCCCCCTGCAAGGGAATGGCTAAAGATCAACAAAGAGATCAGGTGATCTCCTGGCCCAGGAAAGAGACAAAGGCCAGAAAGGATGGGCTGGAGGGGGTTTGAGTTTGGAGCTGGCTGGGGACGAGGAGTGAGGGCAGACATGGTTGTCTGGCTTCCTGGGCCCCAGAATGGACCCACCTGAGGGGTCTCGTTCTCTGTACCTACAAGCTCTGTTTTAGACCATGTTCCTGGCATCGGATAAACCTCTGTTTTACTGGCTGGCTGAGAGTCACGTCTGACTGCGAAATGGGGGTGCAGGACCCTGTGGCTTCCCCAGGACCCCGCCTGGGCGGACTCGCTGTGGGAAGCGCACGGAGGGGCAGAGGATGCTGAATGCTCCAAGGTCAGACCCAGGAAGGTGAAGCCGTGTGAGCTTCTTGCCCTGCAGGCAGTCTGCTCCAAGGGAGAGGAGGCTCCCCAAAGTCCTGCCTGGCTTTGTGGGAAGCAGTTCCAGAGCATCGCCCGGGGATTGCATGACAACTGTTTCAATCCCTGAACACTGGCAAAATAGCATCTGTCACAACAGGCACAAGGCCTATGCACGACCCTATTTTGAGGGCTTAGCTGTGATTTAAGGTGTGTAGGCCTTCTCCACGGGCAAATTTCAGCCTCCCTGACCCGCTGATGAGTGGCTCTAATGAAGCTCCGCGCTCCAAGTCAGGGCGCTTCTACGCAAAGAATGTTCAGAAATCTTCTGCCAATGATCTGTCAGCAGTGCAGTGCTGCCTGTGTTAGCAATGGTGGCCGAGCTATTGCCTGCCAGCACTGGTGTCAGCACTGTCTGGAACACCAGCAGGCAACAAAGGCTAGTGCCCCCCTCCCTGCTAGCCCTGGGAGAGCTTGCATCAGCGCTAGACTCATGGTGGGAGAATTTCAGCAGCTTCCCCGTACAGACATGACCCATGCTGGTGGCCCGTCAGTGGAAACGGGACTGATGTGGGGGAATTATCAGTGAGTGGCGGTTGAAGAGGTGCCAATCACAGAAGACAGGCATGATCAAACCCTGGGGCGAGAGCCAAAGTCCACTGCAGCCAATGGAAAGATGCTTGTTCGGCTCCAAAGCTCTTTTCCATTCCCAGCATTGACTGTGCAGGATGTATGTATCTCCGGCCACTGTCAAATGCCTTCCTCCACCAACAGACCCTACCATAGCCTCTTGCAGCCCATTACTCTTAGGTGTAGCCCTTTTTAGCACCCTGACTAATCCCTCTGCATCCTTGGGATTTTTTTAACATGCTTCCCATCCAGGGACTGTCTCTGTCTCCGGTTGGAAAGTGCCTGCCACTTTGTTGGGTTGCTAATGCAATCTGTATAATACCCTTATTCTTATGTGTAGCACTCAGATGCCAGCATGGAAGAGGAGAAGGTGGAGATATTGGTCTGAGGTAAGTACGAAACCTTCTGTATTGCTTTTCTCTTCCATTGGCGGGGTGGGGTGGGGGGCCGGCAAGGGGAGAGCGGGTCGGGAAATGTTTGGGTTTGTTGGGAGGGTTTTTGGGTGGAAATTCCCCCCCCCTTTTTTTTTTTGACAAAAAGCCCCAAACTGAAAAATTTCTCAATTTTTGGCAACCAAACCCCACAAACTTTTGGCTGAAAATGCTGCAAACCAAACTATTTTTTTTTGACCAAAGCCTGTAGAAATTAAAAATAAATAAATTGTTGGTTGGCCCCAAGTGTTCAGATTTTCACGTTTGCGGTGACACACCAAATGGTTTTGAGTAAAAACAGATACTTTCTGCAGAAATCTTTGTTCAGTTGAAAACCCCCCATTTTCCATCAAGGAAAAAGTTCCAATGGCTAATTTTCAACCAGTCCTATTGGAAAGTCTCTTGTGTGCTGTGGAAGATCACTGAGCACACGGGCCAGGCAGAGAAGTCGTCCTGCAGGCAGCCCCTCACCTTCTCTTAGAAGCAAGAAAGCTGATGCCAATGCAGTCTCTGCCTGTCTGCGGTGTCAGGTGATTTATGGGGGAATAAAGGAGAATGATTACAGTCGCCACTTCATTTTCTCTTTATTTCTTCATCTTCTGTTCCCCCTGGAGCGACAGCCAGGTTGATGGAATCTGGAATAAGGGACGATCACGTTATGATTGCAGAGGGGTGGGGTTGGGAGGGTTTGACAGCCTGAATGATGAATGCTCTGACTTTCAATTGCCTCTCAGTGTTTAATTGTCAGTGGTCTAGTGGTCTCTCGCTTTCTCATAATATCCCATCTCCTTTTGCCTCTGCTCTAGATGCTGCTCCCTGCCGCAAGGCAGGTGCCAGCCCCCAGCCAGCTGCACCAGCTTGGGAATCTACTGTGGCCCTAACCCTGTGCAATGCTGGCATCAGCTGTGTCTCCTCGGTGCTGATGTTACGCCCCGTGCAGGCTGAGCTTCCAGCCAGAACTGGAGCCGGAGAGGTGGCTAGCGAGGGCTTTACCATTTGAGAGATGCCATGATTCTGGGAAGAGCTCTACTGCAGGAGGAAGCCAGCCGGCTGGAAGAGCGCAGGGCGCTGGGAGCAGGAAGAGACAGGCTGGTTCGGAGGCAGCCCCAGAGAAGGGTATGCAATTCACACTGAGTTTCTCGGACAGTGCACGTGCAGGCTGGCTTGGGTTCCACTCCTTAGCAAGAGGAAGGGGAGAATGGGGGCAAAGGGATGGGAAGTGACTGATGTAGGGAAGGGGGAGTGCAGGAGAGGGGGATCTGCTTTGAGATGGGAGTAAAGGGGAAGCACAAGGATCCTCTGCGCAAGGCCCCGACATACCTAGGGCTGGCTCCGGTTCCATGCCGGCGGCACAAGAGGCAGGTTGGAGCCCATGCACCTGGTGGTTCACAACTGTCAAATCCCAGCCTAGCCGCTGTTTGTTGAACCCACCTGCGCTCAGAATGGGGCTGATGAGGCCCGAGCCCCTGCCCTCTGGCTCCTCCTTGCCATGGCCCAGGATGCAGTGCTCTATGAAACCCGGGTTGTAGTGCAGCCCCTCACACTTCCTGCAGAACAGGATCTCGCACTCGGAGCACGTGTTGCCTGGGCGCCTCTTCTTGTCCAGCAGGCAACAGATGGGCTCCTGCTGAGATCTCTTCCTAGGAAGGAAAAGGGAGATGAGAGGAAGTCATCATGGCTTCTGCTCTGCGGCAAGTCTCTCTCCCCAGCCCTGCGGGATGACACTGATTATAGCAGCAGACCATGTGTTTCTTGTGTGGCAAGTTTAGGAGACGTCAATTTCAAGGTGATGAAATGACGCGTGTTTAAATGGCTGGCTAATTTTCAGATGACTAATCACATTCATTATGCAAGCTAAGAAAATAAAACATCAAATCTCCTACTTCAGAGGTGACAGCTGCTGACCTGCAAGACTAAGGAAGAAATGTCTCCTTTGGACAGCATGGTACAGATGATCACCTTCCTTTGAAGCAGCCGGTAGTGGACACTTGGGGACAGGGCACTAGATTAGGTGGAGATAGATCAAGGGTCTAATCGATCCAGCAGAAAACCAGAGCTATCTGGGACAGGGATCTGGCAATTCTCATGTTCCTAGGTTAGGTTTCTGAACCCACATTTTGACCTGCTTGCTAAATTCTTACCCTCTGAACCAAGCTCCTGCTCTGAACAAGCCTCGCCAGCCCAACAGCGAACCCTGTCTGCGGATGAAGGAATGCCATTGATACGCTGGGAAGGAGGTCCGACCCTGCCTTTCTCCTCAGGAAGAATTGTAGTCTGGAGGGCCATAGGGACAAACGAGGGGACTGGCTTTGGTACATAGATTCAAAGGCCAAAAGGGGCCACTGTGACCACCTAGTCTGACCTCCTGGATGACACAGGCCAGAGACCTGCCCAAAATCATTCCTAGAGCAGAGCTTTCAGAAAACCATCCCTTCTCGAGTTAAAAATTGTCAGTGATGGAGAATCCACCAGGAGGACCCTTGTTAAATTGTTCCAGTGATAAATTACCCTCACTGTCTAGCTTCAATTTCCAGCCATGTCAGACCTTTCTCTGCTAGACTGAAGAGCCCACTATTAAATACCAGTTCCCCACGTAGCTACTAATAGACCGGAATCAAGTCTCTCCTTAACTTTCTCTTTGCTATGCTAAATAGATTGAGCTCTTTGAGTCGATCACTGTAGGGCATTTTTGCTAATCCTTTAATCATTCTCGTGGCTCTTCTCTGAACCATCTCCAATTTAGCAACATCCTTCCTGAATTGTGGCCACCAGAACTGGACACGGTATTCCAGCAGTGGTCGCACCAGTGCCAGTTTGGAATCCAGCTCGGACTTGGCTTTCTGTGCACTGATTCTTTCTGCTGACATTTTGGGAGGCAGAAATGAAGCAGCAGATTCCAAAGGAGATGCACAGACGGTGCTCTCATATGGAGACTTTTCTTTTGTTCTTCCTTGATTTGTTGTTTCCTTTAAGATAATGGCTTTAGGGATTGTAAGCTGGCGCGTCGGGGCTCAACCCTCCTGCTGGGCCGGAGGGGAGCCACACCGACTCGCTCCTTGTCCCCTCTACGTGGGCAGTCCAGACCCTCTGGAGCAGGGGGGCTGGATAACAGCAAAAAGTCTCAATATGAGTCCAGTCCCTCTGGAGCCGGGGGGCTGGATAACGGCAACCAGTCTCAGTATGAGTCCAGTCCCTCTGGAGCAGGGGGGCTGGATAACGGCAATCAGTCTCAGTATGAGTCCAGTCCCTCTGGAGCAGGGGGGCTGGATGACGGCAATCAGTCTCAGTATGAGTCCAGGTCCAGACCCTCAGGCAGGGGCCGCACAAGGCACACAGTCACTAAGTATACGCCCCGGCCCTCAGTTAGGGCGGGTAGTCGGACAGCAGTCCTTGGGCTCAGACCTCTGGAGCAGGGGCTGAGCAACAGCAAAGTCAATATAGGCTCAGGCCTCTGGAGCAGGGGCTGAGCAACAGCAAAGTCAATATAGGCTCAGACCTCTGGAGCAGGGGCTGAGCAACAGCAAAGTCAATATAGGCTCAGGCCTCTGGGGCAGGGGCTGAGCAACAGCAAAGTCAATATAGGCTCAGACCTCTGGAGCAGGGGCTGAGCAACAGCAAAGTCAATATAGGCTCAGGCCTCTGGGGCAGGGGCTGAGCAACAGCAAAGTCAATATAGGCTCAGACCTCTGGAGCAGGGGCTGAGCAACAGCAAAGTCAATATAGGCTCAGACCTCTGGAGCAGGGGCTGAGCAACAGCAAAGTCAATATAGGCTCAGGCCTCTGGGGCAGGGGCTGAGCAACAGCAAAGTCAATATAGGCTCAGACCTCTGGAGCAGGGGCTGAGCAACAGCAAAGTCAATATAGGCTCAGGCCTCTGGAGCAGGGGCTGAGCACTGAGGTGAGGGGGAAACTGCCACCCGCGAGTGGGGTGGCAGGGGGAACACAGGCCCGCCCACTCCACTGTGTTCCAGCCCGGGGCCCTATTAGCGGCTCTCACGGCCGCTGGTCAGTGGGGTCCTGACCGCAACACACTGACATGGGGACCTCAGTGTCCGTAGCCTGACAGGGGTCGGCTATCCCCGGGCTACACTCCATATCCCCCTCGGGGCCTACCTGCACACTTGGATCAGGATCGGGCCAGTCAAAGGTCCTCGGCTCCTCCGGGTCCGGGCTTGGGGGAGGTCTGGTAGTGCCTCCGGAAAGTCCGGCCAGGCCTGCTCCGGCGGTTCCTCCGGGAAGCAGGGCCGGGGAAGCCCCGGCGGCTCCTCTTCGGGGGGGGCGCAGGGGCGGTCCGGCGGGTGGTCCCAGTACCTGTCACGGGGCGGCTCGGGCGGCTCCTCCTCCTTGTAGTGGGCGCGGGGAAGCGGAGGCCAGTCTGGGCAGCTGCCTTGGTTCCTAGAAGGCTCCCGGTCAGGAGCTCCCGCCGGCACGTCTGCTCCCGGCGGCTGCTGGCTCCTGACTGAGCTCTGGCGTCTTCCTTTTATACTTCCTGTCCCGCCCCTTGACTTCCGGGGGGCGGGGACAGGAAGTGGTGTCTCAGCCCACTTGGGCGTCTGGCAAGGAGCTCCCTCTGCTGGGCTGGAGGGGAGCCACACCGACTCGCTACAGGGATCAGTATTGAGGTAACTGGAGGTTGCCTGTTTCCTCTCTAGGTCACCATTTTCAATCCACTCCATGCTAGCAGTGATTGAAAGTCATTACCCATGTGATGGTCGTGATATGGTCTAAATGAAATGAGTTATTGCCAGTCTCAGGCCCACTTGTAGTGGATAATTGTCCATAACAGGAAAACTATCACCCCGGTATTCCAAAGTAACAACAGTTCAACAACGTTTTTCTGCCCAAAATTTCTTTGTCAAAAAATGCAGATTTAGGACAGTCAAAACATTCTATGAATTTGGGTTACATTTGTCAAAGTGTTTCAGTTAAAAAAAGAAAAGAAAAAAAGGGGGGGAAAAATTCCCCCTAAATCAAAACATTTTATTTTTGACATTTTTGAGCTAGAACAGTTAGATTTTTTTAATGCAAAATGCCTTTTTAAAAACATTTTACTGCAATTTTATTTTTAACAAGTTTTTTAAAAAAAGCCCCCAAATGAAATGAAACTACTTTTTTGGGTTGCCCCGAAACAAACTGTTTTCCAGTGTTTTGGTTCAGCCACTGAACTGAAAAATCGGTTCTTTGCAGAGCTCTAGTTCATCCACACAGAGCTCCCTCTCATTTCAGAGAACAGGCATCGATAACGATCCGTCTCAGTGGAGAGGCCAAGGATGGAGTAGGTCATGCAAACAGTCCCTCCAGAGCCGCCTGGCCGCACTGATGGCCCAGTGTGTGGGATGCTTCCACTGGTAACCGTGCATGAGCTGGGGACAGAGGGCTTCAGCGTCCAGGGAATTTAGAAATTAGGAAGAAAATGGTGGCAGATTGGAGTGACCCTCCGGGTTCACTAGAGGACTTGGAGGGACACCTCCCACGCTGTCGTGCCATTGTAGTAACATCCCCCATACCATAGGTGTGAGGCCCTCACACCTATGGTATGGGGGATGTTACCCCCAGATAGTCGCCCTCTGCAGAGCATGGCCTGCTCCCAGATTCCCAGTGCCGGTACCTGTCTGCCA
Organism: Mauremys mutica; assembly: GCF_020497125.1. NCBI lineage: Eukaryota > Metazoa > Chordata > Testudines > Geoemydidae > Mauremys > Mauremys mutica. Next base: position 7,268,449 of record NC_059090.1, on the reverse strand, counting down.
GCGTGGTCAACCCGGAGAAGAGGGAGAAAGGCGGGAGCCAGCCCCAGAGCCAGTTCTCCTCTGCTTTGTTCAGCTCTTGGACCTGCTCTGTGCTTGACGTCTGAGGAGAAAGGGGGGAGTAGGAGACTATGTTCTCTTTCTCTGTGTCCTCTTCTACCACTTCCAGCTCCTCAGCCTCCTCCTCTGCCATCTCCTTCTCCTCCTCCTCTTCTTTTCTCCACCAGGACATGGTAAGCTAGCAAAATGCTGGGGCAGGGGAAAACAGCAGCATAAAATGAAGTTGGGGCCAAGGCTCCCGGTATGTTTATATCCTCTACCTGCTGCTACGACCAGGGACCCTGCTGACCAGCCAGGGCCCTTCCTTGCCTGACTCATGTGATGGTCATTCTCTGGGTTGACCATGTGGCCGAAGGCCTCTGGGCACTTATGTGAAACCACAGAACAAAACTGCCTTTTGCCTCCATAGCACGAGGGGTGCTTTGGCTGGTGGTTGCTGGATCCAGATGCCTTGGGATTGGGCATTACCAGTGAGAGGCCCCCTGCTCTGGACTTAGTTATCTGGTCCCAAAGCCTGTTGCCTTCCAAAGCATGATGTGGGGCTCATCTCATCTCTCAAGCTGTAACCAGCTGTGCTAGGCCATAGTTAATGGTGGGTGTGGTTTGGGGAGGGGACCTGTTGTGTCTATAAGCTTTGAAGTAAAATCCTTGCAATGCTCTCTCAGCCATTAAACAAACCACGGTGGGGGAGTTTGTCATTGGCCGATTGGTCTTTGCATAATGTTACATGGTATTGCCCAGCACCAGGGACAATGCAACAAATCACATTAACACATACGTGTGTGCCACCAAAATCCAGCCACGCTCCACCTCTGCCGCTCAATCAAGCCGTGTGGGTCTGGACTTGGTGGGTCTTATCAGGGCTCCGCCCACCCTGCTCTAGTCTGAGCGAGCGGCATGCCAATCCCAGAGCACTGCCTGGAGATGGCCAATCAACGCAGGGAGCAATGAGTGATCAAACCGGTGCCTGGAGTCGCCCCCTTCCTTCCAGCAGGGGATGGGAAAGGGGACCACAGGAATTCACTCTTCTCTCCAAGCACATGGCAATGCCACACTCCCAGAGGGAGCACTGAACGTCGGAATGGTGCAAAATCATTTCTTGCAGCATTTGCCTTGTGTCGATGTAGCTAGAGTGCTGGTAACCATGAGATGCCCCAGATAAAGCCCGATACAGTTCAGTCTTTGAAACCAAACTCATGCGGGAACCACCGCTGAGCCCGGGGGCAGCATGACAGCGTCCTGCATACTGAGATCACTGCCAGTGCGCAGGTCCAAGAGGAATGGAGCATGGGGTTGTATGAGGCATTAAGGGGACCAGCCACAGTGATCCAGGAAGTGCCTTTCAGCCCTGTGTTCCTATGAAATCCAGCATGGCTGGAGCCAAGGCAGCCCATGCTTCTGCTGGGTCTGTCCATCTGATCTCTCTGGCATCAAGCAGCCCAGGGAGTCCTCATTAAGGTAATACACTCCCAGGGGAATATAAAATCTTTTTTCCCAATATTGGGCAGGGTTAGGGAATTAGACAGAGTCTGTTGCTGGGTTTTAAATAAGATCATGAAAGACCTGCCCTCCTTGTCTGGGCCCTTGTCATATTACACCAGGGTGATGAAGAGGTGGAAGGGACCTCGAGAGGTCACCTAATCTAGCCCCCTATGCTGAGGCAGGATTAAGTATCACAAGCCCCCAGCTGTCCTCATGCTCACTCAGCTTTAACATTTTTAATTCCTCCTGTAGATTAACTTTCGAGGGATTTCAGGAGAAAGCCTCTTAGCCGAGTCTCACCTGCCAAGGCCTCCCTGCCACTCGCTGCGAAGCCACTGTCAGCTCCCTAACCGCCAGCCGCTGGGCCGTGGCTCATTGTGACACCTGGGGGTTCTCCAGGCAGGTTCTACACACAGGCCAGTGGAAGGGAGTGACCTGGTGGGTCACCCCATGCTGTGTCATTGGACATGAGGGCCCAGCTTTGCCACAGATCTAACCCTAAGGGCCCGTCCTTGTGTCTTTTGAAACCAGCGAGAGTGGATTTCAGCGGGAGCAGTAGGCCAAGAATATCTGTCCACCCACTCGTGCATACTCCCAGCTGTCTTTGCCCCTGCTGGGATCCGTTCTACCTCCCCTAGTTACCACTGAAGAACCTCTCCTTGATATAATCTCTAACCACACCCTATAGCAGCGTCCCCTCTTCTCCCCTGGTTCTGTGACACCCTCCCCCCTCCGTGGTGTTACCATATCTTTCTTCAGGCCCCAGTCAGGGAAATGTGACTTGGAAGGGCCTCATTAATATAGCTGCATCCTCTTCTCTTTGAATGTCCACTGACACACGCGCTCCACAGGCGGGTGGGGGAGCGCTGGCCCCATGTGTTTTGCTGCTGCCCAGGAATCATTCGTGTAAACCTCTAGAGAGGTGCCCGGTTTCATTCGGGCACTTAGGAGCTCATTGGTGCAGGGACCAGACTGGTGCAGGGAATGACGTGGGCTGCCCCGTTTGCAGCATTTCTGTTCAGAGAGGCATAAGGTGTGGCAAGACGTGGCTGCACTTGGGGGTCTGATGGTGACATGGCTACTCTGCTGGCGCAGCCTCGCTCTGGGCACATAGATCGGGTTCTTCCTCGGGAGATGCCCCATCAGCTCCCGATGTGCGGAGGCGACACTGTGGGGCTGTGATGCAGGTGTTGTGACCACATGGCATGGCACCATGGTGTGATTGTTCTGTCCCAGAAAACAGACACCAAAATGTGGTAGCCCTCCTGATCGCGCCCAGTCTCCAGGTGGCGTGTGACACTAGAGACTGTTACGCAGACTGGATGAGCCCGGGTCCTGCAGTGCCTGGTTTTGAAAGGTGCTGGGCCAGATCCTCAGCTGGTGTGAATGGACCATGGCTCTAGTGGACATGTTTTGATTTACACCCCAGCTGACGCTCTGGCACTCTGGTTTTCATTTTAACCTCAGTTATGGCTATCCACTTGGACTAACTTCAGCAGGGCTGCATGGGTGGAATGGGATTTGTCCTGGTGTGTTTAGCATTTCGAGCAGGAGACTGGGACTCCTGGGGGTCTCTCACCGACTCGCTGTATGACCCTGACCAAGCCGCTTCCCCCTCACAGTGCCTCAGTTTGCCAATCTGTAAAATGGGGAAGATGGGACTGACCTACAGTACTGCACAGAGGGTGTTGGGCAGGGCGGGAGGAGGAACTGCGGATCAGTTCATTAATGGTTGTAAAGTGCTTTGAGATCCTTGGAGGAAACATGGCCCAGTGTCCTATGCTATTGCTGAACAGCTGGCCCCAAACCAATGCTCCAGACCCAAATGCTCCCAAAGTTTGGAGGAGTTCAGATTTGTATTAAAATCTCCTGGTTTGGGACGATTGTTGCTTTAAAAAAAAAAAAAAAAGGAACTAGGCACGTTGGTTGGGAAAGCAGGAGCCTACGGGGTTAACAGGGAGTGTTTGTAGCAAGTCTCTGTCACCAAGGAGAAGAGAACAGCACTTGGGGAAAGGAAGCAAAACACTGGGCTGTCCAGGAGGGGTGATTTCCCGTTTAAATTGACTCCCGCTCCAAGGAACCCCTCGGGGGACGGAGAGAGGCTTCTGACAGTCCCAGGGGCGTGAGGGGCAGGCAGCAGGAGCTCTGGGTGAAGGCAAAACGCCCCAGCTCCTTGTTGAAGAAAGAGGGAGAGCGTTCGGGGGGAAGGTCAGTTCCCAGCATAGGAATGTGTGTCCCCTCGCAATGGGGCGAGACTGCAGGCAGGTTCCCCCAGCGGGCTGGGGCAGCGTGGGCTCCGTGGGCGCAGGAATGAGGCGTCAGGACAGCACCTTCCGGTGGAGGGCTCGGAGGAGCCGAGCGTCTGCGTGTGGGATGGATGGTGGCACTTGCTCTCCCTGAAGGAATGCAATTGCGATGGCTAGGGGATCTTACCCACGACTAGGGGACCAAATGGAGCTTTGCCACCGCTGACCTTGCCGCTCCGCAGGAGGGGAGAAATATTGTGACTTTTTCCGCCTAGATCAGGGGTGTCCTTTGCGCGCTGCAGTTTGGCGAGAGCCGTGGCGATGGGGGGCCCAGGGACAGGCCCATGAGAACCCGCTCTGGGGACGGAGACGTGGAAACTCACCATACCTGGGTAAGTCTGGAACCAAACCAAGGAGTTGATGGTTCAGTGTCCTGCATGGAAGTCTTTGATGCTCCTTCTCTGTCTCCCTTTAGCCCCGCGTCTCATGGCAAGATGGCGGGGATTCAGGGGGCCACGGTGCAGAGCATCCGGCCCTACAAGTCCAGCGAGCAGTATCTCTACGCCATGAAGGAGGACCTGGCCGAGTGGCTCAAGGAGCTCTATGACTGGGACGTCAACGTTGGGTCCCTCCTGGAGGTGCTGGAGACGGGCTCCATGCTGTGCTACCATGCCAACAACATCACCCACGTGGCCAGAGAGTTCTCCCGCGACTATCCGGGCCTGGCCCACAAGCTCCAGCTGCCCGGATATGGGGTGACTTGTAATGACTCTGCCCAGCCAGGGACCTTCCAGGCCAGGGATAACGTGTCTAACTTCATCCAGTGGTGCAGGAAGGAGATGGATATTAAAGGTAAACAGGATTCTGATCTTTCCCTCCAGTTTCTTTCCATTCCTTTCATGTCTCTTTATTTCTTGCTGCCTCAGCCCATGGCAATGCTTTTTCTGCTCATTATTTATTTGTCTTGCTTTGGTGCCTAGGACCAGGCACCTTGTGCTGGGCGTTGTGCGTTATTTATTAGGTGTATTAAGGTAGCCTGTAGGAGCCCCAGCCATGGACCAGACCCTACTGTGCCTGATGTGTACAAACACAGAACAAAAAGATGGCTCCTGCCCCCCCAAAAAGCTGACAGTCTAATATAGTTCGCTCTTTCCTAACGCCTTCTCGCTGAGGATCTCAAAGCACTTGGCAAACATTCACTTAGCCCTGCCACCCCCATCTTTATTCTCCATTTATAGACAGGAGAAACTGGAGGGAAGCCGCTTGCTCAAGGTCACAAAGTGGCCCAATTAGGGAGGCCCCAGGTGTCCTGACCCATCCTGAGCCTCGATCACGAGAGCGTTCTCCCTCCCTTCTCATTAAACTTTGCCCAAACTGAGTAGCATTCTGGGGATTCAGCTCTGAGACGAATCATAGAATATCAGGGTTGGATGGGACCTCAGGAGGTATCTAGTCCAACCCCCTGCTCAAAGCAGGACCAATCCCAACTAAATCATCCCAGCCAGGGCTTTGTCAAGCCAGGCCTTAAAAACTCCTAAGAATGGAGATTCCACCACCTCCTTAGGTAACCCCTTCCAGAGCTTCACCAGCCTCCTAGTGAAAGCATCTTAAGAGAGGGCAGGTTGTCTAGTATTGGGTCCTAAGGCACTGGCCTGGATTCTGTTCCTGACTTTGCCACTGAGCAGCCACATGAGCTCAGGCAATTCAGTTCATCTCTTTGGGTTTCACTTCCCCATCTGCAAAGGGGGCCGATATCCTTTGTTTCTCTCACCTTCTTGTGTGTCTTGTCTATTTCGCTTGTCAGTGCCGTGGGGCAGGGTGGGTCTCTCGCTGTGTGTATGCGCAGCACCCAGCGCAAAGGGGCCCCGCTCTCAGTTGGGGCCTCCAGGTGCTACCACAATACAAATAATGAATAACAATAACAACAACGCGCTGGCAGTCGGGACGCTTTCCCCACCCCCTAAAAAAAGAATTGCAAATCTGATTTAAAGTTAGCACTGGCAACCCTACAATAACAACAAACTGCAGTAGGGATGGCAGTTGGCAAAGAGACGTAAGAGCGCTGTGTGTCAGAGGCGACTAGTAGGTTGGATTTATTTGCATTGCTCCTTGAACATCATCTTTGTCAGCCTGCGCTAGAGCCCAGTGCAGCAGCGGCCGTGAATGTCTTTAACACAGCACTGCCTTCCTGTAGTTCCTTATTTCCTCTCTCATTGCACTGGGAGCTAGGGTCAGAGAGGGGGGTGCTCTAGCAGTGTGTAAATCTCTGCCTCATTGACTGGCTGAGGTTGTGCCCACGTGGTGGTTTTAGTTCCTTGGTCAAACTGGCAGCATTTCTGCTGGCTACGGTTGGGGTAATCCAGGCCTTGGTTCTCTTACACAGAACCCGGCCTTTGGTCCTCAGGTCCTTGAACAGCTGAAGTCAGGAGGAGCCCAGATTCTGTTTAACCCTTCCCTAGCCAAAGCAGTGTCTGTGCTCCAGGCCTCACTTTATCACATTAGCGTCCACTTCCAGAAAGGAGCTGAGCATGCTAGTGATTCATAGATCAGGAGGCCAGTAGGGACCATTAGATCATTCTAGTCTGACCTCCTGTATAACCCAGGCCAGAGAGCTTCCCCCAGTTACTCTTGCGTTGAGCCCAGTGGTTTGTGTTTGGTCCAAGCACCTCTTCCAGAAAGGCCTTATTTGGAGATGTCAAGAGACTGAGAATCCACCCCTTCTCTTGGGAGTTAGCGCCTACAGTTAATCACCGTCCCTATTCAAAATTGTGCTTTATTTCTAGCTTGAATTTGTCTGACTACCAGCCAATTGCATCTGAAGAAGTGGGTTTTTTACCCACAAAAGCTTATGCCCAAATAAATCTGTTAGTCTTTAAGGTGCCACCAGACTCCTTGTTGTTTTTACCAGCCATTGGCTTTTATTCTACTTTTCTCCCTTAGATGAAATTAAAGAGCCAGCATTGTCTTCCCACAAAGGTGCTTATACACCATGCTCGAGTCACCTCTAGGTCTTCCTTTTGCTACACTAAGCAGAGTGAGGTCCTTCACTCTCCCACTGTAAGGTGGGGCTGAATGCCCACTTGCCTGGCATCTCATGAGCAGGATATTTATACCTAAAGAACCCCTGGTGTATGTTCATGCAAGGATACTGACACCTCATATGTACCTACACATTTGCTTGGTATATCAAGGATATTCCATGCAAGTATCCCTTCACTTGGCCTATCAGGGCAGGGCATATCCAATATGTGTCCCACCACTTACTGTACCCCCTTAGGCCTGAAGAGGTTAAACACTGAGGGTAAATCTGCACCCATGTCTGCACAGTCGGCTCCCTGGCTCTCACTCATACTGTCTCACCACACCAGGCCTTGCTTAGCTCTTCCTGCATCAGACAGTCCCTGTTGCAGAGATCTGTGGCCATGTGATTGAACACACATCATTGCATACACGCTGCATCGGTGGGACAATTCACCACCCCTGCCAGAGCAGCCGCTGCTGCTCTCACTAGCTCTGCCCTTGTCTCTCATTCCTTCTCTCCATCCTTCCCCTCCTTCATCCCACGTTTTGCTCGTTCGCTGTGCCCCAGAGGTGCTGATGTTTGAGACGGAGGACCTGGTGCTGAGGAAGAACGAGAAGAACTTTGTGCTGTGCCTGCTGGAGGTGGCCCGCCGGGCCTCTCGCTTCGGGATGAGTGCTCCCACCCTGATCCAAATGGAGGAGGAGATTGAGGAGGAGATCCGAGAGGAGATGGACCTCCCCCCTGAGGATACCCCACTTCCCAAGCCCCAGAGGAAGCCTTGTGACTTCAAGAATCTGGACCAGATGGTAAGGAAGAGGGGACGCTGTAAGGCACCAGCAGGCACTGGGGGTCTGAGTTCCCTGATACTCATTGTTCTGTCCAGGTATGAACTTCAGGAGGACCTGACTGGGGGCCTGTCTCAATGTTGCGGGAGGTCCTCTGTATATGCAGTCTACTTTGGGACCTTTCAGGGAGGAAGCTGCTACCTGAATGTGAGAGATTCTTCTTCTCCGCTCAGTGCACCTGGGTATTTAAAATCCGACAGAGTTAGCAGGAGTTCTGCGCCTCTGTTTCCAGCAGGCGAGACTCCCTGGTGGTTAGTGGCACTAACTGGGGTTAGAAGATAATAAGGGTCAAATTACTGAATGGAATAGGGCAAAGGGAACCGATGTCTTCAATCATCAGCTGGCCCCAGTTAGAACTCCAAAGGCCCAAATTAGCCTGGCTTCAACTTCCTGGATCTTGACATCGAGCGCTAGGTGATCCTGACCTTCTTAGAGGTTCAAGAATGTTCAGTTAATTTCCTCCCCGACCCGTTGATTTTTTTTTAATTTTGTGGTGGCTTCTGTGCTTCCAGTTTCCAAATACAGCCAGAGCCAGAAGCCTGTTTTTCAGGGCCCAATCACAAGAAGGCAGCAGCAGAAATCTTTTCGTGTGGGATTTCCAGGCTGTTTTTACAGGATCGAGTGGCTTTGATGAGATTTGGATAAGCCCTGGCACCCAGTCTCTCTGATGGAGAATAGGCCCAAGGAGCCTAGCACGCCCCTCCCCAAGGCTACAATGGTATCCAGGATGCACAGGGAGTAGCACTTTCCTCATGTTGACCATGAATGGTTTGCCTTGGACTCTGCAGGTCCAGCACCTGGTGAGCCGGTGCACGTGCCCAGTCCAGTTTTCCATGATGAAGGTGTCTGAAGGAAAATACCGCGTGGGCGATTCCAACACCCTTATTTTTGTCAGGGTAAGTCCAGGGGTGTGTGCTTTCCAGGTGCTGTTATGTTGGTCTGTATAATAATACCAGGAACTTCTAATCTACTCTGGGGGTAGGAGGGGCACCTGCACTGCTGCTACCACCTGGGGCTGGGATGGTGGATCTCTGGGGTGGGATTCACCAAACACGGGCTCTTCACCTCTGGTTGTGCCTGGTCCCATCCCAAAAGATGGCATGTGTCAATATGGCGAGCGAGGCTGCCAGAGTCAGAGTAACAGCACCGTGACCGTTAGCAAGGCAGAGATTTCATACCATGGTGCGGTAGCACACCACAAAACGCATTCAGGGGAAGGGGCTGAGTGGCAGTGAGGATTAGTAACGGGATCTGCATGTCTTCACCTTAAGTAGGATGGGACAGCTAACACTGAAGCCCTCTGATGTCACTCCGCTCCCTAGTAGGACAGGGGACGACGTCTCAAAACCCCACCGCTCCAGCCGGCCTGTTGGTTGGACTGGCTGGGCCATGGAGAGTGAGTTCCCCTTTCTCCCTAGAAGTGCTCTTTCTGGGTCTGAGCTGAATGGGGCTGGGTGAGGGAAGCTCCCCTTGGTGCTGTCAGTGCCATACCAGCTGTCCAGTGGATGAGTACAGGGTTCCAGCCTCCAGAGCTGTCAGTCTGGTGCCTTTCACCAGCGCTGCATTCACTGTGGGGGGGGAAACATAGGCTCCCATCTCCACCCCCCTCTGTATTCTGTTCAGTGGGTATCTTTCAGGTCTCTAAGTCCCTTCATTAACTTTCCTGGCTGATAGCCTTGGTTTGGAAAAGAGAAGACAGAGGGGACATGATAGCAGTTTTCAGGTATCTAAAAGGGTGTCATAAGGAGGAGGGAGAAAACTTATTCACCTTCGCCTCTAAGGATAGAACAAGAAGCAATGGGCTTAAACTGCAGCAAGGGAGGTTTAGGTTGGACATTAGGAAAACATTCCTAATGTCAGGGTGGTTAAACACTGGAATAAGCTGCCTAGGGAGGTTGTGGAATCTCCATCTCTGGAGATATAAGAGTAGGTTAGATAAATGTCTGTCTGGGATGGTCTAGACAGTATTTGGTCCTGCCATGAGAGCAGGGGACTGGACTCAATGACCTCTTGAGGTCCCTTCCAGTCCTAGAATCTACAAATCTATAAATCCGTGATTTCAGTGGAAGTCATGTGCCCTGCAGGTTATGGTTGACTGGAGAGGACCCTCAGATTTTCTTCTCTTTGTGGGGGTGGCCACCCATATTAACCCTCAAACCCCTCTCCTGCCGTCAGAGATGCCATCATGGTCTGACCTGCATGTACACCTCTCAATTACCTGAATAACCACTGGGTCCCTGAGGCATCCTGCTGGAGTAAGACATAGTGGTAGCAAGCTCTGTATTGCGTTGTGTGTGAGAACCTGCATCTTTTCCATGGCAGGAGGCATATGCTACTGTGCTCCAGGCTGCAGGTCCTCCACCCCTTCTGGTTCATCTGAGTGAATTCAAATCCCCTTTGGACTACATGATTTTTTTACACATTGTCCACATGTAGCCGGGTAAAAGCAGACATGCAGGTGTGTGCACGCACATGTATGCAACCATATGCATGGCTAAGTATGCATGCATAGGCAGGCATGTAAACCAAATGTGTGCATGTGTTTGCATGCATATATTGTAGTGTACGAGGTAAACGCTGCTCCTGAGATGGGCTGAGCAATGAAGTCAGTGGAAGACTAGGATATTCTGCACCAATCAGGGTCAGTCCGTAGCGCTGGGATTTCCAGAAGAGCTCAGCACATTGAATGTGCACTGGCTGTGCTGTATTAACACAACAGGTGCTGAGCTCTTTGGAAAATCTGGGGCACCAAGCACTGCAAAATCTGGCCCTGATCTCTTTGGAAAACCTGGCCGCACATCTGTTTGAGGATGTTATCTCTTAGCTGGCTCACAGAGAATATGAGGTTCTCCTTTCATTCAACGGGTAGAGGCTGTTTTGGAAGACAAAGGTCCTGGGTTCTCTCCCCACCTATTACCATGAAAACCACTGTATGCTGTGGCACCTGGAATTATTATTATATGTGTGCATGTAACCCTGTGTGCATCCACAGTCATGTGCATGTGAAATACTGTATATACTTCACTGGAATAAAACCAACAGGATGGTGACATCCATCTGTTGAGCTTTCACTCATTTTTAGCCCAGGACGCTGCAGGCCCAGGTGAGCCCCTCGGTCATGGATGCTCTGTTTGTTCCAGATCCTCCGGAATCATGTGATGGTGCGGGTTGGAGGTGGCTGGGACACGCTGGAACATTATCTGGATAAGCATGATCCCTGCCGGTGTACCTCGCTGTGTAAGTCTCCTTGTTCTGCTTCAGTCGGCAGGTTCCATGTGTGCAGCCTTGGAGAGGGCCGCATGGGGGGTGACCCTTCGCCTTGGATGAGGTTCGAATCTGGTGGGTGGGTGTCCCATGCCGTCATCAGGCTACAGGTCTTCAGTAGTAGAAGACTCTGTGGGTCACAGCAAAGAAGCATAGACAGACAGGAGAAGGACATCCAATCTGAACAATTCCCTAGGCTCGCCCATGGTTGCTGTGCTGGGTGGAAAGCAGTTCAGCCTGTATCTATTCTGACAGGGTCACATGAACTTTTTGGTAGGGGTCATTTCTTTCTGGGTTCTTGTAGCAGGAGGCAGATGACTCCTTACAGCATGGAGAAGGCTCCTGGGAAGCCATTTGTCTCACATAGCGCCACTAGAGGTCAGGCTGGCACTTCAGACGGGAGAGGGACCTACAATACCTCAGTCCTGCCTAGGGGTGTGTGTAGGAATTGCCCTTTGGGACTATTGTATTTAGGGTTTTTTTGGTATATTTCACAAGGTTTTAAATGCCTCAGGGAACCAATTAAGGCGGCAGAATAATGTGAGATCGGATCTCACTGCATTTCAGCACCTGGATGGTAGAAATGTCATAAGACAATGAGATCTTGCTCTATTCCAGCTGAATAAATTATTCCTGGAGGTTAAAGACCCATGTGAAATTCCTAGGTGTGCCACAGTGCCAGCTTTCCATCCATTGTGAGTATTCACAAGGGATTTTCACCATGTGGCTTGGAGAGGACTGGCATCAATTCTGGTCTACCCCAGTCTCCATGGTGAGTTAGAACATGCACAGTTGAAGCAGAAGTGGTTGGTAATATCTGGCACTGCTTAGGTCTGGCACACCGGTACAGCTACCCCAAAAGGTTAATCCACCGGCGTGCGGTGACCAGAGATCCTGAATCCCTGAATCTCTTCACAGCTCACAAACAGGCTGTCAAGCTGACAAGCCCTCAAAGGCTGCAGGCAGTACAGGTGCAGCATGAGATCAAGGTCTGCCCGACACCCAGGACGGACAACCCAAAGAAGCCCCAGCCCACCCTGATCGTGAGCAGGTCCCAAAGCCCACTGCCCCCAGTGGAGTGGAGGACCTACACCCCACAGAGCTTCAGCGCCAGCCGGAAGCTTCGTTCATCTGCATCGCCAGAGAGCACCAGCAAGAAGGATTCCCGGCCCAGGCCCCCGCGGGATCAGTCAGAACCCAGGAGGGTCCCTTCGGCCAGGTAATGAAAAGACGTTTGCGAAAGGCCTTGGGCTTGGTTTCCCGGATGACTCCCACGGATGCTGTGCTGAGCAGTCGCTATAGTCACTGACACAGCCACTGAAGAGCGGCTGGCATTGGACAAAGCTGGAGAATTACACAGTGAATGGTGCATTTTCATGCTAGCCAGGCCTCTTTTGTGGTGCCTTCCAGGACTCCCAGTCCACCCGTTGTTCCTGTTTGGTTCCCACCTCAAAGGAGCTGTTTCAAGCTTGAGCATAGTTGGCCATGGCCGCCTTCAGTGCTCCTCAGGGTCATCTCAGGATCAGCTGGAGGGAGTCACTTAACTGCTATAGGGTTTCTGCTCAAGTGAGGCCCCAGGACTGGCTTGAGGGTCATTGGCAGTGCTTGTGCGTGCTAGGAACAGCAGGTCAGGATTGAGGGGCACTGGCAGAGCTGTAGGCCAAGGCCTGGAACTGGAAGAGGTAGAGAGAAGACTGTTTCCAGATGGGGGTGGATTATTGGCTGTCTGGGTGATGTCTCCGTGCTGATAGGGTGGGTGGTAGGTCAGGCTAGGGATGCGCTGGCAGAGCTGCCTGTGCTAACTGACTTCAGGCAGCTCACTCAGCCCCTTGCTCTCAGCAGCACCAAAATGTAAGTAGCTAAACCCCCACGCCTGTGTTTTTTAGTGGAGTTGATGACATTACGGGGCCCTGTTTTGCTGACTTTGAGCTTGTCAGCACCTCCCAGGGGGGTGGCCTGCACTGGCCTTTGTGCCAGCTTGTCAGTGCATCACAAGGCAAATGGTTACAGCTGCTAACGTGGGATGTGTACGCCCTCCCACTGCTTGTCAGCACAGAACCAGCTTCACGCCCAGAGCAACGCAGGTACCCGCCTCCCTAGGGCTAGAGGCGACTGACACACCGATCTGATGCTTTGTCTCTGTTATAGGGCAACAGAGCGGTCTGCTACTCCTTCGCGGAGGCAGCTGTTTGCTGAAGAAAGATCTGCTACCCACCAGAACTCCTCCACCCAGAGCGGGCGGGATAAGCTGTGCGTTTCTATGTCCTCCCTGACATCGCTGCTGACTGGAAGCGAGGAGGATGGTTCTGGCGCCTCGGAAGCTCTCCCAGAGCCCCAGAGAGGGCGACAGACTAGTAGAATCTCTGGGATGAATCAGAAGGACCCAGCTAGGTTTGTGCAAGCCAGGTGTACAGAGTCCAGGCCACAGATGACAGTGCCAAAGGACAGGACAGCTCAGCCACCAAGGAGCGCCCAGTATGGAGTAAAACGCTTTCCACAGGCTCACAAGCCTCAGGAATCAGGGGTCAAGACCTTTCCTGGGATGGTCCGTTCCTCCAGCCCAATGAAACCCCTTCACCTCTCCCCACAACGGGATTCCAAGGGAGCTGCACAGAGCCACAACGCTGCACGTGGCTGGGGGGATGCTGGGGTTGGGCGGCCATCCTCCCCAGTCAAACACATGGGCCAGACTCCAAAACAGGAAAGTAGCACTAAGATCCCAGTCAAAGCCGGCCCCGCATTCAGCAGGCCCCCAACCCCTGTTCAGAGCTACCAGGGGGAGCCCCGCCTCCGAAATGGGTGGAAAGTCCCTGCCGGTGAAATGGCAAAAGCCCCAGCTCTCTCAAAGAACAAAGTCGTGTCCAGGGCCGAGGCTGGCTCTCAGGGGCACAGACAGTGCGATGGGGCAGTCAAGCCAGAGACATTGACGACCAATCTTCCCACTAGCCCAAAAGACAGACTTGGCCAGTCAGCTCCAGCAGGGAAGGACAAGGGTCCAAACACCAGACTGGTGCAGGAGGTAGAGCCAGGAAACACTAAAGACAGCAGCAGGAGTGGTGGAGATCCATTAGGCTCCACAGAGGAGAGGGAACGGGTGTATACACCTTTGCCCATCAACCCGGCCCAGGAGCAGGCGCTGTACAGGAGCCTAGAAGATGAGATCTTATCCAACATAAAGGTTCTAGAGGCTGATTCTGACGAAAACCACTGCCCTGAGGGGAACCAGCTGGACGACTTCACTCTGGACTGCAGCACAGCGAGCGTCACCGCCGCCAGTGACATAAGTGGGCTCAGGTCCTCCACTCCCTCCCTGTCTTCCTTTACAAGTGCCAGGCAGACCTTGCCATGTGGTGAGGGTGTGCCTCGGAGTGGTGTCTATGTGCCCAGTGGAGAGGCAAAATGGCACCCGGCTGGATTCCGCTATGGTGATGTGATTGACGAACTCTCCCAGGGGCACAAGACGCTCCTCCCAGTGGACGTGGAGAACTGGATCACCAAGATCCCACCCAAGGGGGCTGTGAGGGTTTCCTCTCAGCCAAGTTCGCCTCTGGTGAATGGAAACCAGGTGGAAAAGAAGCTTCTGGAGCCAGAAGGGGCTTTGTTCCAGGAGAACGTGTCCAGTGAAACCAAAGGCAACTGGTCAAGGAGGCAGCCATCTCACACAAGCCATGCAGGGTCTGCTGCAGTCAGTAGAAATAGCAAAGCTCCTCAGGCAGCCTCTGATGCCCCCAAGGCATCTATCAATTCTCCAGCCTCTGCGGATGGCCTTGAAAAGTCCAAACTGCCTCAAGGTAAGCCCAAAAGGTCCCTGAAGAAGCCCGAACGGGTGCCATCCATCTACAAGTTAAAGCTACGCCCCAAAATCCGCCCACGCAGGGACAACAGACCTGAGAAACGGCCATCCAAAATCCCCACTCCAGTGACCTATCGACAGGCACAGAAAGTGGCCAGCATCAAAGCCCAGGAGAAGGCCCACAGCTCAAAGCATCTGACCCAGCCAACTCAGGACAGCCTGGATAGCACAAGGCAGAACAGCACAGGAAATGCTGAGTCTGAGGAAGAGGCTTGGCTTTCGGAACACAGTGACTCCCCACAAGCTGGGAAGAAGACAGTCCTAGCAGATACCAAAGTGTGGCTCACAGAAGAAGATGAGGAATCCTGGGTCTGATGTCTTGCCTGCTGGCGCCAATTTTGCCTCCCAGTTGTAAGGGTTTGTAGCTGTACAGGGAGCCACGTTCTCCTCCAACCCCATTGGAGAAACGGGGTTAGAGAGGAGACTCCGGCCCAACAGATGCGAAGCCAGTGAACTGATGAAGTTGAAGTTCTCCCAAGTTCTCAGCCCAGTGGCTCAAAAAAGTGACCTGATCATTTGGGCCAAAGAAATTTGACATTTATTTTGAAGGATGAGAAGGCAGATTTTCAGAGAGGCCTTGACATGACCCTCAAAAACTGCAGGTACAATTTTGTGCTCTCTCCTGGGTTTGAACATGCACTAACACTTCAAAGTGGAAAAATGAGCCTGCAATTTGACATGAGGCATCTTTTGAAAACTTGGTCCCAAGTCTGGAACTAAGAACAGAACTTAAAACAAAGGGCAGAAACTGCTAACCCAAGAAAAGCTCTGTTAGTGTGGTACAATGAAAGCAAATTTTTTTTTTACCAGCAGATGGAAATGTAAATACTTTTACTGTGCAAGTACTATCAGCAGGGGGAGATGCCAGTGATCATTTTCTCCTTGCCCCTGAGACCCACTCCAAATCCATTGTAATATTTTTCTTTGACAGATGTACTTCCAAATTCCCCTCTCAGTTGTGGATTTCCAGGGATGGTGTACTTGTGCAATTGGGAGGAGAATTTGGCCCATAAACTGCAAATACAGAGGCCAATTTAGGCCATTCAAAGAGGAGAAAGAGCATGGTCTCGTTGTTAGAGCAGGACTATTGGGTTCAAATAATTAAAAAAAAAACAAAAAAACAAAAACCTCTCTGTGCCTCAGTTTCCCCATCTGTAAAATGGGGCCAATAATGCTTACCTCTTAAGGTGCCAAGAATTTTAGTGAATATTTGTAAAGCACTTTGAGATCCTCAGGCGAAAGGCACAAGAGGAAGGCAAAATATTATTATTATTGTCCTAGATCCGTGGGTGAATCTTGTATTGATCCCAGTGGGAATCCCAATTGCACTTGTAAGGAAGTATAGAGCCCTGCTTTTGGAAAGGTTCCCCCAAGATTGCTCTGCCTTTTATATGCAATGGGCAACATGCCACCCTCATTCTGTTCACAAAATTATTGTTGAATTCAAAGAGAGTTTTCTAAAACACTGGAAGTGGCATAGATCATGAATTGTGTCAAAGTCCCTAATCAGACCATTTCCCCCTTTTTCATGAAGTTACCGAGGCCAAACACTCAGCTGATGTAAATTTGATTTACTTCAGCTCAGGATCTGGGCCATAGTTGCCTGCACGTATTTTAAGCTTGTCATTATTATTGTTAAACCAATAGCCATCAATGCATTTGAAATAGGAAATTACTTGAAATGACAAGAGCTGAAAGAAATATAATAGATTCAGATGGTGGGCTTGTTTTTAACCAACATGCCGGCGCTAGAGATGCCCTGTGATATCAGGACAGAGCCCTATAGAGACCACCCATAGTGTCTTGATACACATGAATGTTCTGTGTAATGTATGTGTGAATTGTCTTTATTGTTATAACTCTTGGAAATAGTATTTGAGGTGATTATTAATAATGCTGCTTGTTCCAGTTAGCCATTGTATTCCTAAACCTTTGATCACTGTGTAACTCTCAGTGTTTGTGCAATAGAGACATTCCTAAAACTCTTCTTCTGGTTCAGTAACTTCTGTTTCAATGGGGATATGCAAAGATCGATCCATTGATAGCAATGATGCCTATAACCCAGGGATGATATAGCTTACTAGGTGAACCCTTTGTTGCGCTTTACGTGAGATAAATTGTTTCCAAACAACCTATTTTTCCTTTGGGTCATTAGAAATCCCTAACTTTGGACCTATGGCTAGGTCTTCCAAGAGAGGATTAGATAAGAAACATGAGTTCATAAAGACAAGAGTTTGCATGGTCTCTGTTAATTAGAGCAGGTGGGAATTTTTCGCATTTTTAGAATGCTGATTTACAAAAATTTGGAATTTTTTTGCAAAAAAAAATGTTCTGGATTTTTAAATTTCTGTTCATTAATGGAGGCAGCAGGAAATAGGACAGTCAGGTCCAGATGTGGCCAGCTCCATATTTAAGATTGTGGATCTGGAGGGTGGTGGGGGAAGGAATGGCAAATGAGGCCAGGGACGCTGTTCAACCATGTGCTCAGTGATTTGATTGGACAGCTCACCCATGTTGTTTTTTCAGGTGGCCTCAGCAAGATCTAGATCTGAACTGTATTCAGTGAGGGTGAAAGGAACATTAATAACCCTTTGTGCAGGTAATACTAGGTGGAGCAATGCTTCCATCTCAACTAGGGTGACCAGATGTCTGGATTTTATAGGGACAGTCCCAATTTTTGGGTCTTTTTCTTATATAGGCTCCTATTACCTCTACCCCCGTCCCAATTTTTCACACTTGCTGTCTGGTCACCCTAATCTCAACGGACTAGCGATTCAGTGAGAATTTCAATATACCTTCTACAAGAGTCTTAAGGCTGCAGGGCTGAAACTGACTTGAGACATGTGTCGGGGGCACCGTCTTCCACCCTAAGTGCAATGGGTCGGCATTGGGATATTTGACACTTTCCATTTCCCACACAGTTGCCAAGTGTTCCGTTTTCATTATGTTCTGTTGCTGTCATTAGAAACACATTAACAACCCCATTGTGGGTATGAGACGTGGTACGGGATCACTGATTCTGAGAATTACAGCCCCAGGTTATGTTGCTTGATTGCCCAACTCATCGGTTCCCCACTAGATGGTGGGTCTCAGAACAAGGGGAAGGAATATGGGTGGCAGCCCAGTGAAAACAGAATATGGAAGAGAGAAAGAGGCATCACGGAGGTGATCTCTCTGAACATGAAAAATCCTACCAGGCCCGTGAAAATGTTCTTTCCCCAGCAGTCAGGAAATAGGATGAATTTGCAGGATCAGTGTTTTCATTGCATATCTCATCGAGTGTATGTCACCCCTTAGCAACCTACAGCTAAAAACAAGCCCCCCCACCCTTTAAAGTGTAATAATGGAGACAAGAACCAGATTAAGTCCTGGTGTGAGCAGGTACAATGGGAAGGCACTGAGAATTGTATCAGCTTAATGCCATTTGTCCCTGGGATAGGAACTGAGTAATTTTCACTCCACGCATCTGAAGAAGTGGGTTTTTTACCCATGAAAGCTTATGCCCAAATAAATCAGTTAGTCTTTAAGGTGCCACTGGGCTCCTCATTGTTTTCATGGAACAAAACTACTTGGCAAGAAGGATCTTTTAAGAATGAAATGAAATTATTTAGCTGATCAGCTAAACATTCACTTGGAGTGGTTCTGTTAGTTTATGACCAGGCCTCATGAGATAGGTCAGTTGAATTCCTTGACAAACATAACCATGTTGGATGAGTGTTGTAAATATACAGAACCAACAAAAATGGAGAAGAGCCATCACAGACTTGTATTTAATTTAAATGTATTGGATACAGCTTAATTTCCTTTGTTCAGAACTACAAGCTCCTTGATAAATGGTCTGAAAGTAGAGCTGGGTGGAAAAGTAAGGGTTGTTTTAACAGAAAATGTTGAGGCTTTGGTAAAATATTTCTGCTGAGACCCAAGACATTTTGATTGCGAAATGCATCTCCCATGAGACACCACGGTCTCCCTTCTTGGAGAGGGTAGTTGGCACATCCCGGAAGTCACATGTTGGAGATGCATCATGGGACATGAGTCGGATTGGGGAGCCTGGCCTCTAGAGAATAGGAGTTTTAGACACCTGAATTACAACTCCCACAGGCACCATGGCATGGCATATTTCGGCTTTTAGATTAAATATTCCAGTTTTGGGGCATTTGGGCAAATCAAAATTTTCTGTGGAAAGCCAATACTCTTTGCAAACAATTTCATTTAGTTGAAAAGCCAATTTTCTGTTGAAAAACAGTTTGTGGAAATTTTTCACGCAGCCCTCTCTGAAAGGGTTTTTTTCCTAGTGTTGCTGTAGCTTCTATAATGTCTTTAGAAACATGGGTTTGAAACTTTTAACAGTAATTCTCCTCCATGACTCATCACCAATCACGTCCCTCCTCCTCTTTCAGGACGGGTAAAACAGTTCTCTCTGCAGGGTTCATTATCAGGAGGCAATTTAGTGATTGTTTCAAGTGGCATGAGAATGAGGCAGTCGGAGATTAGGAACCGAGTCGGAAGCAGATGTCTGGAGAAAGGGTTGGAGATTTGTGTCTTATACCTGTTGGAAACTCATTTTTCTGGATTTAAAGCTTGAAGACAAGCTTCCCATGATGCAGGGGGGATCCTTCTTCAGGGCTCTGTGTCTGACAGGCTAGCTGGAGGGGGCATGGATCCGGGTTAATGTGGCCGTTATCAGGAAATACACAGCACCATTGTCAGGTCCCACTTGTTCCCAGCTGAAGAGGGCCTTAAAGGAGCTCAGACCTGCTCTGTGTTCATAAGCCTCCATGCATTCAGTGGCGGCTGTGTGCAGCTAAAGAGACCCTTGTGAACAGAGATATAGCCCTCTATAGAGCAGGAAGGCCATCTGTGAATAGGGAGGGCCGGGTAAGTGCAAAACCTGAAAGGAGGAATAGACAAACGTGAGATGACAATTCTTTGCCATGTTCTCTCATCTGCTGCTAGAAAGAGATGGTGAGCTGCCTGCAGGAATGTTCTTGCCCTGATGGTCCCGTGGCCATTGAGGGGGAGGTAACCGAGCTATCAGGTGGAACCGGATGGCCCTGAAGTTTCCATGGCAGTTGGTGGTAGTGACGCTGGAGGGGGGAGAGGGAGAGATAGGATTGCCAACTTTCTAATTGCTGAAAACCATACACCTCTGCCCCGCCCCTTTCCCCAAGGTCCCGCCCCCTGCTCACTCCTCTTCGATCTCCACTCCCCACATCCCGCTCACTCCCCTTTCTCCCGGGACTCACCTGCTACCTGCAGAGCCAGGCTGGGTGGAGCTAATGCAGAGCCTGCCCACCTACCAATCAGGGTACAGTGGGGATCAGTCCCCGGAGCAAGGGGCCAGGGCAGGGAGGGATTGTCCCCATAGCAAGGAGCTAGGACTGGGGCATGGTGGGGTCGGTCCCCAGAACCAGGGGCCAGGGAGGGGTCGGTCCCCCTAGTGAGGGGCCATGGTAATCAGGGCAGAAGGGGGGGGGGGGAGACAGGATTCCCCCCCCTGGTGGCGGCACCTGCCTCTCGGAGCCTGGTCTGGAAGCCAGCCACTGCTCTCTGTCAGGCGTCAGCAGCTGAGCAGAGAGCAGCTCCTTCATGTGGCTCCAGCCGCAGCTGCTGCTCTTCCCACCCCCTGGCCGCAGAGGCCATGAGTGTTAACGAGGACAGAATGGCAGACCCCCACATCATGCTGGGTATTCTTCCTGCTCGCAGGCATAGCCCTGGTGCATGCAGCACTGCGCTGGGCAATGACATGAATGGAAGCGGAGCTGGATTAAGGTTTCCTGGGGCCCTGGGCCAGAGCAAGTGGGGGGGGGGGCTCCCTCCCCACACCTTCCGCCTCTTCTACCTACAGCCCCACCCATGGCCCCACACTGTTCTGCCCCTTTCCCCTGTGGCCCCGCCCCATTCTGCCCCCCCCCCACTGTGGCCCAGGACCTCTCTCCTCCCCTCACTCCAGGGGCAGTGCCACCCAAGTTAGCCAGAACAAGACGCTGGGTGCTTGGCATTGCTCCAGGCTCCCCAGCCATCCATGTGCCATGGGGCATCCCCACCCCAGGGTACTGCCCACCCCAGGGGATACCTAATTATTCCTCCTGCCCCGCCAAGGAGGGGTACCCTGGCCCTAGTGCAACCCCCGGCCAAAGGGTGGGCACTGCTGCCTGCTGTGGCCAACTGGACTTTTCTGACTGAAGACTGCCAGGCTCCCTTCTAGTCCAGATGTTCCAGTCAAAAACCAGACATCTGGCAACGGTAGCAGGGGAGAAGTTGTCAGGTGGAATGTGGGGCCCCTGAAGGTTCCATGGCAGTTGGTGGCAGTGATGATGGGGAGGTGGGGGAGACGTTGTCCGGTGGAATGTGGGGTCCCTGAAGGTTCCATGGCAGTTGGTGGCAGTGATGATGGGGAGGTGGGGGAGACGTTGTCAGGTGGAATGTGGGGCCCCTGAAGGTTCCATGGCAGTTGGTGGTGGGGGAGACGTTGTCCGGTGGAATGTGGGGTCCCTGAAGGTTCCATGACAGTTGGTGGCAGTGACGACGGGGAGGTGGGGGAGACATTGTCAGGTGGAATGTGGGGCCCCTGAAGGTTCTATGGCAGTTGGTGGTGGGGGAGACGTTGTCCGGTGGAATGTGGGGTCCCTGAAGGTTCCATGACAGTTGGTGGCAGTGACGACGGGGAGGTGGGGGAGACATTGTCAGGTGGAATGTGGGGCCCCTGAAGGTTCTATGGCAGTTGGAGGCAGTGACGACGGGGAGGTGGGGGAGACGTTGTCCGGTGGAATGTGGGGCCCCTGAAGGTTCCATGGCAGTTGGTGGTGGGGGAGATGTTGTCCGGTGGAATGTGGGGTCCCTGAAGGTTCCATGACAGTTGGTGGCAGTGACGACGGGGAGGTGGGGGAGACATTGTCAGGTGGAATGTGGGGCCCCTGAAGGTTCCATGGCAGTTAGGAATGACAGTTGGGCAGTTCAATTAAGTGAGGTGATTAGAGTGAGTAGGAAAGGGATTGGGCATCACTGTGTTCTGAGCTCCAGCACCTACAGCTTGAGCCAAACCCAGTAAAGTGGATGGAAGTCTTCCCGTTGCCTTTGGAGCAGAGCCATAGTGGCCTCTCCTAAATTGGCCAACTGGGCCTTACACCACCCAGAAAATTAAGAGGATCCTTCAGAAATTACTCTAAAAAAAATCTAAAACCAAATGAACTTTTTTTCTGAACACTGGAGGACAGAATTCTCTATTAAATTCTATGGGATGGTTCATTAAAAACCTACAGAAAAGCACTCATTCTCTTTTACATTCTAGAGCACTCGTCCCTAAGTAGCAACACGGGAGGGATTACAGAGACATCACTGATGTGCCGTCACCCTACAGCTACTGTTCCAAGCTTGTAAGGGCCTCACAATGGGGTCTTCAATACAACAGGGTCTTCAGTCAGCTCAGGTGGTGAATGCGTGTTTCATGTAGGTGAAAGGCTTGGCTGGCAATGGCCCAGGGAACCTCTGCCTCAATTAGTGCTAGTTATACCCAACTTGTAATGCATCTAACAACTGCTACTATTAACCAGGCTGTTGTTCACAGGCTCCAGGCCTAGCTATTGGCAGGTCTTGCCTGGTTGGGTTAAGGAGATCAGCCAGACTGCAGCCTGGACCTGGGAAATTTTGTCCCCTTAGGGTTCCCTATCCTCATTTTAAAATTCTCTTCAGGAATCATCTTCTCTCAATTCTCCAGAGCTGAGCTGTGTGCTCACTATTCCTGCATGTGATCATTGACGCCAGGCTGGGGGTTGTTACATAGCTAGTGTTTTCAAATTCTCGCAAGGTCACGCCCTGTGGTGTGGAGGGGCCATCACACGGCAAAGGTCCCCTCACAGCCAGCTGGAAATCGGGTCAAGACAAAAAACAGTGGGTCTGATTTCTCCCCGTCTCATCCCATTTGCAGCTGTGCACAGTTGCTGTAAAACACCAACGTCCCCTTATCCGGCTGCAAATGAGCATCCAAGCTGGCTGCAGGGCAGCCTGGGGGGTGGGGGGAGCAAGTGGGGCAATTTGCCCCAGGCCCCGCTGGGGCCCCCACGAGATATTCTATAGTATTGCAATTTTTTTTAATGGAAGGGGCCCCCTGAAATTGCTTTGCCCCAGGCCTGGTTGAATCCTTTGGGTGGTCCTGGCTGGCTGTGGCAATGGAGAATCAGGCTCAGCCAGTGCTTCTGCCTTTACATACAAGGTGTGATTTTAGTGCTGCACGGCTCAACACAACCCTCACCGCCTATACGGCCTTCTTATTTGATTTTAGGTTTGTGTCTTTTGGGGCAGCTCGTAAAGTGTTCTTAAATCCCAATTATCATTCACATTTTTCTGATTGAATTTGTCCCCCCAGCTGATCTGGCTCATAATTGTTTTCAGCTTTGTAAAACTGACCTTTTTAAGAGAGAAAGAGAGTGCGAGATAAATGTCAGGGTGTCAAGCCAGCTGTGCTTTACCAGGCAAACCTCCACTAGCCTTCCTCTTGGGTATGACTGAAACCAGACAGAAATAATTTCTGCTGAGTAAAAAAGATACAATCTTCAATGTAAAACTATTCTTTAAAATCAGTTCCTCCTCCACACAGGGTATGTCTACAGTGCAAAAAAAAAAAGAACTGTTCTTAACTTGGGTTAGCTAGTTCAAGTTAAAGTAGCAGTGATGACATGGCAGCTTGGCTTCTAATGCAGCTTAACAGTTCAAGTTTAAAGGCTGTAGGAGTGCCTGCGGTTGAATCAGAGCTGCCAACCTGAGTTAAAAGCCGCGTTAGCTGTAAATTGCAATGCCTTTTGGTTGGATTTCAAACCACTGCAATTTCAATGTGACCAGCTAAAAGATCTGTGCTTTAAATGTAACCTGGTGGATTCAACATTAGATTGATTTCTGGTCAAAGGGGGAAAAAAATAACAATACACTTAATTTGCCTTAGTAAGAAATTTGCTGAGATTGAGGAGCTGGAATGGGATTCTTTAAAAGAAAAACAAAACTGTAGGAAGTTGCTGGGTTTTGGAAAGCGCATGAGAATTTGATTCGGTATCAAACTAGCAGAGTTAACGTAATTAATGACACACAAAATGTGGGGAGGGATTTTAAACCTCATGTAGCAGGGCTTAAGCCAACCTCAACCAGTAGAGACCAGGAGCAGATCTAATGCAAGGTGGGGGGAGGGGTAGATTCTCCCACATCTGCTACTGCGGGGGTTTTGCCTCTTCTTCTGAAACTGGTGCTGGCCATGCAAGAGACAGGATATTAGAAAAGCTGGACTTAGTTCTTATATCCACACTCCTCACCATCACCAAGTGACCAGCATGAGCAGCTCTGCTTCTAGAAAGGTAGGAATTGCCAGACTGGATCAGAACCAATCAGACATCGCAGGAAAATGACAGAGACATAGGTACAGAAGAAGGGGAAATGCACCTGATTTTAATCTGATTTCCCATAACAGGTGTAGTGTGTTACAGGCTTTACAGATACATTGGGAATCTCCAACAAGAAACCCAAGGGGAAGTGGAAAACCAAGTCCAAGAAACCCTCAAACTAAACAGGTCAGATGAAGAACATCTGGGGGCAGGGATGGGAGGGAATAGAGAGAGAGAGAGAGACTCCTAATTAGAGGCTTTCACGTCACCGTCTGTACATTTCCTCCAATGTACATCAATGAATAATAGGTGCACAGTGCAGAGAGAAATGTGGCTCTCGCCTGAGCCCTCCCAGGGAAGACACTCACCAGGAAGAGTTGGGAACAATTTTCCTGCCAAGGAAGCACAATTGTGTGTGTAAAAATGTATATGGTGAAATGTTCCTTCTTTAAACCTCGTTTAAAGAGAGAGAACGGTAACACTTTGTATTAAGGGTATTTTTAGAAATAGGTTAATTCATAAATAATTATGTGATTAGTTATTACAATAGTTATTAAGAGCGTCGTTAAAAATGCTATTGCGCTTGTCATCTTCTCTCTCCTGTTTTGTGGCTTCACAGCCCAATACTGACACCAACCAATATTACCTGGGGGGCTGAGTATGAGCTTGGAAGCCTGGAATTCCTCAATTCATGTTCCAGCTCTGCCGCTAGCTCCTTCTGTTGCTTTAGGCAAATCACTTGAGCTTTCTACCTTATTTCCCCACCTGTAAAATAACTACACCCCACCGGACTATTGTGAGGATTCGGTGTTTGTAGCTGCAGTTCACTCTGAAGCTGAAAAATGCTATATAAATGCTAAGTATTATTATTACTAATATAATTTTCTCTGAGTCACTGTAGAATATAATAATTACATTTATAACATTTTTCAAAATACTTAATCAGTGCTATAAAACCTATAACTAAGTGTGTTATAAACTGTTTGCAGTCTTGTTGTAGCTGTGTTGGTCCCAGGCTATTAGAAAAATAAGGTGGGTGGGGAAATCTTTTTTATTAGACCAATTTCTGTTATAAACTGCAGGATACAGGGTTATAATAATCTATGTATTGGCTTAATACATGATATTTTTACATGATAGCACATTTATAAATGCTTTATTATTAGCATTTACAAATGAGTTTTCTTATTAAAAAAGTTTAAGGGATAAAGCTGGCTAGAGAACAAGAATAGGGACATAATGTATTAATAAGTACGACGTACCAAAGAGATGACATTAGACCCACCTGCAGCAAAGCATGTTATTACATTGTAGTACATGCAGCGTACAGGATAAATAACAAGCAACAGTTAATTCTAGAATTACAATTCCAGCAGAAGGTTCTGCTGATGTCACAAACCATGACCAAGTCCTCTGAAATCTCAGTAGAATCATAAGCCTAGAATTTACAACTGACTATTCATAGAGTAATGTATTGATTGCTGTGAATATGTACTACTGCTCTTTACTGGCTGGACTCAGCTGTGTGTCCTAGACCCCATATTGATACTAGAGATTTGCCTTTAGCTCAAGTGATGGAGGCCTGTGTTTTTGGAGCAGGAGGATCTATTACCCATTATTACTGTGAAGTTCCAAGTGGCTATGGTGTAAGTACCTAGGTAGCCGTAGATTTGTTTCCGTTCTCTCTCTACATGTTATATGGCATTCCATTTTGCAAACCTAACTGTACATGGCATACAATTTCAGCACAGCAGATAATGACTTAGCAATGCTCCTCTCTTTAGTGGTAATGGTAATTAGACAGCTAAATCACAGCCTATCACATTGCAAAAGTGCTCTCGATATAGTTTGTATTCCAGCAAGTGACTCTGGTGATCATGACAGCAAGATTCCAGGGATTTGGTCATAAAAATTAAACTTTAGTTAGAGTTCATTTTTTTTAGAAATGTCATCTTAATAAAAAGTGTTACCAAGGTAGTAATAGCATCATTGTGAAATGGAGCTTACCAATGGGAAAATATTGGGTTTTTTGTTTTATTATAGATAAGGAAGGCTTAAACATTTTTTTTTATCTTAGAAGCTGCAGGTCTGATTTTACTGGAGAACTTGTTTGTCTCAGGTACGGAGTGGGAGCTTCCTCCGCCTCCCTTAAACTTTAACCAAGAAATCTTTTCTCCCAAGTGTTTCTCATGTGTTTGAGCAAGTTAAAGAAGGGAAAACAGGGTAGACAAGGAAAAATAGGGTAGACAAGACCTATATTTCTAAAATATAAAACACAAGCAGAATTTTTTTTTAAAAAGGCAGACCTCTTTTATCAATCATAAATTAGCCAAAAGAAAAAAATGTGTGTGAGGGGAGGCACAAATCCAATTTTTCATTTCTTTGCAGGTCACCTTTAAACAATTTGACTGCCTTGCTATAATGTAATTCAGGAGTCTGCCATTGGACGGCACCAGGGCTTCTGGCAAGGGTCATGTTTAGGGAAAAGATTGTCTAGGACAAAAGTAATAGACGAATCCAGAAAGTGTAACAGCGTATAAAGTATCATAGCATCGCCTTCTAGTAAAGCCTGAACACAGAACTTTCCCTCTCAGGTTTCATTTGTTCTATTACAACAGCCCCCGGCTATCCCGGGGGAGACGTATGTATGTGTGTCTGTGTGTGTGAGAACTAAGCTGCTTTCAGTGGGAAGCTGAGATCCACTGCAGCTACCGATCAGCCCTTTTAAACAGTTTAAGGAGATGGCCTTGCCTATTAGGAAACTGTACATACTTGCATATAAACTGAGACGTTGACATCTGAAATGTCAGTCAATCTTTGCAAAGTAGCCTTAAGTTGGGGTGAATTTAGGAGGTCAATTATGGTAAAACAACTATGGAAAACAGGCGTTTCTAACTGAAGTTCAGTTTTCATGACAGTAAGTTCTCCTGCCATGACAGTAAGATGTAGGTGGGTTTGGGTTGGCTCAGTTTATAAATGATCAGTCCTGATACTTATTTATGCTTATGCCCCTTTACACAGAGGAGCACAAAAGATCCTTGATGTAAATGAGCATTAAAACCATCGTGTTTATATTAGCTGTAGGATGTTTCTCAAACACTAGGTACCTGTCTACAGAGTATTTTTGTTATCCTTCAAGGAGGCCATTGTCTAGTTTGGTTTCATTATGATGATCGTTTTTAAATCTATACAAAACTGACAGTGGTCAGCTCCAGCAACAAGAGGTAGAACTCCAGTACCCGTCCAGCACATCTGGTACAGTCAGATAGGAGTCTGGCAGGGACAGTGGAGCTAACACTAGAATTTCAGGATCATTTTGCTTTAAACCTAGTGCCAAAATGCCAGCTGCGGGGGGAAAAATCCATGTAAAGGAAAGAACAAAAATGATGCAGTTAACTGCCAAACCTGGGTGTCTTGTCAGCAGAAGGGGGGTGGGGGGGCTATTCGTGCACACACATGTGAGAATGAACACCCCGACACGCACATGCCAAGAAAGGCAAGCCTCAGACATGCGCTCACGCTGTTGAGATATTTAAAAAAGGGTTTGGCGCTTGTAGAAACACAACACAGGAAGGAAACAAGAAGGACCAGTTTTGGAGGGGGATTTGTGTGTGTGTGGGGGGGGGGTGTTGAACCATCTGAAAATTCTGTCCCGAAATAAAAAAATAAAAAAATCCATTTCAGCCATGCCTCTCGCTGTCAGGCTGCTCTGTCCCTGGAGGGAAGACGCTCCAGATCCAATGGGCAAAAGAAGGGAGGATTCAGCTTCCCTGCTGCCAAGCTACTCTCTTGGCACAAGGGTGAAGGACCTGTTGACTTAAGGCTGACTGGGTCTTTGTATCCCTGTTTGCAGTGAAAACATCTCTGGTTCCCAGGGGATGCCACGCTACGCCTCGTGGTAGGCCATTGGCATTACAGATGTGTATCCATACAAATCTGCCACTTGTCAAGACTAGGTCATCCTCAGGTAATACCCAAGCGGCAGCTTGATAGCAGCCTCGCCTGGCTCTGGGACGGCAGGAGGCCGGCCCCACCCCCAACTGCGCGGTAACCAGCGATACTTCACCCATCCCTGCTCTCTCCAAGGTGCCCCTCTCCTTTCTTCGCTGGACAGCGCATCATCCAGTCCATGATCCAATGCAGAGGCGGGAGGAGAGGAAGGCTCCTAACAGCCTTTTGCACTTTGGAGCATGACGCCGCCTCCTTGAATTGACAGGCCGTGCCGTCTATGCGCTGGGGACGGGCAGGGCTGAGGGTGGCTCACTCCGAGGCTTCAGCCAGGAGAGCTGGGTACCCTCCCTGACATTGCTTCCTTTGTCACGTCCTCCTGCGCCCACCCCTCCGTTTTACAAAAGGGTCTCTGGGGGCGGTCGTGGGAGCAGGGGGTGGGGAGCAGGGCTTCACATGATGGTGCATCGGTTCCTGCGCAGGGCCCCCTGGAAGCGGATGGTGGTGTGGACGTGCTTGCAGCGGGCGCAGCCCACGCTCTTGAGCAGCTCGCTGAAGAGCAGCAGGATGTGCCAGTTGTACTTGGCCGAGCACTCGATGTAGCCGCACTTCCAGGTCTTCTTCACCAGGTTGGAGACGTTCCAGCGGGGAATCACCCGGCCCCTCTGCAGATCCCGCTTGTTGCCCACAATGATGATGGGGGTCTCGGTGGTGCCGATGACCCTGCAGAGAGGCAGGGCAGACACAGACACAGAGCGGAGTAGTGGGGGGAATTGGTAACAGAAGAGAAGAAACATGTCAATTTTTTTTTATTGGCATGAAGGCCACAGTCCCTTAACCTCCAACCCGTTACCCCCTTCCAATTTCCTACGATAGCGCTTCTGCTGCTCACTATTTTATCTTCCTACTAACATTTCTGTCCCCTGGGGATCCCTTCCCATCCCCAGGTCCTGGCTGGGCCTGTCCCAGTGGCAGAGGATGGCAATCTGGAGCCTCCCTTGTGTAATGTGGGGGGAAGGGGGGAACAGACTGGGGGCTGCTGCCGGGCTGTCAGCAGGGAACTTTCTTCTGCATGGAGGGGTATGGCAGATCCTGGTGTAGCAAACTGCCCAGTCACTCACCTCCCTTGTCACAGCAAGCGCAGCTTACAAATACTGGTAAGAACCTCAAAGCTGCTTTGCCAATGACTAGACTTGGCCCCGCTGTGGCTCTTAATATCTCATTGGCAGCTTGGCGAGCTCCCTTCTGAGCTGTTTGTTGCTCTTTGCTTTTCTATGATGCTTGAGTGAATTTAGTGCAGGTGGAAGGTGCCTGGATCTAGCCTGCACCTGTTAGCAGATTTCAGTCCCTAGGGCTCTCAGCAGTGACGGGAACCAGGAGACTCCTTGAGAGTGCTAGGCTCAGCCAGGGAGCTCCTGCTTACCCTCCATCCTCCTCCCTGCCCCCAAGATAGTCCTGGAGGGGATGCACAGTTGAGAGGTGACGTTAGCTTTGCGAGCTGGGCCCTTTCCAGGAGTAAGGCAAGCAGGCACTTACCTCGTTTCTAGGATCTGTTGTCGAATAGTTTTGATGTACTCAAAGCTGTCAAAGCAACAGATGTCATAGACTAGGATGTAGGCGTGGACGCTCCGGAGCCCCCTGCAGCATGCGTCCGCCCACTCCTGCAACAGGCACACAGGAATTGGTCAGAGCTCAGGTGCAGACGTCCCCCTTGGCACGGCCCTAGGGGTCTCTCTCCAGCCTTTGTGCCACCTCATGTGCAAGGGCACTGCTGGGACCATGCCAGGCCTTCTGCTACTGGGGTCTATGCCCATGCTTTGCTGGACTTGGGCACTGCTCCTAACGCAATACCACGCCTGCTTCTGCAAACACAAAACCCCAGCACCATCGGACTCTTCTATTTTGAGCCTCCCTAGGGCCGGCTGTACAAGTTAACGCGAGTCCAAAGCGGCGGTTACCGTTGCTTTGGGATGGGTGATATTACAGGCCTAACGGGGGTTTTCCCAGCAGCAGCCTCACTGCACCCTGGTGGAATAAGTAGCAGATAATTATAGCAGGCACATGCTCTAGCGTTAATGCCCAGGACTGGGACTCAAGTGATCTGGGATTTATTCCTGGTTCTGCTGCTGACTCACAGTGTGACAAGGGGTAGTCACCTCCCTGCTCTATGACTGTGTTTCTCCTCCACCTGCCCCCTCAAGCTCATCCCATCCTGGTTACTAACCTTCCTCAACACCCCCACCCCTCCTCTCCTCTCCTCTCCTCCTTTAACCTCTTGGTCTTCTCTGGCTTGCTCCCTGGCAAATAAACAGGAATTAATTCCGGGAAGTTCTATGGCCTGTTCTTATGCACGAGGTCAGACTAACCACATCAACAAAGCTCCTCTCACCAGCATCTCCAGCTACCTCACCCTGGGTAAAGTTCAGGATCAGGGACCAGCGCGGGGTTAAGTCCTGTTTCCCCCTTAGAGGATGGGTTCAAAGCTGACTCAGGGGAAAAGCAATCAACGTTAATTACGTTCGTGGGCTGTTTGATTGGCGATTGATGTTGGAGGGGAGAAGCCTCGTTCCTAAAAGTTTGTTCCCCTTTATATCCACATTGGCAGGGCAATGTAGGGAAAGCCTGCACGTGAAGGACCCCGGTCTCCAGGTCTGTTAATTAGGTACTTTCCAACAGAACTAATTTCACCTTGATTGCTCGATGCTTGATGGCACTATTAGCGCACGATCTGTCCATGGTTCTGAATTAGCTTGTTGCAAGATTTATAGTGCTTGCCTCAGCCTAATGAACTCACTGAATGTTTTTGTCAGTGAACATATTAAGCGTTCACCTCTGGCAATCTAGACTGTACACATTTTGTTTGAACTAGAGAGAGATCAAGTACATTTCCTTTTCTGGTCTAGAGTGGCCATTCATCCACATCACAGAATGGCTGGGCCAGGACAGCTCTTTGCTCAGGAAAGGCAAAGACTAGGACACTAGGTTTTGCTAACCAGAAGGCCCGAGGCCAGAAGAGCCCGGAACTGGAAGATCCAGTGGTATTTCACGTTAGAACTGAGAGTCATTGGCCGGGCTGAGTTTGTGCAGGGTGCGGAGGTCAGGACTGGAATGGCAGAAGGAGCTGCTGGTGGTTGTTGTGGGGTGGTCCCAAGCCTGGAGAAGCAGGGCATGCCATAGATCAGCATTGGATGTATTGGCAGAGCTGGGGGTGGCCCAGGATGATAACAGAAGAGGATGCTGCAAGTTAGGATTGAGACGCCCTGGCACAGCCATGCTGGCAAAACTAGCACAACCGCAGCCCCACAAAGTCAGGCCCTCATTCCATGGCTTTGTGTTCCTCCCTGCATTGCCTAGGGCTGCAGGAGACTAGTTTGGGGGGGTGAGGCATGCTGCATATCCAGTTTAGGGCTAGAAAATGTTAATAAAAAAAGACATTTGTCGAACAGCTGGGACTTTTCAAGAGCTTCCCATACAGAACAGTCAGTGTTTTGTGCATGATGCATGAGTGAAAATATGCCCTGCTTTTACCTCCTTAAATGCCACCATTCAGAAGCTGTTAACACTGCATTTGTTCAAGAAAAAAAGAGAGAAATACTAATTCCCA
The DNA here is from genome assembly GCF_020497125.1 of Mauremys mutica. Taxonomy (NCBI): domain Eukaryota; kingdom Metazoa; phylum Chordata; order Testudines; family Geoemydidae; genus Mauremys; species Mauremys mutica. The sequence continues at coordinate 7,236,760 of NC_059090.1, read as the reverse complement.
GTGCCCAATCCAACCCCGTGTAAAGGTTGCATCGGGGCTTCCAGACTGCTGTTATCCCGTACACAAGCGCAGCTCAAAGGTGACTCTAGAAATACAACTGCTGTCAAAGGATCAGAAAGACACAAGTCCCAGGAAACAAACATAGGAGACATTCCATCTGTGCCTGCTGACTTTGTGTAGTACACAAGAATCCAATCCATAGCAGAACCACAGAGCTATAGCGCTCTGATCGCTGGCAGCCTGGGCTCCTTTTGTGAGCCATACAAACTGGCACCATCGGGCACCTCTCTCACTGCACACGGCTGCAACCCCCAATTCTTAACAAAACAGGAATCACCCATGTTTATGTGGCAGCTGCTCTAATGGACTGAGGAAGCAGGAGGAGTCCCGGACCCTATGGAAATGGGTAGAGATTTAGGATTCCATACAATATGGACCCTGTTATGATTGATAGATTGGGACTGCACTCTATGCAGGAGAAATTGCAAAAGCTTTACTGTAGAGTATAAAAATACAGTTAGAAGAAACTATAGTAATTCTTCCTGTAGTGAGACATTTTCGTACAATGAATCATCCCCTCTCACGGTTATGATATTTGGGAATAAAAGCAAGCAAAAGGAGCTAGGAATGGAAGAAATGGCAAAGGACACTTTTTTGGATCGCTGCTTGCAGGCCACAAAGGTTTGAATGAATCACTGGAATTAGCGATGAAAGAAACCTATTCATTCATGGTGCCACCCCCATGCCCCCTGGTCAGTGCATGAAAATGACAGGGTGACTTTTCAGTGATTGTTACCAAAGCGATAAAGACTATTATAGTGGCAGCTTATTAGCTGTGGGTTAATATCTTTATGGAAGAGTTCCAATATGTCTGGGAGATCAGTATATTACAGCTTATTACATTGAGACTGGAATGCAATTTGCTTGAATGCCATCACTCGAGTCATTTTCAGCATTGTCCATCATGATTTCACTAGGGTGTTATTATCTTATCTAGATTTCGCTTAAAGTTGCTTTGCCTCATGACACCTGCAGTTAAGTGTTGTAATAAAATTATTGGCAATACAAAAAAAATCAAGGACTGCTGATTAGTTCATTAATGATCAGTTGCTGTTTGCAGTAGCTTATTGATTAGGCACGTGGATTAAGGGCTGATTTCTAATAGATAAATGAGCAATGGTAAATTACACTGCAAATACTACAGTGATGCGGGGGGGGGACAACGACTGCAGTATAGGCTAGTGGTTACTGCAGGGATTCTAGCAGTCACTGAATTCTACTTTTCCAGTGGCAATGCATCCTTGAATGACTATTCGGGCAAATTACATAATGTCTCCATGCCTCAGTTTCCCTGTCTATAAAATGCGTTTGACAATATTCTGCTGCTTCAAAGATGAGTTGTGACGCTTTATTCATGAAGGTCGGAGGCGAAAGGCACCAGAGAATTACAAGAATTCCAAATAATCCTACATCATCGGGGAGGAGGAAGATGTGGCAATGCTGATGGAAGGAAAGTGAACATGTTAGATTGCCTTACACCTGAGGCAAGTAGCTGTTGCTGGCAGGGAAGTTAAAAGCCCCAACTCTCAGAGACAAAGAACTAGAGAAAACACCCAGGACACAGGAGCAGTTGGGCTGATGTGGATTATGCAAAGTTGATGCCAGTTTCTAAAGGTTAAACTGGTTTCTCTGACAGGGGAGTCAAATATATAAATGGTGTAACTTCACTCCTGTCAGTTAGGGCCTACTAAGGATAAACTTGAATCTTTGAGCTTGATTCTCCACTACCGTAGAGTAAACCTGCCTGCTACAGGGTTCCTCTGAAACATCTGGTACTGACCATTACTGGAGCTAGGACACTGGAGTGGATGGACTTGGGTCTGAGCCAGCAGGACAATTTCTACAAGTAACGCCACTGAAGACAATGGATTTACTCTGGTGTAAGTGACAGGAGGACTAGGCCGTTACATATTTTTAGTATCGTGACTGTTGGAAGGGTCCTTGTACCTGAAAGGGAGCTGAGTGAACTCGGATCAAGGGCCTGTCAGTGCAGGTGCCAGGCTGGCCAGTTCTTCCTCCCCAAGAGGATATTCCAGAAAGTAGGTTCCCACCAATTGTCGGAGCATTAGCATCCAGATTGCACTCCCCTTATGACGCACGTGTGAAACTGAGCCTGGACACCCAGGTGGGTCAGGCTGCTGCTTTCCTGTTGTTTTCCCTTGTGGCATGAGTGTGAGAAAGTTTGCTATGAATTAGCTCCACGCTGCTCTTTCTATTCAAAAGCACCTACCAAAATGTGTGCGACTGTCAGGACTGGCTGCCTGTCAGTCCCTTCACGAAATGCCTGTGAAAGAGGAGCAAGCATGCCATCCTTTCCTCGCTACCTCCAAGTGAAGTGTCACCCAAGGCTATAAAGCCTAGTGGATGGATGGAACCATCCTGATAGGCTGCTGAGCATTCCAAAGAGGCGGGGATCCATCAGCGAGCATTCCAAAGGGGCGGGGATCCATCAGCGAGCATTCCAAAGGGGCGGGGATTAATCGGCCAGAAGGCAGCACAGAGCTGTGTGCTCTCAGCTGCAGAATCCATGTTCCTCCAACACAGAGAGAGAGAGAGGGGGGTACATTCTTCTCACAATTGTGCCTTGTTCATGCAACAATAAGGCCGTTCTGGGAGAAGCTGTTGCCATCCCCTGCCTAGGGCATTAGTGGATAAGGGGCTGTTCCTTCTGTCGGAGGATGCCCAGGGAGAAGTGCTTATCTGCTGCTTGCTTGCTCGCTCCCCATGCAGCCTCAGCCCTGCTGAATTATGCATTGCCAGAAGCCCTATATTTTGTGTGATTATAAACACGGCATATTTATAGACTGCTGAGCATCGCTTTCCGCTTGGTGATGTAGCAGCCTTGGCGCTCCCAAGTTCTGCATCAGAGAGGCAAGTGAAGCTATTTAAAGCAACTAGGAGAGGGTGACAGGATCCATGCCTGGTGTACGGGGGCTTGGGGCTAATTCTATTTGCAGTGCTGGCCCCCATGTGAGGTACGGTGCGTGGAGCCCATCCACTGTCCTCCTTTCTTGGGATTGAGGTTTGCCCCCTTTATGCCCCAAATGAATCCTGGGCAATCTCCTGCCTGTGTCCTTCCTACAGCTGGGGTGACCCCCTCCTTCACCTGTATATAAAGATCTGTGATGTCTAGCTAACCCCAGCGCAGACTGGGAAGCTAGGAGGTGAAGCTGAAGTGCAGTGTTCCAAGCAAGGAGCCAGGAAGGCCACATAGGACCATAGGCAGGGATGCTGGTCTCACCAGCAGATAGGAGAGCATCACATGGGACTGACGGAAAAGCAGACCCTTATGTGGCTGCCTATGGTGCTGTGATCTAAGGGTACCTCTCTTAGAAAGGCCTGGCCTCCAGAGAAGGTTCAGATTCACTTGCCAATCCATTGGCTCCGCACTACACAAATAACCTTTTGCACTAGTGGCAACCACACAGGCCTTAGTGGCACGACAGGAATGTGGTGGTGGGTTGTGATATGAACAAGCAGCCACCATGGGAGACAAGGAGTCTGCCTAGCTGAGCGAGGAATCCCTGAAGGACAGCCTCTCTCATGGCCTCTCCAGGACTTGGTCCTTTCAGTCAGAGGAATACAGGGCAGAGCCCCTCGCTCCACGTTTTGGCATTTCAGCTTCTGCCTCTGACCAGAGACGAGCCCAAGCCGTGACGTTTGTCTCCAGGTCTAAACTTTCCCAAAGTTCCTGGAGGGTTGGAGCAACCCATTTCAGAAGCACACGTAATCAGAGCTCCCTGGGGCGATGGACACGGCCTGCTGAAAAGCATCTATTCTTTATCCTCAGAACCCACGCCAAGCTGTTCATGCCCCTCAGCCCTGCCCTGGAGGGACCCCACCTCACTTAGTCCTCTGCCTCTCTTCTGAGACTGCCAGGAAAGGTGCCAGTTCTGATGGGGGCATCTGTTCCTCTGGAACGGTTCTAACCCACACCACGTTCTACTGATAGTCCCCAAGCAACGACTTCTGGTCAGTACCAAACTAGAAGGAAAAGCCTTTGTAACCCATGACCAATCTCCTGAGCCATCCATTCTCCCTCCAACAGCCAGGCCTCCTCTTTCCCATTCAGGTGATGCACTCCTACCCCTCTCTACATTGATCCCTCCTCCGCAGCGTCGGCCGTAGTGCAGCTAGGGTGAGCCAAGCCCCTGTGTTTCCCACCTCCCTTCACTCCTTTGAGATCACTCAAGGACCCATTCTTCCTTCCCTGGAAACCTCCATCCGTTTGCACCGTCCGCCTTCTGTGGTGCACACCGAGACATGGAGTATGTTAGGCATCGTCTGTCATGTCAATAAATTACCCTTTGCTTTTTCTGTCTGTCTCTTGCGCTGACCTTTTGTTCCCTTGTGTAGTGCTGAATTTTGATCTCCTCCTTTCTTGTGCAGCTCTGGGGGAATCCTTCCATTTTTATCCCTTTACTCTATTGACCTCCTTGCATCACAGCAATGCTCCTCTCTGAACCCGTCCAGCTGAGGGGGGAGGAATGCAATTCCCCCAGAACCACCCAGCTGAACCCCATTTATATCTGGTTGGGGGCAGGGCACTGAGGGTTGATTTAGGGCTGAAAGGGGATTGAACTGGGGCACTGGCATTGTGCTTGGCTCTTGGCACACACTTGAAGTGCACAGAGTCTAAGGCCAGCGGGGACCAAAGTAATCATCTACTCTGACCTCCAGTATAACACAGGCCAGAGAACTGCCTTCAATTAATTCCTGCTCGAACCAGAACACCTCTTTTAGTAAAACATCCACTCCCAATTTCTCCTCAAAGCTGCTCCAAATTTTTCAGCAAAATGGTTTTAAAACCCCATTAGAGCAGAAGTTTTTCCATGTTGGTCAATGTTTTCCAGTTTTTTTCCAACTGAAACTAAAAACCAAACAATTTTTGGTTAACACTTTTGTTAGTCTCTACAACATTGGGGGGGGCCAGAGGCCACTAGGTTTCTGCAAATAGAAACCTATTTGTGAGAACTGATTTTTTTTTAAACCAAAACCAGATTTTGAAAACCAAACCTGTTCTGTGGGAAATCTGTGGAGAAACAAAAAACAAAACAAACCCCTTCCCATTTTTTTCCTAAATGCCCCTTAAAAAAAATAACTGGCATTTTTTCAACCAGCTGTTTCACTCTCAGTGCAGTGAAAGGCACCTTTTAGGACCTCTTCCCTCTTCTATCCTTTAGGCCAATGTTTCTCAACCCTTTTGAACCAGGGACCAGCTTGCTACTGTGTCAGGGACTGGCATCGCTCCACGGAGCAGTCATGGAGAAACACCGAGTTAGACCGCTCTCCGTTTTCTTCTCCCCCTGGTTAGGGGTAGGGCTGTTCATGGTGTATTAACTCCTTAAGCCTCATCTACACACATTTATAATTTTTTAAATATGCTGGTATAGTCAAAGTGGAACAACTCCCTAGTGTGAACATAATTCTATCGGTATAACGGTGTTCATGCAGATACAGCTTATTCCCATGTAGGAAGGGATATAAGCTATCCTGGTATAAAGCAATAATGCCTTCACTACAGGTAGACATACCAGCCCAGACTTTTAAAGCTATTTAGGAGCTGCTGCGCTCAGCATTGCAACACCTAACAGATTTAGGAGCCAAAGTCTAATTTTCAAAAGGGAATTAGGCTCTTGGGTGGAAATGAGACGAGCTCCTAAATCACTTGGGCATTGCAATAAATACCTTTAAAAATCTGGGCCCGTCCACACTGAAATCAGAGGTGTAGCTGCAGCATGGGTAGACATACCCGAGCTAGCTCTACCTGGTCAGGTCTACACTACCCGCCAGATTGGCGGGTAATGATCGATCTATCAGGGGTCAATTTATTGCATCTAGTCTAGATGCAATAAATCGATCCCCGAGCACTCTCCCATCGACTCCACCACTGCGAGAGGCGCACGCAGAGTTGACGGGGGAGCAGCAGCAGTCGAATCAGCGCTGCGAAGACGCCGCAGTAAGTAGACTTAAATACGTCAACTTCAGCTACGCTATTCTTGTGGCTGAAGTTGCGTATCTTAGGTCGATCCGCCCCCGCCCAGTGTAGACCAGGGCTAACAATAGCAAGGAAGCTGCAGAAGCATAGGCTGTAAAAGCCCAAGCCAGGACCGTGGATACTTACTCAGGTGACTAGCCCTGCTGAAGTCCATGCTATTGTGTCATTCTGGTGCTCAAGCTAGCTAGATTAAAGCTAACTCGTGTATGTCTATAGGATCTGGAATCATGGGCAGCAGGTTTAAAACAAATAAAAGGAAGTTCTTCTTCACCCAGCGCACAGTCAACCTGTGGAACTCCTTGCCTGAGGAGGTTGTGAAGGCTAGGACTATAACAGAGTTTAAAAGAGAACTGGATAAATTCATGGAGGTTAAGTCCATTAATGGCTATTAGCCAGGATGGGTAAGGAATGGTGTCCCTAGCCTCTGTTTGTCAGAGGGTGGAGCTGGATGGCAGGAGAGAGATCACTTGATCATTACCTGTTAGGTTCACTCCCTCTGGAGCACCTGGCATTGGCCACTGTCAGTAGACAAATACTGGGCTAGATGGACCTTTGGTCTGACCCAGTACAGCCATTCTTATGCCCCGTGATTGCAATGTAGACATGATGTTTCTGCTTGAATTATTCTGGTCCAAAACTGTATCAGGCCTTAAATTTGGAAATTGCTTTTGCTCTAATCTACGTCAGGTGCAGATATTATGGGGATGAGCTCTAGATAAATGCTTGGAATAAATAAAGAGCCAGCGCTTCCTATCCTGGGACTAACTGGAGCCGGAGCCAGTGGGAAATGAAGAAAGGGGTCACATGATGTTTTTTCACAACTCAGAACAGATTCAGTTCAAGTTTGGGGAGGGGAGTGTTTGGATTTTACCCAGGCTGTTTCCCCACGAAAAATTACTATCTTGTATCTTAATAGCAGAGAGCCTCGTGCGTAATCCTTAGGCATATGTTCCTTTCATACCCACCCCTCCATTAGATTCTGCACAGCACGGCCCACAACCTCAAACAGCAGCTCATCTGAAATTGAGCAGCCTTTAATTAGCTCTATTTTGGTCCCATTTTGTGGCTTTCACAACCTGAATGAGATTCTGCTCACTCATGCTGAGATGCTTCCTCCCCACAGCCAGAGATCTCCGTCAACTCTGTGGTGTTACTCAAAACTAAGTCAAGAACGGCTCCTCCTCCTACACAGGGCCCTTGCTATCCACTCCCTTGGGCAAGTATCCCTCAGGATGGGACGCAGATATAAAATTTCTAGACACCATAAATGGATGCTTCTTGGAGAAGCTTGTCCTGTAACCTAGAAGGAGTAAGGCAATTCTTGATTTAGTCCCAAGTGGAGCATAGGATCTGGTCCTAGAGGTGAATATAGCTTGTACCGCTCGGTAATAGCAACCATCATGTAATTCAATTTAACATCCTCGGGGGGGAGGGGGGAGGAAAGGAATGCCAAAAAACCCACCACGGTAGCATTTAACTTCAAGAAGTGGAATTACATTAAAATGAGGAAGGTAGTTCAACAGAAATTAACAGGAACAGTCATAAGGGTGAAATGCCTGCAAACTGCATGGAGACTATTTAAAAACACCATAGAGTCTCAAACTAAATGTACACCCCAAATAAAAAAAAAAACAGTAAGAGGACAAAAAAAATGCCTCCATGGCTAAAAAACAGACTAGGAGAGGTAGTTAGAGACAAAAAGGCATAGTTTCAAAACTAGAAGTCAAATCCTACTGAGGAAAATAGAAAGGCACACAAACTCTGGCAAGTCAAATGTCAAAGTATGATAAGGCAGGCCAAGAATGAATTTGAAGAGCAACTAGGTAAGATCACAAAAACTAACAGCAAAACTTTTAAAATACATCAGAAATAGGAAGCCTGCCAAACAGTCAGCAGAACCACCGGATCATCAAGATGCTAAACGAGCACTCAAGAAAGACAAGGTGATTGTGGAGAGGCTAAATGAATTCTTTGCATCAGTCTTCCCTTCACAGGATGTGGGGGAGATTCCCCACGTCTGAGCCATTCTTTTTAGGTGACAAATCTGAGGAATTGTCTCAAACTGGGGTGTCAGTAGAGGAGGTGTTGAAACAAATTGATAAATTAAACAGTAATAAGTCACCAGGACCAGATGGGATTCTCCCAAGGGAACTCAGAGATGAAATTGCATAACTGTGGTATGTAATCTATTGTGTAAATCAGGCTCTGTACCAGATGACTGGAGGATAGCTAATGTAATGCTGATTTTTTAAAAAGGCTCTTGAGATGATCCTGGCAATTAGAGACCAGTAAACCTAACTTCAGTACCAGGCAAATTGGTGGAAACTATAGTAAAGAACAGAATTATCAGACACAGATGAACACGATAGGTTGGGAAGAGTCAACACAGGACTGGACAATGGGATGGCTCTTTCAAAATTGCCCTGTTCTGTTCATTCCCTGTGAAGCATCTGGCACTGGCCTCTGTCAGAGAGAGACTATTAGGCTAGACGGACCATTGGTCTGACTCAGTATTGCTGTTCTGTTTTTATGTTATTACACTTCTCTGGGACTATGCTTTACTAATCTGCAAGAAGGGACATTGTGAGGATTTAGCTTTGGGTTGAAATTAAGCACATGAAATTTCAGCCTCAAAGGGCATTTTTGGGCCAGTTATACCCTTGGGTAATCGATATGCATTTAGCTGATTATAAAGCACCCATCCCCATAGTATCTACATTGGAGATGAGAATCAGAGCATGGATTCTGTCCTGCCACCTTAACTATGGAGCCACTACCCTGACTAACTCCATAACCATCACGAGTCCCCTACAGATTCTGAAATCACCCTCGCTCCCTGATTGATCGCCCAAGAAAATGGACTGACCTCCCCAGACAGAAGGCATAAAGTTAATGTCTCAGCAAACAAGTCAGACATTAGTGGCGACTTTACGTTCTGCATCTGCTGGGAGATCAATGAAATTGTACTGCACAGTTTCAGCATGATGCCCTGGTACACTACGAATTCTATCGCTCCCTCAGACTGTGGGTTGGGATGCCGTCCGTTACAGCCTTTGATTTCGCCGGCTGATGTTGGAGGGCAGAATATCCCACTTCGGATTAATTTTCCACAGAACTGCCTGTTTCTGTTACAGCAGCCAAGCATCCTCAAAAGATGCCAGGTTTGTTTTACGTGAAGAACGGCGAGAGAAACGCACCATACCCGGCAGATCATTAGGGGAGGTAGGAAGGGACAGCAAGGGACTGAGCCGCAGGTCCAGACTCACACAGGGAGTTAGGCGCCTGGGAAAATCAAACCTACTTATTCAGGAGCCTGACCTCAGAGATCCAAGCCTGGCCAAATGTCACATGTTATTGGGCTGTTTTTATTCCACTCGAGGAGGAATCTGAACTAGGGCAGGAGCCATCCTGCAGCAAAAAAAACGTCACGACCAGACTTCAAAGAGAAAGTGCTGAGCTTCAGTTCATCTGTAAATTTGACACCACCAGCTCAGGATTAAACAAAGACTGTGAATGGCTAGCCAACTACACAAGCAGTTTCTCTTCCCTTGGTGTTCACACCTCAACTGCTAGAAGAAGGCCTCATTCTCCCTGATTGAACTAACCTCGTTATCTCCAGCCTGATTCTGGCCTGCATATTTATACCTGCCTCTGGAAATTTCCACTGCATGCGTCTGACGAAGTGGGTATTCACCCACGAAAGCTCATGCTCCAATACGCCTGCTAGTTTGTAAGGTGTCACGGGACTCTGTCGCTTAGTGCAGGGGCGTCACTCTCCTAGGCCCTGTGTCAGCAAAGCATTTCAGCTCGTGCTTAACGCCCATTTAAGTCAGTGGCTTCACTTACGCTGCAGCTGGAGGTGGAATTTCCAGCTCTAGTGGATGTCCAAGACCTCTGATCAAGCGAGCACAGTAAAACCAACAGCACAGCCCGGGGGGCGGCAGGAGGAGCTAGTCACAGGAGTACGTACCTAGGTTCGTACACAGGATTGTACTAGCCCATGCCACTGCGGCTACGCTGCTATTTTTACTGTGCTGGCTCGATCCAAGCCAGTGCGTGTTCCTCTGCCCATGCTGGAAATAACACCTCCATGCTGCAGGGTGGACATATCCAGTGAGATTTACGCAGGTGTCTAACGGAAAGCACAGGCTGCAGTGATTCGCGGTCACTCAAATGCCTAGGCTGAGCTAAGAAGACACCATCCTTTTAATAATAAATAATAATAATAATACTTAGCTCTTATGTAGATCTCAAAGTGCTTTGCCAAAGGAGGTCAGTAGCATTATCTCAATGTACAGATGGGGAAACTGAGGCATAGAGAGGGGGAAGTGACTTGCCCAAGGTCACCCAGTAGGCCAGTGGTGAAACCAGGAATAGAAGCCAGGCCTCTTGAATGCCAGTCCAGTGCTCTATCTTCCTACTTTCTCCTCTGGAACTATGTACAGTATCCAAACTGTTCCGGGGCCATCAAAAACGTTCAGCTCTAAATGGGGGTTCAGGGCTGTGGGAGAGGGGCACGTGTTCTGACAGGAGAAGGGGCTAAGCGTGGAGCCGCAGGTGGGCAGGTTGGTTATTTGGGGTTTGGATAATGGGGGGGGTCACAATGCGTTTTCTGCATGTTTATGTTCCTAAAGTTCATTGCAATTCTCACTGAGACCTAATCTCGCCAGCGCTGAAAGGCGTCAGTTCCCATGACACTGCAGATTCTGCCCTGCCATATATTGTAACTACCATGAGAATCAGCCAGATTGCAGTATGTTAATATTCACAGGGACGACAACTTCCCTGGTGTGGCGCCTTCCAGTCAAGGGTCTCAAAGCAATTCATGAAACGGAGGCACCAAGAGTGGAGGCGACTCACCGAGGCCACGATGCGATTCAGGGATTAGAACCCAGGTGTCCTGATTCCCACTCCTAGGCTCAGAACACTAGAACAAACCTTCCCCGAGCAGCCCCCTTCTAACACATTTGTTTATCAGACAAATCTTGCCCCGGACACGTAAGACACAACCTGATCCTAAGAGGAAAACTACTGCAAAAATATCCCTGGGCTGCATCTTTGCAGGGCTGTGGATTAGTGTTCTTAACGGAAACCCATCATATGCTGAGTCAAATGGCAGGAGACTCTTGGCATCGGGTCTCTTCTGTTGATGAGTCAGAGCATATGTGACCCCAGGGGAGACTCTCATTGTTACCAACAGGCCCATCTGCCTTTGGCTGGCGTTACCGGGTCAGCGCCTGGCACACGTACCTGCAGCGTGTTAACTGGGAAAGAGGTGATGGGTGGGAAGTCCATGATCTGTAGGTCGTGCACGTGGCCGTTCATGACCACGGCCGGCAGGTAGACACGCCGCGTCTTGGTGGGCGCGCACGCCTCGCTGAACTCGTTGTAGAGGAACTGGCGGACGATGGCGCTCTTCCCGACCCCTTGAGCCCCAAGCACGGCGACCTTGAAAGTTGTCACCATGCCTCCCGGCCGTGGCCCCCCCACGCGACGTGGCGATCGGCTCCTTGGCGCAGGCCACTGCGTTTGCACTGCCAGGAAGGCCCCCGGGCTGCATATTCCAGCGGCTGCGGTTTCAGCCCCATTCAGGAAGCATTTCCTCCTCCGCCCAGCCTGTCACTGCAAGACCAAGAGCGACCCAGTCAAACAAGACACCTCCTTCCGAAGTATCCCAGGCAGCCTCAAACCAACCAACCAACCAACCAGAGCCCTGCCTAGCTAGCTACAGCTCTTACCTGGCCCCACGGTATCTGAGCACCTCACAGCCTTTTAATGTAGTCATCATCCCAGCCCCACCGGGCTGTTATGCCCATTTTACAGGTGGGAAACTGAGCCACAGACTCAGTGACTGGTTCAGAACAGGGAATGGAACCCAGGTCTCCCAAATGCTAGATGACTGCTCCGACCACTGGGCCATCTTTCCTCCTACCTCTGCCCCTTTCCATCACCTGTGCTAACAAAGCCCTGGCTCTCTCCAACCTCCCCCATCACTGCCACCTCTGTAGCAGATTCTTATCAGTCCCATTGGGGGCTGTTTTAAATGACACCAGCTGGCCCTGGTCCCCTAAGGATCGCGTTTTCATCACTCTCCTTGCCCCGGTGCAGGGGGCTGCAGGGAGGGAGGTTGAGGAAATGGCTCCAGGCTGGGCTGGGCTGTACCCTCAGCAGAGGACTTAGTGATGTTTCTGCAGCCCTAGTAGCTCAAAAGGGAGCAGAATGAGCCAGAGAGTTTGGTAACCGGCTACACTGAAGGGAAATGAGACAGGAAATTAAGTCACAACCCCCCTTTTTTTAAACAATTAAAAGGGAGACAGTAATGACCAGTTAAAGCACCTTGCAACGCACCCAACTGGACAAACTCACTACATTCAGCAGCATGGAAATGCAGCCACCTCTGGGGTGGAGGAAGCAGCCAGGCACATAATGCACTGCACAACAGGTTGGGGGTGGCGGGGCTGAGAATGGAACACTTTCGTCAAAGGGCAACAGTGCAACTCTTGTGCCAGGGTGCAACTCCTGAGCAGACATGTAACCACCACCCTAGTACTGCACATAGAAGACACGCTGATTGTAACAGACCCAAACAATACTGGACTGATCCAGAGACCAGTATCCTACCTCTCTCCCATACCAGATCGCTCCGGAGGTCCATGAGGCCTGCCATCCTGCCCCCTCCTCTGCTGGATCAGTCCAGAGGTCCATCTAATCCAGACTCCTGCCCTCCTTGTTCCCATATTGGATGATATCATAGGTCTACCCAGTCCAATATTCAGCTTCTGGCTGCTGGCACATTATCCCACTAGGTCCTCCACTATTCCCATGGCAACTGCGCAGTGCTACACACAGTGGGGGCCCCGTTCCTTCCTGACCCCTGCAGGCAACCAGCTTCTGCCATGAAGCATGAGACTTGACTAGCCTGACTTCATAAAGGCTGCACTGGAAGTCATGGCCAGGGCAGGCAAGACAGCACTAAGCACACATGTCCTGACAGCGCCTTTCCAACGCTAAGTTAGCAGCATCTTGACCTGCTCGACAGAACAACTCATGCACAGCTCCCGATAAAGGAGGGGAGGCAGGTCTAGCCTCAGATGATGCCAAAAAAAACAGGCAGAAAACAGGAACAAAGAGGAGCAGCAGGTCTCAGGATCACGCCTCTCACCGGGCCTTCCTCCCCTGTCCAGAGGGAACCTCACCTCAGCTTTCCCCCTCCACCTATCTCTTCCCAGCTACAGGCGATGAGTCAGAAGAGGCTGCCACAAATCAATTCCAGCCAAAGGGAAAGGAACGGGGTTTGTATTACTGTAGCATCTAGACTCTGCAACCTAGATCAGGGCCCCATTGCGCTAGGTGCTGTGCATAGATACATAGGACCAGTGAAATGGAGGCCTGGGAGGGACCTCAAGAAGTCATGAAGTCCCGCCCACTCTTCTGAGGCAGGACCAAGGAAACCTAGACCAGTCCTGACAGGGGTTTGTCCAACCTGTTCTTAAAACCCTCCAGCGAGGGGGATTCCAGAGCTGTTGCAGAGCTTCACCACCCTAATAGTTAGAAAGCTTTTCCGACCATCGAACCCAAATCTCCCTGGCTGCAGAAAAAGCCCATTACTTCTTGTCCTGCCTTCAACGGACTTGGAGAACAACTGAGCACCATCCTGCTCATAGCAGCCTTGAAGATATTTGAAGACTTATCAGGGCCCCTCTCAGTCTTCTTTTCTCCAGACTAAACATGCCCCGTTTTTAACCTTCCCTCAGAAGTCAGGCTTTCTAAACCTTTCATCGTGTTTGTCGCTCTCCTCTGGAGTCTCCCCAATTTGTTCACCTCTTTCCTGGTGTGGTGCCCAGAACTGGACGTAGTACTTCCAGCTGAGGCCTCTCCCATGCTGAGCAGAGCAGGACAGTTACCTCTTGTATACGGCACTCCTGTTAATACACCTCAGAATGATATTAGGGGTTTTCGCAACTGTATCACATTCGTGACCTCGCATTCAATTTGTGCTCCACTCTCACCCCGGATCCCTTTTCAGAAATACGACCTCCTAGACAGTTATTCCCCACTTTGCAGCTGTGCCTTTGATTTTTCCATCCTAAGTGGAGTATTTCGCACCTATCTTTAGTGCAACCCCACCCAGCCCGGTGCCAGACACAAATTTGATAAGCATCCTCCCAACCCCATTATCCAAGATATTGATTAGTACTAGAGCCAAGGCTGACCCCCGTAGGACTCCACTAGACACACCCTCCCAGTCTGACAGAGAACCACTGATAACGACTCTCCGAGCAGAGTCTTTCAACCAGTTTTGCACCCACCTTATATTAAGTTCGCCTAGGCCTCATTTCCCTAGTTTGTTTATGAGAACGTCACGTGGGAGTGCGTCAAAAGCCTCACTAAAATCAAAACAGACAAATCTACTGCTCACACCTACCTGCTAAGCCAGTAACCCTGTCCAAGAATAGGGAGAGCTGGTCGCTGCCCCAAATAGCTTACAATCTAAACAGTCAAAATAAAGGAAAGAGAGGGGACATGATTAGCCCACCACCACCCAACAGCAGAGCTAGGAACAGAACCCAGGTGTCCTGAGCCCCGAACCAATGTCCGAGTCATTGGATCAATTTCTTGCACGTTAATTCAAGGCCTTCCTACTAAACTGCGTACGGGCATGTCCACATGAGGCTAGGTATTACTCAGCAATATTAATCTGAATTAGCTAAGGGTGTGAAGTCAAAGTAGACTAGTTAACCACATTAAACCCCTGTTTGCACGCTCTTATTCTGAATCCAGTTTAGCTTAATTCACATTTACTTTCTGCAATTTTTAACTAATCCACTTTAAACATTCATTCTGATTAACTTTCCTGAGTGTTCCCATGTAGACAAGCGCTGAACCTGGGCCCTGTGCTGGGGGCACGCAGACCAAAATGGGGCAGCCCAAATGTGAGAGTGTTTGATAGCTGCATATCCCAAGGGATCTGTATCTGTTTCTCCATCAGGGCCAAAGCGACCTGGTAGCAGCCCCCCCCCGCCCCCCCGAGAATCAAGCGTAGGCCAGGAACGAGGGAATTTTAGAGCATTTTGACATTTCATTTGGAAATTTAGCAAACTAAATAAAGGTGAAAAACACCCGACAACAACCCAGACGGAAAACAAAAAAAATTGGTTTGCGTCCAACAAAGTGTTTTTTTAGGTTTGTTTCAGCAAGAAAAAAAAATAAAAACACCAAAATATTTTATTTTGGTTTGAACTGAAATGATTCTCTCCCCTTGCCTCTGGGGAAAGTTTTCCCCAAAGTTTTCAGTTTGGCACCCAAACCAAACAAAATCAATGATCATCTCAGCTCTAGATGAGTGACTAGGATAAACTAGTACAGGCTGCTGGGGATGAAGAAGAGGTGGAAAGCACCAGCCACAGCTTAGGGCATTTCTAAATTGACACCTCCCAGAGCTGGGAAATCCATCTTGTGTTCACTTGGACAAGTGGAATCGTATTTAGCTGGGGCCATCACTCTGCTGCGTGAACGGCTTAATGTTTCATTTCAGGGTTTGATCAGTTATGTGATTAATTTGACGGAGGCTAATTTCTGAGCAGGCAGATCCGCCGAGTACTACAGACGTGGACACACGCGGAGAGACGCACGCTCGTGTCTGGAGACAAATGTGGATACGCTCTCAGGGATGTGCACGTGAACACACAGGCACACTCTGGGATTCATGGAGACGTGGCTACACATTCACAACACAGGCACGCTCACAGAACGTGGCGCACACAGACGTTCATCCATACACGCCAGCCCAAACACGTGCATCAACACTGCCTACAGACAAACGCACCTGGCCACATTCACACAGACAGGCAAACAACAGTGCACACACAACCAGACAGATGCATATGGAGACATGTTCATGTGGCTGCACCCTGGCTGAAATCCTGGCTGCTCTGAAGTCAATGATCAAACTTCCATTGACTTCAATGGGGCCATTGTCTGCAGAGGCCTGGTTGTAGCCCAAGGTTTCCCATCAGGCACAGGCAGCTAAGAAAGAAAAGGGGTTTCTTTAAGTCTAGGAGAAGCAGAGGATTCAGAATAGAAATAAACAGGGACCTCGGGGTGAGCCCAGTTCTGCCTGCTGGCAAGCCCTGACCCAGTCCCTGTGACAGTGCAGTGTTGACCAGCTGTGGCTAACAGCACCGTCCCCGATTATGTGGTAATAACTGTGTCATGAATATAGGGGAAGGCTAGCAACCTTTATGTATGCAGTAGCATAAAATCCCACTGCTGCCACCATGTCAGCCCCCCCGAGGTACAGATATGGGGACCCGCATGGGTCTACGACTTTGCCCTGATTGTGAGCTCCACTGGGAAAAGTGGAGCAAAGTTGATAAAGTGTCACAATAGCCTACAACAATAGATGTTGATGGAAAAAAAATGCAAAAGGGAGACAGATTGAATGAGTCCAAACCCAAAGGCCTCCTCAAAGAGTGTTAAAAATCACACCTGGTAAGCAAGAAAAGTGGGGGACTGGAAATCAATGAACCAAAACCGGTGTGTCGGAAATTCAGCCCAACTGGTGAACAAAGCAATGAGGGGGATGGGTTGCTCTGTCCAGCTCATAAAAAAGCCTTAGAGGAGAAAATAAACAGATTGACAGATGTGAATGCTGGCTGCCTGAAACACAAGAGAGGGGGAAGGAGCGAACTTCACCAGTGTGACAGCTGCCACCCACACTGTCCCCTGGCACCCTGAGATACACTATGATACTGCTGTGTTTTTGTCGCTCTGATCCTGAGAGACGTCCTGACCAGACCAGGCCAGACACAGGGAGCCCAATGACACCGCCACCTGCAGCAGCTCCACCAGATAAATCCCTACCACTGCTTGGGATGTGAAACTGTCACACCCCCTTTCCAAGTGTGTGTCCTTTTCCTTCCCCACCTTACGCCTTCTCTTTCCTCTCTCCGTTTTACCCTCTAAGCCAAGACTGTATCTTTTACAACACTGCTGTAAGCCTGTGACCAGGGAGGCAGCTTAGCAATAGCCAGAACAACAGAGGCTAGCCCGGACTCGGGCTGGATGGACGACAGGGCACTGAACCCCTGGGAAGGTTGAGTCTCACCTGGCCCAACAGCAACCCTATCAACAGGCTCGCTCTCTTCCTTCGCTGCAAAGGTGTGGTTGAGATGCAGGACTAATGGAGGGGAAGCAGAGAAAATAGGGGGCAGGACAATCAGGGGGGCTTGGAATGGGGAGCTGGCTGAGGCTCCAGAGTCCAAGCAACTGGAGCTATGCTGGTATACAGTGTGTAGACGCAGAGAGAAGGGGGTTTTCCCCTCACTGTAGGAACACCACTTCCCTAGGTCAACGGAAAGGTTCTTCTGCTGCCCTGGCTGTGTCTACACTAGGTCAGATTTTTCACTCCCCTGAGTGATGAAGAAACGTCAGCCTCAGTTTTATCTATAGACCAGGCCTCAGCGTTGGTAGCTCCGCTAGATCTCTCCCCCACTGAAAACCACAGGCCTGTGGCTGTTAATGCTGCAGGAGAAGCTCCCTTAGCTAGCAGCAGTATTAAAGCTTTTATCCTCTTTGTAGGTCTCTCCCACAAGAGGGCAACATAATCACCAGTTCATGAGCAGGCAGCTCACGAGCCACCAAACCAATTCCATATGAGAGGCAGGGAGATCCTCGTCTAGGGAGCTGGCTGGAGGGCCATGGTTCTGGCCAGCATTGGTAACCGCGTTCCATTGTGTGGTTTCTCCTCAGACAAAGTCCCACTCGCTTCTGAGAGGGGCCTTTGATGTGTTTGGGGGTGGGGAGAGTGGCAGAGGATGTGTGGCAATGCCAGGCCCAGCCTCCTTTGCTCCTCCTTCCCAGATTTGTAGCCCCCCCGGCCAGAGTTTGGGATGGGTCCCCAGGCTGTTGGAAGAAGGAGTGGGGGATGGAGGACCATGCCAGGAATTGCCTTCCCGGGAGGTCCTGCTTTCGGAGATGGCAAGGGAGCTTGGCAGTGTGGTGATTCCTTCCCAGTTGGTCCCTGTCTCAAGAGGGAGACTGGGTCCTGAGTTGCCGCCAAGGCCAAGGCTCTGGGAATCTGAAAGGCCGAAAGCATACCTCTCCTCCTCCCTTCACAGCGACCACAAGGCGCAATCAGCTCTCACTCTCATTACGAGGCCAATCTCCTGCTCTCCCAGCAAAGGAAACAGCCAGGTTATTGCTGTGAAACGAGAGCATTTCTACAGGCAGAGCGAAACTGGAATTGTAATGAAATAACCCGAACTCTCCTAGCCCCCTACATTTCCATGGGGCCTTCCATTCCTCCAGTGCTTCGTAACCAATCAAGGCTCACCAGCCTCCTTTGACTGTTAGCCCCGCCCAACAGAGGAGGAAACTGAGGCATGGACGGGGAAGTGACTTGTCCAAGGTTACCCAGCAGGCCAATGGCAGAGCTGAGAACAGAATGTAGGTCTCCTGACTGCCCTGTGCTTTAACCACTAGGCAAAGCTCCCTCCTCTTCACAGGACGGGTGCCCCTAACAGCGCACTCTAAGGTGGGACCTCAAAGACTGCCGTGCCCTGAGCTAAAGTAGCAACTAGCTCAATCCAGCCGAGACTTTTATATTGGCCAAATTTCCACCGTGGTTAGACACCCTCTTACTGCCCCTTGCAGCCAAAGGTTTTGGCTACAGGTTCACACGCCGAGTGAAAGTACCACGTGCACAGGGGAGTTTGGCGGTTAGAACTTGCACATAAATAGTGCGTGTATACAGTGAACGCGTGCACAGCAGCCCATGGGCGATGCGCGCGGTGACAACAGCGGGTCAGCCTTTGCAGCGAGCACTTGCACATCAGGCGCATGCAAGCGAGCGCCTGGGCCTGCGCACAGAGCGTGTGCACTTCAGCGTGCATCCAGTGCCCACGTAGTGAGCACACGCACGCACGCGCAGGTGAGCAGACGCAGCCCGCGTGTCCCCTTCAGCGCGTAGCCGGGGAGCATGTGTCAGGGTGTCGGCGTGGGAATATGCATGAGAGTTTGTATGGCGGTGTTGGAAGAAAAATAAGCTGCTACGCCCACCCGCGCACACCACAATATGCTGTAGGGAAAGTCAGCGACACCCAGATGGAACGTTAGCAACTAGCTCAGTGTAACATGGAGCCCAGGGAGAGCTTGGACCTTGGACCCTGGGTCTGGGGGAGGGAGGGGGTCTCCTGTGAAACTGACCAGCCCTGACGCCTGCAGGGAGGATTCCCCAGTGTGTCAGGGACAGAGGGTCTGGGAGAAGCTCCCGGTTCAGATTTCAGCATCTCCCCAGTTGCAAGCTGACAAGCTCTCTCTTGAATTAGCAGCAGGAGGGAGAGGGTGCACTGCTGGGGGGCTCAGCAGGAGGGAGAGGGTGCACTGCTGGGGGGCTCAGCAGGAGGGAGAGGGTGCACTGCTGGGGGTGGGGGGCTCAGCAGGAGGGAGAGGGTGCTGGGGGGCTCAGCAGTCCAGGATCTGGGGAGCCGGATGGGGCCCAGGGAGTCAGACCGCACAGAGGCAGTTCCCTTCTCCCCGGTGTGGGGATCTACCTGCTCTTTCCAGGACCTTCCCAATCCAGCCTGTCTCCCCCTTCCCTGCCTGCAACCCTGGGCCCCCTGAAACGGTCCGAAAGGCTCCAGCCAGCTTCTCCCTGGCCCCAGCCCTTTGCTGCCAGGCCGGCCCCTCTCCCCCCCCGCTGTCTGCCCCGCTTCTGGCTGCAGCGGCCCAACCCCACCACTTGGGGGGAGCGATGCGCTGACAGCGGTTGGCCCTGTAGCCCTCCCAGAGCAGAGCTGTGCCGGGGGGGCTGAATCCTGCCCCTGCCCCCGTCCTGGTGGGACCCCGGACTCAGCCGGCCCGGCTGCTCCCCGCCCCAGGTGCCTACGCTGCCCAATTTCAACTTTGGTTCCTGATTTGTTCCTTCCCTGGAAAAACACAACCCCCCCACGGAACTTTACTGCACCGGGCGGGGCGCGGGCGCCCCCCCGCCGGGTTTCTGCCTTGCCCCGAGCTCCCGCCGTCCCGGGCTCCTTACCTCGCCGCGGCGCGAATCCCAAGGGCGCGCTGCCCCCCAGCCCGGGCACCGGCTCTGCCCGGATCCCCTGCAAGCGGGGCGGGAGGGGGGAGTCGCTTTTCCATCCAGCAGCCCCAGCTCCCGGGGACTCGGCTCCGGCCAGGCAGCTGGGGCTGCCGCGGCGGCGGGGGGAGCTCGCTCGCTCCTCCGGGCTGGCTGCCCCTTCCTCCGGCTCCCTGCGTGCAGGGCCCCCGCCTCGGCGGGCAGCTGTTCCGCTGGGTCACAGCGCCGGCCATGTTCCCGCAGTCACGGCGGGGGGCGGGGGGGGGATTTTTAATTGCAGCTGCAGCGGCTCCAGGCCGGGCACACGCGTCAGCAGCGCCGGGAGGCTGCAGCCGGGGAGAGGGGCCTGCTCAGCTCTTCGCTGGGCTCTGGGGACGGGGGGCCACGAGGAGCCCCCACAAGCAGCCAGCGGGCCCCCCCCGCTGCCTTTGGCTCCCCGAGCACCAGCAACAGCCCCCGAGGGGTGGAGCTGCTGGAGCCTGGGCCTGGGGGGCACTGGGTGCCAGTCTGAGCCTCTGCCACTGCCCCCCGTGTGACCTCAGGCAAATCACTTAATCTCTCAGGGCCAGATCCTCCGAGGGACTTAGCGCCCTCCCGTCCATTGAGTTCGATACCTCTGGAGGAGTTGTGCCTCGGTTCTCCCCCCGTACAATCCCGGCCGTGCCATGGATCACAGGTTCTCCCCGATGCTGAATTGGGCGTGGTTCTGGGGAACGAACCGGGACCCTTCATTTATTTCTTAGTGGCGTGAGATGGTTTGGGCCTGATTTTCGGGGAGGGGCTCACGCCGGGCTCTGCTGGTGCGCGCTGTGGCGCATGCAGTGCTGCAGGAGTTCGCATCTGTGCACAAATACATTTGGCGCTGACAAGCGGTAGGGCGAGCGGGCGAGGGGGTTACTGCCCCGAAGGCGCGTGTCCAATGAGGGGCGCAGGGGCACAGTTGTGGGTGCACATATGGAGTCGTGGGGAGGGAGGGCTCAAAATCAGGCCTTGAAAGCCACATTTTCAAAGGAGCACGGAGCCAACACACCAGGTGAAATACACAATTTCACAACTACATTTGTACATCCAAACCTCCGGTAACTGCTATCCCAGCCTGTCTTCTGCATCGGGGTGTAGCCAGGGAAGGGGGTGGGGTTGGGCCCTCCTTGCGCCCAGCTGCCCCACAGCTCTGTGGAACATAGAGCAGATTCATGTTGCTTAACGTTACGGCTGGGACCAGGCAGCCGTGGTCCTGGGATCGGGGCTGTGAAAGGTGATAGAAAAGGCACCTTTGTCCCACATCATATCTAGACTGTCAGAGAATCTGAGTTAACGTTTGGCTAATTCCCAAAGTTGTTATGAAGCTTAATTAATCAGGGCGAGCTCCTCAGCTGACAGCTCTGGAGAGGTCTGATCCAGTGCTGGCTGACATCTGTAGGGGCTGGCTTGGCCCTGGCCGCGTACAGTAGC
The DNA here is from genome assembly GCF_020497125.1 of Mauremys mutica. Classification (NCBI taxonomy): domain Eukaryota; kingdom Metazoa; phylum Chordata; order Testudines; family Geoemydidae; genus Mauremys; species Mauremys mutica. The sequence continues at coordinate 7,215,170 of NC_059090.1, read as the reverse complement.
CGTTCTCCTGTATCTCATATACTCTGTTATTCTTGTATATTGCCTAAGCACAGCTTCCCCAGTAAATCAAACACCGTCCCCGGTGTCAGTGCCCTGCCGTATGAGTGGGATGCAGCCAGTCAGGGACCATCTTTGCATGCTAGCTCATATAAACCTTTCTGATGCTTTCCAGGAAAATTCGGGCTCCATTCCTGTCTGCACTGGGGATCCAAGTCTATTTTTGGAGGCTTTAATAATACCCACAGAGAGGTTGGCCACTTGCAGCATTTTTCTTTATAAAAGAAATTGTAACACAGGGGAGAAAAGACTTGGATTCCCCTTATTTCCAGTTGCCTGGGAATCCTCTTCCTAACCCCACTAAAACAAGACACTTACAAACATGAAGCCAGCTGCAAGGATCTCAGGAACTCCTGGCGCCGGGTCTTCTCCAGAAAGAAAAGGGATGGCCCTGGCCTTGAACTCAGATTTGGCTTTGCCACAGACTCCTCGGGCAAGTCATTTAATCTCGCTCTGCATCAGACCCGCGCATTTCAGCAGGGGGCTGGTACTCTGCCCAGATTCCCGTGTCCATCGTGGGCACAGGGCAAAATTTCAAGGGAGGTTTTCAAAGCTTGGCTAGAAAAGCGAGATTCCCCGAGAAGGAGGGAACGAGAGGGAGAGATGAGGCAAGAGCTGGATGTTGCTGCCTGAGCACACGGGATGGAAAGGAAGGGAGAGTGCGACTTTACCAGCTGCAAGGGCGTCTCACACCCACCGCCAGGTGCCAGACAGGCTCCTCGAAGCTCATTTCCTGCCTACGTGAAATAGCTCCGCAGCCGCGCAGCAGGAAAGCAGTTGCATTAAGGGCCCTATCGTGGGCCTGGCGCTTTCATTTCAGTGTGTTGCTGTGGCTCCAGGAGGCCCCGAAGTAGATCGGGGGCGCAGTGTGCTTGGTGCTGTACACTCACGTAGCAAGAGACGGGCCCTGCCCTGAAGAACGCACCCTCTGAACAAAGGGGGGGGGGACAGAGGTACAGGGAAGGGAGGTGTCTTGTCCCAGGTCACCAGCAGAGCTGCTTAGACCCCCCAGGTCTCCTGACCTCCAGCCCTATGCCCCCCCCACAGGCCCATGCTGCCTGCACCTGCCACGAGTGTGTCACCCCCCCACCGCCCACCACAGCCAGCAGAGCCCTTCACCAGCTGTGTCACGCTTGCCATGTGGGTGACAGCTCTTCATGGCCCCCTGGGGACAGAGGCACTGGGCCTTAGTATTATCACGGCACCTCAGAGCCCCAGCTGTGGGCCAGGACCCTGGTGTGCTAGGTGCTGTACAAACAGAACTAACAGCTGGGCCTTGCTCCACAGAGCTGGCATGTGCCCGCCTCTCGGAGCCAGCTGGAAAGAGGGAGGCCTCGTCATAGGCCACCCAGCGGCAATGGACCTACATGGCCTCACCTCGCCCCAAGGCTCCTCTTCCTTCCAGACACAGAGAAGTGAGAGTTGTGGGTGCTCAGCACCTCTGGAAACCAGCTGTTTCCTCGGCAATGGGGCGATCTGCCCCAGCCCCAGGGCAAGGCGACCCTTGTCTTGCCTAGCATGGGGCCGGTTTACCCCTGAACTTGCTGGCCAGTCATCGCGCTGGCCCTGCCCGAGCCCCGTAACTTTGGGGCGGAGGAAGACGGAGGCAGGAAGAATTGGCCTCCCAGGCGCATGAGCCAGCGCATTAGTCAAACGGGAACAGGTCCAGGAGGGAAGCAGCAGCTAGGCGGGAATTACTGTGAAGCGGCCTGTCCCATGCAGAAGGTCTCTTCCTCCCCACAGGGGCAAGCTTGCGAGAGGCCTATGGAGAGTCAGAGCTGCCTTTGGGTCCGTCCTCTGCAATCCAAGTGAGAGCGGCCCCGCTAGCCGGGATAGAAAAGCCTTTCCCAGAGCCAGGGGTGGCACATCACACTTGCCTTATGGCTCAGACTCTCCCCCTGCGAGCGCCTTGATTAGCACCTGGAGCTTTGTCTCATCAGCGTCCGTTGTCCTGATCCCCTCTCCGCAGCGCTTCACCGCGGTGAGTTCCGGCCCGCACAGCCGCCTTCGCTTTGTTGTGGCGTGAGCTCCAGACACCAGGCTTCTGATTTTCCATCATGCTTCCCCGAGGGCTTCTGCACAAGGAAACAGTTTGTCTTTCTCCCGCGCTGGCTGTGGCCGCCGGAATTCTAAGCAGCCGGGGCAGCACGGGGACTCCCCATCCCATTGCCAGCTCCCTTCTCCGAGCCTGTCTGGAAACCCAGCCCGTGAGAAGGAAGCAGAGAGGTCTGCAACAATCGGTGCTACACCTACACCGGAGGCTGCTCTAAACTCTCTTCTAAGGGCAGTTCGGTCCCAGTGGCACCTGAAAACGCAGCCCTCAGAGTCCTGAGCTTCCTCAGGTGTCTTTTTGCAAGGGTGCTGTGTATTTTCCATCATTTGAGAGCACCCCAAAAACCATTAGCCTGTGTACAGCGTGCGTGTGGCCCTTGGCACGGCAAGTAAAGATACAGTCCCTGCCCCCGGGAGCTTACAATCTGCTCTGACACACTGGGGAGGTCAGGCCAGGCAGCTAGAGGCAGGAAGTCACAGAATTGAGTCACCAGGCTGGGACAGGCTAACTCACTGTTTAGATCAAGCTGGGATCGGAGGGAGAGGGAGTTTGCATGGCGCACGGCCTCAGAGAGGGAATGGCACACAGGTACTACCAGACCGGCTCATCTGGGCCACCCTCCCCTCTCAGACACTAGGCAGTGCCAGTGGCTTCAGGGAACAGTGCCAGAAACCCTTTGGACAGTTATGGGGTCACCTGGCCAGTCTCTCCCTAACCCCAGGCAGTTAGAGGTTGAAGTGTGAGGATTTACCTCTCTCATACGCCTTTTCGTTTGTCTCATCAGCGTGGGCCTTCGTGTTCTCCAGAGAAATGGCCAAGCCTTTTTTTTTTTTTTACAATCCTGCTACGCTCTTTGCTTCCAGGACATCTTGGAGCAGTGAGTTCCACCGGTGAAACACGTGCTGTGTATAAAAGTCTTTCCTTTTATCCATCTAGGCAGGCATGTGACCCTTAGTGCGCATCACACGCCCAGCATCCCTGTGAGGTAGGGGATAGAGAAGGAGCTGAGGCATAGAGACTTGCATAAGTGCTAAAACTTTATGGGGCGTCATCTCTATCGGCGTCTAGCAGCCGCAGCCCCAATTGACTTCAGTGGGAGCGACCACCACTCGGCCCCTCTAAGAACTGGGCTGCTTGTTTTTGTTCAGCTAAAATGCTCCCTTTGCCTAGGAATCAGCCTCTCTGGCCCCTCCCACTCCCTGCGTCTGCATCTGAAAAACCCAGAGGCACCATCTCACAGCAGAGCTCAAAATAGAAGCACTGTCCCTCAGCTCCCAGCTGTGCGGGCCAGCCACACACCTGCTTCCCCCCTGCTCGCAGCAAAGCCAGCCTTCGGTGCCAGGCGGGGGGGAGGGGGCCAGCAGATGGGCTGGCTTGGATTTCTGCTTCTCTCTCATTTTCCCTTCAGCCTGTACATCTGGGTGCAGCTGGCAGCCGGTGCATAAGGGTGGAATTATAGAATCATAGAAATGTAGGACTGGAAGGGACCTTGAGAGGTCATCTAGACCAGCCCCCTGCACTGAGTCAAGATGAAGCATTATCTTCTAGACAGGTGTTTGTCTAACCTGCTCTTAAAAACCTCCAGTGACGGAGAATCCACAGCCTCCCTTGGCAACTTGCTTAACTACCCTAATGTCTAACTTAAATCTCCTTTGCTGCAATTTAAGCCCATTGCTTCTTGTCCTGTCCTCAGTGCAGAACAATTTATCACCCTCCTCTTTATAACAACCTTTTACGTACCTGAAGATTTATGTCCCCTCTCAGTCTTCTCTTCCCGAGGCTAAACAAACCCAGTTTTTCCAATCTTTCCTCATGTTTTCTAGACCTTTAATCATTTTTGTTGCTCTCCTCTGGACTGGCTCCAATTTGTCCACATCGTTCCTGAAATGTGGTGCCCAGAACTGGACACAATACTCCAGTTGAGGCCTAATCAGTGCTGAGTAGAAGAATTACTTCTTGTGTCTTGCTTACAACACTCCTGCCAATACAGCCCAGAATGATGTTTGCTTTTTTTTGCAAGCGTTACACTGTTGACTCCTATTTAGCTTGTGGTCCACTCTGACCCCCAGATCCCTTTCCGCAGTGCTCCTTCCTAGGCAGTCAGTTCCCATTTTGTATGAGTGCAACTGATTGTTCCTTCCTAAGTGAAGTACTTCGCGTTTGTCCTTATTGAATTTCATCCTATTTACTTCAGACCATTTCTCCAGTTTGTCCAAAGCATTTTTAATTTTAATCCTATCCTCCAAAGCACTTGCAAACCCTCCCAGCTTGGTATCGTCCACAAACTTTATCAGTGTACTCTCTATGCCATTAGCTAAATCACTGATGAAGATATTGGACAGCACCAGACCCAGAACTGATCCCAGTGGGACCCCACTCGTTATGCCCTTCCAGCATGACTGTGACCCACTGATGATTACTCTCTGGGAACAGTTTTCCTACCAGTTATACACGCACCTGATAGTAGCTCCATCTAGGTTGTAATTCCCTAGTTTGTGTATGAGAAGATCATGTGAGACCATATCAAAAGTCTTACTAAAGTCAAGATATAGCACGTCTACCGCTTCCTCCTCCTCCACGAGGCTTATTACCCTGTCAAAGGAAGCTATTAGGTTGGTCTGACAGGATTTGATCTTGAAGGGGATAGTGGTTTGATCAGTCAACGGTGAGGAAATGAGTCTTGCAGCAGCTGGCCAGCCTCCGCCCTGTCCCAGACCCATGCACCTGGATCAGAGCCTGCTGCCCCTTCCCCGTGTCGTCGAGAGGGAAAATGTGGAAGCGGCAGGCGAGCCAGCAGCTCTTTCCCCCGGAGGGATTTGGAGCAGAGGGGCGCTGCTGGCTCAGTAGATGAGGGAAATCTTTGATCACGTTGTGCTGACTCCCTTTAGAGCCCCTTTGCAGCTGGGCTGCCCCGCTGAGATGTGCTAAATATGCCTCGCTGTTAACATCCGCATGGCTGGATTGAGGGTGGAAGGAAAGCACAGGGCAGCTCTGCTTGAGAGTGGGGGCTAGATGGATTAACTGGTAGGCTGGCTCCTGTCCCCTATCGGCCAAGCTTAGGGTGCTGGAATATGGACATGGAAGTGGGAGGAGTCCAGCAGAGCCATGGATGGGGAAGGACTTGGGTTTGTGAGCTCTGCGGCAAAGCGGCTTATCCTGACTGGCTTCCAGGTAACGCAGTTCAGCTCACCTCCCTGCTCTCTTCCATTGTCATGGGTGTGAAATAGAAGCAGCCACCCTCCTTGCCTGATGACTCTCTCCCAGGGGCAGGGCTCCAGGAATAGTCTGTCAGGAGAACACAGGGAGCCACCCTGGCCAACAAAGAGCAGGCGAGACCCAGAAAGGCAGGGAGCTCGCACCTGCTGACACAGCAGGGCAGCAGCAAGGTTGCAGGGACTGTTAGCTCTAGGGACTGCTGCCATGATCTCCCTGCTGCGTTGAGCAATGGGACTAGGGTTGGTCCCATAATGGGGAGGTCTTTGGCTGAAAGAACTCAAAATACTCCCAACTAACTCTTGCTACCCCAAACCTTGTCTTATATCCATGATTAGAGAGCCCGGCCGAATGGTTAGAGTAGGGGGTGGAGCCAGAAGCCCTGTGCCACTGAACCTACGACCTCAGCAAAGTCACTTAATCTCTCTAACGCCATTTCCATCTCTGTAAAACGGGACCGGTACCACGACCACGGAGGCTGGGGCTACTCAAGTCATGTGTCAATTATATCCTGGAGAAGTACACAGACAGGATCCCATTTAATTTTATAATTGCAACAAACATCTAATAACGAGAATGGGTCAAATGTTTTCATTTCAAATGCTTTTGACACAAAAATGCTTTTTTGTTGAAAATGAAAATTTTCATGGACAATTTATTATTTTCCCCAAGTTATTCCATTTTTTTTTTAAACAACTGATTTTTTCCCAGTCCTTCCCCAGAGATGCTAGTTTGGGGGGTATGAAGCTGGGAATGGGTGACAGGGGATGGATCGCTTGATGGTCACCTGTTCTGTTCATTCCCTCTGGGGCACCTGGCAGTGGCCGCTGTCGGAAGACAGGACACTGGGCTAGATGGACCCTTGGTCTGACCCAGTAGGGCCAGTCTCATGTTGTTACGAGAGAAAGGCAAAGCATTCGTATTTAGAGATGGAGCGCGCTGAGGGACAGATGCTAAGTGAGATTAGGCTGGATGGCAAGTCAGTGGTGGAGCCAGGAGCGACTCACCACTAGACAACAGGCCTGGGCCCAGATCCTCAATGGGAGTTGGAGGCCTAATACCTTTGAGGATCTGAGCCCCTGTGCTTATGAAAGAGAGAGAGCTGGAAAGTGCCACTTGAAAGCAGCTTCTCCCACATCATTTATGACCCTAAACTGCCTCTGCTCTCCCTTGGCCTCTCCGAGCAGCAGCTTAGCAATGGGAAGAGAAGTTCAAAGGTAGGGATCCAGGTGAAACCCCCCCAAATTAGCCACTGGGTCTCTGAATAAATAGGATCTCAGGGTTGGAGGGGACCTCAGGAGGTATCTAGTCCCACCCCCTGCTCAAAGCAGGACCAATCCCCAGACAGATTTTGCCCCAGATCCCTAAGTGGCCCCCTCAAGGATTGAGCTCACAAGCCTGGGGTTAGCAGGCCAATGCTCAAACCACTGAGCTATCCCCCATAGTGCATGTGTGGACTAATGGCTCCTGCCTATGATGCCACTTCTCCCCCTCTCCCCAGTGCAGGGTAAAGGGAGGCAACCAGCAAGGGATTAGCTAGTGTGGAGGGAGTCTGCCTCCCCCAGGACCCCTGAAGGGTTGGCTCAGCTAAGAATGATTTGGCCTAAGTTACACACAAATAAAGCTGAGCCCAGGCCTGACCAATCACACCGGGAGGTGCACCTAGTAATAAACCACTGATTGAGCAGCCTGGAGCGTCAGGAAGAGACTCCCTTGAGGGACACTTTCCTGATGGGGGAAGAGTCATTCCCAGCCTTCATGTATTTCAGCAGCCGTGTGACATGGAGAAATTGGGCCATTAAGCTTCATTTGGAGATGTAGTTACTGCAAGAAACTTAGCCGAATGTCTGCATGGTTTATTTTGATAAACTGCTTGGTGCCACGGAGCAAGGAAGAGCTGGTGACAGGGGAACTCACGAGCCCATGCGTCAGCTGTGTCTAATGAGGAACATGGTAGGGAGACAGCAGGATGCAGGAGAGGTTGGTTCACTTCCCAGCTCTGCTACAGACTCCCTTGTGTAACCCTGGGCAAATCACTTAATCTCTTTGGAGCTCGGTTCTCTCTTACTATGGCTACGGAGCAAGGCCCTCCCACTTGGAAAGCATGGGTAACGCCAGTTCACTGGTGGAAGGTGACAAAGCAAGACTGGAGGCAGATTTCAATGGAGCAGCTGCTACAGAAGGGAGTGAATGGAAGGGGTTTCATTAGGCATGGTTCTGTGTAACAACCTGGAGCGAGAAAGGGTGCGTCTACACTGCAAAACAAACCCCGTGACAGTAAATCTCAGAGCCTGAGTCAGTTGACGCAGGCTCACGCTACAGGGTTAAAAATAACAGTGTCGATGCAGGGGTGCAGGCTCGGAAACCCTCCCCCATCCCAGATTTCAGACCCTGGGCTCCAGCCCGAGCTCCAACATCTACATGGCTATATTTAGCCCCGTAGCACGAACCTGAATCATCTGCCTGGCTCTGAGGCTCACTGTCACAGGTCTTCTCTTGCAGCGTAGACGTACCCTTACTCAGCAGGGTTTCATATTACAGGGCTCAGGCTGCTATGGCTAATCTCGGGTTCCTAGGTCTCCCCACCTCCCACGGCACTGGTGTGGTATTGGGCCCACGTCTTCCTTTTACAGCCACCTTCCACCCGCAACACGCTGGCTGCTTTGCTTTTGAGCTCTGTCCTCCTCTGCCAGGCCAGGGCTAACTCAGCATTGGGGCATGATACAGGGGCCACTCGCTGACACAACCCAGGCTTCAAAGATTCGGAGTCAGGTCTGCAAAAAGCCAAGGCTTAAACCCCCCAACTTTTAACAATAGTTGGGGGGGGTTCTCTTTCGTTTCCTAGTTTGGGCTCCTTCGGGGACATCCTGTTTGAGAGGCTTTTTCCCATGTGGGGGAGGAACTTGCTCTTACTTTCAATGAAAGCTGAGATTCTCACATGACTCCAGAAACTGGGGCTTTTAAGAAAAACACAAACCAGCACCAGAGCTGGCAACGCTGGGATGCTGTGGGCTCAGCGCGGTAGCTTCCCAGCTACAGGATCGGATCCCTTCATGGTCAGCGCCGCCTTCTGAACTGAGGCTTTGATCGGCTGAGACTCCCGAAGGACGAGGGGAGAGCCCACCCATCTCCTCCTGCTTGATCCAGCCACGCGCCTGATGGTCTTTATTCTAACCTCTCCACCCTGCCCAGGTTCTGAGTCAGTGATTTAAGTGCAGAGCACCTGGAGCTGAAGGTGGGTGGGAGCCTCAAAGCTGCACAGCAAAATCAATAGTGCGTTGTAATTTAACTAGAAAATGATAAAGGCGAGTAGAACATCACGGTCTACTGGCTCCAGGACACAGGAGTGGGAGTCAGTTCTGCTCTCAGCTCTGCCACTGATCTCAGACGTCACCTCCCCACTTCGTGCCTCACTTTCCCTCCTGCCCTTCATCTGCCCAGGATATTTAGACTGAAAGCTCTTGAGGGTAAAGACTCTCTCACCGTGTGTTTGAAGACTTGGCATAAGGGGCCCCTGACGGTGGCGGCAGCCTCTGAGTACTATTGTAATGCACACAATAAATAACGCCAAGCATAGAAGTGAAGGAGGAGGGAAATGTACGTTCGCTGGTACGGGTGTTACGGAACATTAGCAGCCAGGGAACAGAGCAGGGTTTTATTCTGGGCGATGGGGGAAATTATCACAAATAAATCTCTAGTCACATGGCACTGTCTCTGCTTTTGACCAGCTTGGGGCAGTCTGAGCACGTTTCTGGCCATCTCTGACCTTGAACGGGGGTCTCTGGTCCATAGGTCACCTGGCAAGGATGCCAGTGCTTCTCAGGAGAGTTAGCAGCTGCTCCTGCTGCATCCTCCAGCCCCAAACCCGCTGTGCCCTGCCAGCCCCCCTTCCCAAACAGAGGCACACCACAGCTGGGCGTTCGTGTAAATGACAAGTTTATTGACAAGGACAGAAGGTAAAGCTTTACCAAAAAGTGAACACATCAGAGTGGATCTGCGATACAATGGAATGGCATCGACACTGAGCAATGCTCCTTGCCTGCCCTGGGGCTCCCCTTCCCACAGCCCACGCTTCACGGCATGCAGACACACACACAGCACAGGCCCAGAAGAGACGCACAGACACCGCGGGGGGGAAGGAGTTCCGGGCAGGCGAGGGATTTGCTCAGGGTTTTGTTTAATGCTTTCCCGTGTTCAGGTTTTACAGAGGGTTTAACTGAGCAAGACTCGTGCCTTTATTCCCAGGGATCCTCCACCGCTTCTCCCAGGTCGGTGACCTAATCCGGTGCAGGCTCACTGAGCAGCAATCTCCATTAGCCAGCACCACAGCCAGGGGACTACGAGGCGCTGTGCAGAATCTGCCGTCCCTTGGCAGAGAGAACAGGGATTTCCCCTGCTGCCCCTCACACCTCGGCAGGACTCAGGCTTGCTCTGCCCACCCCCTCCCATGCACACAGCTGAACTCCACGGTGGAAACTTACGAGAGGCCGGGTGCTGCTTCCCAGCTTGGCTTCGAGGGGCGGCTCGAGAGAGGCACCCGCCTCCGCGCACCCGGCACTTTATCAATTACTGCTTGCAGCCCAGCTATCCTCAGGGCTTTGGACAACTAACCAAACAGCCAAGCTGGTGCATGCTCAAGTGCCCGGTTTCTATAACCCTGTCCCGCCTTCTGCCCAGCCAGGATTCAGGCTGCCAAACGATCTCTGCACCGAGGACGCAGCCCAGCTCATACAGCGAAGGATGCAGTTGCTCCCAATCTTCACTTCCCTGGCTGAGAACTGGCTTCAAGCCGAGTCTCCCTGCCATGGAACCACATTTCATCCTGCCCGTGACCTGGCCTACCCTCGCTAGCCCCTTCCCTTCCCCCTTATTCTCCAGGTCCACCGTTACAGTCCCGTTCTCTATCCCCAGACTCACATGCATCACACAGGTGATCCCCACCTGGTCTTGGGTTCAAGAGCACAGGCTGAGGGTTGTATGTGGTCCCGTTAAGGGGGTCGCTTCACTCCTGGGGGAAGTGCTGTGCCAAGCATCAGCTGAGAGCAGTGGGGACTGCAGAAGCCGTTCTGGGGCTGGGTTGACACATCCAGCTATGTAGATGGACTAATGGATAGAGCCAAGCCAGCTGCTCTCCCTGCTTTTGTTTCACTGTTCATGGTGTCTGTTCCAGCACCTTGCCTGCGACAGGGAAACTCCCTGGCTGGCAGAAAGCCCAAACAGCTGCCCTCCACCCTGGGAGCCTGCTGCGTGAGCAGGAGCTGCAGCAGAGAGGAGTAAGGGAGCCTGTGTCCCCACGCCAGTGAGTTTCAGACACTAGGAACCCAAATGACCCTCAGTCTATTGCCTTTGGCACAGAAAGCCCAGCTCTGGTGACTGGGGATGGAGAGAACGAGCCTGTGAGATCACCTCACGTACAGCACCCACTGGCCCCTGCAGCAACAGGGTCATCCGGAGCTGAGGGTTTACGGGGCAGGAGATTGCACTCAAGACTCTCCCCCATCTCTAAATATTTTGGGTGTCACAAGTGAGGGGGGGAGGTGAGCTGCGACTCCCAATTAGCTTCTCGGCGACTCTCCTTTGCACCCCTGTATAATGGGCGCTTTCTCCTCAGCAACTTTTGATGGCAAGCTTTCCAGGACTCCGGACGAAAAGGCTTTCCAAAGCCAGGGGCAACTTGCCTGGCAGTGCCAGTGCCCGCAGGTGTAAGGGGGGCGAGGAGGGGCTTGGACTCCTCCAGCGAATTTAACCCAAAGCGCATAGCCAGATGCTGCAGTGTCCTCCAGCTTTTGCACTCACACCTCAGCAAGCAAGCGCTCGAGGATGCTCCCAGAGAACTGTAGGCAAAGTGGCTGTGACCATCCTCTGCCAGGATTCAGATTTACCACACAGGACAGCAGCTGGAGCCAGGCAGAACCCAACTCAGCTAGCTGAAGCTGACCCAGCGGGAGGACGGCAGACAGGCTGTCGCAGGAAGACACAGGGAATGAGCGGGAAAGGGGGAAAAAAAGGCAATGCCTGCACCCCACGCTCTGCCAAGAGCCTTGCATTCCGGGAGTCAGACCTGCTGTTTCCTTCCTCGTTTTGCCATCAAACCAGACCCTGCCAGCTCCTGCTTCCCCATGCAATGAAGACCCACTTCCAAACCCCAGGACTGCAACCAGGCAAGACAGCTGGGGCACCGATTTTTGGGATGAGCATCCAGGCCCACAGCACAAGTACGACCCAAAGCCCCATCCAACCCAAGTAGATGCATCTTGGGTCCGAACTGGCTCTCTCCACACATCACTGGCTCCTCAAGGCTACGCTAGTCCTAGCTCACCGCGTTCCCTTGGATGTTTTCACTACTCCAGATCTGTTTTTTTGTCCTTTTTTTCATCTGGTTACAATACAAAAAAAAAACCCCAAACGTATAAAAAATATAAAATAATAAAGTGCAGTTTGTGTTTCTATGATGCCTTTGCCTTGTTTTAATGAACAAGAGACTTGTCTTTTTTGGGTTTGAAACGAGCCATATATTACAAAATATCAACTACGCCTAACGCGGTTTAGAAAACGCTAAACATTGGCACGAGCTGGAAAAGCCCACAAGAAAGAACGACAGAACAGTGGCGCTGGGGGGACACGGGAGTGGTTGAAGCAGTGGTTACAAAGTTTCCATGGACGCTAAAAATATCAAACAGTTGTTCCCTATATTATTATTAGCATGTGGATACTAATCGCTACCTTGGTTTCTCGGTGCATCTGTCTGAAATCCTACACATGAATACAGCTGCTTCCAGTTAGAGTTCTTTGCCTGCACCGATAACGGGAGGATCCGGAGTCTCCCTTCCTCCCGCTGCGGAGTGAGACATGGACCCATGCTGTTAGTTTTTCAAAATGCTGTCGTAGACCTGGTAGATGTACTGGGACACTTCAGGAGCCCGGCACTTCAGGGACAGCTAGGAGAGACGTGAAGCCGAGGTTAGTGTAAGAAGGCAGCAGATAACACACAGCCCATCTCTACTAGCTCGTTTGTTAATCCCTCAGGAGCCACTTCACTGCACTGGATCCAGACTCCACCCAGTCTAATACACAGCGAGGCTGCCACGATGCATCACCCGCTCAGCAAGGTGCCACGCGCACCAGTGGTGCTGCACACAGATGTCTAATAGAGAGTCAGTCTGGCCTAACATAGGTAGGCAAGGGCAGTTAACACTTTTCCATCCCCACCGTTCAAGTTCTTCTGCCCTAATGATTGTGCGCCTTGAGCTGGGTTGACTGAAGACCGAACCCAGGACCTTGTGGATCTCAAAGCCTGAGCCTCTATTTAATTAAAGCTAAAAGATCATGTGCCTTAACTCTGCTGCAGCAGCAGACTCAAACCTCAAGGGGTGACAAAGACCCATACTGTGTTAGCACAGGTTACCATTGTGTTTTCCAGGATACCAGGTTTTGGTTTTTTTTAAATTTACAGACAACTTCAAATATTTAATCCCACTTGCTGTCCCCCAAAGCTGTACCACCAAGGTGCTGAGTACTCCCACTCACGGAGGAAAAGCTAGCCAGTTTTGTGACAGAATTGTGGAAATGAGCAACAGAAGATAAATGGGACCCCACCCTTACGAATGCTTACTCCTTCACAGTCTGATTAATAGACTTGCACCAATGTTCAATGCGGGACCTGTACACTCCTGACAGTCCTATCCCGCAGGATCGGAATTCATACCACACTAAACCAAGATAATGCCAGTGGTATTCGGCGGGCGTAGGTCAATAACCTTGAGAGGTGCTTTCCCTTAAGGGCAATGCTAACCATCAAGCTGCCAGTTCCCAACAGCAGACCAGCTCGCAAATCAGAGCCCTGCTCGCACTCCTGTAGAACGAGGGAGCTTAACGCAAAGCCAAGCTCCCTTTTCGGTAGTACATTTTCAAAGATTTTAATTTTCTTTCCACACGAAGGGCCCCCCGGGGTGTGACTCGAGATTCTCAAACCAGGAGAGAGACTCCATCAGCAGCGAGGAGAATCTAAAACAATAAGCAGTAGGGAGGCAGGACAGTTAAAGGAAATAGCTACATGCGGCGTGTGGGACAAGCAGCGTTCTTGCCTTTGAGTGGCTGCCACAGAGGCCAGGCCAAGGAAATCTCCGAAATCTGGACAGCTGGTCTCTGCTTCAACAGCGCAGCATGGCATAAATCTAGTTTGTTTACTAGAGGGGGAGGCGGAAAGGCGGGGGTTGGGGAGAACTCTGGCAATGCTTTTGTGTTGATTTCTCTTGGCTAATTCGAGTGGTACCGATCTCGGCCAATAAATGCCTGCTGCTGAGTCAGCATTAAGCTAGCTCAGCGGGTCACTAACATAGCTGTGTCAGTGGTTTCCCAACTCCCCCCAGCTCAGCAGGAATTTCCTTTGGCGTTGAAATTAACAGGCCCTGCCCCAAATGAGCATGCTGGGAAGAAGCAGGCTCAGATTTGAGATAGCTTAAGAAAGGATGTGTGGCCTCTCCTCTCCCCCACCCCCAGCCCCGCCGAGAGCCGAAGGGTCTTACTGTGTAATTCGGGTTCCCAGGCTGGATACGTAGCTCAGCCAAGATCCAGATGCCGTTGGTGAGTTTCAGAGACTGGTAGAGCATGTCCTGGCCTTCCACATTCCTCTTGGCAATGGTGTAAACATTGTTGTTCTGCAGCTTACTGGAAACAGTGTCTTCAAATAGAAAAACACCTCTATTAAATCAAGTGTGCACACCAGACGCACAGAACTACACCCCCAAATGTCATCTGTGTTATCCTAGAACCTAGGAGCCCTAGTCACAGAGCACGGGCCCATTGTGCTAAGCAGTGTACAAAGAGCACGAGTGCACAGACGAAGAACTGGCAGCTGCACAAGACAGTGAGTCTACGGGGGAAGGCGCACATTGGAGAAGAGCAGATTTGGTCATAAGTGCTCCATCTCCCTGGAGACCTCCCTGTAGATTTGGGTCTCCCTCAGGGGTCACACTCCCACCTCCACGATCACACTACTCTAGGCAAGGCGAGAGTACAGCAAGGCCCGGGTCCCTTCCGTGAGCTGCAGATTCCTAAAAAAAGGCCCAGAACTTGGACAGGCTGATTTTGGACATCGTGCCCTGCACTTCCGAGCCAGAGGATGCTGCTAGGTAAGAACAAATGAGATCACTGCCTAAATCTCAACTTTGGCTTCTCAGTCATTAACACAATTCTCTGCACCCTGAATTCAAACCCTTTTCAGTGCCTTAGCGGGTGAGAGAAAACGCCTTTCCCGTCTGCCTCCCGGCACTGCGGCCGGGATGAGGTTTTTATACAATTTGTGACTGTAGCACTCGGGAGAGACGTATGATTTTACCTGCACATAAATATACGGCTGTAACCATTACACCTATTTCTCAGGCACCTTACAGAGAAACAGCAGCAGGGATCCATAATACACAGCATCCAAATCAATGGCCCACACCTGTGGAAGCCCAAACCCAATTTAAGGGAGGGGCTGGCTGTGGTCTTTCTGAGGCCAGAGGGAAGAAACTCTGGGCCATAGAGGCCAAGATATGAGCAGTGCCCCTGTAAGTCTCATTCCTAAAGCCACACAATCTGCTGACCTAGGAAAGCAAGTTCAGTACACAAGAATGGAAGAATGGCCATACTGGGTCAAGACCATGCTCCATTCCTGCCCAGCGTCCTCTCTCCAACAGCGGCCAGGACTGGAGCTTCGGGGGCAATGGCCAGAACAGGGTAATTTTGGAGTGATCCACTCCTCTCGTCCGCTCCCAGCTTTTGATAGTCAGGGGATTCTTGAGATAACCACAAATGTCCCTTGAGGTCCCAGCCACTCCTGGCTGTGGGCTCCTGGGGTAATTTCCTGGCTTACGGCGGTAAGTTCAGCTGATGTTCTATCTACTAGTTCACCAGGTGGCTCTTGTGTTCCAGCCAACTCCCGGTTGGCTTGAAGATGTTGCCACAAAGTGGGACTGGAACTCACGCGGCACCAGGCTGCCAGTCCTTTTGCTCCAATCATTAGACCACATGGTCCCCCTGCTGCATATTAGCTGAGGGCGCAATTATTCACAGGCTCAGGAAATTCAGGAAAGGGAGGAACAAGGATGTGGCCTGTGTTCCCAGAATCGCCTTCCTGAGCAAAAGGGAGATAGACGCTCCTCAAGCAACACATGCTGGGGAGCCTTCTGATGCCTGTTTTGAAAACCCAGCTCCTTCCTTTGCTCCAAAACCGTTACAAGTGTTTACCGCACAGGTGAGCTGAAGGCACTCGGCTGATTAGAGCATGGCATTTTCAACTCGCCCACTAGAGAGAGCAGAAGGAAAATTCAATAGCCTCTATTTCCAGCCTCACAAATTCAACAGCTCCCTTGTGCCAGTGCATCCTACAGGTGAGGATGAGTGCGTGTGTGGGAAACGAATGGGCTGGGCTGTGTCGAACCCTGGCCAGTAGCTTGTACTTCCCACAGCAATCAGGAAGATGGAGAGGAAAATGCAAACTTGGCTGCAAGCAGCGGGGAAGACCCAGCGTGCCCTTTGGAACCAGTGGCAAATAAACCTGAAGGCAGGCAGGCAGAGGGCACTGGCCCAGAAAGCTCACTACATGACAAGGGATGGCGTGGGGGCAGGACAGTACACCATCCACACAGGGAGTGCGCACCCGACCAGCCAGCGCCGTCCGTCGCCCACGTTCACGAACACTAAACTCCAGAGCGCCACACAAAGGTTTTGTTTAAAGAATGGAAGCGATTAAGTCAGCGCAGGAGCAGAGGGATCAAAACAGGAGCATCTGAGCCTCAATCCATACAGCAGAGAGCAGGGAAGGGGTCTGACTTCTCATGCTGCGATCTCGCCCTGGAGCAGCTGCCTTTCTTCCTCCACTTAGCCAGCAGGTGGGGGCCGCAGCTGAGTTGTGGCAGCATCGATGACCCCTGAAGAGCGGCGCGGCTCTCCCCACAGCATGGGAACGTTGGGTTCAGGCTTTACTCAGTGAAGACCAGCACCTGGACTAACCCCTGAAGGCTCTGGAACAGCGATTGGCAGAGGATGGGCCGGGTTCATGC
Source organism: Mauremys mutica (assembly GCF_020497125.1). Taxonomy (NCBI): domain Eukaryota; kingdom Metazoa; phylum Chordata; order Testudines; family Geoemydidae; genus Mauremys; species Mauremys mutica. Next base: position 7,198,802 of record NC_059090.1, on the reverse strand, counting down.
GGCTAACGACCCGGACAGTCAGGTTTGGGTTTTCCTCTCTTCCTTGGTTACTATGGAAACTAGGAGAGGCAAGTAACTTCTCCTCCTCCCCTATACGAAGGGCCCCCAGGGTGAGGAAAAGATGCAGGGCAAAACAGTCTGCTCCTAAGCGCAAATGGAGCCGGAACAGGCACAGAGGGGCTCTGTTACAAGCCACATCAGCTGACAATTGTGCTGGGCACAGACTGGCCCCTGCCAGGGATCAGGATTCGACCAACACACTTCTTTCTTGTGCAGCCTAAGCAGATTGCCACACAGAAAAACCTGCAGAGGACCCAAAAGGCAAAGATCTATTAACGGTGGGGATGCCACAATGGGCAGTTGGTCCTGTCTGAAAGGAACATCAACCACATATTAGTTGCAACTTCGGGGTAGATTCGCTTCCCATGTGGAATGGAATGGGTCCCGTTTAAACCCTTACATCTGGCAGCGTGCAGGTTCAAAGCGCACACAGCGGCAGAGTACCGGCGCTATAGCGTCCCATACCTTCGCTCCAGTGACATTAATGATGGTTGCTACCAATACATCACAGAGGGCGAGGCGCCTCCTTGCACGAGATTGGCACCCTGAGAGCCTGGATTCCGTCAGTGCAAACTAAAGGCTCTGACCCCCAGCAGGGGCACTGAATCTAATCGCAATTGGAGCCCTTGAGTCTAAAGTGTGGACCTGCTGAGAAGCATTTATTGGTCTCTTACTAGGAGCAAGCCTTGAAGATGCGAGAGAATTGCTAATTTGGCCAAGCGCGTTGTTTCCAGACGGGGAAAGTGGAGCTGAGCGGTCCAAGGTGATGCCTGTCCAAGATCACACAAGAAGACAGAGCTGGGGTTAGAACTCCCAGTCTCCTGCTTTTGCTGTCTTGGAAGCTCGTCATAAGATCACTGGACACAGAAGCCATCAGGTGACTCAACCACTTATAACAATCCAACGCAGTGACAACACAAGCCAAGCGTGCTGGGGCTTGGATTGTCACTTGAATATTTCTGCCTCTGTCTCTATTAACACAGACTTCAGGATACACACACTGGAGAGCAAGTGTCATTTCCAATTCCCTCCCATCCCCAGGTAGCAGCTCCAGCCACTTCTCTGTGAGCAAGTCTAAACCAATGTCAGTTTCTCCAAGATCGGGCAGCGTCGCTAGGCAACAGTGCCAGGCAGTGCCTTGCTCAAGCAGGACAGTTAATGCCATGCGACAGCGCTGCCTTTATAAACAGACATTTGCTGGGAGCTGGGAGATCATCCTTGTGCTATGTGTTTATCAGCGAGAGGAACGGCAAAGCCTCGGTTAATTACCACACGGTACAAGCAGAAGCTTGTCAAAAGCCTATGCTGACGGTGGGCAGAGTCCCTTCTCTGCACCTACAGGACCCGATGACAGTGCAAACCAATCTGAAGAATTTATGGTTCCTTTAGCAGCGCAGGATAAGCTGCATCTGTTCTCAATATGCAACTTCAAATAGGATTTTGTGAGGAGTTGTTTTTTTTTAAAAACGTTTGCCTTCTATACAGACAGGGTTATTTTTAATTGAATTTTTAGATTAAAAAGATATGACAGAAGGAGTTTTCCTTCCGGGGGAACCTCTCAAATACATAACAGACACAGCCAGCCACCTTTCGCATGCCCTGCATACTTCTGCCCATACTTTTTAATGACAAATTACCGTTGTCGGATTTTTGGGGGGGGGGGGGGGAGGGAAAGGGGGGAGGAAAGGATGAGATGCCAGTTGCTAATTAAGGCCTCCATCCTGCAAAGACTTGCTTTACATTGCAAGCAGTTGCAATGGTTTCTATGGACCACTTGCTTGTGTAAAGTTAAGCACACGCATAAGTCTTTGCAGAATCAGGGCCTAATTTTATAAAGGGAAAACAAGATTAATAGACCATGCTCAAAAATATGTGAACTGTGCATTTTGTAACACAGGGAATTCACACACACTGAACCAGATTGCTAATCACATCTAACTAGGTCCCGGATACAGGATCACATATATGAAGCTTTGCCATTTACTTATTGAGATGGGCCTTTTTCTGAGTTCAGAGCTCTCGGTACCATTCAGCAGCGAACAGTGGAAATCAGCAAACAAAACCTAGTTATTTTGTCAGCAGTCGTGCGACCCTCAAATGCCTCCCTGTGCTTCTAGCGACATCTGACAGAGTCTGTGTAGCAAGTGAAGAGATGGGTTCAAGCAGAAGGTGCATCTGCAAACCTTGCCTGATCCCATCGTGAAGCATCACAGTCATTTCCAACTGATGGCAGAAGCACAGGGCTTTGACTTCAGCTGCATGATCAAGGAGAAGCTTGGCTGTGAAGGAGACAATGCTTAAAACACACAAGCAACCTCATAGTGGGAATGCGGGGAGTTGCCAGACAAGGGCATGCATGCTCGTTTCTGAGTTTGCTCCAGCATGAAAGTCTCTTTCTACTTTAGAAAGCCAGGGATGGGTTAAGATATTAACAATAATCCTGGAATCTCTTAGCTAATCACGGTCTTAACTTGTGCATCTTTACGGAGACAGAAGATTCTGCATCATTTCAGTCGAGACATTCTGGATTGGCCAAGAGATTGCAAATGTAGCAGCTGCCTGGCTTCAGCCCTCTTTATAGATGTGTCTGAATGCCGTGCTGCTGGAGGTGCCGGACTGGTGAGCAGCCTAGGTGGCTGAAATCCTATTTGGCCATGGAACAAGGCAGCAGTGTCAGCTTCCCACTGCTCACGGGGTTTAATTCTGACATGGAGGAGCCCACCTTTAAGGTTGGGGGGGGGGAGGGTGTTCCATACCCATTCAATAACTGGCCTCTCTGCTCCGAGTGCCAGCAAAAGCACCAGCTGGACATTTGGTGGTGGTGAGGAGTTTGTTTATAATGTGGACATCTGTCCTCCGGGAAATGGACTGAGACCCACCAATCCATTAGAGAGACCCCTGAGCAGGCAGATGGTAACTACCTTCCATACCAATATGGGCTGCCACTAAATCAAAGCTTGAGGCGAAAAGTGCCCTGAGTCAGATTGTCAAGGGTATTTAGGTACCTAACGATCAGATGGGAGCCTAGCAAGGTGTACAAAATGCCTATGTGAGTTAGACACCTAACCTGCTTCTGTAGATTCTACTAGTGCCTATCTACATTTTTAGGTGCTAAACCACTCTGGAAAATCTGGCCCCATGTCCCACGCACTGTCCAATCCCCACTTGTCCCTCATTTGTACAGTGGGAGGTCAGGAGTCTGTGGAAGGAGAACAACATGTATGAGGCACTGAGTTGACCTGTACTCTGTTCTTATTGGATAAAAACTTGCTCTGAGACAGCTCAGCACCTCCTCTTTGCTATTCATAATCCTGGGGAGGACCCCACTCTGTTGGCAAGGAACCATGTGACTCCACAAATTTTAACTGCATAGGACCAAAGAATCTGGGCTGGGGAAGAGCATCGCCCACAACCAGCAAAAGGAGCTGAGACCAGTGACGGAACGTGGACCTGTTTGTGCAGGAAAGGTCCTGCCCGCGAGGAAGGGTCCCTCCTTTAGAAGGGCGGCTGTATTTCACCCCGCATACGGAGAACTAGGGCCAGATTTTCAAAATTGCTGCGTGCCCAGCTCCTTCCCTCGGAGAGCAATGGAAATCTGGTTGTTTCATTTAGGTGCGCCAATGGAAGCTGAAATCTTTTGAAAATCTGTCTTGTTCTTTGAACAGATTTATCACACCGACTCTGGTGCCAGAAGTAGCTTCACTGTATTCAAACCTCTCTTGGCAGCAGTGGGGCTGGAGTGGACTAGGAAAGCCACTTTAGACGAAGGAACAATCTTATTTTCTTCCCAGTACATTACATACAAAGCACAGAACTGTGGTGACTAAGAGACCAAACGCATTCTTTAGATTAAGCCCAAGTGTTAAAGTGCAAACCAGCGAACGGTTTCATTTGTATGTCAAGGGTCGGGTGAAGAGCAGCAAACAAAAGCCAGGGATTGTATGGGAAAATAATAGAAATATACTGAGATATTAATAAAAAACACACTCGACTGAGAATAATGGGACTGTCATTCCATCCCAGGGTTCTGGTGACACCGATAAAGCAGCAGGGCAAATAAGGTTATCAGAACTGCTCAAGAGAAAGGCAGCACGATTACGTACAGCCAGACTGGCATTATTCTTTAATTGTATTTGTGTGCGTACACACACAATTCCCATTGTGGAAGGGTTTTAAGAACAGGTTGGACAAACGCCTGCCAGGGATGGTCTAGGTCTCCTTGGTCCTGCCTCAGCCCGGGGGATGGACTAAACCTCTTGAGGTCCCTTCCACCCCTACATGTTTATGATTCTATGACACACCTACAGACAATACGGCTCTTGTTTTATTTGAAGGGCTTGTCTGGACTAGGGTGTAAGGTGCGTTTTTAAAATGTATTAGCTAAAATATGCCGGCAGTCAGACTAGATAATATATAGCCCCTTTTGGCCTTAAAATCTATTAACATCTTTTAACTAACATGTTTTAAGAAATTCTAGTGTGAAAAAGGAAAATTGGATTTTAACATGCATTAGCTAGTGGAGGAGAATGTGCGTTTTGCAAAAAATTACCTAAGCTAAGTACACCTCTACCCCGATATAACACGGTCCTCGGGAGACAAAAAATCTCACCGCGTTATATCAAACTTGCTTTGCCTCCTCCCACCCCCTCCCCGGACCTTGTTCCCTGACTGCCCCTGCAGAGACCCCCCTTCTTAATCACCCCAGGACCTCACCCCCTAACCCCCCGCCAGGCACTCACTGGCAGTGGTGGGAAGCGGAGCAGCCTGGCCCCAGTCCGCTCCCACCCTGCCAGCTCCCAGCCGCGGTGCTCTGCTTCCTGCTGCCAGTGAGTGCAGGGAGGTTGGGGAAAGGACTCCCCCTGCACTCACCTGTGGCGGGAAGCAGAGCGCTGCAGCTGGGAGCTGGTGGAGTGGAGCAGGCTGGGGCCAGGTTGCTCCGCTTCTGCCGCTGCTAGTGAGTGTGGGGGAGGCGATCCCTTCCCCCAAGCCCCCTCCCTCAGGCAGCATATCTGGGGCCGGGGTGAGGGAAGCAGAGCGGGCTGCTCCCGGCCCTCCACTAATCTCCTGGGCCACTCTGGGACTGCGGGGTCCCCAAAAGTGCCCTCCCACAGCTCCTGCTCCCCAGACCCTGTGGAGGGTGGGGAGAGCCCCTGACCGCCCCTGAGACCGTCTGACTCGTATCGAAACCCTCGGCCTCGGCCTGGTCCGGCACTCTTAACATGCTGCTCAGAGCAGTGTGTCAGAGCTTTACCGTGTTATATGCGAACCCGCGTTGTAGAGGTGTACATTTATGAATTTGGTACCGTGCATACATGGCAGTAACGCTGACTGATGCTGGGAGCTTTGAACCTGTTTAATAGCATATCCAGATGGCAGCGCCGAAATCTCATGAGTAAGAATTTCAGTGCAGAACAGGACCCTGTACTGAAATCTTTATACACCTGTGGAGTTTCTAAACTTTGCCCCTCACTGCTCTGGAGGTCTCAGCTTTTTAAGCTCTTCTCGCCTTTTCAATGGATTTTCCCTGCCTTTTCACATGAGCAGAATAATCAAGGTACCAAAGTCTTAAATTAGCATAAAAGCCAGGAGATGAGAAAATTGAGGTTGTACCTTTAATCTTAACTCTGACCCCTTGTGTGTGTCCATGACAACAATCTTTAATTACACGATCACATGATTTCTCCGCTAAAATATCATAACTGTTTCCTTATGGCCTCAGATACATAAGCAGAACCTGAATGTATTTAAATATGAAATGCACCCGTACGTACACCTTAAATAGTAGATGAGTCCATGCATTCGCACCCTGGCCCAAATCTGCAGGCCAGTGCAGCAAGACCCACTGATTGCAATGGGACTCGCGAGGGCACTGTAGTCACTTGTGGGATTGGTGGCATAGGCCCAGATTTTTTAAAGTATTTAGATGTTGCTGCACTCAGCATTGCAATGCCTAACTGATTTAGGAGCCTAACTCGCTTTTTGGAAAATGAGGCATAGGCTTCTAGACCCTTGAGGCGTTGAAGCGCCGAGTGCAGCCTCTCCTAACCACCTTTACAAATCTGAGATTCAAGGGACAAAGTCACATCTAGCTCATCCTTAGGAGATAAGCATAGGATTGTTCTTTCCAGTACATTTTGCCCACAGATTCAGTAACATTTGAAATGTCTTTGTGTTTCGATCTCCCTTTTCTTTAAGGAAAAAGGATAAATAACCAGAGTTATTAGGCTAGAGGTGCTTTGAAATCTGACTGCTGTCCAGGGACAGACACACAATCCTGGATGTTCAGTAGAACACAGAGCCAGACAAGAAATTAGCAAGCTGCATCTCTGACTCAGTAAAAAACTGATCCCTGCTGTAAAGAGATTTATTTCTAATTTAAATGTCCCCTTATACAAATCGGCATTCCTCACTCAGCTGGATGGCAGGGCTTCTGGTATCATCTGTCTCCCTCTCTAGGTGCTGTGCTGGCATTTGTAAGATCTAAACAGTCATAAAGATGGAAGTGAAGGGTCTTCACGGTGAGAAGAAAGAATGCCAGGCAGCGTGCATTGATGGAGGGAAAACTGTTTTGATTAGCCCCCGCCTCAGCTCCTCAGGAGCCTCTGCACAATTGCCGGTGTGTTCGCTCCATCTGTCAAATGCCTGCTATAGCTCTGCCACTATATTTAAATAACCGGTTCCGCTGTGATTATGGCAGATCAGCTGGGAAATGGAGGTATTTTTAGCTCACAGCTCAATTCATGTTGTTGAACCGGAAATCAGCTAGACTGGAGAATGAATGTTGTCGTTAACAGGGTTCCTAGACTTGGAAGAGATCACACCACACTGTGGATTCAGGAATTAGCTATTTAAGTGGGTCTCATGGGATTCATATTGATTTACATTGACAAAGATGCCCTGGACACCTATCGAAAACTAGCAGCTGCTGGAAGCAGGGATCTGGGCTGAAGAGCAGCATCGCAGCAAATTTTGAATCATAGTCAACAGCCACTGAAATTCACAAGCTTGGTTCATGGCACGTGCTGCTCTGGCACAGCTGAAAGCTAGGACCAGGTCCCTAGAGCATGTCTGTCCCCATCTATGCCAAGGGTATGAAAGTTACACAGCTGCACTGTTCAGATTCCTCATAAGGAACATGGGAGAGCTGAAATTTACCGTGCAAGCTTTAATCTGCTGCTGGGGTCTCTTTGAGAAAAAGGCCAGGATAACGGAGGTAGATTGTTTAATCCATACACTCAGGGCAAGTACACACAGACTTCAGCATTGCAAGCCACTACCCTTAGAGGGAAGATTGGATGATGGCCAGAGGGAGCCTATAGTAAGGCCCTGTCTACACTAGGTTTTTAGCCAGGACCACCAGTGCAAACCCTTAGTGGAGACAAGATTTACACCAGTGCTGTGTGGTTTGCACTGGTGCAGCTTCCTCCAGTTTGACATCGCAAGGGTACAAATCATGCTGCACCGTGCATCAAGTCTGCACCTGTGTAGCCACAGCCTAACACTTGTTATTCCATGCCAAGCTCTCACCCTTTGGCACCCACTAGCTCTCAGCCTGCTTGGCTCTACGATCCAGGTGGTCAGTGCAGAAAATGGCTCCTGTAATTGCAGCAGGGACGAGGCATCAGCTCCGAAGACAAGAACAGAGGCGTCAGCTGATAAAAGCATTTGAAGGCTGTTTATCAGACATGACCCATTTTCCTCCCTAAACAAGCAGAAGAGGCTGGCAGATTCTGCACACACTGTAGCCTCCCTAGCGATGGATCACACTCAGACCGGCACCGCTTCCAAAGCTCTCGCTAAAAAAGACTGACAGGAGCTTCCTCTCTCTGAGCCCTGGTGATGGCTGCAGATAACACTGCAACAGAGCAACGTTATTACTCACATGGTGTGCAACCGCGCAGAAATCTAACGAGACTGGAGCGCTCCTGCATGCCCCTCCGCTGAGAGCTGGGCTTCATTACAATTCCAAGCAAGCCCAGGCACAAGGTCTGGCACATGGCTGGTAAAGCAGCCCAACAGGGAATGCTGCCAATTACTCTGCATCCTTTAATGACTCCCAGTCAAGGGGAACAGGTGGGTAAAGTGGAGAACGCACTGCAGTGCACAGGCTAATCACAACCAAGGGTCAGCTAGAAAGCTTGACAGTAGAGTATCCTACAATTAGAGACAGTGTGGTGGCCGCAAAATGGACCAGATGGCCCGTCGATGTACGTCGAGCAACCAGGAATTAAACTACCTATTCCTCCCAGACAGACAGATCCACTGCAGCTATGGTTTACAGTGGGTGAAAGAACTAGTTTCTGGAAGTCTCGTCAGAAATAAAGCCACCTGCTGAGACTGAACATTTAGAATCTAGGCCCAAGGGGAGGGGGGCAGGATTTAAAAAACTGACAAATTGTCCATCACAAGACTGAAACCTTCCTTCTGTGCCACAGAGCACGACAGACAGAGTGGCTAATGGATGAGAGCGGAAGGGGAAGGGTGTGATGGATTACAGGGCAGAACTTCCAATCAGGTGGAAATGTCCGTGTGCCATTTGAGAGGCTGGAACAAAAGGCGCGCTGGGAGCGGCTGCCCTCGCCAGAATCCCAGGAACAGAATCAAGTCATAAGGTCCAACGGCTGCTATTTTTGTCACATCTTGTGGTCCAAAATAGAAAAAAATCATGGCTACAGAGGCAGGCGGTGGGTGTCTGCCTGTGACTGAAGTGAGGAGTGTTATCCCTGTGTGATGGCAGGCAGGAGAGAAAGTACCAGGAGTTTGTGATCAAGAGGGACACACCTCTCTGTAAAACATACTAGCTTTAGTTACAGGCACTTGGATCCCATCTAGGCCTCTCAAACAGGAACAATGCAGCTCTACCAGCCATGTACTCCCTCATCCTTCAGTGGCAAAAAGGTCTTCCGTACACGCGAGATGCTCGTCGCCTAATAGAGGCAAATAGCTGACAAAGCACTTGGCTCAAGTAGACAGGGTACAATCGAAAGCCAGCAACATAACACTAAACAACAGCAATATATGACTGTGGCCTTATATCTGCAGATAACACCTCCTAGCTCTCCTGTAGGGCTTTTCATCAGGAGAGCTCGAAGCACTTTACAAAGGAGCTCAGTATCCTTATCCCTTTGTACAGATGGGGAACCTGCAGTAATCTGTCCGGAGTCATGTAGCAAGGAACAGAACTCAGGTCTCCTGAGTCCCAGTCCAGTGCTCTAACCACTAGGTCACTTACTTTCAGATGGGGAAACAGACCCAGGAGGGACAGCTGACTCATCCAAGGTGGCACAGCAAGTTAGTGGCAGATCTACATCCCACATTCCCTCACTCCTAGTCTTGTTCTCAAGCCACTTAGCCACAGCTGCCCCTACAGCTAACAAGCCTCAGGGATCCCAGCCTGACAGTGAAAGACAACAACTCGGAACCAGTAGGAAATTTCTGTGATGTGGGTTAGGGTACAAACCACAGTAACTAGCAGGAAGGGTTTGAAATCAAGCCCAAAGCTCTCTGCTCAGAGACACTGTGACAAGAAAGGTAAATAAACAGGAAAGGGAGAATGTAAGAACTGTAACGGAAGGAAAAAGGGAATGGGTGAAATCCTAAGGAGGGGACTGTTTTCAGAGACATTCACTGTGGAACCTCCTTTTATGGAATTCAGCTGAAAGTTTATGTTAAACAAATCCTTGGAGCTAGAATTTGGAACTGCTCAGCCTGTAGCTGCAATCCTGATTTGTCAGCATTGTCGATACACAATGCTGATAACCGGAAATGCTCTACTGAGTACCTGTCACTCCTGTGCATTACATGAAGGCTCGCTGTAGTCCAAAACCAAGTTACTCACCAGCATTCAAGTGACACTCTTTAATCTGGAACTGGAGCTCGTTTTCATTTGGAATATCCTTCCACGTGGCAAGGAAGACTTGGCGTTCTACAGACAGGAAAGACAACGGTCACTGTCCCGCCCTCCTAGTTCTCTGAACTACCCACATTGCCGGTCCCAAGAGTCACTGCAGAAGAACATGCTGCAGAGATAGAAGAGACCTGCCTGATCGCACCTAGTCCATCCCTTGGGGTCTAGTTCAAGAGTTTTCCCTACAACTCATTGGCTAGCAATTTGTCTAGCCTAGTTTGACTGAAAGCAGCAAAGTCTTGAAGACCATGTGGATCTGTACCCAACGCCTTCGCTGCAGCAGACTTTCACGAGTCAGGAGCAGGTGGGGTTTGTGAGGGAGACCCCCAAAGCTCAGAATACAAGAACCACATCATGCAGGATTTCCCTTTCCCATCAGCAAAAAGGCCAAACATACAAGCCAGCTATGATTCTGTTTACCAGGCACCTTCTCTGCCTCTGATGTAAAAGCAGACTATCGAACTGGAGAGAACGTGAAGAAGGGGTTAACAGCATAAGATTTATGGGCTAAATCCTGGTCCCACTGAAGTCAATGGACAACTTCCACGAGAGCAGGATTTGGGCAGCGTACCTACGTTTGGCAGGTAGAATCAGACCAGAGGAGGGATGTTCTGGAAATGTAACTGCTTTGAATAGCGACTGCAGGAGAGCAGGGACTGGCTGCTACACTGCCCTGGCATCCCAGTACCGATGGGTCTCTGCTACGGATGGACCTGCATCAAGCTGTGCTCTGTCAGGACGCTGTACTCTGCCTGCCCGTGTGGCTCTCCAAAGAGCAGAGGGACGCTGACCAAACAGCACTCACCCATTTTGCCATCCTCCACAAAAAGCACGTTGAGAGGAATAAGGCAGCTGAAGTAGAAGACGTCGATGCTGTTTTTCACAGCCACCTGGCAGGAAAAGAAACAGGAGAATTAGGGCATTTTCTATAGCCTGCTGGGAATGGACGGGACAGGAGTCTCCTAGCCATCGGCCTCGGGGGCTGGTGCCCTTCTAGGGGTGGTGATCTTTAACGGCCCTGCCTGGAGGCGAAGGCCAGCTGTGCACACTGGGCTACGTGGAGAGATGCTGCTGGGCCTGGCAGAACGTCTCAGCAGTTACAGACAAGGAGCGCACCCAGCCTGCTCCTTCATCAGGTCTCACTCCCCTCCCGTGGGCACTTCACTGTGCCAGCCGCTGTGGGCTCACAGCTAGCCGCCTCAAGCTTATTGCTTATTCCGCCCTCATTTCCCATCACTCCCCACCCCCCCAAATGCTAATCTATTCTGGCTGCATGCAGGCACTCTGTCATTTCACGCCCCACTCCACAGATGGGCTTTTTAACCTTCCATTCATGTCCCCTCCCTCCTATTTGCAAGCTGGCCCTTTCCCCACCCAACCTGTGTGTTCAGCAATCTCAGCCGGCCTCCCCCTAGCTAGGCTCACACTCCCCTTTCCATCTCCCTGTCCTCCCCTCCCTTCCCCACAGATTCCTGGGTTTCTTTTCTCAGTCTAGCCACGCTCTGAATACTCCATAGCCTGAAGCCGATCTTCTGTCTCCAACGTCCCCTCTCCCTTTCTCCCGCATTGAATTTAATTTCTTTGTTGCAGCATGTAGGTGGGGTTTGGGCACCGGCTCCATTTGCCGGTTCATACTCGGTCGGCCACTAACTCTGGACACTCCCTTTTACACTGCACTCAGACGTGTCTCGGCAACACCTCGCTAACGCTGCTTAGCACGTATATTGCCACGTTCGTCAGATTACCTCAGCGTGTCTCACAGGGCTGCATTTTGCAAACAGGGACACTGAAGCCCAATGGCTAAGTGACTTGCCTGAGGTCACACAGCACATCAGTGCCGGAATCGGGAATACAACCCGATCCCCCACTCTTACCTCACTACCTGCATCTACCACACTTCCAGCTGCGTTGCCTTTTAACCCTTGACACCTCCTGTGCTTCACACACACACACACACACACACAAGACCAACAGTGCAGATTACTCCAGTGTAAGGGGGCCATTTAACACACTTTCGCAGCAGCGCCTGAATTCCTTGGTGTTTAGTAGCTTTACCCTGGGGAAAGCTGTGTAAATATCACCATGGCGGTGGCTGACTGAGTCGACAGCTCTGCCCTGGGCTGGAAGGAACAGGGTCTGCTTTATAGCAACTGGGAGAGGGCAATCAATGGGTGAAAAGTTTAATTGCCAACAGGCCCCTTAAACTCCCACAGCGGAAGAGCTGCACACGATTGCCTCTGAGCACTACCAAGAAGCCATTCTGCGTAGGACTGGCTGCTCTTTGCTCACCAGGAGAGTGACTGCACTTGAATTTTCTCCTTGATGAGGCTTATGGCAATAGTAGGGGCAAACCAGAGGTCCAGGAAAACGTATTGTCATAACTGAGGTCACTCTGCCTACAACACACAATGTCGCTGGAACAGAGTCTGGCAGATATCCACAATTCCTTGGAATAGATGAATCCTAACCCAGGCATTGGATAGACAGTATTGACCAGAAAATGCATAACATCTCATTATGGGCTGTGGCTGGGATATGTAAATACCTTCAATGTCAATAGGAATTGAGCACCTCACTCCCTGAAGATCCTGGGGAAACCAGATTAATCTGTGGATTAATCTGGTTCACCCACTGTGTATTTCACTTAGGTCACCAGCCAGATGATTTGTAGCCAGTGGTGAACCAGATTAATCCACAGAGGCAAAATTAAAGACCTCTGTGTTTTGTCTGCAGAATAAAATGTCCCTGTGTTCTGTAGGGCCTATTTAGAAATAAAACTAATCCCAGTAGAAATAGCTGTTGATAAAGGAGAGGAGGGGGTGATGGGAAATCTGAACACACCAATCAGCTGGTTTGGAATACATGCAAACTAGAGTGTTAAGGAAATGAGGTCAGCGTTCGGAACAACTGAAAATTATTTTGGAGCAGTTGGGAGGGTCCCTGGAGAGCAGAGAAAAGCATGAGATTTGCATGTGACATAACTTGTTTTTTCCACGTCTTTTCTGATGCTGTTGTTTAAAAAGGGTGTATATTTAATTCACACAGTGAGAAAAGATCTTTTAAAAGCAGGGATTAGTTAAAACCATTACACCTTGTCAATGACCCATAAATATAAATAGCTCTACATTACGGTCTGTTGTCATACACCGACTGCCAACATCACATGCTGGCAGGTTTGAAGGTTGAGAGGCAGACGGAATATTACCTTCAGTTCCTGCCATCACTTTAGAGAGATTTAAACAAACTAGGTGGCTTTCAGAGAGGTGCAAATTAACTGGGAGACTGGAAAGAACGATTTATCCAAGCAAAACGTGTGAGGTTTGGCTAAATGATGTGGGGGGAGGGGGGAGAGAGGTGTCTATAAATTCAGGAAGAGTGTAGCCAGCCAGGAGGGAGATGCAACTATTCAGGGGGTAACACTGGGTATAACTAGGGAGTAATGGCATTGAACTGAAGCTGGAAAAATTTTGGCTAAATGTCTGGGAAAACGACAGTGAAATCTATTAAGCGGCATGTTAATCTCCTGAGGAAAAGGGCCGCTGCAATGCTCGGGGCATTTTAAATTGGACTTGACTGTGCACTAGTAATACGTACCGTTGTGAGCAATGCTGCATGGCAGGGAGGTGGACTCCGCCACCGAAGAGATCTTTCCTAGCTCTGATTTCTATGATTAACGGCTGTGTTTATTCTACAGCAACAGAGGTTCGTTAGTTTTTGTAGCTAATTGTTGTTGCTATACAACAGCAGCAGCTTACAACAGGGGCCGGGGAAAGAGCTTCCTCTCCCTCCAGGCACAGATCTAGAGGCACACACCAAATTAATATGCTGATCTTGCTTCTGCAGTTACGAGAGTGCTATAAAAAGGTATCTGTTGACCTCCCTCTCAACTCTGCCGAAGACTACTGAGCCGGCCGATTCTGATGCAGCGCAGTGCATTGGAGCACCACTTCCTCCTGACACCACAGCAAGCAGCTCTGCGTCCTCCCTAGCAAATTGCATCACAGGGTTCACGGATGACATCACTTGCAAAACCATTCGGCATCTCTAATGAAAACCTCTGCAATCAGCCTTCACAAGCAGCCTTTGCAAACCAGGAGCAGTGCCGATGTGAGAGAGGGGTAATCCTGCTAGGGCTCACGCTCCCACTGGTGCCACGATAAGTCCTGGTTTATTTTATAAGGTTTATTCTACATATTATCAGGCACTTCCTTCTGTATGGCAGGGCTTCAAGAGAAAATTTGTTTGAGCCTGGACCCGTGACAGCCAATAAAAATCTCTCTCTCTCATCCTCCCACCCCCATTCCCCTAGCTGAGGCTGTGGGTAGCTGAAGAGACTGGAGCAGTGATGTGGAGTCTCATGAGTGCTAGGTCACTTTGTCTGAGCCTCAGCCACCTGGTTTGGAGCCTTGTGATGGCAATTTGCGAGAGACGAGGCTGACGGGCTCAGTACAGGGCCTAGCGGGCAAACATCCACCGCACAGAAACTGGAGGGAGGCCCAGGACCAGACTGCTCTCTTCTCTGATCCCCGGGAGACTAGCCCTATGAGGAACACGCTGGGAGTGGGGGAGGGTTGGTGCTGTCCCCGTTCCATGGAGCGAGAACTTTCCATTTCTGGAGACGTTACCCCAGCCTCTTTCCCAAGCAGGACATTTACTCACAAACGGAACAGCTTCCCAATGCGGCTGTGCACCAGTCTTCCACAACACTGCAAACCTTTTGGCTGGGAGCAGGTCTCAAGAGTGCCTGGGCGGTTTCTGATCTCTGGACACATCTGATGCACTCCTGTGTCAGTTGCACAAACCACGCAAAGCGTGCCCTGCGACAGGGGCTAGCCACAGCTTGCTACGTACAGCAGGGCTAGCTACAAAGGAGGGAGGTTATTAAAAACAAGGCTCTGCGGGCCAGAGACCACAGCCCAGTTAGCTGTCATTGTTCCCCATGCTCAGCACTGCAGTGTCTGACACATACCATCACACACACTATTACAAGCGCTTCCAAGAAAACTTGGAGGCAATTCTGGGCCAGGAACATTCTTTCTTCTGTTCCGAAAGGTTCCCTTAACTCCTCTGTTATCTAAGTTTTCCCCTGACAGAATCATAGACTATAAGGTCAGAAGGGACCATTATGATCATCTAGTCTGACCTCCTGCACAACGCAGGCCACAGAATCTAACTCACCCACGCCTGTATCAAGCCTATGTCTGAGCTACTGAAGTCCTCAAATCACGGTTTAAAGACTTCAAGGTGCAGAGAATCCTCCGGCAAGTGACCTGTGCTCCATGCTGTAGAGGAAGGTGAAAACCCCCCAGGGCCTCTGCCAATCTGCCCTGGAGGAAAATTCCTTCCCGACCCCAAATATGGAGATCAGCTAAACCCTGAGCATGTGGGCAGTACTCACCAGCCAGCACCCAGGAAAGGATTCTCTGTAGTAACTCAGATCCTCACCCCATCTAACATCCCATCATAGGCCATTGGGCATATTTACCGCTAATAGTAAAACACCAATTAATTGCCAAAATTAGGCTATCCCATTATACCATCCCCTCCATAAACTCATCAAGCTTAGTCTTGAAGTCAGATATGTCTTTTGCTCGCACTGTTCCCCTTGGAAGGCTGTTCCAGAACTTCACTCCTCTGATGGTTAGAAACCTTAGTCTAATTTCAAGTCTAAACTTCCTGATGGCCAGTTTATATCCATTTGTTCGTGTGTCCACATTGGTACTGAGTTTAAATAATTCCTCTCCCTCCCTGGTATTTATCCCTCTGATATATTTATAGAGAGCAATCATATCTCCCCTCAGCCTTCTTTTGGTTATGCTAAACAAGCCAAGCTCTTTGAGTCTCCTTTCATAAGGCAGGTTTTCCATTCCTTGGATCATCCTAGGAGCCCTTCTCTGTACCTGTTCCAGAGTTTGAATTCATCTTTTTTAAACATGGGAGACCAGAACTGCACACAGTATTCCAGATGAGGTCTCACCAGTGCCTTGTATAACGGTACTAACACCTCCGATCTCTACTGGAGATACCTCGCCTGATGCATCCCCAGACCGCATTAGCTTTTTTAATGGCCATATCACATTGGCGGCTCATAGTCATCCTGTGATCAACCAATACTCCAAGGTTCTTCTCCTCCTCTCTTACTTCCAAGTGATGCGTCCCCAGCTTATAACAATAATTCTTGTTATTAATCCCTAAATGCATGACCTTGCACTTTTCACTATTAAATTTCATCCTATTACTATTATTCCAGTTTACAAGGGTCATCCAGATCTTCCTGTGCGATATCCCGGTCCTTCTCCGTGTTAGCAATACCTCCCAACTTTGTGTCATCCGCAAACTTTATTAGCACATTCCCACTTTTTGTGACAAGGTCAGTAATAAAGAGATTAAATAAGATTGGTCCCAAAACCGATCCCTGAGGAACTCCACTAGTAACCTCCCTCCAGCCTGACAGTTCACCTTTCAGTACGACCAGGTATGGTGCTTTTACAAGCAAGGACGACTGTGGGCTAGTCGCCACTGAAAGGAAGTTCCCCAAACGACCTCAAGAAATTCTTCATAACCTGCTCCGTTCGGCTGCCTCCCTGTAGCCTTGTATAACAGCACTTTGCTTGACACACACAGAAGGAATTTCCATTCATCTTCAATAACCCCTCTCATTCAGACAAACTTTCCACAGGAGCTTGCTGATTCAAATAGGGCTCACCCTTCAGAGAAGTTTGCCTGCGTGTAGTGTGTAATTAAGAATGTACTAGCACTTTCAGCCTCAACCTCTTCTGAGAGGGAGACTGCCTGGTACACCCTGGTTGAAGCTTGCTTTCCATCCGCAACCTGGTTTGAAGGGAAAAAAAAACTCTTCTCTTTGAATTCTGCCACACAAGAGAGGATCAATTCTCTTGCAAAAACAAAGGGGACAGGTTTTATTTGTTCAGACAGGCTTTCCTGTGATGCTCTAACACTGAAAAGGTCTCGCCCGGGCAAAACCTGCCCCAGGCACCCAACTGCTCAGAGCTTGTTCAATTGCACCTCGAGCCGTTGCTGAGAGAGCATCCCCTGTAGAACCAAACTATCGGGATTCACGTTCGCTTGCTTTGCTGCGTCTGAACTCTTTCGCTGCAGGAAGACATCAGAACGCTGATGGCTGGCAGCTGCTGTTCTAAGGGGCGTAACACTCATTTCTTAGACATTGTGAGCGTGCAATGCTTAAAAAAAGAATTTAAACCCAAATCAGGTTAGTACTAAAACAAAGCTCTAAAGATGGGTGTGGACGCACTCGCCATGCCCTGGAATGCCATGTACTCAGTAAAGAACACACCTTGGGAGTACCAAGGCTGAATTAAGGACCGTGCACCTCAGTTGTAGGATACATCTTCCCTGCAGCTGGGACTGTACTTCCCAGCCTGAGTAGAGAGATATGTGTTAGCCCGTGTCGGTCTACCCATGCTGAAAAGCACGCTCCCCGCCCTTGCAGTGTAGATATACCCAGAGTATGCATCAGAGTGCCTTACAGCCATGATGTTATCAAGGTGAGAACTTTCTTTTCCAGGACCTACATCACCTCTGCCAGCACAAGGCCACGGTTTATTTCCATGACCATGTCTGCAGCCAGAAACCTCACATGAATGCTCTCTGCTTCCCCTCATGTTGTTTGATGGGTACGGTTCGCAGGATCCTACAGGATTTGACAGCCGCTGATTGCTGCGTGCTCTCCCTAGAAGCACAAATCCTGAGCTCAGGCAGCAGACTGGAGTGCCCGGAGCGCCCAGGCTGGATGACACGTCCTTGGCTGCAGCTGTCATCTCCTGAAATGCTGTTTGCGTCAATGGTCAGGGAACAGTAAATTAGTGGAAGGAAGGTTAGGCTCTCATGTGTGTCTGGCTCTATTGTAACTTCCAAAGCACATTTTATTGTGTCAAATGTGCTGCATCTCATGCCAGTGAGGACAGGTCTGGCAAACTGAGGGAACCTGCTGCAGACTCCACTCTGTGCTCTGATTGTTCACAACCCACAATGGATGCTTTCACAGGTGATTTCTTCCCCTCTTCACTGGGATATGGCTCTCTCGCCTGAAGCACCTCTCTCTTCAAGGCATGAAATTAAGCCGATGCTCAGCAGCAGGGTCAGGTTTTTACCTGGGTCTGAAGGTAAAACAGGGTGATGCAGCGCAAGAGGGAGCTCTTTTTACTTGCTTGACTCACCATTGCTGGCGATTATACGGGATTGTGGTTAAAACAAACCACGGATCTGCGGTAGGTATTGGGAGAATTACGGTTCTATTCCCAACTACCATTGGCTCCCCACTGTGACCATGAGCAAATCCCCACCTCCGTGCCTCAGTTTCCCTTCTATCAAACCGTGGGGAACGGTACCCACCTAAACAAAGGGCTTCAAGAAAGGATCCACATAATTAGCATTATTCCTGGTGCTGCTAAAGAACTGGAAAACTGTCCCCGAGCAGACTCACAGTGAAAGCAGCACATCGTTACTGATGGGCCCTGCCAGTTTTCTCCCACAAGGTCCTTCCTTTTCAGATATATAGACACACAGGGACAGTTTAATCTACCACCGAAATATAGCCAGCTCTGGGGTGGAACGTGACAGCTGTTTAACAGCACACAACGGTTTAGGGCAGGAAGAGCATAATACAGTACCCAGAGGAAACCACTGGGGTCACCTGCAATTTGGCCAAGGACAAGAACTAACACAAAACTCTTGCAAAAAGTGCCACAAACAGTCAATATTTTTGATACAAGACTAAGGCTGATCCAGAAAACACTCTCCTCCAACAGCACAATGCCTTCCAATGTACTGGGGAACTGGGTCAGGACCAGCACAGAGAAGAGCCCCTACTGGATCATCATCACCCCTTTCTGTAGTGTCTGCGTTTCCCTAGATTTCTCAGCCAAGCTCCAACCAGGTCCAGCCCTGCTTGGCTTGTGAGATTTGACAAGATCTCAGAGCCCTGGCTGGAACCTCCACCATGTCCTTGTCAGGCCCTCTACCTTCACATGCGTCTTTCCAGGAGGTGTGTCTTAGTGTCTCCCCACACCCTCTGAGAAGGGTTAACAACTCCCCAAACCTGCCATCCCGTCCCGCCATGGAACTAACCCAACGCATGCTCAACACTCAGTCAATATGTCGCTTGGAAGAGAGAGATTTGTTTTTTCCATCTCTCCTTCCAGAACGGAATCTGTTTGCTGAAGCTAAAGTGGTTTCCTTGCTTACGTAAGCACTCAATGCCTCCCCACATCACCTCCTCTCTTCATGTACTTGTATGGTCCCCTTCATCACAGCACCGGATCCACTCACATGTTAACAAAATGATCTTCAACATCCCCAGGAGGCAGAGAAGTATCCCTAAGGTGACTAGTCCATGGTTGTAGAGGAAGTGCTGGGAACTAAACCCAGGTCTCCTGATCTCCAGCGGCTTACTTAGGTTAGCCTTCCTCAGAGGAGAGAATTGCATCTTCGCTTGACCCTTGACGGGAGAAGGTTTCACCACACGCTTCAAATGCAGTTTGGAGGAAACAACAGAAACTTGTTCTACATTTCACAGTGCTTTGCAGTGAGTCAAAGTTCTGTTTCCAGTATCGCTATCCATGAAGAAATGCAGCAATTGGCAACACAATCACTACAAGTGTGTGCCAGCCAATTGAGAAGAATTTTAAGGGCATTTTGAAATACTGAAGTCGTGCGCTCGGCTGCTCGCTCACCAGCTGTGCTGAACAAGTCCTGGTGATTGATAGAAGGTAATGCCAAGGAATGGAACACGTTGTCGATGTAGAATGTTAAAATCCCAAGAGAAAATCTGATGTAGAATGTTAAAATCCCCAATGCTCCAGGCACAAGTAGGTACATTAAGGCTCTTTGTGATTCGTTCTAGCTTGTTTTTTTATTAAATCATCCAGGGCAGGCAGTTACTGTTGGGACAGAGAGCAGCAAAACTCCAGAGTGGCAGCTGAGAGCCCTTAGCCTTTAGCACACAGCTGAGCTGGGTTGGACGAGATGACCTCCTGAGGTCTCTTCCAACTCTAACCTGCTATGATTCTAGGTCTATGTCGTAGCAAGGCAGACCTGGCAATTTTCTGAAATTCTCTTCTCTACTGCAGCATTATGGGATTGCCAAGCTAGACTAGACACCATCACTACTACCTCTGCACAGTCTAGACCAGTGCTTCTCAACCTATTAAACAAAGTGTTAGCTGGGCCGCAGGTTGAGAACCAGTGTCCCCCACCTAACCGCCCCCCAAAACCCTATTCTCAGCACCCTCTGCCCAGAGACCCCTCCACAGAGTGGGGCCAGGAGTGGAGAGCTGGGCGTGGGGAAGTGACCCCGACCCCCAGATCCTGCTGTGGGGGGCCGGGGCAGCACCTGGCTGCCCAGACCCGGTGCAGGGGGCAGCCAGGACCCTACCTCCAGACCCCACCAGGACCTTGCTGTGTGGGGTTGGGCAGCAGCCAGCTGCCCGGACCCCGAGCCCCACCACATGGGGTCGAGTGGCAGCCGGGAGCCCACCGTGCGGCAGGGCAGCAGGGAGCCCGTAGCCTTTAGCACACGGCTGAGCTGGGCCGCAGGTGTGCGCTAACTGAGCCACATGCAGGCCCGTGGGCTGAGAACCACTGATCTAGGCCTTCTCAGAGCAAGAGCGGACAAGACTGCACTGCATGCCAAGGCTGTTTTGCAATAGCGTTTGCTCCTTAGGAAATTTTTGGGGAAATTGCTAGTACAGACGCAGCCTTAAAGCCATGTCTATACGGGAGCAAACTGTGCCAGCCACAACCATGATTGCAAGTTTTACGGTGCTGTGCAGAACTACGCAGAACAACTGGCAAACACGGTTGTATTCAGCATGGAAATCCAGAATGGACAGCGATGTATTAGCTAAAGCTGTACTTCAGGTTACCCCTCCAGCAGAGATCAAATGCTTCGTCTGAACATTAAATCCAGGCCAAATATAGACGCAAAGCTCAGTAAAATGAGATTTGGGTGTAACTCTGATGGGAAACGATTTTAAACATTCACAAGCACTACTACATAGCCAATGGTAAATATGTTCTTCGCTGTTAAACACCCGCAGTGGACTGAACAGTGTTATAACATGGCTTACTCTTGCCCGTGTGGACAGAAATGCACAGTCTACATTTCGACCAGGGTTAAGACTTGGCTCCCCAACACGGTTATAACATTTTATTCTGCCCATACCAGTAAAAAGACAACCCAGGTTTTAACATAGTTGGGCCACAAGACGGTGGATTTTGTAGTGCAGATGGGATCTGGACTGAACCTGGTTTTAACTAGCCCCGAATTCTGGGTAAGATGGTTAGTGAGAGGCAGCCCCCACACAGCTCATCATTTTCAAGTGACAGAAGGCACGGAATTTTAGAAGCCTTTACTCATTTCATGGTTCAGCAGCTGCAGTTGTCTTGAACATAAAAAAATCTCACAACGTATCCCGTATATCGGGGCAGGACACTGCAACGCTTGCAATTCCTCCCAGGGCTGCTCGGCATAACACAGAAGTTACAACATTGAGGGGATTTCTGAACTACCCTTGAACGGGGGCGTATTAGGACCGCGGCTTCATTTTGGTACAGGACAGTTCCCAGCAGGCAATCCGGCATGGCTTTTTTTATTCCAATCCTGGCTCTGGTCTGGATAGGATTAACGGACTTTATTTATTTTTTTTAAACCACCGCATGCTCTCATTGCAGAACCACTACTTTATCCCATGTGCACTGAGGCAGAGACTTGAATAGCGACTGCCCCAGCGATCTCCAGGGGAGATGCAACTGCCACTCGGGTTCCACACCTTGCTCCAAGATGGGGAAAGAAAAACAGAAGCCGAAGAAGTCTGCATTTCCTTGGCCTGCAGTCAACCCAGGGCCTCTGAAGGCCAGCTCGGTCCTGGCACCGTTGGGGACTGAAAATCTAGAGGTCCCTTCAGTTCCAGGCTTTGTTGTTTTTGTGGGGGAGGAATAGCTCAGTGATTTGAGGATCCAAACCTATGGTTGTGACTTCAATCCTTGAGGGGGCCATTTAGGGTTCTGGTGCAAAATAATCTGTTAGGGACAGTACTTAGTCCTGCTGTGAAGGCAGGGGACTGGACTCGATGACCTTTCAAAGTCCCTTCCAGTTCTACATTTCTATGATTCTAGAAAAGCCGAGCAGCTACCACTGGATTTAGCCAGCACTATGCAGTGGTGAGATCAAGCCAAATGCCAGGTGGCCAATGAAAGGCTGAGTAAGTAATTTGAAAATGTTCCTAAACAACCAGCTCTGATGGAAATTAACAAAACAAGAACTAAGTCATGAAGATCTCATTTAGCAACAGACACTCTTAAAAAGGCTCATTCCAACAGCAGCTCTCTTTTGGGGAATGCAATAGGGATAGAAATACAATGAACCAGTCTGGAGTCTGCTTAACTCTACAGGGCCGAGATGCTTCTGTATTTACATCTGGCTTCATCCTTTAAGGGTCAATCAAACTTTGCTACAAAGCTGATGAACCATTTTCAATATTAGGTTGGAGGTGAGGAGGGAGGGAGGGTTCTATCCTTTATCATACACGGCAGGACTACTGGTAAACACAGTCTAGAAGCTGTTAATGCTGGGTGCGGACCCCGATTGCATCTTGCGTAAGTAGCTCTCTTAACATTTAGTTCTCCCTTCTCTAATGTGTTGGTTTTTGTTAACGTGTCAAGTGTTTTGATCACTTTCGCTGATTAGGAAAGAGGTAAAAATTAAACTGCACATAGTGGAGAATAAGACATTCTAATAAAATTACAACATGAACAGGACAAACTCATTACTTCTGAAATTGCTGCCTGCAGAACAAACTATTAGCCTTTGAAGTTTTTAGTTCACATGCCATGGGAATTTAGAGATGAGTTTGGTTGCCTGAGGACTTATTTTTCTGTAACTGCAACAAAAACGCAGATTAAAAAAAAAAGGAAATTAAGGGCCTTAAAGTTCAAACAAATCTTGTACACTGGCTCCTGACAATTCCATGCACAGAAAATCACATGCAATATCGCACTCAACTTACTGAGCATTTTCTTTCTTCAATGAAAATAGGTGTAGAGAAATACAGAAGTCCCTATATTTTGCTATAAATTGCTCTCTCAGTACGGCACCTATCAGAGTGATTTCTGTAGGATGTTTTAAAAGTAATTATTTCTGTGGAAAAACACAAAGAATGCCATTCCAGAGGTGGGTGCTGACAGCACAATGACAGATCTCCATCAAATCCACCGCGGTCTGGAGAGTAACAACCGTACTTTTTAACTTGGCTTCCGCTACCAGCGTGACTCAACTCTCAGCTGAGAGAGATACTATTACTCCATACGGCAGCTTCCCTGATTGTAAAAGGGCAGCCAACTTGTGTGGCAATGAGGTAGCTAGTCAACGAGCGAGCAGATCTGGCACTAATGAATGCTCTGCTTATTTCCAAATAAGGCAGCTGGAGGTTTCCACATATGTTTTCGCTCTGCTTTATTCGTGTAGCATTTTCTGCTAGAAACAAACTGGCTTCATGGTAACCCAGTATTTCATCTCCTTTCTGAGCAAAGGAAGCAGTGGCTTCCGTGTGTGTTTTTGGTTTATGGGACACCCCTTCATGTCCAAAGCCAGATCTAGAAGGTCTGGGACTTGTCCATTCTGTCCCCATGAGTTAGTGTTCATAACAGCTGAACCAAACTGATGTGATCACCAACTTGACATGCCTAGCTATTCCTGGCCCTGGGAAATCTGTGATTCTTATGGGTCTCCTACACCGTGGTGCAAAATGCTGCAACTCCTCCCTCTGTGGAATGGATTCCAAGGGCATTATCAACCCTCCTGCCCTGCCTCCTTCTCTCTAAGCAGAAAAGGCCCCCGCATGGGAGAGATCACGTGCAGCTCATCCACGTACTCCCCTAACCTCGTGACTTTGCCGAGGGTCTGTGGGGTAGGGGACCTGCTCATCTCTGCTCCACTCATGCAGAAGCAGCTATTGCACCACTCTTGTGATGTGATGCCAATTCGGAGCCTCAGGAACTAAACAGTGGAGCTATTTCTAGCTGTTTGCCCGAAGACTCATTAATAAGTCATAAGCCACGGAGCGGAACAGTCAAGAGAAGGAAACTGTTGTTCAGGCAGATGAAAGTTACAATTTAATCATTGCTTTTTTTTAAAAAACCCTGGAGGGAGTAAGAACTCTCTCTACATGGGAAGTGCTCCACTCCGTCTGGGCCCCTAATGCAACTGGAGACCATACCAATGGGATTATATCTATATATGTATTCAGACCCACTTCATCCCAACCTCCCCCCGCCCAATATCAAGGCACTGAGCTCTATGTGCTCTGAAACAGATTATTTGCATCTGCTGGATACGAGAAGTCTCTACCCAGGAGATGCATAGACATAAAGGCTATAGACAGGGGAACCACTAACCAGCCAGCTTTCAGGAAACAGGGAGCTACCGCAGACTCTGCCAATGGGGCAAAACTCCATTCTGTTTCAGAGCTGCATCTGCCTGACCGGTGAGGTGAATGCAACATAGATAAACCTAGCAGTGCCAAGACCCCAGAATGGCCACTGAAATATCTGACCCCAAGCTGCACTAAGGGAAGCGGTGAGGCCCCCTGGAGGGAGAACTGCTTTACCAACCCCTGCATTACAGTGAGAAGTAAGGGCCTGAGAACTGAAATATACAAACCAGCTTCATTACTGTAACGTTAACAACCCCTTACCCTCTGTTTCCTGGACCTTAGCTCTTTGGGGCAGAGAAAGTGCCAGTGATCTCAGGAAAGCACCACTTAAAACTAGCAGGGCTAAATAAATAGATAATCACTTCAGCAGCCATCTTTTCCACGGGTTCCTTTATTCTTACATCTCAAAACATCATCTAAGCTGAACTAACACCCAACATAGGGATCCGCTCCAGATGTTTGCGGCTCTTCCTCTCCTTTCGAGCCTGGCTCTTGGCAAGCCTAGCAAATCCCGACCCTGCCCTCTCAACTAGCTCCGTATGTACGTTGTCTGGAGCACATCTGAATCTGCTATATTCACGCAGCTCCAAGAGGGTCAGCTTATTTACTGCCAAAACGTACTCCCCTAACACAAGGAAGTCACTCCTTGGGGGAGAGGAAACAAGATGGGCATTTCCCTTTCGGAGAAGGAAAGATGGCAAACCCAGCCTCCCTCATTTATCGGATAATCTGCATAGCTCTGCACGACTGCCTAGTGCACACGGCTTTTCGGTTCCGTACATTAGCACCACGTGGCATCTGGGCTCTGCAGAACTTCCATGCTTCACTGGCCAACTTCCCCGGTTTTGTTCAAGAGCGCCTGCGTATGTCATTAGCCACAAACTGCTGCTTCGCAGAGGGCAGATGTTCTGACGCCGTGTGGCTTGGATCTGAGGTTAAAAGGGTTACGTTTTCCCACTGTCCCGCTATAAAGACACTGGGAAGGAGGGGTATTAAAATATCAAAGAGGAATTTGTTTTAATGCCATATAATCAGAAGAGCATACAGCCTTCGGAGAAGGTGTTAAATACAAGCCTTGAGAGTGACAGCCCAGCATCCAGGGCAAAGCCTGGCTCTGGTAACTACATTCTGTCTCCCTGCTACAGTTCCAGTTAACCAAGGAATCATCTTTGCCTCCTGTCCTACATTGTGCAGCCTTGCTGCACACTCTTGGCCATGTCCCACCCAAGAGGTGGCTGCACTGCAGTGGCATCAAGTGAGCCCTGCAAGTCAGTTTAGGTTTGCGAACTTTCAGGATGAGAGAGGACGCAGATCGCCTCTAAGTACTACAAACCCCCCCCCCCCTCCCCACCATTTCCAACAGATTGCTGGCCAAAAGTCCATCCTGCCCGCCCCTGAGAAGCCATTGCTCAGCATTTCAGTGAACTTCTGGGTTCTTATGCGGAGGAGCCCCCAGACAGAGGCGACCTTTAGTAGAAGCAGGAGGAAGACAACTGAGCTGTGACCCCTCAACGTAGCATCAGACGCTGCTTACCTGGAGGTTGTTGAGAGGCTCCATTTTCATGACAGGTCCCAAGGTGTTGAGGGGAAGGGAGACGTCAATACTTTGGTTGGGCATCAGCGGAGTATGAATGGCCAGAGGAGTGCTGGGGATGACGCCGAAGCTGGGCGAGAGAAAGCCAGAGGGTGTTCACCCAGCACTGCATTTCTGAGAGCCCTACATGCGACGAAGTCACTTATTTTAACGGGGAGGGGATCAGGGACTGCTGCCCCAAGGGTTCTCTCTGCTTTCCCTCTTAGGGCGGGCTGGCCTCGCTTCCCGCCTTTCCTGAGATGTGCCCCACTGTGACTGAGGGGAGAGGGAAATAGGTGACAATTGGCATCAAGGCGGACGCTTGAAATAGGACAATGCACATGAACTTGAGTCTCACTGGTCTCCCTGGAAAAGGGCCCACCCTGGCCAAGAGAGATTATCTACTGGCAACATCTCCATTCTCTCCCCCCTGGGCCAGTCTAACTGCTGAGCAGCGGCCTGCCCTGCAAGGCGCAGCTTACTAGCATATGAGTTCAGAAGGGCTGGAAGGACAAACACTCTTCACTTTCACCAAAGAAGTAGGCAGACAGGCAGCTGCGGACTTTGTGTCAAAGCTAGGAGCAAAGGACAGAGATGCACGAACCGGTACAGGGCAGGGAGAGGACATCCATGAAACATCTAACCAAAGAGGAATCAGCAGGCTGCACCAGTACTGCTACAAAGCAAGGCAGTCCTCAGTACTGCCAGATGGCTGGCTTCGGATGGGGGCTGGTTCTCTGCTTTACTTTATACTCTAACTGGGAAAGCACACCGCCAAAGCAGATGGGATTTACACTCACTCATCCCACTCCGGCTCAGACACATTTTAACCCCGCGTGTCCTACTTAGTGGCAGGGTTTATATGGTGCACGTTTCACCTCCATACTCTGCAATGGCTTGTCTGAAAGTGCAATTCAAGATGTTAGCTTGGATTGAGACCCATTATCTTAGTGACCAAGCCTCTCCTTATGTACTTGTCTCAGCAGCTCAGATCAGCTCGGGCATCTAGGCAAATGCTCCTTGAATTTGAACTCCAGGGAGCTGGAGGCAGGATATTCTCAGGGGAAGGTGGGCTGCATTGCCCTGCTAGGTGGGGAAAAGGCCATGGTGATGTGTGCACTAGAAATGCTCGGAGTTCTCTTTGCATTGGCTGATACATGCTTGTTGAAGGGATGACAAGCACCCAGAGCTCTGACAGATGCATTGTAAATTAAAAAATTAATACTGTGGTTCTGGGGGGGGGGGAAGGGAATCTTCCTGCTCACAGAAGTTGTATCACTGCTACGGCTCAACGACAGGGGAACATGTAACACTATGTATACTGAAACGGAAATGGCAATCAAGATAGCTGGGAACAAGGAGGAAACGGGAAGAGAGAAACAGCAGCAAGACCAGAGAAGGGAGAAAAATCATTCCCCTCACTGGCACCCACCACAGTCTTCCTGATCAGATGCTTCTTGCATGGAATCTATTAACCTGGCTGCCCCCTCTGCGGCCATGCTGTCCTGAAGAATTGTCCTTGAATCTCCTCCCATACAGTCCATCCTACTAGTCTGGCTACCTCTCTGCTGGCCATCTTCGTCCCAAGCTTCAAATTACATAACGCTCCAGAGTCCAGACGGACATACCTGCATCACGTAAAATCTGAAGGTCAGTGACTCGGGGAGCAGGGGCACGTTAGGAGGGCTGGCCTGGGCCGAGAGGGCACATGCAAAGTGTGATGCTTCCTATCTCAGCTGACTCCCTGTGCCTTTGGAAGGGAGACCTCTTGGGATTCTGACGGGAAGGAGAGGGTGAGACCACCAAAACCGATTCCCAGCTGCAGTGGACCAATAAGGAAGCGGAATTGTTTGGATTGGCCAGAGAATCCACATCTAATTTAAGGAAAACAAGTTGATCTGCTGCAAAAGCAGATCATGCTGGTCTAGTGTCCCTTGAGAATTAAACACTAGCTGGGTCTGAACATCCTCCAGGGGAGTGTAATGCCAAAGTGCGTTTAAACGGGGCTTTACACAGCGGAGACTCTGGCAGCAGGGAAAGTCTCCGGTGATGGGAGGCAGCGGTCAGGATGGGGGAGGGAATGGCTCTGGCAGCTCCCCACAGCTGGAGCCTCAAAGGTAGTTACACATCGCAGTGGGGATGCAGCCTGCTTTTCACTGCAGCGTATAGCTTCATATACCCCACATGCCACCCCCAGCGTAGACAAGGCCATGACTGCCGAAAGGGAGAGAGGATTCCAGTCTCTTGGCAGAGAATTTTCCCTTCCTCTACAAGGCTGCTCTTAAGAAATAAGGAATCTGCATGCTCGAATGAGAGCACTTTAATCAGAATGGGCCCTTTACACTCCTGACAGTGACTCGGTGTACGCGACGGCAGACACGCCACGTACCCTCTCTCTGACGGAGGCAGGTACAAATGTGAACGGGCCGAGAGCGGGGATTCCGCTGACAGGGCGCTTCTCTTTGTGAGGGCAGGTTTCTGAGCAGCGATCTGTACGCTCTAGACATTCTCCTGGACTGCAAGTGGCAGCTCTCGCCAGCAAAGTGATTTCGCTACCCACTGTACTTGCCATCAGCTATTTCACCTGGTGATTTGTTCACTGACAATATTTGTTCACTTAAATAACTACTTCAAAAGGCCTGCGTTTCCAGACAGTTTAAGTCTTGTGTGGATGCTGCGCTCCCTCCCAACTCAATTTGGAAACGCAGTCATTCGTCGACTCGCTGGGGACTGTTACATCTGCTGACTCAGCAGCCTTAGCTGTACTTGGCTAGGGCTTTACCAGCTATAAAAACACGCTTCAGCCTTACAAATCCAGGGGCTGTTTCAAAACATCACTGAATTGTAAAAAGGGGCAGCTGCAGCTTCGGCGCTAGAAGAAAGAGGGGACCATATGCTCGCTCGCTCACCAGGGCAGGGCAGGCTGTCGAAGAGCAGATTGTATTAAAAACAACACAGATGCATCAATCGATGATATTTTCAGTTGTATTTCATACAACCCGTAGCCAGAACTCATCAGCACGTCATATTAAGCATTCGCTCTCAGGACTGAAATATACATATACATCGGGGCTTGTTTGGCTCTTTAAAATTGTTCCTTACAGATCTACCCAGAGCAGGTACCAGTAGCATAAATGACTTCAGGTGGCCACAGCCAGACTGCGTTCTACTAACTAAGAGGTAACATTTCCCCCTCTCTATACACTCAACTAAGCCAGTTAGAGCCTCAGCTGGGTCACTATGGGCTGTTCTGTGGCTTTGCCCAGAGATGAACTCATTTTCGGGCGGATGAGTGTGTCAGACGCGCATGCTACGGTTACTAGACACACAGGGTGCAGTTTTCAAAGCCTGACTTAACTCTGCTTCTTCTGAAACCAGCAGAAATTTTACTATCCACCTCATGGGGAGAACTGCTGGGCCAACACAGAACACACAGCAGCTATGAGCCTTCTCAAAAAAGTTCGCCACCTCCAGCATTTAACCTAACAAAGCAGCCTCGGACTCTAGGTAGAACATATACAAGTGCTTGCCCTGGCTGCATGTAGACAAGGTGATGCAGAGAAATCTCGCCAAGATGCGGGCTACGCTTTGAGTCTCACTGAGCTGGTGGCCTGCACCCATGGGTAAAAAGTACAGGTAATGAATGATACCATAAACTGAAGAGGCTTGAATGACAAATCATCGCCATTAATTTTTTCACTGTATTACTGTCGATCTAGGAATGTTTTCAGTGGAAGTTTTAGAACAGTTGTTTGCCTCTCTTATCTTTTAACCCTTCCTATGCTGTTCAGCCCGTAAATGGAAGATGATTTAGTTAGCAAGGGGCCAACGGTAGCCCGCAGATGACTAATTGTATAGATCAAGAAGGCGAGTTTAATCCTATTTAGTGGTTTGGGACTTACAACATGCAGCCAATGAAAGAGCCTATGCGTGTGTCTGGATTTGTTTTAAATCCCACAATGCCAATGAAAATTGTGCCCTAGAAGTTAATGAGCAGCAGGCTGGGAACCACAGGTCACTCACGCCCCATGTCTAGAACTGGGAAACTGAGCCAGGAGCCCTTTCTAGGACCTTGCCACCTTCCTACCAAGGACATGTGGGTTTCTTACCTGTTCTTATTAAACTGAATCGCAAAGTCAGTCATGTGCTGCAAAGCCTTATTGGTGAAGTTCATCTCCATGTAGATGTGTCCCTGCCTGTGAGTGAATGTCCCAGAGATCTCCAGGCCTTTAGCCTTCACTGCCGGCAGCCAAACCTGAAATACAACAAGAAATCTGCTCAGCACCAGCACAGCCCAGCTTGGAGAAACCCTACGGAGTTTTTAAACATTTGAAAGAAAGGCCCTGAGTTGTGCAATCTATTCATTCAGCAAGTATTACAGTGTCCATAAGCACATAGATGCTGACAGAGTACGCTGCGTATGGAGCAAAGGAATCTAAAACAATCAGGCTCACCAATGAGCAATACCACACCTGCTGCTCCTGTTCCACTGATAAAACCCTATTAGTTTACAAAGCTCCTGTTGGAGCGCTGAAACATTCGATAACACCAACATGCACAGAAATGGAAGGGGGCTGGTGTCCAGGACTGACTCGTCTCTTGAAAAGGCACATTCCTCCAGGGAATGTGTTGGGATAATCCTGAAGACTGAACCAAGTACAATCACGGGGCTGGTGCTCTTATCTGTTCCTGACGAACCTTTGTGGGGGAATCATGATCATCAGCAAACACAGACTAATGAGGACTGTTGCACCAGCCAGAGTGACCACGGTTGATTGTGTCACACCAGGCCTCACGTAGTGAAATTCCCAGATCTGGCTCAATCTGTAAACCTATGAATATCTGGAATGGCCTAGCAGGTAGTGCCAGGTAGCGTCAGGGCATGCAACACTTCACACACTGATGGAGGCTTTGAGAGCACGGCATACCTGGGTGTTTTTGTTCATCCTGGTGACACGGCCGAAGAGCAAAGCTGTTTTGAATACAACAAGCCTTTGAAGGAAGGCTAGCTCGCTGTGCGATTATAATGTTTCGCACAAAATCAAACCACTTCATTATGCTCAGGATTTGGTCTGACAGCACACCTAGGCAGACGTGCTTTGTGGAGAATGCTGAATGGAAATGTGATTGGTTGAGCAGCGGATAGTTGTTTTTAACTTGATACTTGGTGGGACCTCTGTAGAGGATCTTTCATTTGGCATAGTAGCAGCAAGCAGCCAAATGCTGGAAGCTTGGCATAAGGGGCAGAGCAGTTTATGCACATGGGTTTTATATTATTGTAAACAATAATTATTGGTTGGTTATTCACTGAGATTAACAAAGGTTTTAATAAGTGGCAGCTCCAAACAGGAAGAAGGAGAACACACTGGTGCCACGAGGAAGAACTCCATCCCTCAGTGACACCCAGGGCATGGAAAAACTAAACGCCACATTCAAACAGCTGCTCTGAAATGGCATGCTTTCCCCATAGACCTAGCTTCACATTGGCTATTCTAGCTTGGCCAAAGCCTTGTTAGCGGGACCAAGTTCTGCTGATATTGAAGGATCATCAATAAAAATAACGGTTCAGTCAGGGCTTTCACCATCTTTCTCTTCTACAACCAGGTGCAAATCCAGGGCACACACTAACACGGTGCTCACTCCAACCACCCATTTATTTTAATCCCTCGTAAATAGGACTCCCCTCATACAAGTGGATTTTCTGTTTATTGATCAGCACGAATGGTTGGACCAGTGGGGTGAAATCTTGGAAACCTGCTACAGGGCATCTAGTTAGTAGCAGCCCAATGGGGAAAGTGGCAGAGTCCAAATTTTTGCAGCTGCCACAAATCCTTCCTTACAGTAACATCACCTTTCTGGCAATAGTAGGGAAATGCTGAAAACCGACATCTAGAGCTGGTTAGATTTGTCCTTCAACAATCGCTGTCGCTCTGGGGGAAACGTAAGATATACCTAATGGAACACAGCTCATGGAGTCCATCCCATATCTCATGAAGGGGACAACTGAACAGCCTCGTTATCTCTATGTTGTCTAAGCTGTATCACTGGTGAACAACGTACTGTACCAACGTTTCTCTTACGTACAGATTTTGGAGCTACGTATCCCCCGGGCACCATGCCGATACCAGTAGAGAGTTCGAACAGGTCGTTGAGTCCACTGCTAACCACAGCGGGGGTGGGTGAAGGGGCAAAAGTCGCAGGCACAGAGGATGGGATGAAGGTCTGTCCCACCTGCAAGAGTTAGGAATAAAGGGTAGTGGTGAACAATGCACATGTAGAATGCTGCTTATTAAATAAGGCATGAATTTGGGCAATATCCTGAATATTTTAAAGCACTTTACAGCTTCCCTGCTGAATTATCAAGAGTGCTAAATAATGCATTTGTATTCCAATGCTCTTGGAGACTAATCCCTGCAATCTTTGCTGTCACCTTAACCATATGATATCCTTGAAACCACAGTAGCACCCCCCCCCCTCTATGTAGGAAAAAAAAGACCTCTAGGCTCAAGAGGATACACGTTAGGGAACAAGACTGCATATGCCTGGCAAAAGGACAAGATAATCTAAATCCTTTTCCTTTCTCCATGCTAATTGCCATGATTGCACTGAATTCATACCAAAGGATTTTGCATATCCAAAAATTGTGGCGGAGCCATGATACAGCTGGGTGCAGAGGGTCATGCCATCCCAGCAGAGCAGGAGCTCTCTCTATTCTTCGTCCCATGATCAAAAACGGTTCACTACGGAAAGCCTCAGCTATAGAAGTTCGGTTATTTCCCTGAAGGGCTTAGTTATTAACAGCAGGAGACCAGGGCCATTCTAATGAAGACAATAGCTCTGCCTCCTTTTGCTCATTAGAGTCAGGAGAGGGGGACTCTCTCTCCAGAGATGGCAGCTCCAGCGCTGAAGAACTCACCTGGGGACCCAAACAATTTGAAGGATCCGCTACCATTCACTGTGGTGAAAGCCGTCTGTTTTCACAAACACGGTGGTTTAGTAAAGCAGCAGTGTGTGGGGGAAAGATTATATCAGATTTAGTATATTAGGGGGAGCTTTTTTTACGGGAAAAAAATTGATGGCACTTACTGCCGGACTTCCTCCAATGCCCCCGCCAAGGTCACTGCCAAGCTGAAAGAGAGAAAGGAGAGAGAGAAGAGAAAGGCAGAGTTCATTTGAACTAGGTATTGGATGGCAAGAATAGAGTTTGAAGTTCACTCAATTGAACCGCTGCAAACACGTCGCAGGCACTCACCATGCACAGGACAGATGAACACTGTGTGTTGTGAAACAGGACAGATGAACACAGGGGGTTGGACTAGAGACCTCCTGAGGTCCCTTCCAACCCTGAGATTCTATGATTCTATGAAAGCACATACGGGGGGAGGGGTTCTTATGCTAATAAAGCCGCTTAGAGAAGAAGCTGGTGAATAAACTAACACCTTGTAATGTTTCAGATAAACATGTTTCAATCCATCGTCCCACTGGGACTGAGTCCACATCTTAAAAAAAAAAAAGGAGTACTTTGAAGGTTGATCAATTAAAAAGCCAATCCAATCTCTGACTTATCTATTTTGCAAAGTCTGTGCAATTCTTCATGTGTTTCACACACCAGTGCTTTCCCATGAAACCCATGTCAGCTACCAGCAGTCTTGAGCAGCTCTGCAAAAACCCAGTAGGGGTAACCATGATGGAAGATAAAACTAACAAGCTTTGGGGTTCTAGGGAGTACTTTCTAGAGTGCAGAAAAAGCAAAGACTTCACAATTATTTAAACACATCTCAGCTGTATCCTTTTAATATGCGACTAATTTTAATATCCAGAGAGGGGGAAGGGAGAGAGATGTGGACTTCCAGCGTGACCACTGCTCGTGCTTTCCCTCAGAGTTCAGTTACCCCATATGGAAAACGGAAGAGCTCCTAGTGGTCTGTTGGGGCCTGCTCTACAGAGATAAGAGACCTGACTTTAGAGAACAAAGTAATCCAGTATTTTAATAATGATCTTCTTGAAGCTACCAAGCTGCCCTTTGGGGTAGCTAAAATTGTTCAACGTGCTCCTCTTAGAACCACCTAATTCCAAATTCTTTCATTTCTGCTGTCCTTCCCCGCTGGATCACCATGCCTTTCCAGTTTACCTTTAAGCCTTCCTGTGCTCTTTAAGCTTGCCATGAACTTCCCGTGAAAAATGTTAAGATTGTTTGTCTGAAAGGGGTAAAGCCCATGATACAATTTCTGGATTTTCAAGAGAAAATTCAGTGCTGGGGTCACCAGAGGTGACCAAAACTTGTGATCCCATGGGGATATCTACCTGAACACAGGTACAAGTAATACTATTGGTATTGCAGTGCTCCTGCATTGCGCATTTCTCAATTCCATCAATATTTATAAATAATGAGGCAATGTTGATCCATACTGAATATCTACCGTAGAGCCTCATTCTGCAGGCTTATCTTAGCTCACAAGCTTTTGCTAACAGGGCAGTGCTATGTATCTCACCACACAGTTTTCCAGTCACACATAAGACACAAGACACACGCTCTGACGACAAAGACAGACCACCACCGAAAAGAACAAGAGCGTACATGGAAAAATGCAGTGACAATCACATGGGGAAGAGTTGGCTTGCTGGGACAACACCGAACGTCATATGGAAGGCTCTGCTGCTAAGCTTGGCCCAGAGGTATGTGGGGCTATTTGACAAACAGGATCATCAAAGATCCACGTGTGCTTGGTCCTGTGCTCATGGAGGAGGAGAACGAAGCGTGACAACATGGCCCAGAGCAGGCCTTGGAGCTGTGCAAGCTCAGAATCTGCAGGTCTCACGTACATCCCGTTCCCACCATATGGCACTTGTTCTTGGCCATTGCTGCCCCACTTTCTGGCAGCTTTCGTGGCGAGTGTGTGTTTGTATTTTAAATTGGCCAACAGATGGCATATTAACCAATTGCTTTTTTCCCCGCAGTGGATACAAATACGTTGGGGCTTGGGAACAAGCTTGGAGGCCTTTTTCAAGTCAAAGGCAGGGCCCTATTGGATGACAGCACGGCCACCTGAAATCCTCTGGCTTTTACCCACCCCTTCGTTGCTCTGGGTTTCCCCTCTTTCCATAGGTGCTGGAACTAGGGGTGCTGCCGCACTCTCTGGCTTGAAGTGGATTCCATCATATACACGGTTTAGGTGGTTCAACGGCTCTCAGCACCCCCACTATACAAACTGTTCCAGTCCTGCTACCTCTCTCGGGTATATCCTTCCATCTCCCACAGTAGCCATCTAGCTCTAAAGACACATTGCTGCTTACCGCTAAAGGGGCATTAAAGAACACTGCAAAATTGCACTAGCCTCCCTCCTGGCCAGAAAATCTAAGCACGCCCTGTCTCATGAAGCTTCCACCAAAATCACTCCAAAACCCAGGTCTGCGACACGGTAGCACAATCCTCCAGGCCCGCTCTCCTTTGAGCTCTAATGCCCTCACATCGCAGCAACTGCTTTTCAGACACGGATCTCGATGCTTTGCGTAAGGAGAGAGAACTGCTGGCATTCACAGGAAGCAGCATGGAGCTCCATTCTTTTTCAGCCTACAAGTGTGCAGGGCTCAAGTGATCATTTCTCCCGGTTTACGTCAGAGACAACGGACGAGGTGAATGATTCTAGTGTGAAATGAGAGGAGCGGTGAAAGACCCAGAACGCCCGCACTGTGGTGTAACTGTGGTGTGCACCGATTAATACTGAGCTTGCAAATGGGGTTTAATCAATCTTCTGGCTGCCGCGTTCGCTACCATTCGAATACGTCCGTCTGACACAGCAGGGGACTGCTATTCAAACAGCTCTCTCAGTCGGAGCCATATCATAGAAGAAAAGACCTGATCAGTTCTGCATTAGGACTGGCTTGCCACATAATGACATGTATCTATTACACCTTCTCTCACTTTATATTCTTGCTCGTAGGTGTCAGCCAGCTCTGCACTCTACATCAAAAAGCAGCAAAGTCCAGGGGAAAAAAAACAAACAGAACAAATGGAAGGAAAAGCTTCCAGACCTGGTCATAACAGACTCATTTCTAAATGTTATTGCTGGAGAGTGGGGTTGCTGGGACTCTTGTCTGATGAAAGAAAAATTAAAAAAAACAAAAAACCACTCCCACCATGCAGCAAAGATCTTATATAAAGTACTATGCAAATGATTGGGAATAATTCTGCATAATTGAGACAGATGTTTATCAGCTTTTTATCAGTTTCTTACTCAGCTCATCTTGGAAAGCCACAGGCTCGAAAATTCAAGCTTGAAAGACAGCAATCAATTCTTTGTAACGCTGGCAATCGCGCTATGCGCCGCCGGTCTGCGAGTGCAGTGGGCAATCTCAGAGAGAGATCGTACAAAGCACGGCGCTTACATATCAGGAGCCCCCAATTGCAGTCTCCTCTTTGCAGGAGTTTTTAATTGGAGCAGGCACAGAAGCCTTTCCAACACGTCCAGGTGCAGTCCCTGGCCCCGAGGACTATGTCATGGGAACACAATTCCGGGTAGGGGTCACCCAGGCCAGACAGGGTGAAGGGAAGGAGCTGGATTAAAGACCGTCCTCCTTCCAGGGGGGGTGAAGAGATATGTCCTGCATGGACTAGAGGCCTGACAGCGGGGAGCAGGAACACCTATTTCTCATTGCCGAGGGCCAAGGAAATGTGAGGCCGGGCTTCTGGCCTAGGGAATTTCCCTTACCGCTCCTTAAACATTGTATTTGCTTTCATCCCCCTTGAGGTGCTGCCTCCTGGCCACATCCTTCCAAACAGAAGCAGCTTTGACCTAGCCTCTGAGTCTCTCAACCCACCTTAAAGGTTCTCTGCACAGCAATGCAGAGGCCTCCGTCTCCATTGGTTCATATGCATGGGACAAAACTCAGCTGATGCATAATATGCCAACTGCTGTGCCAGCCCAGAGACCAGGAGGCCCTGGGACAGACAAAGGCGATGCCCCACTCTGACCCAGAGCTGTAATTCCCCGGCTCACGTATACATACTTGCGCCTGACACCGACATGCCTAAGAGGTGCCTCTGCTGCTGCTACCGCGGTTACGCTGCGATGTGCACACAAGCAGAGGGATCACACCCCCTACCTTGTTGTGTAGACATAGCCGGAGTTCTCTTCGGAAGAGGCACCGCTGTCTATACAGTGTGTTGGAGAGGGAAACGGTGACACCCCTCTTTAAATTATGATTGATGCAGCATAAATGCAACAGGTTCCCAACTGAGCCCAGGACACCCTATGCACACGAAGATCAGTCTCCACTGGACCACCTGTTGGCTTGATACTGCTTCCTCTGCCCCCATCTTTCCAAGGTATCTATAAACGTCTCCAGTTTAGAGACCACCATTCCAGCCTGCCTGCTCCCTCCGTGCGGGGGGTGTGTGTGGTATTTTAATATGAACTCAAAAGATGGAGATGGTGATAACAGTGATGTGTATGAGTAACGAAGAGAAAGGAGGCAGACAGCAAGAACAGGAACCAATTACCCATTGAGTGTCCTCTCCCATCTGCAGTGACAGGCAGAATGCAGAAGGAAAGAAGCAGATATTAGTCAAGCGTAAAGCAATGCTGAACAAATTCCCTGGAGAGCTGGCAGCATCTGTTAACCATTTCCATTCATTTTAAGAGCAGGTGTCTAATTGGCCAGCCATCCTTAGCAGGAATCACAATGCACCCCTTGCTACACAGTTAAAGACAGATCTGCCAGCAGAATGCTCAGATTAGAAAAGAACTAGATTACAGTACACCCTGCCCAGCCCAGCCTGACAAATTCTTACTATTTCGGTAGGACGGTAAACAACCACCGCCCTTAGGATCATGGGTGACCATCTCTGGGGACCTGAGGCTTGATCACAAGCAACTGCAAATAGCTTGGACAACTTTCAGGACTGGCAGCCTGGCATTGTCCCGAAGGTCACATTGCCAGAAACAGGAGCTCCTTTTCCATGACTGAAGTACTTCCCCCAGAGCAGCCATTTCGGAGAAGGAGAGCGGCAAGCAGGAAGTCACAGAGTTACTGGACATAGCAAGGACTGCCTTCAATTATATCTGCCTAGTCACACAGATGGTCCCACCACTGTAATATCCTAGAAGCCAGTGCAAACTAGAGGAAGATGCCAGACCTCCAGACAGCAGCAATAATAGCCCTGAACCTCGAACAACTGCAACGTCTCTGCTTTACGTTAAGTGGCTCGGATGACGCTGCAGATGCTCTGCAGTTAAAGAGCAACTGGTCCTGCAATTTTATTCCACTGCAAGCAGTTACACTGACTTGCGCGGCAACGCTGCCACTGCCACTCCAGCCCCTATTTGCATGTTAACGGTGCTCTGTAAGGACAGAACGCGAAGATGTCTGTGCCATATACGTGGATTACAGGCTTCCACAGTCACATCTGCAATGTGATATGAGGTATGCTGAGAATCCAGTCCAGGTGCAGAGTAAGAAGGGATGGAGTTACTGTCAGGAGCTGCAACCACCGGGGCCCAACAACTGAATCATCCTTGGCTAGAGGATTGCTAGATCTGTCGATGCAGCTATGTAGTACGTGGATCCTTACTTAATTTGCGGGCTAACAGGAGACACGTGATTTTATTCATCTAACTACGCTGTCATGGTTCAGGGAGTTAGATGAAAATGCTACGTTACTAAGAACTTGCACAATTTGAATCAACCTAACAGCAAGGAAAACAAAGCATTTTCTGAATAGCATCAATTGGATTTGGTTGGCTAAACAGCTGAGACGCAAACTGTTGCCAGTATGAGGATTGATTTGGGCTAATTTTATTTAAGGCATGGTCCTAGCTGCAAAGGGATTTGTGCGTGTGCCACATCCTCGAAGCTGTTAGACACACACTTCAATTTGCAACCTCTTTTCTTTGGTTCACATGTGGGCATTTTCAAGACGCAAGCTAATGGACTCTCTTCTGTGTGCACTTTTCTGACCAACAAGATCTGGGGGCCTGCAGAAAGACCGAGCTCTCCTCCTGTGTGAACAGTTATGTCAGTGCACAACCAGGACAGTACACTGTTAATGGAGCTGGCACACGAACAACACAAAGGAAGGACCATTGATTTCAGTAGCACTTATTGCCATACTACTTGGTCCTTTAGGAGCGCCTCCATCAGAGGATCTCAAAACTATTTATTAGCTATTTATTTTGATTTAAATAGTAAAAGGAGGTGCCCATAAAAAGCTCAAGGTACCACAACGCACAATTTAACATAACCCCAGCAGCATTAAACAATCATATAGGAATTCAGCCAGGCACCAGAGTTCCTTTCCACCCCAGCACTGATCCAAGAACATGCTCTTAACGCTCCTAAAACCCCATCAAGTATGTGCCTTTTGTGGTGTGCCCAGTTCATCACCAAATTTGGGCCATTTTTTTAACCTCTGAGGAGAGGACAAGCAGCAATGGGAGGTTTAGGTTGAACGTTAGGAAAAACTTCCTGTCAGGGTGGTTAAGCACTGAAATAAATTGCCACGGGAGGTTGTGGAATCTCCATCATTGGAGGTTTTTAAGAGCAGGTTAGACAAATACCTGTCAGGGATGGTAGATAATACTTAGTCCTGCCATGAGTGCAGGGGACTGGATTAGATGACCTCTCGAGGTCCCTTTCAGTCCTACGATTCTATGAACTACGCCTTACAAGAGCCCTGGGAAATTGGCAATTATCACCCCCCTTTTATAGAACTGAGGCACGGGGAAGTTTAAATTACTTGCTCAAGTCAGTTGCTGAGCCAGGAACAGAACCGAACACTCAAGGACTGACTCCTATTCCAGGGTTTTAACCGTTAGATGAGGTGCCTCCTCTAACAGAGCCAAACTACAGACAAAGCTAGAAGCATTAAACCAATTAGAGCAGATGCGTGTAAAATAATAAAACGGTTTAACTCTTTAAAACTAAATTACTGACGAATGGCTTGTTTTTATTTTTTGAAGGAACACAGTCATCTGAAACTAGCCAGCCGGGTATGCACATAATGCCAGGCGCCCCGAATTTCCCAGCTGCAAAGCACAGATGGGACATGGATGGGCAGATGACTGTTGATGCCGAAGGACTGGAACCATTCAGTGGCTGCTGCTAACCAGCATTTGTGATCTGCCAGTGCAGAGGATCGTGCTCAACAATCGAACAGCAGAATATTATGCCGCTTCCAAGGCAAACTGGTGGCACCGCAGGCAACAGTCACGCAAAACTAAGCCCAACGGTGTTAACATCACCTTGCAGAAAACCATGGGGTGCCAGAAGGCTGAGTCATTCATTCATTCAGAGATCACCTCTGCCGTCAAGTGAGACTGAGTGGCACTGAGTCTAATCACATCATAAAGCTGAGCAGATGCACCTGAAACGGACTCTCACCCAAGTCTGCCAAGACATGGCGCTTCAGGAAGGGATTGCAGGAAGTCTGTACATTCAGTGTTTATTACGCAGCTCCAGAATTCAGGGCATCAATCAGTATGACTGGCTGCCAGGCTTCTGCCAATAACTTTGTGGTAGATGGGCGATTAGAAAATTCTTTACCTAATAGACAAGCTGTCCATTTTGACAGGTTTACTGCCCTGGTGGTGAAAAGTGACTTGTCATACAACAGCTCCTGTTCAATGAAGAGGATCACATTACCTATCATGTCTTGTTGCTTGTTTGTTCAACAAGAACATCTGACATTAGGCAGCTTTTCAAAGCAAAACCATACCACAGGAACGATTTGTAAGGAATAACGACTGTCATTACAGCCGCAGTATCCAAGCTCCATCTTACCAAGGGCCTCGTTAGCAAACAGCCAGGAACTGGAAGAGTGCATGTGATTTGAACAGAGTGCAGGCAGCAGAACCTAAGTTTCCTGCCTCCCAGCGCTGGCTCTAATCACTAAATAGCTCACATCGGGTTCATGGGATAAACTCTTACAGACTCGGTATTTTTTAATTTATGTTTTTCATTTATAACATGCCCTGAGCACACTCCCTCTACGTATGGGCAACACTATACCTACATATTGATCTGTTACACTGTAACTCACTATTTAGATAAAATACAAGTTACTCTCAAAAGAAATTAACCTATCAAGTGGCTGGAAGTCTGACATGCCATCAGAGACAAGGCCTAGCAAAGCTGAGGGAGGAATTCAATGAAGTGCACAGTATTAATTTGCTGTGTATCAAGTTTTGCATAATCTTGTCACCATTCAAATGCCTGGAAAAGAAATCAATCTGTTTAAAAAAATTAAAATATAAATGATAATTTGCAGTGAAACTCGTTCATCGGGTTGTTGTTTCTTTGTATCAGTCTTGCTGGGTCTTTCATGGCTTGTTTTTCTGCGCACTGAGCATATCCCTCTGAAGTGGAACACCCTCGCCGTAGAAAGCCTGCATTTGGTGAAGGCACTCTTCTGCAACGGGCAATGCTTGAGAGCAGCATTTTTACCTAATCAGATTAATGTCCAGCACCTTAGCTAAAGAAAAGACTTATTTAGCTGAGGGATTCGGCCAGCAGTCTAAAATAAAAAATGTCCCATTCTAGTCATTCACTTACCAGTGCAGTCTCATTAGTCACAGCCACGGATATGGGTTTCACCATATACGAGTTTGGACATTTGCTGGGCCATTTCTCTCCACAATGATCAAGAGGGGTTTGTAATATGGACAGGGCAGTTAACTTACAGACACAGATCTGCTTGGGGCATTTAACCTCTGTCAGGCCACTATCTACCCACTCTGCACTTCTGGCTGCAGGGCCTTGCTAAAGACATGTGGCCTGACATGAGGTTAAATGCACGTACCTGTACCTATGCACACCCAGAACGTGCTCTGTCTCTCACATCCAAAACAACACACAGACAGAAACAGGTTAGTTTAGGGAAAGAAGAGCAGAGAGGGAAGCCTGGGATAGACAAGGAGGAGAGTCACTCGTACATTTCCCAGACAGGGAGAAAACACAACAGGGACATTAGCTGCAGCGGCACATCACTAGTAAGTGTTTGGGGGAAGCTCCATGCGGAAGGTCGCTCTAGCACCGTGTCTGTAACTCACACAGGCGACCATTTTATTTCTCTTGATGTCTGAAGCAGGGGTGACCACTTTGCCGAGATGCAGCATTTTGTTAGAGGACACTGCATAGCCCCATGGATTTACTTTAGCAGAAGCAGAACATTAAACAAGTGACAAGACGCTAGGCTTCCTGCTCCAACGTTTGTATTTGCAAATGGGTCCCTACGTTAACATCTCCAACACCAACACTTATAGGAATCTTTTCCCAAAATCTATTCTAATTAGGTCATTATACTGCACCCATCACTATGGTATCTGAGCCAAAACAATAACAAAGAAGCTGGGTGCACTACACGCACAATACCAGAACTCTAGCTCTGATATAGTGCTTTCCATCAGTAGATCATTATTCCCATTTTACAGATAGGGAAACTAAGGCAGAGACAGAGGGAAAGTGACTTGCCCAAAGTCACCCAGCAGGCCAGTGGCAGGAATAGAACCCAGGTCTCCTGAGTCCCAGTCCAGTGCTCTGCCCACGAGGTCATACTGCAATACAGAGGTACCCACAGAGGGATGTATATTGGTCTTTGGAGCTGCCATGGATAGCACTGTTTCGTGGAAGGTTTGGATGCAATTCAAGAAATTGAGATCCTTAGTTCCTAGTCATTCTTGCAATGCGTGGCAGTGGGTTCCTCAGAATTCCAGCCTGCGTGCGAAGTGCAGACACACAAACCTCTGCTCCGCCCGCATGGAGACAGAGAGTTCAGGCTGACACATCTGACCTCTGCCAGCTATTAAAGGTCACCGGGTTTCCAGTTCATTAGCCAGTGAAATGCTAGGACTGGATGTGTGTGTTTAATGACTGTTTTACTAAGATCAGGGGAGTGCAATACTGGAACAGCCTACCGAGGGAAACAGTGGGGGCGAAGGACCTCCATGACTTTAAGATTAAGCTAGATAAGTTTATGGAGGAGATGGTATGATAGGATACCGGGCTTAGTCAATAGGTTAATTAAGTGCCACACTGGTAAATAGTACAATGGGTCAATGATATGATATTCTTAACCTTTTTCCAGAGGGTCTGGCTGGAGAGTCTTGCCCGCATGCTCGGGGTTCAGCTGACCGCCATATTTGGGGTCGGGAAGGAATTTTCCTCCAGGGTAGATTGGCAGTGGCCCTGGAGGTTTTTCGCCTTCCTCCGAAGCATGGGGCAGGGGTCACTTGCTAAAGGAGTGGGGGGATCAGCTTATGTGGCCTGCATCTTGCAGGAGGTCAGACTAGATGATCATAATGGTCCCTTCTGATCTTGAATTCTATGATTCTATGAAGATTACTAGAGCGAATGGAGCATTTGGCAAATAAAGATTTGTTGCATCAGGGTCCATTCGAGTGCATGACAAGCCTCCCACTTCTAACTCTTCTCATGTTAGAAGGCTGATTACACAGTGCTAAAGGCTAAGTGTGTTGCTGTCTGTTACTGCATGGCTGGCACAGGCTGAGGACCACCCCATCCAGCCTTCTCTCCATAATCAATCTCCCCCTTTTCATGATATTCTCATTACAGCTTCTGCCCAGCTTCCCTCCCTGGAGCGGAGGCATCATGTATTTATTCTTGCTTTGGAGCGTGACCCTTTTAGTATTTGAATAATCACCTTGTGAGCTGCTCCGGCGGCGAAGGGGAGGACTAGGCAGAGCAGTGGAGTGCTCCTCCTGGCCTAGCTGCAATTAACATGTCACCGATACTAAACCAAGACATGCTCTGGAGAATACACACACAGGATGATGTAAGGCTGGTATAGCTGCATACAGCAGGCCATAAAGAGGGACCTTTTAACAGGATTCACTGAAACTGGAGGGCAACACAAAGATCCCTTTGAAGAGGAGCCAGGGTGTTTTACAAAGCACTGGCCCTTGTAACATAAGCAAGGTCCTTGTAACATAAAAGCAACTCCTTAGTCCCCCTTCCCAGTCAGACAGCGCATGAAACACACCTACCAACGTGCAGCGGGATTCCACAGCAGGAGACAACATCCCTTTTACTAAGGGAAG
Source organism: Mauremys mutica (assembly GCF_020497125.1). Taxonomy (NCBI): domain Eukaryota; kingdom Metazoa; phylum Chordata; order Testudines; family Geoemydidae; genus Mauremys; species Mauremys mutica. The sequence goes on along the minus strand of NC_059090.1, from coordinate 7,154,738 downwards.
AATCTGGCAGAAAACCAGCCTGGAAGTAAAAATGGCCAAGCGTTCTGGGCCTTTCCGATTTGCCTCTGGGCTGCAAGCACCAAGGAGAGTGACTAACCAAGGTCTTGCCAACAGCACAGACCATGAATGGTTCCTCCAATGGTTCGTTATTTCCTACCAGCTGAAAGTGAGTAGAGACAGTGCTTACCAAGCTGTCCAGCCCGCCTCCCAGGAGATCCACAGCACCCATCTGCATGGAAGATACTTGGGGTACATTCACTGGGGGGCCCAGGTCAAGGTTCAGAAGGTCACCCAGAAGGTCACCCTGCGATGGAATAACCTGAGGCTGCTCCAAGTTTGTAGTGGTAGTGGTTCCCACTGGGCTGTCTCCTGCATCAGTGCTGCAGGGGGAGAGACAAGAAAAATGAATAAACGTGAATGATTAGTCACCTTTGTTACTGGCTTTGGAGCACCAGGGAGAAAACAAGGCAGAAACAGGTGACCCAGGAACAGTTCAGAGTAATAGTGTTCCATATGGACAACTGACATACCAATTCTGTTACAACCCCCATCGGAGGTGACAACACTGGAGCTTCGGTACATGCTCTGAGATCTGAGGACCTTCCACTGGTCAGACAAGTCCCACAACTCAAGAAGAGGGAAATTGCAGAGGTAAAATCAGACAGGAACCTCAGCTTCAGCACAGCGGTTATTAGGAGAAGCGGCCACAAACTCCTCCAAAACAGGAGCCATGAATAAAACACAAACTAAAACATAATAAAGTTTTTTCCTACTGAGAGAGATTCTATGGGAGATGAACATGATCCTGTCTACTGGGCCTATGAAGGAACGTACAACCTTGGGAAAAAATGCACAGGTTTTACTAAGGAGGAAGCTGCTTATTCCAGTGGAGACTACCAAGTAAGTTTCCTTAAAGGTCTTTCCCTCTAGCTGCCCCAGGACCCAATGAGAAATTTACAAGAAAGATAATGCAGTGATGTTAAAACAAAATAAAATATCATTCTCAGAGCATCTCCCCACACTGGACTTTCTCCTTCAAAGCTTTTTGTCCATAACGTGGGATTTTCCGACAAGACTCAAAGGAGTACGGCATGAGATGTTTATTAAAGACATGGGAGTATGCTACAATGCTGTTCTTGTATTGCCCTGGGACTACAGCAAGAGAGTTACATTTTCCAAAACTGCCACCTGAATTCATGTATTTGGGCTTTCCCAGGACACCAGCATAGCTCCAGGGTCCAGTGTCCTAGTCTGACCAGTCCCTTCTCTAGCCTCCTCTGCTTTTGCCACTCCCAGAGCAGAACAGCAGCAAGCGCTTGTTGGAGCACAGGTGACTGTCTACCTTTGCAGACAGGAACCTCCCATCCAAGTCTCCCACCTGCAGTGGCGTAGAGGGGAGGTGGGAGCAACAGTGTGGACAAATCCCTGGAAGCTAGAGAGCGCGTGATGCTCCACCTGAGTTGTGCACAACTCCCTCTTCTGAGTTGCTCCTCTGGTCCTCAGTATTTCCTCCACGAGGCCCTACAGGTAACCCCTTTGATACACATGCGAGTTGGTGGCGCATGCCCAGAAACAGCTGACCAGCTGTGAGCTGCTCGTAACACAGCTGGGTGCTGCCCATCAGCTGAGAGACAGATAAACAAAGCACTGTGCTGGCATTTAAGTGACAAAATACTCCCTCATACATGCAATACCTTTCACCCTGCTGACACCAACTATTACTAATGTCTCATAGGACTATGCCCACGGGTCTCATAGGACTTAACCAGCTATTTCTGCCCACCAATCAAGACAATCAGGGCACGGTTACCCTCATAACATGACACTCAACACAGATCTCTGCACCGCTCATTCCATTCCTCCTCAATTTCACTATGCTGTTTTTTCCTCTCAAACACCTCATGAACTTAAGCTGGTGGCAAACAGCATTGCTAAGGGGTTCTGCTTCCAAAAGGCCTTATTCATAGCATAGAAGAAACCAAGATCCTACCCAAGCTACTGGGTGAAAAGCTAAGCCACTATCTTCCACTAGGCAACCTTAGCTTGCCGTATGCAAATGAACAGACTTTCCAGTGTTTTCAGCATTAGGAAAACGCGAGTCAGTTTTCTAGCATTCAGTCAGAGGACACCCTGTGCGCATGAATTCACTCTCCCCACAGCAGTGCCCCCGACAGGCTGCTTATTATGAAGACATGATTGAAGGCGGTAATTTGGCTCACAGCAGCAATGCTGCACAGGAGGCCTTTGCATGAGTTTGATCAATCTGTCCTTCGTCTGGGAGTAAGGAAGATCGTTAGAGTAATGGACTCTGTTAGGCTGACCTCAAGCAGAGGAAACATGGTTTGCCACGGAACGCCAGCACTCACTTTTAATTTATGAAGGATGCCGGAGTCTGGCATCAGCATTTAAGGGACTTCTTAAAATGTCCATTTCCCCCTCTTTTGTCCTACTGCTGCTGCTGAAGCCAGAGCTGTTTTCGGCCCAGACAGGTAATTAAGTAGCAAACAATACCAGGGCAATGCAGAGATATAAAACATAGCAACCTTGAAAGAGCAGAGTGGGTGGGCTGGCTGAGTAGCAGCTGTCAGTGTCAGGTCAGATAAGCAGTGTGCACTGGGTGCTGATAATGATAGCACTCCCGGTGACAAGCTGAATTGGTTAGACAAGTAAGAGATGCAGCTTCTGCAATGATGTGAAGAGCACTGCACAAGAGAGCTGGTCACACTGTGGATCTGAGCTGCTTATAGGACCAACACCTCTACGATTCTGGAGAGCCGGTGGGTGGGAATAGTACCTGAGCAGTGCAGCCATAACTTCCCCTGCCTCCTTGCACACTAGGACTGTACTATACATCAAAACACAGGTCTCCTAAATGGCTTGTTACCGCAAGCCCTGGGGCAGTCCTGCCAGGCGATGTTTCATAACCAGGAAAAAGGCAATTCAACATCCCCAAGTCAGTCAAGTTACAGAAACTCTTTTAGCTGTTAAGAGTAGCGGTATGTATGGAAGGATGGTGTTAGAAAACAGCAAAGAAACAATTGCCTAAATGGACTTATCAGTAAGATGGCAAAAAAGTACAGCGCTCCAGAAGTCACTTCCCAGGTTTTCTGGTACACACTGCCTCGAAAGGTGAGCTTAGATCCCGTACCGCCTGTTGCAAGCAGATCTGCAATTGTAATTAATACAGTTCGCAAGCCAGTGAGAAGGCAGCCATGGTAACAAAGTGAGCAGCAATACAGCAAGAATCCCTGCGGATTGGTAACACTCACTGCTGGATTCCAAAGCACCAGACAATTTCTCAGGCTGCGATCCCAGGGTGGGCTTTTTTTGGTTTGTTCTTTAACTGTAGAGAAACGGTGTGATATCCAGGGAACAACCCAAACCATTTTGATTGTCACAGGGTATTTCGGGCTTTCCACCATAGTTCAGACATCAATCTGACCTCATTTTAGCCTAGGCCAAACTTCAGTGATTGTGACCAATGGTTTTCTCCATGCTCTGTGCTTTCCAAGATTCAGAGAGAGATCTTGGCTTTTTCTTCCCCACTTTGCATTCCCCACAGCAGGAGAGGCCAATTGCATAATTGGCAGTGCAAGAAGGGAGACACTTTCCACATAACAAAGGCCTCTAAGTCCTGCTTTTCCCCCCAAACCTTTCGTACCATCACAGAAATGTACCCCTTCCACTGGCTGTGTGCACAACTACTGGGTTTGGCTGGTGCGTTTCTCCTTCTGCCAGACCTGCACTACTTGTTGAAAGCAGCTATTTGTCCAGCTCCCATATCAGACCCTCCTCCCCATGTGTTCTCAAAGAACTGTGTCAACTTCTTTCCCCCTGCCCAATACCTAACAGATTCATCTCTAGGATGCTTCCCATCTCCTTTGGTCTAGAAGCTCAGAGGCTACAACCAGGGTGAGATCCTCTCATGGGACAGGCGCTGAGATGGCTCGATGAATGCTTTGCGGACAACTCTGCAACTGGAAAAAAAATCTGGCTTTTGTAGCAGGCCCTCGCATCTTTTAAGTGGGCTTGTTAGGAGGAAAGAAAACAGCAGCCCTCTGACACCCTCCGTGGTTGCTCCCGGCTTACCTTCCATGGTGAATTGGCAAGTGCTTGCGGTGGATCCCATGGCTGCCCTCGACAAACGCGTTGGGGGGTTTGTGGTACACGGAAGCCAGTGACCCGATGTGGCAGATCAGCTCATCCAGCAGAGTTGGCTCGATCAGGTCAGTTTCCTCAGAAATCAGAGGTTTTTCCGATAAGACCACTTCTTTGGCAGTCACGGGATCCGTGGAGAGAAGGCGCCAGTAGATATAGCCACGATCCCGCAGGTCTGGGTTGTCCGAATCCTGAGACAAAGCACTGCGTTACTCAAGGGACTGAACAGGCCTGACCACTGCAACTATATCCTGCTTCTGCAGTGACCCTGCTTTCTTTCACTGAAACTACCCACTGGAAAAGCAGCCATGACCGGGCTATAGATGCTATCGATAGACTGCTATTCTGTGGCAATCCCATCATCCTTAGTAGTAAAAATTGCAGGGTCTGACCCCTTGCGCTCATTCCCAAACACAGCTAACCTATGTGGTCAGAGAGAAAAACCTCAGAACTTACATCTAATGGAATTTAAAAGGGATCAAGTCCTCAAGGTTACTAAGCACAGAAGTTGAGGTCATGCTTTAGAACTGACCTCCTGTAAAGTATCACAATTTCATTTCAAATGTGATCTTCAGAACGTCCTGAAGGACACACAGTCAAGACAGAAGGACGGGGAAGGGGATCAAATTGACTCCTTCAGCCACATACTAATAGAATATGCATGATGCTGTGTATTATGAAAGACAATGATCAAGGATTCCTGGAAATGTGTCTTACCCAAGGACACTGGTGGAACAAGACACACAACGCTGCAGGATGGGGCTGATTCGCCTTTAATCATCTACCTTTATATCTAGAGTGTTTTTATGCCAGAAAGGTCTCATTTATTCCTCCATTTAGTTAATAAAATATATATGAGAAGACACAAACTGAACTGATTGTTAGGGCTTTCTTCCATTTTCCAGGCCTTCAGCTGTCAACGTCTTTGTTTTATTGGAGATAATTCTTTCCTAGCATGAAATCGACATTCCTTTTTCTTTTCTTTAAATAAAAGCGCTGCTTAAAAAAAGAAAGCAAACAAATGGTGTCCACTGATCACCCTGGCTGGAGTTTAGCAGCACAACGTCGATAAGCGCCTGTGAGTTTTCCCCATAGAGCTTTGGCAATATGTCTAACTCTCTACGTGTCCTTATTCACCCACGCAATCAGCCTCCCCCTTTTCCAGCTCTGTGATCCCAGACCTCTGACTTGCAATAATCCCCCTCCCCCCGCCGACTCAGAACTTTCTCCAGCATGCAGTGGACAAGTGTCCATTTGTAATGAGACTGAGCTGGCTAAACTCATTTCACTTGCGATGATCTAGAAGTAATCTCAGGTCTTCAGAGGTCAATTGCTAATGCCTCTCTAACTTTGGCACCTCGCCTGGTGAGCTGCTCAGCTTGATGGTGGACTTTTTTTTTTTTTAAACCCTCCTGATCTCAACAAGAGATGTTGATTTATCCTATATATGTAGTCACCTGCTTAAGGTCAAACAGGGCCTTTATGAGGGTAGATGAAGGAGGGAGTTTGAGGGGAAGATCACTTGCTCCAGACGCCCTTTAAATACATTCAGACTCAAGTCAGAATGCTTCTTCCAAAGCAGCTTTCGCACTGCAAACAGAACCATGGTATTTGAACCGGAATGGGGGGAGACTCAGATTTTCCTCTCCACTTTCCTTTCCTACCCTGCCCGTGAGAGACATGCAAAGACCAACGATATCTTCTAACCTGAGAAGAGAAATGTGCCCATTCTTTCACGCTAAAGTGAAAACCAGGGATCTCTACCTAGGAATCAGAGCTTAGACCACCACCACACCTAGCAATGCCTTGTTATTCATATGAAAATACAATAAAACCAGACTGATTCCAGGTTTGTGTAGCCTATTATGACCCTAGGGTGCCTTTTACGTGTTTTGTGACTCAGCAGAGTAGGTTTTGGGATCTGGGATATTAGCCCATCATTCAAACCGCCACCGCAATTAGCACATTTGTGAACAGCCTGGGACAAAAAGAAATCCTCATTCTTGTGGGTTCAGAACTTGGCTTAGTTTCTGCTGTAGCATCCATTAGCGAGGAAGGATTTGCACCTGTCCCATCTCTCCCTGCTCTTCCACCCAGTGCATGATTTTAGCCACAAACCATTTTCCTGGAGGAGGAAATTCTTTGGATTCTTACAGAACTCTCCCATCCTGTGCCTTACTTGCTAGTGAAGAGAAAACATCAAGGCAGAAGTGAGGGCTGAGGAAGAATTAGGTAGCAGCTGAATAAGCGTAAGAGAACTGATGCAGAGTGCTCTGCAAACTGGGTTACGTAGATCAAAGCCCTCTTCCCTGAACAGGGAGAAATCAGGTGTGCACGATGACATCCTTGAGTCTTGTCTCTTGGTGCATAAGACTGCCCTGGCATTGCCAAACTGGCACAGCACCAAACTGCCTGCAACCACGGTGCACACACAGCATGGCTCACCAGCACCTCATCTCACTGAATAGCTTGGCTTACCTGCGTGGCCAGGCTCAGGACCTGCTGAACCAGCTCCTGCGTTTCTGAGGGCTTCTTTAAGAACAACTTCACTATAGCAGTCAGCAGGGTGAGCTGCACCTAAGAGAAAGCAGGGACACAGCAAAGAGATTAAATGAGCTACGCTGGCATCAGTGCTGCCTCGGGTACCCAACGTCAGCTGCAGCATGGGGGTTAGTGCATAGCTACTGGAGTCCCTTGTTGCATACCAAGATTGTGGATGCTCGTTATAGTGTTTTAATGCCATGGCCAGCAACAAGCAACTGCTAATAATAAAACAAATAACATGCAAATGTGGGTGTTGCCTTCCCATGAAGCATGTTAGGGTCTTACTAGTGGGTTAGCAGCTTGTCCTTTGTAAGCCCATGTCACAAACCATGTATTCATTTCACCAGCCACGTGAAACATGCTGTCAGGGCAGCAGTGATCCCAGTGCAGACTACCCTATAGTTTACACCAGCACAATCTCTTAGTACCATGTGTGACAGGGTCAGGCCAGAGGGCAACAGGAGAGTGATAGAAGGTAGCTATATTAGCCCCAGATTAAGCAGTAAGATAATGGGCTGTTCCAGAACAATCAGGAAGTTGCTAGAACCAATTAGGACGGGCAGGCTAATCAGGGCACCTGGTTTAAAAAGGGCCTCACTTCAGTTAGTGAGGTGCATGCGAGGAGCTGGGAGCGAGTAGGCTACTGCTGGAGGACTGAGGAGTACAGATGCTATCTGGCATCAGGAGGAGGGTCCTGCAGTGAGCATAAAGGAGATGTTGGGAGGAGGCCATGGGGAAGCAGCCCAGGGAGTTGTAGCTGTCGTGCAGCTGTTACAGGAGGCACTATAGACAGCTGCAATCCACAGGGCCCTGGGCTGGAACCCGGAGTAGAGGGCAGGCCCGGGTTCCCCCCATCCCCCCAACTCCCTATTGGATACAAGAGGCGTTGACCTGGACTGTGGGTCCCACCAGAGGGGAAGGTCCCTGGCCTGTCCCCCAACCCACTAGGTGGATCAGCAGAGACTGCGGGGATTGTTCTCCTCCCTTTCCCCATGCTGGCCAGCGATGAGGTTTGCTGAGTGAATGGCAGGTTTGAGCCACTGGCAAAAGTGGCCAAACTGAGGGCTGCCATGAATCTCTGAGGTGAGCAAATCCGCCAATAAGCGCAGGACCCACCAAGGCAGAGGAGGAACTTTGTCACACATGGTAAATGGGGCAGTTATTTTAAGACCTATCGGGCATCAGGTTTCTCCTCTGCCCAGAGCAAAATCCACCTATCTGATGCACTGATCAATATTCTAGGAAGAAGCAAAACAAACCTTTTAAATCATCCTCCAGAAAGCCAAGAAGCCTCAGACTTAGGGTATCCCAGGCTGTTTAAACATAACATATAGGACTGGTTGAAAATTTTCCACCAAAATTGTATGATGGAAAATTGGGTTTTTGGCTGACAAAGTGTCCCTTCAAAAAGTGTCTGCTTTCCACAGAAAGGTTTGATTTTTGTCACAAAACCAACTTTAAAAAAGTGAAATAGGCTGATTTGGAGATGCTGCTGTAGTGCCTCATGGGCGTTGTAGTTTGGTTGCCTAATGTCCCCATTCTCCTCTATGGGCTGCACTCAGTGGCCAGACTATATCTCCCATTGTGCATCAGACACCCCCCTCCTAAAGAGGAGGGGACATGGGTACATGATGGTAGATGCAATCAGACAAGAGATGAGAATGGGAGCATGGGACACCCAAACTACACTTCCCATGAGGCACAGCATCAGCATTCCCAAATCAAAGTGTTTTGGTTTTTGAATTTTAGCCAAAAATATCAGTTTTCTGTGCGGGGGGAAACATTTTCCAACCAGCTCCACCAACCCAACGGTCTGCCACTTGCATACACTGCATGAGAACCTGAGAGATGGGGCGGTGAGCATAGTTTTACCTGGGTGCTTTCATCATGGAAGCCCTCCAAAAAGCTCTCCAGCAGCTCATCCGCATTGTCAATTCTCTCTGCGTATTCACCCACTATCCAGATCATGGCGGCTCTGGCATCTGGCTCATCCAGGGAGTCGAGGTTCTCGCATAATGTGGCAATGATGCTCTCATACCTGATTTACCAGAGCACAGTCATTATCAAGGTCAAATCAAAGCATTGTGTAACTGTATCCAACTCACATCGAGCTATTAACGGCAAAGCACCCTGACCCAAGCCAAAATGACTTACATTTTTATGATCCACAAGAGATGCATAACAAGGAGATGAATTACCTCCAGAGAGTATTCCTACACACTCCCCTATCAGAGAGTGTGTCAAAGGAGAGAGATTTCAAGGGCTCCTCAAGATCTTTGTAATTTTTTTCCCTCTTTGTAGCCAAACTGTGCAAGAGAGAAACTCCAGGCACAGAGTTGCCTTCATTTCGCTCTTAAAAAAAGGGATCTTTGATTCAAGGGAAGCTGAATCACTTCCCTTGAGTCTGTATCAGATCCTGCATTTTCACTGGCAGCTCTTCCTGGCTGGAAATTCTCATCTGTGTATGATGCACCCCCAGCCCCTAATGGGTTAGCTGGGGCATGGCCATTGGCATGTGATCCTAGGTTTAGTATCCTGTAAGTGCTTTCCCACACTCTGCTGATCATCCTGATGGCGCGGAGGGCATCTACCCTGGCACTGACAACTGGACCTGGCATAGAAACCTGAGGAGGTTAATCATTAGTACCAACTGATCCTGGAGACTCAGCTGAAAGATACTGATGCATTATGCCCTAGCTGAATGGACAAGAGCCCCTCACACGCAAGAGCTAGAAGGGGGTACTGGCTCACCCTGTGATAATGCTAAGCGGTAGGAAAGCCGATAAGCATTTCATTCAGTACCTCTGGCTGGAATCTCTTAAAGTGAAATCTGTTTATGAGCCTCTTACCAGTGCCAGTCATCCTGCCCATACACCAACAGTGAAATCAGACAGCAATCTGTTCACAATCCAACATTAGAGTCCCTTTGTACCAGAGTCCGAATGGGTGCTGCTGTTCAGAGGGCTGGCGACCACATGCATGAAAATCAGTTATGCTAACCATATGAGCTGCTAGCTAGGCTGCGCCAAGCAAAACGGAGGTTGTTTTCCGTTACGACATTACACCTGCGGTACTGGCACATACTTGTTGGGATACTTGCGGAAGATGTCCCTGATGACAACAATGGCCTCTTGGACAACGTAGTTGACCTTGGTTTGGATGAGGTCCAGCAGGGTGCTCACGCAGCGCTCTGCAGATTGCTGAGGAGAGGAGAGACGCGGCACAGTCAGACGACAGCTGCAGTTCCAGACAAGCCAACGAAACCGGACAGGCTGTGGTGCACTTCCGCCCAGCACAGTGCATGTAACTGGCGTGCAATGCACCAGGAACAGGGGCAAGACAATGGGGCGGTACTTTAGCTACTCTCACAAGCAAAGGATGGTAACCGGTTCAGAACATGTGTATGGACTTCCGGAGCATGCTCCATATGCTGATCCATGCCTATGTATCACAGGGAATTCAGCGCTTTACTCAATAGAAATATCAATTCTTTGACCCAAGCTCTTGCCAAAGGACAAAGCCATGGCTGAAATGATTCTGTACCAGCAGGTGGTTGAGTCTGCATACAGGCAGAAGTTATATTAATAGATACTATCTGCAGAGATACTTACGCCATCCCCTTGCTGGCTAATGTATAGACCAGGCTACTACGTATGCACTGCAGGAGTTGCTTATCACTGTTCAGACATGAGTGGGGTACTTGGACAGGGGCTGGCAGAAGGTGAGGGGGTGGTGTGCATGTGTTGGCGGGGAAGGGAGAGAGGAAGTAAAAAGCCATCGCTAGGGCTGGGTCAGTAGCACACAGCAAGCACTTCAAGGGCAGTGACAGACCCAGGACTGGAACGAGTTTGCTGGACCCTCCTGAAGATTAGCTATTGCCAGTGCATCTTACTCAGTAACTAGCTTCAAACCCCAGACTCGGACTCCATAAAAGTGGCAAGAACTGGCCCCTAGAATGCTCTCTGCCATACGGAAACCCTGGAAACTAGAGCTGTGTTCATTAGGAGACAGGAGATAACGGGATCCCATGAAGTAGGATGCCACAAAACAGCTAAGTGGCTCAGACACCAGAGGGCCTGAAATGAGGATAGCCAACTGGGCGCTAGTGGAGTGCATGTGCTGCCTCATTACACAGCAGGTGATTAATGTGAGGAACAGATTGCTCAAGGCAGTACATAAGCAGCCCCCATAAATATACTCATAAAGCATTCAGTATAGGGTACAAGCAGTACTTACGCAAGTGGATTTGCGATTTGAGTGAGCTACACAATGTCAGAGCATTGGGGGAGGGTGGAAGAGGAACGAAAGGGGATTAAACTGGAAGCGCAGTTTGACAATGGGCATAAATCTCTAAAAACAAACTTCAGCCTGACCTAAAGCCCTGACTTGGGCAACGCAGAGAATGAGTCTCACCCATGCCATTTGCCTCATTCCATCTCTGCAGGCTTGCCCTGAAAGCAGAAGACCTAGAAATTCCCAGTGACAGATACATGCTGAATACAAATCTCCTCTGTTCACCACATTAGGTCTCCTTATTATTGCTCGATATGTACCACACTATTAAGATGGCAGGGAAAAAGCAATCTGAATTTTTGTAATTTAAAGGTGTCTGCCTTGATTACAGGCTGCTCCGATCTCTTCTCTCACTTGACAAAACATCATTTGAGGCCTGTCAACCAGAAGAGTCTCAGTGAAACCATTTTACAAATCTCATGCAGGCAGACCTGTGGGCTGCCTCTTCAGCACAAGGCAGTGCTTGGGGATCTCAGCAAGGCCCCAGGCCAAATACCATCTCTGCCAGCCAAGTTGCTGGGCAGGATTGGGCTATTCCCCCTTCCCCTGCATTGCCTGCTGGTGGATGTGGGGCAGTTCCAAAGCTTCACTCTCTGGGAACAAAGACTTCTTCTATTTTTTACTATATGATCTTAAAGAGACATGGATCAGATTTGGGAAGTTCTTCATTGTCCAAGCGCTGAGGAATGCAAACAGTTAACAGGAAAGGCACATCAGTGTTTGTAATTCTTTCCCGTTGAACGCTGAAGTGCAATCTGTTACACAGGGGACAACATTCATTGTTTAAATACGTGCCACTGATTTTTAGCCTGAGCCTCCCTTGAAAGGGAGCGGTCAGAAGGGGATTTGTTCACTGAAGTAGTCCTCAAATCCCCATGGCAAGATGCACCGCCCCTCCTGTGACTGGTTAGCTATTTTGAAGATGGGCATTTCAGAGGTTCCTGCAAGTGGACACTTTATTAAAGGATGTATTTTTTTTGGTAAACTGGCCAGTTATAGGAGCCAGCACTAAAGCAGGCAGGGTTTTCATCTGGGGGGATACAAGTGAGTAAAAAACCCTGTGCTATATAGAAACCAAATGAAACCCAGTACAATTCTGCAGAGCCCTACAAACTGCACAACAGAGGTCCTACGACTGCAAGGTTTGTTAAAATGCTGCTGGTTCCTTAGATTGGACCAAAGTCCACTAACAACATGACTCGGTTCTCCCTGCCTCCTGCCGGTCCCTAGCGCCTGTTACGTTAGCTGCAGCTCTGCTACTTTCACGCTGTCTCGTCTTAGCCCTCTCTCGAGTTTATGCCTAGCGAAGCCTTTGGAGCCATGTTGAGGCTTCATTTGTACTCCTCCGATCACAGCTGCGGATGGCGTGCTTCCCTTTCGCCCTGCAGCTGAGACGCAAGCCTCCAGACCCTCGCCAGATACAGCAACTGCTCTAAGTCTCGAGTCACAATAGATACAAATTTATTCACAAACCAACTCTTCTAGAAGAGACACAATTAGATGAAAGGCAGGATTCTTGAAGGCAGAGATGTGGTTCCCTGTGAATGCTCATTCATCATGAGCTCCCACTGGCTGCGCTCTCTGTCAAAGGCAGATTTCTAAGTCATCAGAAACTCGAGCACTTGGATGGCTGAGAGAGTGCAGCGAGCCTTCCATTAGTCCCCATACGCAGTGAAAACGGCCTGGAGTAAACTCTGGGGCACGGAGAACAGGTACTGATTAACCCAGAGATGAAAGCGTCATTTTACACTGTAGTAGGCTGCATTGTACTTGCTACCTTTTGCATTTGGTTCTTGTCAGACGTAAACAGAACGATTCGGTAAAAGCAACGTCATCAAAGGAAGGTTGCTAAAGCTAAAAGCAAGGTTTAACTCAGCCGATTAGTTATACGAGGCTATGGTTACATGGTAAAGGACTGCCATTGCAAATTAGCTGGCACATCGTTAGCTTTTGTTCATGCTGGGCACGGCCCTCACACAGTACCCGACGGGAGAGAGACTCCTACGGCATCCAGATACCTTGGGAATGTGCCGATGTCCATTCTGTATCAAGGAGGGACACGTGGCCAACTTCTAGCCTGGAGGGATTCTAAAGGGCCTGGAGTGGACTAGTCAAGGATTTGGCTGAGAAGCCTACCCCCAAAACGTACCACCTCTAATTTGTCCAAACTGCCTAACAGCCTCAGCTCTTTCAATCTCCGATCTTCTTCTCTCACTATTGCTACTCTTCAAATAGCCTGTTCCTCTCTACTTGGCCACAGATGACGCATCCAGCGACACTGGCATCCAGCGACACTGCAGTCAGGAAATGCAGACAGAGCAGTGCTGATCACTGCCTCTGGGCAGTTTGGAGAGATGGAGGAGGAAACTCCGTCACAGGGACATGTATTTTTCTATCAGCACTGATCTGAGCCAGAAGAACCAGGGAACAGCAAGGCAGTGGGGATAAGAGGGCTGATCAAAGGCCATATATCTTGCAGATGGATGAAGCAGTCTGAGGCCTTGTCTACATACAAACTTGCACCGGTTAGTCAAAGTGGTGCAAACCTGTGTGGATACTCTTGTTTCCATTTAAATCAGCCTTGTTTGGGAAATAAGACTGTTCACACAGCTTTTCCCACTGGCTTATCTAAATCACTAACTACAAACCTAACCTTACACTATAAGCCTTCACTCTTCACAGTGATGGCTGTCTAGCACCTTTCAGAACAACTAGATTTGCTTTAAAAGTGAAATCAATACACCACCTTAATACTGTCATTTGTAGGTGGCTGTTGAACTGACAAGGCATCTTTTACACTGTTGTTCTGGATAACTGCAAATGTTCATGGAAAGCCATTCACATGAGTCAGACTAACAGACCTCTGAATAAAGCTCCACGTTTTACAGATCTTTAAAACTAGACAACCCGACAGTCATTTTCAGTGTGTGTTCCATTTTGCAATTGTCTTCAACTCCAAACGCTGAAAAAAATAAAAACAATCCCCAATACTTTTTGTAGGTCCTATTAAAATGGAACTGGGACACAAGCCACTCCTTTATTGCACTGAATCCTCTGCATTCCTTATGCAATAAATAAGACCTCTCTTTTAAAGATCCAGCTCACAGCGACTAGGGCATTCTTAGCTGGTGTAAATTGTCATCGCTCCGCTGAAGCCAATGACAATTTACATCAGACGAGGATCTGCCCACTACCCTTCCAGTAGGCTGGGATCCGAGAGAAAGAGAACAATCTTGTGGTTAAGGCACTGAGCTGGGACTCAGGAGATCAGCGTTCCACTCCAGACTCTGTCTCTCACACACAAAACGTATGACCTGGGGCAAGTGACAATCTCAAAAATAGGGATAAGAAACCTTTCCTACCACACAAGGCTGAAGGGGAGCAATCCATTCAGATTTCTGAAGCGCTCAGACATTGTGGTGATGAATAAAGCCAATAAACCAATGTCGGGTACTTGCCTCGACCTTGATAGCACATCGTCCAATAGCTCGCACAGCCTTGCGGACAAAGTCGACATCCACCTCGGTAGCGTACTCCTTGAGTTCCGCCAGGACCTGTTGTGAAAAGCATCAAACAAAACACGAGTCATTTGAGTAACATTTCCATTTGCCCCTCCTCCATTTCTACCTAGCCACGCTGCTTAGGTACTGGAAAATTAAATGAAGCTACCGATCCCCAGAGAGCTTTAAATATTCTGGGCTCAGAGTATTTAGCTGGGTTAATTTAAAATGTGCCCATCCATAGTTCTAGGCACATGTACAACGTTAACGCCGTCCTTAAACACCAAAAGCAGCCGCTACATCAACCAACATTTAGCGAAGAACCAGCTTGGAGGAGACAATCAGTCCAGCAGGGCCCAATGGGTACAAGCGGAAAGAAAGTTAAGGGTTATTCTCAAATTGCCCATTGCAACCCAACCAGCCATTTTGGACTTTGGAGTCACTGCTTCTATGGGGTCTATAAGGAGGTACAGGAAGGAATGGGAGGTAAGTAGTAGGGTCCTGGCTTATTCCCCGGTACACAGAGTATTTTTCTTCTCCAGTGCTGCCAATCCCTTTATCTATTGGCTCTGGGGGACACCAGCAATCCTGTATGGAGATTGTAGCACAGCTTGTTATGCAGATAAGATTGTTTCTTGAGACACAAAAGGTTGTATGTAAAATAAAGTCAACTTTACCCCTTGCCTTGACTGCTGTGTAATATACGGAAACCCTGCAAGAGTTCTCTCCAGGAACTGCCAGGATCTTATAAGACTCAGAAGGATCATTTGGTTTAGAAACAGTTTGGCCAAAATCAAACCTTCTGGTTATTTCTTTTACTAGCCCTAGGGACATAGAAAGCTTTTTGTTTCCAAAGCTCAGCCACTCCTGCTTAAGTCTCACGTCCTTTGCCATGTGTGACATCAGGGACCTGCTGTGGATTTTATTGTGATGTCACGAATGTAATTAGGGTTGCAAGTGAGAAACAAACAGGGAGACTTGTTTGAAGAACCTGGGCTCACTGCTCTGACAGCGTAAAAGGGCCCTGAAGTGGGTGAGCAACAAGCGAATAAACACAGCAGAGGCAATGTGTGGGCAGGGCAGCTAAGCTTTGCACTTTTATGAATGCAGGTTTCGTATTTCAGTGTATGATACTTTATACAAGGCTGCACAACACAACAAACAGTGGCGTCAATAGCTTCATAAGCAGTCGCTTACGCAGAGCCGTACTTCTGCAAAGTGCTGTACCAACACCAGCTACGTCTCAAAACACCTCCGAGGCAAGTATCCCCATTTCACAAATGGGGAAACTGGGGAACAGATTAAGTATCTTGTCCCAGGTGGAAACAGAGCGGATCAGAGGGGAAGCAACGGGTTTATTCTCAGTAGCTTCCACTTTAGGCCATTATTGAGCTCTGTGATTGAGCTTTGCCTGCTTTATAAACGTGGCTTTAGAACCGGGAAGGGGACTTGAGAGTTCCAGGTTCTCAGCTTCTCCAGACTACTCTGCCTCTCTTGAAAATCAGCTGCATTATCTAGTAGAAGGCACTTCAAAATTTAGTGAGGAATCTGCAGAGCAAAATCCAAGAGGAGCGCTACACACATATATATTCCTGGCAATTGGTTTTCCACAGATTTTCCATGTGCCCCGCAAATCAGACATGGGGCTGCCTTGCTCCATCACTTCCCATAAAGTGCAACACAAACAGCTATTTTAAGATGCCACATTAAACAAGAATATTTAGTTATAAATGGAACCGGATGGCACAGCAGCAGCAACTGGAATCGCTCTGTGTTAACAAAGAGGGGCTAGTGCTTGAAACACACCCTAGGAGAGAAGGGATAGACCACGGTGGAATTTCAGATACTGGGATGACAGGACAGAAGCAGCATAGAATGGGAAGTCACAAGTTCTAATCTCCACCCTGCCAACAACTCATATGCAAGTTACTGCAGCTCTGTTTGTTTCTGCAACTCCGGTCTGTAAAATGTATCCCCTACCTAACAAGTGTGTTGTGAGGTTTGTACAACGCTATTAACATGTAAAGCACTAAGAAATTTCCAACCCCTCCGTTAAGTAACAGCAGACCGTACACTGTGCCAGAGATAACACTGATTTGCTGCTGTTTATTGTACAACAGTTCAGAGAACACTTTTAGAGGTATTAATTTGTGCATAAATCTTCCCTAACGGCATTGCACTCTGGAGCTGGTATATACCATCTGTCAGGGATATGATCACAGTTGGAGTAACTGACCTGGGCAATGTTTGCCTGGGATGCCAGGCGGATCATGATGTCCAGCTTCTCCAGTTTGACATAGATGGGGTCGTTGTACTTCACGAAGAATACCTTGATTTCTTGCTTCAAGATTTCAGGCCTGGGGAACACACACATACACACAACAGAATTGCACACACTTGTAACTCAGTGACTTTCCATTTCAACAACGATGACCTGACTTTTAGCACCACCTTGACTTTTGCTAAGAACACAGTGGTATCGGTGCCTATCAGTGATTTGCACACAAATATATTAGACCTGCATTTCAAATTAACACACGTCTTTCACCTCCAAGCCCTCTGATATTTATGCTGCTGGGTTCAAGCCGCTTTAACTCTGCCTACTTCCCCACCTGCCCTCCACCCACGCATAACACCCTCCCAACACATAATGCCACCTACTCAACCAGATTCTCTCCTTCAGTGGCTAGACATGTGTATCAACATACAGCCACTTTCCCCGAGTGTACCAGCTCCTGTGCCACACCCATCCCATGTTCTCAATATCATCAAGAGATCACAGTATTTGAACCTGCTGACAAAACAAATGTTGGTCCCCTTCTCCCGGTTTAGAGTCTTTGATGGACAGTCGAGGGAAGGCTCTTTTGTATCTCTATGGCAGGGAGCGGGAAGAAAAGGAATGCATGTCCCAAATCGCCTTCCCCAAGAAATCTTGGCTGGCTGAAGAAACACAACAGTGACGCTGGCAGAACCAATCAGCTGTAAAAACAGTCAATGACTCCAGCCGACAACTGTGTGTTCAAGGATACAGGAAACAGGACTAGTCAACCAACTCCTTGGAGCCAGAAGCTGGGTCCTCACAATTAGCACACCTGGACACCCAGAAACTTCTGAATGGATTCACTCAGCCAGATCCCCTCACCACACCCAGCGAGAGCGGCACTCTGGCCTGTACCTTTTCTGCACAATTAAGTTGATGTTTCTCAAGGCAACATATTGAACTTCAGGCTCTCCAGACAGCAGCGTGACCAGCGGAGGGGCCAGTTTCTTCAGCAGCATGTGGTAATAGTCAGACTCCTTGGGTAGCAGCTCCAGGAACTTCATCAAGACTTTCACGGCAGAAAGCACCACGGCCGAGTTAGCATGAGACAGCCGGGGAGTCACCCGCTCACAGATGCTAGAGACAGAAAAGACTATGTGGATTTTCAGATTATTTCTGAGTTTCTCCCATAAACCCTCAGCTGAACGGGGGGGCCTCTCGTGAACACCACAGGACACAGGAACCCACGGTTGGCAAGTAACCCCTTGCAATCCGACATCAGCAATGCCAACCGCCATTGCATTTACCGTATTTTCCGGCGTATAGGGCGACGGGGCGTATAAGACGACCCCCTAATTTTACAGTTAAAATATAGGTTTTGGCCTATACTCGCCCTATAAGACGACCCCCCCTTCCGAGGGGGGGAGCCCAGAGCCTTTTAAATCCCAGCCGCGGCCGGGAATCAGAGGGCTCTGGGCTGCCCCCTGCGGCGGGGAGCCCAGAGCCTTTTAAATCCCAGCCGCGGCCGGGAATCAGAGGGCTCTGGGCTGCCCCCTGCGGTGGGGAGCCCAGAGCCTTTTAAATCCCAGCCGCAGCAGGGAGTCAGAGGGCTCCGGGCTGCCCGCTGCGGCGGGGAGCTCAGAGCCTTTTAAAGCCCAGCCGCCTGCTGTTATACCCGGCGTATAAGACGACTTCCGATTTTGGGGGGTTGTTTTTTAATATAGAAAGTCGTCTTATACGCCGGAATATACAGTATATTCCATCCAGTCCCACGCCCTGACGTTTAGAGAATTCAAATATGAAGAGCGAGCAGGGCATGTTCAGAGCTGTTCAACAGGCAGCCCCGTTCGGGATAAGCTAGGACAACACAGGCCTGGTGCTTGGAGATCTCTGTAGGCTCCTAGAGCTGATTAAGAGCCTGTTTTCTGAAACAAGACAAGGAAATCTTAAAACATCTAGGATGAGGGGAAAATTCATCCTACAGATTTTTTTTTCAAAGGGGATTATCTGTTCTGCCTCAAAAATGCAGGCACTGAAAAAACCCAGCAAATTAAAGCAGGCTTGCGTAGATACATTAGGGTTGTGCCCTTTTAGCCTCTTTATGAAGGATACAGAAAGCAGAAGGCGATTTTTATTTTTTAAACAGCGCTTTTTCCTTCTTGTTTTTTCCCTACTATGCAGGATATAGAGACTGGTCTTTCCTGGCTTTGGTGGAGGACCAGGGAAGATCTAACACATGTTTGCTAGGACTTAACATCTTAACTGAAGGGCGTGGGTGAGGGTAATGAATCTAACACAAGCTCTTCTTCTCAATGTAAGTCACTGAAGTTAAAGCGGTATCCCAAAAACAGTGAGTTTTAAACAGTGACAGAAATCCCTTCCCCAGTTCATCCCTCAACTTCATCGTCAGTCCCATGATGCCATAATTTAGACTAGTTTTCTGGGCACCATCGAATTTTCCAGCCTAGACAGAACCTGAAATAATGTGAGAAAACAAGCAGTTTTATACAAAGAAAACAAGAGTCTTTCAGGCCCCTCTTGGGCACAGAGTCCAATTTTTTTCTCTGTCTCCTTTAAGAGGCGTAGTCTGACCAGCTTCTGAATTGTGCAAAGTGCATGCGCCAATTGCCATACCACCATTGGTTTGCTATGAAGAGTCTAGCCCTTTAAAGGAACCATGATGAGCAGAGAGGTGGGATCTGTGCAGCTTAGTAGCAGATCCCAATGGATTTTTATGCGTGCAATACCTGGAATATCAAACTCTCACGGCTTTTCAAGCTGTTTTATTTGAAGTCTATTTCTGCTATTCGAGGCCTGTATCACAGCCCATTACAGCAAGCTCCCACCCTCAGACAGGTGATGGGACGCTGTAGCGAATCCATCCGAACTTTTACTTTGGAAAGGCCACTAGCCACACAGGAAGGTGTGAGCCAGCGCATGTACCTCTGAGCCTCGCGGTCATCCTTGGGGTTGTAGTTAGACAGACAGTCCAGAATGAAGATCTGGCCCCATTCGGTGCATTCGTTCAGGGCCGTCAGCAGCTTGTTAATGTTCTGCGGGTTTAGATCCAGCAAGTTACTGTTGGGATGCGACTCGCTGATCTCTGACAAGGCAGCCACCGCGTTAGCCACCACCTAGGAGAGGAAGGGAAGAGGAGAGGCATTCACGGTTAGTGTGTCACTCAGGACTCGAGGGATTAACTTGGCTTAGCACATGGTATGCAGCTGGGCCATGTCTGAGACTTTGCCTCGATATCATGGCCTATGGTAAGTAGCTGTCACCAAACCCTTCAGAGACCCATGTTAAGTGGCAGCTCATGGGAGACCCAAAGTTTCAATGCAATCTTGCAAGTTGCTCTTCCTGGGCTGCCCAAAGTTAGAGTCCCTCCTAAAACACTCTGGGTATCTGAGGGAGGAAGGAGAGGGGGAAAAACTGCATTGCTGTTAGGAGACCACTGCTGATAAAGCATGAGACCAATAGGGGGCCACAACAGAGCAGATGGTGCAGAGAGCATCATGTCCAGGGAGGAGATGTAAAAGATGGGTCAGGTAGAGAGAGGCTAAAGGTGTGGCCTATCAGTGCTGTCCAAAGGAACATGGCCTTTCCTACAAGCACTGCCTTTTGCAATATTAATTCTGGGTATGCAGCCAAGAAAGATGTCAGCACACAGAGCACCAGTGGCGTGGGTCAGGTGGGCAAAATACCCCAGCTAGCTACAGGCTTCAAACATCTCTTCAGATCGACAGGACCTTCCTGACCTTAACTTCGGTTGAGGCCAGCCTCTCTCGCTTCTGCCGCGTGACAGCGTCACCAGTTTCCCTATGGGCACTGGAAGTGGCACATGAAGCCTGTTTCGCCCCCTAGCCAGTCCTTGTAAGCCTCAGTCTGAGCTGTTTGGCTGGCACTAGAATGTCTACAGAACTTTCTTCCTATGTGAAAAGCACTTACTAAGAAATGAAAACTCTCTATCACACGGCAAGGACCTGCCAAGGAACGCCGTTTGAAAGGAGGCAACATGCAGATTTTGAAGCAGGTGATTCTCCCAACTAGCTGTCTAACAGACAAGAACTGCCCCGATTACAAGTCCTTCCCTCTACAATCACTTGTCTACCAAGTGCTGTACAGGATCTAGTTACTGAAAATACTGCAGTACATTACACGTGGTAGTAGCCAAAACACATGCCCAGACTTTTAGTAGCAGCGTTCATGTGGGACATTACTGCCTGGTGAGTCACAGCCTGGCTTGCCGGGCAGTAACAAGCCCCTAGTTCCATGCTCAAATCACAAGACCTTCCCTCTCACATGTAACCTGGGAGTTCAGGAGCTGTATATCCTAAGCTGGTGTCATATGAAGATTCTTAATACAGAACAGCTACCCAATATATCAACAAAAAAGCTTCTGTCCCTGAAAATGCACATTGGGTGCTATGGAGCTGTAAGCCTGAGTTCAACACAGACCTACCCAATAGCACACTATATAAAACTCTGTAAACTGGAGATGATGCTGACCTTTCCCATCAAGTGCTTTTGTAACACTGGCAGACCCGGTCATCAGCGGGCGGAATCAAACCTGGGACCTCTGGAGCTAAATGCATGAGCCTCTACTGCATGAGCTAATAGCCATATGGCTGTTAGTTATGGCTGTAGAGCAGATTCAATCTCTCTCTCGGTCTCAGTGTCACTAGATGGGACAGAACACCACACCCAGAAGGTGTGTGGGTTACACTTTGAGAACTACGGATGAAAAGTTCCATATAAGAGCTAGATATTTTCATTAGAGATATAAAAACGGAATACAACAATGCACATCATATACAGGGAAACCCACATCTAATGTTCATCTGCTAAAGTGTCCCCCAGGTTTCTAGTACTAAATTGTTTCCAGTACAGAACCACCTCTATAAAAGTTTGCTGCTCCTCTGGATGGTTTCTTTAGGTTTCCCTGTTCACTACTCTGAAAAGGACACAAATATTGCAAATATTTTACAATACTGCAAAAGTTTTACAAAGCATCAGTCACCAGTTGCTACAGAACCAGTGTTCCAGAATGACGGCATGCACACGTGTGGACGTTCACTATTTTGTATTTCAGCTCTAGATGCCATAATGCTGAGTGCTTTAAAAAAAAAGCCTAGAGATTGATTTCCTTAGCTGAGTGATTCTTCCATCACTAAACCAAGAGAGGAACCGCCATGCTGGCTGCCAGCTGCCAATGCTGCTCTGATCTAACCAACAGCCTCCTCGGATTCCCTGCTCAATCATCACACTAGCTAATTTATTTATACATCCCAAACCATGCACCCCCCCCAAGGGCATCAAGTAAGAATTGTGCTCCTGTTTGCATCAGACCTGTTTCAGGACCCACCCTTCCATCATAAATCACACGGCACAACAAGGACTAATGCTGGGCCTGGATCAGATTTGATACCCACCCCAAAGCATCTTGGGGGCTTCAGCCTCTGCTTTACTAATCCCAGGCAAAACCCCTGGCTTGAATCACTGACTACCACAAACTGGCTGATTTCACCTCTCACCTGGCTTTTGGTAAATGTCACATTTAAATACCATTCAAAGGCAGTTGTAGCAAGCTTCGTTTATAACACAGTCTGGCTGAATAGTGATAATTTTGCATTTAGGCTAGGATTCCCCCAGGGAGTTCGGCACTCAAATGAAGTTTCAGTGGGATCTGGACACTTAAAATCACTGAGGCTCCTTCAAAAATCCCATGCTGGAGGCTATTACAATGTATTTAACACCATAAACATACATGGTGCATTACAGCGCTAGTGAGAAACATTCTCTGTAGCTAATCTAACAGGCTCCACCAGGCCCTGGAGAAACCTGCATTAAGCAGCTGTGCCGCGTTTGCGAATGATCCCTTCTGGCAGCTCAGCCACACAGCTCAATGCAAATGGCAGAGTGAAATATATTAGCCAGGGAGCAGGAGGTGGCTGGGTGGGAAGAGAGTGAGTCTCTCTCTACCAAACTCCATGGAAAGGGGCGGGAATGGAGGTAAACCAGGAGGGGAGACAGGATGCTCACCAGAATGAGCAATCAGATTACTTTGTTATTATCTAAGGCTAATTGGAAATTAAACCAAGTGTGTAATGCAGCTAATGAAGTGTAATGTTCTGCTGCTTAAAACAGGAATCTTCCACTTACTAGCCCATTAAAACGAGGAAGAAAACGGAGAAAAGCAGGTGAACAGATTAAAGAGCTCCGGAGAGATGTGGCTGGCGGGTTTATATGCAGAGTGAAGCAACCAATGCTCACTAAGGAGGCTGTCCTCAAAGCTCAGCCCCACCACCCCACCCCGAGCTTGGATGTACAGCAGCCTCTCCCCACATGGTACTTCCCAGGATGGAGGGAGCTGTTGGCATTTTCAAGCTGCATATGGGGCATATACAGTGTGTTTGTTTCATTACAGAGACACCCAGCTGGGAGGCTATGGGCATTTGCACGGATACGTATCTGAAAGATCATTCCTGCAGTCTCAGATGCAATTAGACTTTTCGGTTGGGAGATGGGCGAAGCAGCCTTTCAGTATCAGAGCAAGCAGACAGATCCTTGGAGAACAAGATCCACACTATTTACACTAGAGTGGCTTTAGCACCACCACCACACTGACAGGTGCTTCAGGATCTTCCGCTCATACTCAGTCGTACAACAACTCACCTCAACATTGCAATTTGCCTCCTGCACAACAGCTTAAGATACGTTCAAGTTAAATGGCGCAAGTGGCCGAACCAGATAGCTCAGATTAGGGCCACAGGGCCCTTCATCCAGTTTATGTATGTGATGGGCGCAGGTGACCTCTAGCTAAATGCCAAGTACTGTCCCTGCCTGGTGATTGGAACAGGCACTGCCCGGTCTGCGCACAGGATTTAAAACTAGGAAGTCCCAAGTTCCAACCTTAACAATGACACAGATTCCCTCTGGAGTGTCGGGGAAGTCATGGTCCTCCACTTCCTTTTCCCCTTCAGAGGTATGGGCGCGTGAACGCCTGACCTGCTCGGAGGTTAAATGCTATATAAGTGATCAGTATTTAATCCAGTCCTGAAAATGGCTTTCCATTTTTTTTTAAAATCATTAAACATCCTCTAACTTGCTCTTTATGGCAACGGGATTCTTTTTTTGGGGCGGAGCGTTGGGGAGAGAAGGAAGAGGTCCTAGATTTCAGCAGGCATGCCGGAGCATACGTCTTTTGTGCGGTGGGATGGGCTTTAGGGGAGAGAAGGAAGAGGTCCTAGATTTCAGCAGGCATGCCGGAGCACACGTCTTGTGTGTGGTGGGATGGGCTTTAGAGGAGAGAAGGAAGAGGTCCTAGATTTCAGCAGGCATGCCGGAGCACACGTCTTTTGTGTGGTGGGATGGGCTTTAGGGGAGAGAAGGAAGAGGTCCTAGATTTCAGCAGGCATGCCGGAGCACACGTCTTGTGTGCGGTGGGATGGGCTTTAGGGGAGAGAAGGAAGAGGTCCTAGATTTCAGCAGGCATGCCGGAGCACACGTCTTGTGTGCGGTGGGATGGGCTTTAGGGGAGAGAAGGAAGAGGTCCTAGATTTCAGCAGGCATGCCGGAGCACACGTCTTGTGTGTGGTGGGATGGGCTTTAGAGGAGAGAAGGAAGAGGTCCTAGATTTCAGCAGGCATGCCGGAGCACACTTATTTTTTAAAGCCTTTCCCCTTTCCTCCAGGCAGCGCTAGCCTGCTGCTTTCTGCCAGACTAAAAGATCCTGCTCCTTCTCATCTCCCTTTGGGGACTGAGGGGGCTTTGGCAGCGTGATGAGAAGCAAGATTCGCTCTAGCTTTAAACTCTGCTTGACGAACTGCTCTTTGCAGGCAGCAGAGAAACTAGCTGGGGACGCACACGCCGACCTCAACACTGTGAACGGTTTGCTTCTCTGGCGTGGCTGTGAGCACATCGTGCAGGGAACACAGAGCTCTGCTAGACGGCTGGGGTAGCCTGAGACTCCCTGTTTAGTGCTGTTTCATCCCCCCACCCCCAAAAAAGAATGTCCAATCCTACTCACTCAAGTATTCATCTCCTCCTACCAGGGTTTGTCTCACCACTTTCCCAAAGAGGCTCTTTGAAACCTCCCCTGCAGTTGCTCTCTCTGGCGCCATCCAGTGGCAAAATGATTATCACTGTCCTCGCACAGGCATGTTACCACTTAAAACAGAGGCATGGGACACTGTCCAAACTCTCACAACCCAACCAAGCTAGGTCAGGGCAGCCATGTAGAAAATACTGCTGGGGGAAGGAGCCCAGAAGCTGAAGGAAAGGTCACATTTTCTGACAAGTGCACACTTCAGGTATAGCCAGCAAACAGCAGCTGAAAAAATGCCATTCTGTAAAGCTGCCTCAGAGTCAGAGCACTGATTGATATTCAAGATCTTGGAATGATCCATTCGGCTAAACAGTCCAACACCTGGGAAATTAGAAGCATCTTGTAGCAGGTGTTACATTATTGCTCAGTAATAGGAAGGAGACCGTGCTACGATGGCTGCACAGTTGAATTTTGGCAGCTAACCTTTATAAATATACAGTGTCTGCTACGATCCATGCTCCCCACCCACTGCACACACCCCTGTTTAAAACCAATGTGGTGTCCGAGTTGCATTTTTAAGTAAAATGCAACACAACTATGCAGCTGGTTTCTCAGCTTCTTGGGCCTTCTGAATTAAATACATCATAACCTAAACGCTCCTGCTCAGTTAGTAACCATACTCCCCCAGTCACTCATCTGTGCTTTGGCTCTCTGAATGATACACAATGATGCAATAATGGTTATACCTTTATCAAGCAGTGTATGATCTGCGTATGGCGCTTTGAGGCTACGTGGCAATGGGTGCTATAGGAAAAATGTAAGATAGCGATGGGATATAAAGCCCACAGCGGCTGGCCATTTTCCCGGTAAGGAATTGTTTCCTTAGGTTTGGGCATGACCAGTCCCATCTGAGGGGAAAGCACAAAAGGAAATTCATCTTCAGGCCTATTTGTCTTGCTCACTTATCATGAGTGGAGTCAGGAGCTCGGTAGATAGAAAACAGCAAATGAGTGAATTCTACTATATCAGCAAAGGCCTCTATATTCTCCATGCCCCAGGGAGTTTCCCTTAGTTTTCCCATACCAACAGTTCTTTCAGTTCCATCTCGATCTGGCAATCCCTGAGTCCTCAGCTGCTTAGAACACGATTGGACAGCTCTCCTTTGGCCCAAACGGGACAGATGAGGCACAGCATGCAGAGGCGAACGGCACTGCTAGTCTCATTGCAAAGACGTGATCAAACATGAATGTGGGGTCAGTGGCCATGGGGTCAGTGGCCACGCATATTTTCTTAATGAGCATTCCAGCGCTCAGCTTTAGTACATGAAAATTACTAGTGAAAGGAATAACCCCCCCACGCCCAAGAATAAATATGGGGGGGAGGGGGAGAGATAAGAGCATATTAGCCGGTTCTAACTAGTCACTCTTTCCAAATGAATAGGATCAGTTTTCATGTCTCAGGATAGAGTCTCTTAAGAGGGTGTACAGCTACCCCAACCCAATAGGAGAAGGCTGGGTTAAGGACCCTCTCGCACTCCCTCCAGGAGATCATTCAACAAAACCAAACGCATCTGCTCTAGGTCTGACCTCAGCAGAGAGAATAATCAAGGGGGCAACGGGGGCAGCAAGAGAGACTGGGGAAAGCAAGGAGACCTAGTCCATCTTAAGTAGGTTTGTACCTAACTGAGGGGTGGTGGGAACGTGACCTGGGGTTTGGTGAGTTTACTGATTAGTTTGGGTAATTTGGCTCAACTCATACTCATTCACTGGGCAGTTTGTGGATGGTGTTAACATGATAAATCGCCCAGAGCGGAAACAGTTCTCTCATCCTCCTTTCCAACTGACGCTCATTTGTTCCTGTTCTTCGGAAGGACATGAACCCACTTCACCTGGCTGGAGAAATAAGAGTCTGCCACTGCAAACGGACTCAGGTGCAGAGCAGCTTCCTATGGCAGCTGCAAAATTCTTGTCCCACAAAAATGGGACACATCAGCCTCCCCAACAAAGATGGACAACAGAGATTTAGCTTTACCACCACTATTGATACTCCTCAGAACACAGGAGTTTCTGAAGGACTAGTACAACTCCTGGATTACTTGATCTCTAAAGAACCTGCATTCACAGGCAGTGAAATGGAGATGAGATTAGCAACCAAAATGAGTGGTCTGGGAGGAGGGAAATTGTCTCTATTTGGTACCACCCGCCCGACAGCTTCTTCCCATCAGCCAAATTGTGGTACACCAACCCCATATCCAGACTTCCCTTCCTCGCCACACATATATTTGGATTTTACAATCTTGCCATCGGTCAGAGCCATTCAGCCTTTGTACTGCATTAGCACTCGCCAGTTCGGTTTTCTATTAACAAAAATAATTTGTTATTCACTGATGTACAGAGACTAGCAAAAAGAATCTAGGCATTAGCACAGATTGCTCTTGCTTCTTCTCCCAGATTTTCTGATTTCAGGGACTCAAAATTGTTACTACCTCATTTCTCTTAACCATGCAGAGAACCAATACAACTCAGAACACGAGCTGAATTCTCTTCCTTTGTGTGTATCAACACTGAAATTCCCCTGAAGACAATGGGGTGACGTGGCTGGAAATAAAGTGAAGGTGGGGTGAAGATAACGGGCTCTCAGAGATGTCACTAAGGCCATAGATTGAAGGTGGCTGGGTTTCACAGGTATTGCTGGCAGCCTAACTTGGCCCGGTGATGGTACATTAGGGAAGAACTCAGCTTGAGCCTCAGAACCCAAGTTGAGTTTGTAGGACCCACAGGAAAACATCTTTTCCCTTGTAAATTGACCCAATAGGGTACGAAAATGGAACTCTGCTCTGCTATTTTTAGTCACTCTACAGAGCAGAACTGCATTTTAATTGGAGATGCTCATTAAGGCTTACTGAAGACTAAAGAGAAGAGATGTTGCAACACTGAACTAGTGTTCAATACTAAAAACCTGAGGGCATGAAGTAATGGGAGGAGATGCTAACTCGGCACACATCGAATTTTGGGAAGATCTCTGCAGAGAACAGTGATTCCACAGATTAAGAGTCATCAAAGGGAGCCATAGAATCAAGGAGAGAACAATAGCGTTGGACCCAAATAATGAAAGGAAGGGTGTGGACATTAGGGTGACCAGACAGCAAGTGTGAAAAATCGGGACAGGGGGTGGGGGGTAATAGGAGCCTATATAAGAAAAAGACCCAAAAATCGGGACTGTCCCTATAAAATCGGGACATCTGGTCACCCTAGTGGACATCCTCTTTCCCTTAACGTTTATATTGCTGAAAAGTGTCGACCAGCTCAATGTTATGAGCCCCAAGTGAACTAGCAACAGAGCAGATGGAGTTCATGTTCTCTTTAGTACAGTGCTGCCACCTTGTGGTTTAGTTATTAATTGCTGAGCCAGAGACAAAAGCCAAGCTATTGTGCAGATGGAAATACTGAAGACTGGTAATCAGCCCCTCTCTTTACGCATAATTCGAAACCTAAGAAGAAAATTCAGTACCAACATCCCGTGCATACAAGAAAGAGTTCACTAGAAGCACATCATCCTGGGCTGTCATTAACATGAACAGATAAACCAGGGTGACCAGACAGCAAATGTGAAAAATCGGGACAGGGCATGGGGGGGGGGGGGTAATAGGAGCCTATATAAGAAAAAGACCCAAAAATCAGGACTGTCCCTATAAAATCAGGACATCTGGTCACCCTAAGGTAAACTTTTTAAAATATACATTGCTTGAAATCTAAACCAGTAGCTATTACGAGTGTTCAAAGAACCTCATAATCAGGGCCAGGCCAGATCAGCTACCTACCGCTGTGGCTTTGTTAACAATGTCGGCATGTCTTGTTAAGAGTAGCTATCAACCCCAGTGATTTGCCATGTCAGAAAATAGCACAATTCCACCCAAGTCAGTAAATGTGGTATTCTAAACAAAAATCCTGCTTCAGTAAAAGGAGGTGACTAGCAGAGATGAGACGCCTTTCCTGAACTGAGCTGGCTCGAAGCCATCAGTGTAGGAACAGGATCCAGAAGGCTGAACAGGGCTAGGTGTAAGCATAACTAAACAGGGAGCCCCCGGAGTGTTAGATTTATGCTAATCCTGGTTATGCTAAGCATCACAAAAGGAAATTCATGGCAAACGGGGAGCAAGGCCTGTCTTGTGTTGAGGGTCAGGGCTGGGAGACGACCTGGGGTCTGTTCAGAGCCCTGTGCAACAATGAGCAAACCTCAATGTCTCTCTGTGCCGACCTGTGGAAGGAGCGTAAGCACTTTCTGGCTGAGGAGCGGAGAAGCTAGTGATGACCGCCACAGAAAAGCTCATGAATAAACTGACAGGATGCAGTTTTAAACCTGTTCAAAAGCGCGTTGGACTAGTGCCTTGTAATGAACGCACAAAATCTTTAAATGTTTAGATGCCCAGACTACAGCATCCGAGAGGTATCTACGTGTGTGCGCATAAAATGATATGCGCATCTACATACACGCCCACACTCCCCTCTGATGGATTACTGTGATAATGTCATGGCCTCTGAAAACTTACAATCTCTGACTGCCCCATGACTCTTCCATAATGAGATGTTATTCTAAGAGAAAAATATCTGCTTCCAGCAGGGTCACCCTGTAATTTACAGCCAAACATCATCCTAATGAGGGGGATCTCAACTGGTAGAAAGACACATCCCAAGCCTTCCTCAATTACCAGGCAATCAGCAGGCCCGAGATGGAGTTATGACTCTATGCAGCATCCCGTTGGAATGATTAATATTTGCCTGTGCGGCTAGGAGGTAGCTGATTACAGATCCGCAATAAAAAGCCATCTCAATGGCTGTTTGTGTCATTCGGGAGGAGGACTTTTTTTTTTTTTTTTTTTTTTTTTTAAACACACACACACGCACGCTCCGGGGGGGGGGACGGGACACATTGGAAATGAGGATTTCCTACTTGAAACTAAACATTCCATCCGCAGAAAATGGCAGCTGCTCTATATTCTTGTGTCTCATCAAAAGAGGAGGAAAACTCTTTTGTCCTAATGAAAACATGAATGAGTTAAGATAAAGGTTTGCAGCCAGCTGGCTGCACCACTGTGCACAAGAGATAACATGCTGCAGGAAGAGATGCCGTTTTTAGCTTGCTGCTGTCTTTTGTTTAATTACAAATATATACTCGTTTAAATGAGAACTTCCAGTCAGCGTTCCTTTTCAACTGGTTAAAGCACCAGATCAAAGAGGAAGAGCTTGTTAGTAAATATTGGTTTGTACCCAAAACCAGAAATAATGTAACAAACACAACTTCTGGCTAGCAACTTCGCTGCAACACACCCACTCAATTTTACACTGCAGGAAGCAGGGATGAGCTAGACTTTTTTAATAGGAAACGGATGACTCTTCTAATCTGTATTTGACGGTCTGTGAGTACCTACGTGGGGAACAAAAAAATAAAAATGGGCTCATCAATCAAGGAGACAAAGGCATGACATCTAATGGCTGGAATCTGACGCTAGACAAATTTAGGTTGGAAAGAAGATGAAATTTTTTAATAGTGAGGGTACTTAACTGTTGGTTCAATTTACCCAGGGCTGTGATGGATTCTCCGACACTAGCAATTTTTAAATCAAGATTGGATATTTGTCTAAAAGATCTGCTTGAGTTCAAACAGGAATTATTTCGGGGAAGTCCTATGGTGTGCTATACAGGAAGTCAGACGAGATGCTCACAATGGTCCTTTCCAGCTTTAGAATCTATAAATGCAGATTGGACACAACTCCTGAGTTTTGGAGTAAAAAGACTGCCACGAAGAGGCATGAATCTCCAACGCTCCCATGCCCAGTCATAGGAGGATGGTGAATCAGTGTAACTGCAGCATTAACCAAGGTTAAGTTCTCAATAGCTGCAAGAGTGCCCCCTAAAGATCACCCTGCCCACTCTTAGAAGACAAGCATGTACGAAGCCCGCCTAAGTACATGCAACCCCATGAAAACAATAGATAAACACAATCCCAACACCTCCCTGCCAACCCTGTAAGTTACACATGCTGTTCTAAGTCAATTCAATGCATTCTTATGAATAAATCTCTCCCCTCCACTGCTGTCACTCCTTACGCCCACATTCTCTCTGCTGGCAAAGCCTGAGTTGAGTCTAGCCAACAGTATTGCATGCGTCAGGCAGCTCAGTCATTTTTGTGATGCTACCTTGGAGAGTCTTTGGTAAGCACGGGGGCTGCAGGGCTTAACTCACACCCCAGGGCTTTGCCATCCCAATGCACCCTCCTTGCAATCAGTTGGGTTATTCTGGGTACTGAGGGATGCCAAGGAAGCTGTTTTCATTAGTAGTCTCTGGGCTAGTTCAAGCCATTTATTCAAATGATCCATTTGCTGCTGTCCTCTAGTGTTTTTCCTGTTTTCATTTAATTTTGTGCAGCACTCAGGTTAAAATGTTTTAGAAGGAGTTCTGAGTAACCACCGTTTCAAGTCACTCACAATAGCAGAAGGTTTGTTTACCAAAATGGTTTCTTCATGTCAAGGTGGTGGATGGAGCAGGCTTGTTAACTCCTGGTGAAAGATCAGATCCTGTAAGTGGAACTAAACAGCAGAATCTAACATCTTCACAGCCTTGTCAACATCAACTACAAGAAGGTAGGAGTTCTCCTTATGCCTTGTAATGGACAGTGCCATTCACACGGCAGGGACACAGTGTCTCCAAGTAAACATCAATATTCATGTGAAACTCGGGACAGAACAAAAACCAAACCGTATCTTGAAAAGAGATCATCTAATATCAGAGCTGGCATGTCCCCATATCTCTTGCCACGGGGAAAGCCAGACACTTTAGCTCCACTGTCTCTAAAAAGCTGTGAGATCAATAAGAACCTTTTATTTTCTAGCGAAAGCCCAGCAAGGGTCTGGCATTTTACCACCTGCCCTTGATTTTTCCACGGCTCTCAGGAAGGCCTGAACAACAGGTTGGCAATACTCTGCATGATTCGATTTGTGCATAAGAGACTGATAGAGCTGCCAGACATACACGAGCAGTGTGAAATGACAGGCTTGAATGAAGTCGATCAGACCTGTGTTCCAAAGTAGCCGAGAGCAGGGGCACGCTCATGCCATTCTACTTTCACATACATAAACCAGCAGAAACGTCTCTTCTGGCTTCCTGTGAGAATTGCATTAAGAGATTATCCAACTCGCTGGATGCCCGTAGTCCCTAGAAACAACACTGAAGAAAAGGATTGCGTACACTGTGGGGTTTCTCAAGCTGTCGCCCACCCGTCTTTATTCATAAATACTGACCCTGGGTCCAGGTATACGAACAGACTCCCTCTCAGCACCCCTGCTGATGTACAGATTTACTGCATAATTTCCCCCTTAGGAACTGTCTTGTATGAGATGGATGGATTCATCTATACCTCAGCGCTCCTGATAATTCACTTAACTGTATTAAAACAAGAGCATTGACTTTTTACAGTCACTAATCTAGATACATTTTCTGGCACATTGATCCACCTATCCTAGGAACAGCTGGGGAGTCTGTGAAAGGCAGTAGCAAGGGGCTGTCTCTTGCACATTGCTCTCATGATATGACAGGCCTGGCCGCCTCCTCAGAACAGGGAGAGCTCCTGCGGTCAGATTTTCCACCAGAAAAATCACAGCCCTCAGGGGAATTGGAAAGCCTAAAACTTCAAAACACTGCAGTTAGAAATGCCTTCCCGTTCTTGAAGCCGCTTGGAGAGCAGCCCCTGCCTGTTAGTTTCAAGACACGGCTTTAAAAGAAAACAATAATCTAAGCTGGAGGTGGCGGCTTAAGTGGACTAACCATCAGATCTGAAATGCCAAGAAAGCCTGCATCTCCAGGGCCAAGTCTCCAGCCATTCTTCCCTCAGATACAGGCATAGTGGAGGAAGGTTCTCTTCCACGCAGTTCATTGTTTATGAAGCTTTTAGAGGAGACCTTAAGAAATAAATTCTGGGATTTTCAAAGGAACCTGATGGAATTAAGCATTGAACTTCCCACTGAAATTCAGTGGGTAGCTAACTCCCTTAGACCACACTAGAAATCTCAGTGGCATACGATGTACCATGCCAAGCATACCAATAGCACTCAATTTTTCATAAGTGTAGTATCCATAGCAAAAATTCCCCTTGCTGTTACTGTTGAGCCACGTATGATCTGATGGAAATTGTCAGCAAAGCACCAGTACTCGCGGAGCACTAACGCTGTACGCCAATCTAAGTTACGCTAATAGTTACGTAAGTTAAGTCAACATAACTTATATCGACTTAAAGCGGTGTCTACACCGAGCTACATCGACAGGAGAGTGTCTGCCGTTGACATAATCTACCTCTCGTTGAGGTGGATTAATTAAATTGATGGTTCAGGTCTCTCCCATCGACTTACCACATCTTCACCTGACCCGCTAAAATCGACGCTGCTGCATCAATTGCAGCAGTGCTGATTTAGCTGCATAGAGAAGACAAGCCCTGACAAAGACACAAGCAGAGTTAGAGAGATACCGTGACAACTACCGGTATTTCCAAAGCCTGTTCTGAAATGTCTTAGTATGTACGTTCTCTTTACATATAATGGTAGAACAAAGGGCTGTGGTTTCCAGATAAAATATAAATTAAAACAATAAAGCAAATCTGTGATACAGAGGAACTGTAAGCACACCCAACCCTGTCTAGTTTACATGAAGTTATAAGGCTACATGGCTAGCATCACAAGTCACGCTCATCCACAAGGGGTAGCAATGTTTCAGCCTTTTTTGCGATGACAATATAACTGAAAGACCCACACAAACAAGGGAAAAACTAACTAAAAAGAGGGAGTAGTGAAACTGACACTATGCCATGTACTGTCAAATGTACAAAGCAAACAAAAGGAAAAACAATTCTGTTTTGTTTCCTCTCACTTTTTTCCAGTTACAGCAATCTTAGGGGTTACTGGTAGCTATAGTAGGCAAACCCAAAGGAGGAGGAGGTGTAATTTTTAAGCTGATGTTCCCCTTTAATTGCAACAACAGAGGGAAAAGGAATATTTAGCAAGTTCCAGTTCTGACTAGACATAGAGCTTACTGGTAACTGCAGTTGTCATTCACTGGGTGAGAAAACCATTTCCCCTTAGCTATGTCTTCAAACCTTTATTTACCTTGGAAAAGCTGTCTTGCCACCTACCCACGGGATGGGGGAGAGGGAAGCCAGACTCATTGGTCTACCCTTGCAGCAATGAATTTCATAAGAGGCTCTTCTCTTCATGCTATATTCAAGACCTCCTCCTTGAACCTTTTCCTGATGGACATCTGCACTATGACACCAGTTGCCTATAGCTGAACTCCTAGACAGAGATCATACCCTGACTTCGCTGTGGTAGCCCCTCGAGTGCAGGAACTCCCTCTCCCTAAATATCCAGCTAGCCTGTCCCTTTGCACTTCTAAATAAAGACTGAAGAGGGTTTACGGGCTTAACGACTGTTGGCTTCTGGATATGACTCCACTTCCTCTAAATGCCCCTCATTCAGCTTTTTCATTTATTATCTGCTGTGGGCTTTTTTAATGTAATGCCCATGTTTTAACTGTTAAAGACAATACTTATTTACATTCAAAAGCAAGTGCTGAAACTTGTAGCTCCTCCTAAGATTATAGAGAATTCTTCACTCTGCTTAAAGCAATGCGGTAAATGGACAGGCCTAGAGACAAGAGTTCAGTGCCACACAAACAAGATCTCTCTCCTGACTGGTAGATATCGGCACCTGCACAGCAAAGGTACAGGCCCTGTATCTGAAATCACCGAAGCTCAAGAATCCCAAGGTCTCTTCTTGCCGTTGCATCAGACAGAGCAATTAGGGACGTGGTATCGTATAAACTTTATGGTACATTTTTAACTCTTATTGAGGAATAAGCAAGATATGAACCCTGAGCCTTTTGCACCCGTCAGAGGGCAACAGAATGGTGCTGATGAACTCCGACCCAGGAGAGCAATAAATGAGTGCAGGGCCCTCAAGTGATGTCAGTCTGCTCTCTGTCTGTGTACTGCATACAAGTACAAAGAGAAGCAAGACTTCCATGACAGCAATGCCCACGAGGGCAAGAATTTTATTTGTCCTGGGAAAAGGGAACAATCTCATGGCATCTCACTTGTACCTGTAACTGCACCAGCTCCGAATTTCCTTAGAAAGCCTGAGTTTGTTTTCATTTAGTACAAACGTCCCCACAAAGGTGCTCAACGCCTGGCTTGAAGAGCCACTGGCTGGCTGGGAAATCTCCTCCCTTCCTGCCCCATCTTTAGATATTAAAATTACTAAAAATGAGGAATAACTCAGTGATGGTGCTGGGAGTGCTCCAGGACTGCCTGCAGCCCTGCATCAGGCAGTGCCGTTCTCATGGCTGGGGAAGCCGGACATGACTCATTTAGGAGTCAATGAGTACAGCTCCTGACCTGGCTCAAAGAGGCACTGACACTACCACGCTCCTCTCTTTGCAGGAGCTGAGCAGCACAGCATTCCCAGCTCAGAGCCCAAGCTGTGATTCCTCCCAGAGGGAGGCTGGGGATAACTGTGTAACAGTTAAATGACCTCTGGTGCCAATGAAGAGTTCTTAGTGGTTTACACACACACACACACACAGAGCGCGCTCACGTGCACGGGAACATCTAGCTCTTGGCAGAGCTCAGATGGTAACATCCAACATATCATTCTCAGGGATCAACCCTGAATTAAACAAGCTAGTATCGGAAATGAAGGGAAGACAAAAACAAGTCTACTGTGTGTCAGCACAGCACAGCTCAACACCTCTATTATTGCCAGCAGAACCCACAGTCTCAGAAAGAAACAGGAGATGCCTTTTGAGAGGACAGTGGCAGCATTTCACCATCTCCTAGCAGGGCTGGGCAATTACAGAATGAGATTGAATTTCACAGTTATCCAATTTATCTGTGTTCATTATCTGAGACAGAAGAACTGGGCAGGGGAGTAATTCTCAAGTCCCAGCCAGGGAGAAAGAATCAAGAGATAGCTGACTCACTGGCTGATTTCAATGCCAGCCCCACTGAGGCACCAGACACCGTTTCATAACCACCGCAGTGCAAAGGGTGACTGGGCAAGCCAGAAAGCTGATCAATATGTCTTTTCAAATCAGTGCAACATGCTTCCAATCTTGCCTCTTGACTCCCGTCATGCACAAGTTCTGATTCACACCAAAATTGTATTTTCATTGCCCTCTACCCTTCAAAAATTCAAACAAACAAGTTGACATTTCTTTTACTCCAGTGTGGCTCTTTAATGCAGCATTTTGCTAAACTGGTTGGAAATGGAGGCAGATGTACACACCAAGAAAAGGTCTGGCGTAAACTGAAGTTTTATGTCTATAAAGGTTTTCAGTGGAAGATTCACGTGGTGGAGAAATCTACAAAGACACTGAGAATGCGAGTGTGTTGGAGGAACAAGCCACTCCCCGCTCTTTATGGGGGCTGAATGTTCCCCAGTAGACACATCCATAAGGACGTGGGACACTGAGTGCATTTAGGAACTCTCAGGATTCTTGATTACCTGCCCCGTTACAAGTATGAAGTGCATTTGAGGTACGTTACCATTGGATTGGAGTCTGCAATCAGGTCACGTAGGGAATCCAGGAATCCCTGATCCTCCACCATTTGGGCATTGATGTCATGCAGCTTCGCCACACAGACGGCTGCCGTTTTCCGCACATAAGGGTCTTCATCCTTTAGACACTTCCGGAGCGGCTCGCACAAATACTCAGTGATCTTATCCACACGGATGCATCCCATAGTACGGACTGCCAGAGCACGGATCAGCGGATTTGGATCC
Source organism: Mauremys mutica (assembly GCF_020497125.1). Classification (NCBI taxonomy): domain Eukaryota; kingdom Metazoa; phylum Chordata; order Testudines; family Geoemydidae; genus Mauremys; species Mauremys mutica. Next base: position 7,118,112 of record NC_059090.1, on the reverse strand, counting down.
TCACAGTCCTGCAGAGGGAAGCAACAGCAACAAGAGAGTTTGTAAAGCAAGCCACTGATGTTTTTCACCATAGCTGCTGAAAGCTGGGATCAGGATATTCTGATTTTACCCTGCCTAGACAATGGGTCCTCCTACTAGAGAAAGGCAATTTTCTGGTCCAGGACAAAAGGCTGGGACAGCTTACTGGTTCTGAAAACTTTCCTTACCGGTTCTCAGTGGTTTCTAGCCCTGGCAGCTTGCAGATAATGAAGTCATATTCTCAATGCCATTTGTTTTTCCTCACCCAAAGCTTCAGCTGACATGACTTGATCACCCAATCTCAAGGACAGTAAGCTAGAGAGGAATGCTTTTGCCAGTGATTTCTAACCCTGGTGGTTTGAGGTAGTGACTGCTAAAATCATGTGAGAATTTAAGTGGATGTAAGATGGCAATTAACATAACGGGACTTTCTTCCAAGTCAATTTCTCATAGACTTCCAGAACTAGAAATAAATGTTCTTCATAGTGTCACCATGGAACTGGGGTTCACAGCCATGGTAGTTTGCAATGCATCAGACCTTAGCTATCATAGATCTCTCAGCCTAGCAGTGCTTTTGTGTGTAGGAAGGTGGGGTGCAGAACTGGACACAGTTGATCTCGCAGCTCAAGACCAATGTAATTTTAACTCGATTTTAAAAATTCAGCCTCTGTTTCTGCTAATTACCAGCAGGATTAATCTATATTGTTAACAAAGTGCTTCAAAATTCAGTAGACAAAAGACCGAAGCATGAAAACCCCCAACACCACGAGGCACGCTTACCGTGCACTATTTAATCTCTTATGATGGAAAAACACCTGAAAAAGGGACTGATTTTCAGACATATACATGGAAGTGATTCTCTGACAGATGCGTTCAACTCCTGGAAGTCAGGAACTGTAACTAAGATGGTGACTTAGCCTGAACTGTTCCAAACTACGTTACTGCCCACCAAAATTCACCCCCTCCATAACACATTAGAGGGGAAATTTTAAAGCAGGAAAAGGAGGAGGTCAGAAAGTGCTACATCACTCACTAATAAGATATAATGGATAACTACATTCTGCCCCATGAGTCTGCTCATGTAGGGAGCTGCACCTTCACAGCTGACCTTGGAAAGCAGATGTCCCTTCTGAACATTCCCCCCCCACCCCCCCCCCCGCAGCAGCAGCAAGCTCACACCCTCCTGCCACACCAAAAGCTTAGAAACATGCTCTGACTTATTTACTGGTACTCTTTGGATGTTGGCAGGTCAATTCAATTCTATTTAGAGCATTAAGCCACAGTATACCAAGGAAATAAGTTCTTTTAGTCAAGTATGTTAGAAGATGTAGATATAAATGACATGGTAAAAGTATGTGAAATAATGAACAGTACAAGAAAGGTGGATCAGACTCTGTTATTTACTCTGATGACAAGAAAACAAGGGAACAATCAATGAAATTGAAAGGTAGGTAATTTAAAACTGATAAAAGGAAATACTGTTCTAAATAAACAGGGGGGAGGGATAGCTCAGTGGTTTGAGCATTGGCCTGCTAAACCCAGGGCTGTGAGTTCAACCCTTGAGGGGGCCATTTGGGGATTTGTCCTGCTTTGAGCAGGGGGTTGGACTAGATGACCTCCTGAGGTCCCTTTCAACCCTGACAGTCTATAATGTACAGTTAACCTGGGGAACTCATTGCCACAAGGTATTGAGACAAAGACGTTAGCAGGATTCAAAGGAGGACTAGACATTTCTATGGATAACCAGAAAGTCTGGAGTTATAATAAAGGCTAAAACATGACCAAGGAACAGAAACCCTCCTGCCTCAGGACATAAGCGACCCTCTAACTGATGGGGGTCAGTAAAACTTACTCTGGGTGGTCCTCTCAGAACCACCTACTGCCAGGCTTATGCAGCTTCTTCTGAAGCACCGGACACTTGCCACTGTCGGATATGGGATACTGGACTGGAGGGACCTCAGGTCTGAGACAATTTCCTGCACCCCCATGAGCCCAAGGACTGGGGAGTACAAGTACGTAGATTACCTGCAGCCTAGGAGAAGCACATGCCAAACAAAGCACATTGACGTGAACTGTATGAGGCTGTTTTCTGATGAGCCCTGGGCCAAATTACCTTCACAAAGCTGTTGACAGCCATAATGGCCATATCCGGCTGACTCTTGGCATAGTTCATTAGGTACAGGTACACCAGCTTCTTCAGCTCCAGGTTGTCGGTCTGCATGCAGTTCACCACATCTGGAAAGAGCGAGCTGGATAAAAGGAGAGTGGAGGGAGGGGAAAGCAAAGAAGTCAGATGAACTGTCGCACGAAGCGTAAATGACCCCTTTGACCGCATGACAGTGGAATCAACGGAGGCTAGGGGAAGTCTGAAGTTCTGTTCAAATCAGAGGGCACTTTCCGCCCCAAACAAAGTTTGGAGACGATTTTATAATAGTTAAATCATTTAATCTCCTCCTGTGTTTTCATATAAACCAGTGCCTAGAGCAGGTAAAATAACATGCTCTTATAGAAGACGTATCTGATTATGAAGTTGACTGAACAATGTTAACATCACGTCTAGTTCTGGGGTTCACCTAAAACAACAGGGAACGGAGCAACACTTCACAATGTTTAGTAGGGGACAGGAGAACTGATTTACACTGAAACTGTAAACCAAATTTCAACCCAGTATAATCTAAAACAATTAAGAGATTTAACCACAGCTCATATAAATGCCAAGTAGCAATCTGTAAACAGCACTTCAGAGGAAGGTTTTACTGGATTACTGCATCTCTCAGGTGAGTTATGCAGATCTCAAAGCTAATGGGTCCTGGGCCTTGGGGTATTTGAAAGGTGCTGTCTCTTTAGTTCAGCATCTCCACTGTCCTGCAGTGAAGTCATAATGCTAATTTGCAACCCTACATTCATTTCCCTGGCAACAGACCATGAACCCAGGATTATAACGATTTTACTGCAGGATACAGGAGAATCTGGAAGCCTTGACCGAAGCAAATTGCTGCAAAGACAACCTGAGAATACTTATAGCTATTTGCCTTTTGTATAAACATTCCTCTTTAGGAGTTTGATGCCGTGTTAAAAGCCCAGTTTGATGAGTTAGTTCAAATAATAACTTTGTCTGATAGCGACTGGCATACAGTCATCTGGAAACAATACCTCTGAGTTACCTTTTTAAACTAAAAACAACCCCCCCAGCTAGGCTAACAAGTGGATTAAAAAAATGTCAGCCCAGATAAGACACCTAACATAGCTAAACTACGAACAGGTTTTGTTTAACAAGACTTTGGCTAAACCGGCACTGGAGAATACTTTTTAATTCTGTGCATTCATTTATTGCCCATGTAAGTGAAGAACCAGAACTGGTTTGAACCAAGCAAAGTGCTAGCAAGCTTCTTCCCAACCACCACCACCACCACCTTCCAGCAATCAAATAAAGCACTTGATCCTGGCCTATGATGCCTCTACTCTTCCAGCCCTGGAGTTCCCCAAAGGAGATGCCCATTCATTCCCAGTTTAGGACAGTATGATGGACAAATATCCATAGAAATTAAGAGGAGACCAGCAGGATAGAGTATTGGACTGGGACTCAGGAGACCAGGGTTCTGTTCCTAGCTCTGCCACTGGCCTGCTGAGTAACCTTGGGCAAGTCACTTCCCCCCCACTCTGTGCCTCAGTTTCCCCATCTGCAACATGGGCATGATCCTCCTCTCTTTCATAAAGTGCTTTGAGACCTACTGGTGAAGAGTGCTATATAAGAGCTAAATGCATTTCACTTGTAACTGGGTCAAAATTAGTAACAAGGTTTCCAGATGTTCAGAATCCATCAAACCTCCCAAACGATTGTGTGAATTCAAATGCTATCACAGTGTTTCAGGACAGAAAGGCTCCCAACACAGGAGATGATGAAGTTGGAGACCATATGGGAGAGGGAAAAAGCCTTTACCTGACATCCTTCCCCACAGTCATGGCAGCAATAACCTTCTTCACCGCTTCTTTCCTCTTCTCTTTCTTCTCATTGTTGAGTTCGGCCTTCAGTTCAAAGATCTCTCCTGCAAGGAGACAGAACAGTCTGAATTTCATGAAACCAGTGGCTCTAGCTTTAAAGTTACCAAAGTGACTTGTGCTCCCATCAACGCTGAAATGCTGCTTCCATCATCTTTGGGCTAGTGGATGATTCATGAGGTTATAGGAGGCCCCAGAAGAACCGCAGCAAGAGCTGCACTGGGGAAAATAGAAAACCACCAAACGGGAGGCCCAAATTTGACAGCCTGGGGCAGAAGAGACCAGCAATGAGTCAGAGTGATTAGCCTTTGGAGCAGAGCTCCAACATTGCTCAGCCCATTCACCAGTTAAACAGCAGTGCTGATGAGCTCCTAAGCTTGGTAAGTGATCTTAAGAATATCTGGGGTTTGCTGCTCAGACAAGAGAAATCAGGTGATCTTCTTTGCTCTAGCAATGGTGTGGAGGCCACGGCCACAAAGAAAAATGCTAATAAAAGCCACAACGTATGTCAGAATCTCACCACTTTCCAGGGCACTAAACCACATCGCTAAATTAGCCGCTGAGAAAGAGCACAAAGAAACTACCATATAACAAGGATCAAAAAGATCGAGGGTGCAGAGAGGGGAGACACTGGACTAGAACGTGTAAGAAACTGTGGCTCAGTTTAGCAGAGAATTCTGCCCAGACTTTCCTAGCTTCATTCTTGTCACTGTTTGCTTCCTGCAAGCGCCAGTGAGGGAACAGTGGGATGACACAGATCACTGTGCAATACAAGCACGGCAGGACCAGCAGCGTCAAAAATAGGGAAGGACAATTTTAGTCAAACAAAAAAACCCAAAAAACAGGTGAGGCAAAAAGATAGAACAAACAAAAGACACTCAAGGAAGAATCATGCCTGGATTCAGAGACCACCTATAAAATAACTGAAGAGACCCTTCCTGAGATTAATTCTTCCAGCTATACCCTTGTACAAACTCAGTTGAGGCCTTAACTCTGCTCAGACAGCAGCTGTAGGACACGCCTGGTTTGGAAAGGAAGCAAACCCTTCCCTCACTGGGAGCTGATTTCCCAGAGTAGGCATCACTATCATCCGAAACCACAAGCCACCTAACAAGGACACACAGCACAGCAGGAGTCAATGGTAACATCAGGGGTAAGCTTTTGTGGAGGATCAAAGAGCCCCTGGCAATGCTACGCACTAGCTCAAACCTTTGCTCCACACAGACCAATGCAGACAAACTACTGTAGGATTCTCCTGGAGAGCCCATGATTGCAATATAGAAGGGCTGAATGGTATGAGAGGTGCCTGTTTCCCAGATGTTTGTGTGGGTCTAAAAATATCTGGCAGAGCCAAAAACGTTTTTAGGGGGTGGAGGGTGGCCTTTGGAATGGGAACAAGGACTTCTAATCTGAAAGCATGATAGCAAACAGCTATGAGAACAAAGCTGCATTTTCTGTCCCTACAGATTTTCTGGTTTCTCTCGATCGCTGCTCAAACAGGAAAAGGAACCAGCAAGCCAGGAGTCTATATGTGACAACAGTCCCTTTGGAATGGAAAGTTGTGCTGTTGATTCCACCATGCCAGACTGCAGGTGGAGGAAATGAAGGCAATTATCTAAACCGCAAACAAAATATGGCAAGGGATTTGAAAACTATAAAGAACACATTGAGGAAACGGATTCGTTAGCATCAGGCACTATTGTTGATCTTGTTTAAAAGCCAGTAATGCGATATGGGCCAGTGAAACCTGCTTGGCATTTCATACCAACTCATTTAAAAGAAGACTGCAATCAATATCCTTAAAGATGTTTTATTCCAAATGGCATTTTTAGGACAGCCTAGCAGGCAGGCATGTCTGGGAAAAAGGCAAAGCAGCCTGGCATGCTGAGAGGTACATAAATCCTACTTTTCTCCCTAAACATTAGCTCAGTTCGTGAAGCCTAGCAAGTGCCGTTTGATTCACGAATACACTGGGTGCCAAGAGCTTTGATCAGGCAACACCAGGAAGTCAAAAAGGAATGAACTGCAAAGATGATAGTCATAAACTATATGCCCTCTCACTTCCTCCGACGATGGGCCATTATGTTAGCAAGCTACAGTTTCCATAGGAAACAGCAGCAGCAGCAGAATTGGCTTGTAGAACGATGCATTAAAGGTGCTGAGTTGTTATAAATGACTTTTATAATGCTGTAAATTCACACTGTGTTTAACAGAGTAAAGTATGTTCCCTGCCCTAGTGCCAATGACTCAAGCAGGCCATTGGGAAGGAGCAGAAGTTACTGTTCTGAAGAACAATGTTGTGGCTGCTTCCATTGCCAGCCATCTGAGAAAGACATCCAGCTCATAACTCTTATCGAGAGCAAGTCTGAGAGTCCGACTGAGCCAGTATGCAGCACCAGTGTTTTCCTTGTGTCTGCATCAGTTTCTGTAGAATGTACACACTTCTGTTTTTTTAAAAAAGTTATGGCAATCTTATAACTATCCCAGTGAGATCTAATTTCCTGCTGCCTGACTGAAACTGAAGCTAGGGCTGTCATTTCTCTCTAAGGGCTCATCTACATGGGGACACTCAGGAAAGTTGCTCCAAATTAACTTCTAAAGTGGATTAGTTAAATCATATTAAATCCCCGTGTGGACACACTTATTCAAAATTAAAGTGGCCTTAATTCAGTTTAGATGAATTTACTGTGAATTAAGCTAACACCAAATTAAGACCTCTTTAATTCTGAGTAAGAACATCCACACAGGGATTTACTGCAGTTTAACTAAACCATTTTAAATTCACACCTTTCATTAATCTGAATTCAATTGCCTGAGTCTCCCTGTGCAGAAAAGCTCTTAAAAAGACGTAAATTCATTTTGTTTCAATAGGGTGTTCACTCTGAAGCATAGTGACAACACAAATGGCAATACGGATCATTCAGCAGAAACGTTTAGACATTCTGACACAGCTGAAGGAGCTAGAGCCAAAAATCAACATTTTCCCCCAACCCAGATTCTGATCTGCAGCCATAACAAAATGCAGGATCAGCAGCACTAACGTCCAAAGAAAAGGCAGAGTTTAGAGGGCTTGGAGTTAATGGTCTGTATTTACTGCTAGTCCCTTAGGCCAGAGTTTAAGAGTAAGACAAATGACTCCACAGTGGTGGAGTAAGGGAACGCCTCCCTGAAGTGTGCACCATGACTACTTTATACCCATGAGCCACGATATGTCAGAAACACCACCTCTTTCAACAAGGTGTTACAGATGATCACTAGGGCTAAGTGACACCCCTGGTTACAGTAAAGTCATGTGGAGCACAGGGGTGAGGAGGAGTTTGGATGGGGGAGGGATGAATTGGATATCTGGCTCTTCTGGTAGATTTCTCCATGGATTTTGAGAAGGCAGCAAGAGAGGACCCACTTTTTAGAAAAGAGTCTGTTGTGAGCTCATAACAAGCCTTCCAAATGGCTAAAAATGTGCACATATAAACACCCAGACCCTTCAAGCCTGTTCTTCCCTGCCACCCAACCCAAGCACACGTCTAGTTGTCTGACTGGACAACTGTCCATGGTCCTGAACCCTCAATCCAGCCCTAAACCTCAAAACAAGTCAAACATTTCAAATCTCCAAGTTTTGCTTCTCTGATGCTGCGGAAAATCAGGGAGTCAGGAAAGGTAATTTGAGTCACTGAGTTTGTGCATTGCAAAACTATTCAGCACTTCAGTCCTGCCTTTTGATGCTACCAGAGGAAAAGGGGGAAGGAGGGGCTCAGTGACTGTTTCATGGCCTACTTTTGAAGAACTTCTCCCTGGATGATTGAGAGGAGAAATGGGGACAAAGCTAACAGGAGAGCACAAATTCTTCCAAGTGGAGTTCCAAAAAGCCACTTTAAAATGATAGCCAGCCAGCATCTCCAGGAACCTGCAATATTTGGTAAGAGTTTAAAGCTAACCTTTTTTATTGGTTGTAAAATACTTGGAGTCCGTCATGGTTCCGATTCCTTAGCACACCTGCAAGAACAATGAGCATGTGAATAGAAGTTGCAATCACTGTCAACCACTATGCAAACTACACCACACAGAGAAACAAGGCTTGGCAGGAATATTGTAAGGGAAAAAGGGTTTGTACATACAACCTTTGTGCCGCACCAACTAGTGAGGTAACTTAGCAAATACTTTTTTTTTTTTTTAATCGAGGAAGTTTCAACTGAAGTTTGCTGGCAAAACACAGCAGTTTGTTTTTGATAGGGCAGAAAAGGGGTTCAACAATCTCCCACCCTGTTCTTTCAATCCTCCCTGGTGTGGATGTTTTTAATTATACTGAGGGAGAGAACCTTTAGGTGTTCTCCAGATATTTCATTCACCTCCTCCCCTCAAAAGTGAGGTTATATTTAAGAAGTGTTCATTTATGGAAACCGATTCACGTTTCAGAACAACCCATTTCAGACAATGGAGGGACATAAGTAAGGAAAGGGTAGTCTCCCCCTACTGGTGCATTTTGGGGTTGCATCACAGAAGTAACCGCAAACCAGACCGTTCCCCACATGCATCAAAAAAACGTTTTTCCTCATACACAAAGCATCACTTTTTAAAAAAGTGTTTTACAAGAAACTTATGGAAACTTGAAGCTGAAATCTTTTCCATCTCACTACCACGCTATCTGGACGCTGGCTTGTTACTGTAGGGCTGCACTGCAAATGCTGGTTTGCTGTTATAGGTACGTTGGTCATGAGGACCAGGTTGCATGGGGACACGTTGGTCTGTTACTACAGGACTCTAGTCAGAATGGCTTCCCGACTACTTGCACTTCTTTGTTTCACAAAACGGAGTGGATTACCAACAACATGTACAAATTATAGGGACATCACAAACATATCAGGAAGAATGTAGAATCCATTTCACCTTTTTTTTTTTTTTAAATGTGATTCGTGACGGCCAGGGAGGAAAGAGACTCTCCCACAAACTATTAGACAGTACCAGGGGAAAAGACAAGCATGGGAGAAAGAAGTCTCATTTCTTTTGATTATTAAATTAGTATCACAGCCGAAAACCTGAAATATAACTTGCCCCTATAATTATCCAATCAACTCCTTTCCTAATTTTTCTCCCTCTCCTTTCCTGGTTTTGTCTGATCTCCTTTCTTGTCTTATGTGCATTTCTGTCTTCTCCATTTCTCTTGCTCTCCCTGTCTCCACTCATTGCTGCTTCTCTCTCTCCAGCTCCTATTTCACGCTTACCCTTCCTTTTTTCCTGGGATAGGGACACCTCTGTTCTTCCTAATGACTCTTCCTCAGCTGAAAAACTGATGTGGATCCCCGTGTAACAGACTGAGCCTGCGCCCTCCTCCTGTCAGCCTGAAGTGTTGGCTACAAAACAAACAAGACAGCTTTTCCCCACAGGCTGATTCTGCTGCCTCCACAGAGCTCCCAGAGAACAAATCTGGTTTTGAACTCTTTCTGTCCCAAAAGAATAGCAGACCAGCACCACTTCCTGTCTGTGCTGCTCATCCCCCACCACGCTAAACACATCCTTTTGGAGCTTCTGGTCCTATCATACCTCCTTCCCTCATATTATGCTTATCTATTCTCCTTTGCCTCCAGATGATGCTTAATGCTATTGTTTCTCTTGCTTCAGCAGTAAAGTTACTGTGAGTAGTAAGAGCAGAAGTAATGAGATAATCCTGGTCACTTTCTGTTTTCTCCATGTGGGAGACTCTAGGCACAGCTGTAATCCTGTCCAGCTGCCAAGGAGTGGGAAACAGCAATCCTCATTAGATCTTGCCTGTGGTGCTCTCGCAGGTGTACCTACCCTCAGCCCAGCAGCTGCAGCAGGGTGACCTTGATCACGATTGTTCACTCTGGTTCTGCTACTGCTTTACCACTGGGCTAGCTTTGTGTTTGGGAACATCAACACAAGAGGTAATTTTGAAAACAGAGACAGAGAAGGATACTCAAAAAAAAAAAAAAAAAAAAAAAGGAGGGGAGGGATATAGCATCACTTTGAATTTAAACTCCTGAAGCTTACCAGTCTTGGCAGCAATCCCCATAGCTTTCCAAGAGAGGAAGTTGCTACAAGTCTCATTTCATAATTAAAAATGCAGCCTACTTGCAGCTGCAATGTTATTGCTGACACACTGCTTAGGATTTTAGCCCAGTTTGAAAGAGAACTTAAATGTCTTTCATTCACTAAAGTAACAGGCACATTACCAGTTTTATGAGAATTAATGTAGTTCTTACTATGCTTTAGTAGACCCTGGACTGATTTAGTCTGGTATTCTAATAATGGCCAATACCTGGTTATTTAAGGAAAGGCCAGAAACTCAATAATACACATTTAACTAACTGTGCAATGCAACACAGAGGAGGAAAATTCCTTGCTAAACTTCACAGGTGACCTTTATGCCCTGAAGCCTGAGACTTCATTACCCTTATTATTTTAGCTTGCTCAGCTACAAATGTCTTTAGCACTCATAAAATTACTCCACTCTTATTTAAATCTAGTGACAGTACATGTCTTAATGACCTCCTGATTTGGCAGACACAAATAACATTTAAGACTATTATTTTAATAAGTACCACAGCTACAATATTCCAAATACAATACAAGGCTGCCTTTCCCCAGGTGCAGAGTATTTTGCTTCATTCTGTGTTTGAGCTAGCTTCACATATGCTGTCAAAGGCAATTTCCCAGTGGTACTCAGTATAATCTGGTTTACTAAGCAAACACATTACAGGGCACAGCTAGTCTCAAGTGAAACCCAAGAAACAAAGAGAGACAAGAGAGCAGTGATTCACAAATGACAATGGTTTCAAGTAACTGTCAAGGAAATGCCAGCTTCTGCTGCACAATTCAAAACAGGAGGAAAGCTGAAACATTTTTAAAGATGGAAAACAGCCATTTTTATTAGCAAGAACTGAGGGATGTTTAAAGATGAGAGAGGTTGTAAAGTAACAATAGCTCATCTTTGCCATCCTGGAACCCAGTGTCTAACCAGCACCTGCTAAACTCAGAACAAGTAAACTGGGAATGTTTTTGAGGTTTGCAACAAAAGGCCTATGTTCACTCCCAGACAAGAACAAGAACATGACAAGAAAATACCCAGTAGGCTCTAGTCTCATCTAGCAGCCCAGCTGGCTCACCAGCATGTTGTTCCTTTAAGTGTTTGAAATTCAAATTTAGATTGAACCAGATGTGTCTAATTCAGTGACTACAGCAGGAATAAAGGAATCACTACATCCAGAGGCAGTCTTGCACAATAGCCTCAAAGAAAGATGGGTCTTGTAACTGATGAACACTAACCCTGGCCACCCAAAACTCCATAACAGCAATCTAGAGCCCTATCTAGTTTTGTGCCCAGCCCCGGGTAACCTCAGGGGTGAAGACACTAACCTTCTTAAAATCTAAAAGGGAAAAGTCTCAGACTGAGACAATCTGAGTGGATGATTAATCTGGGAACTCTGGAAAGGGAACAGTCCCAGTTGGTACATAGAAGCTAGACACGCTCTGGATCAATGGGTGGGTCCCCAATCTCCCTAGGAAACAGCCCCGGTTTCACCACATTAAGCGCTGGGCCAGCCCACCCAGCTGTGTGCGCTTCATCCCCCCAGGAACAGCTCCTGGGTGGCGAGGGACGGTCCGAGTGGGGCTGGGCATAGGCGGCGAGTTATATGGGCCTGGGGTGCCCCTGCTCCATCAATATTTAGGAACGTGGGTCCGGCTCCACCAAGGTTTGGGCTTAATGCGCTTCGGGGGGGGACACGGGATCCAGGGCAGCCTGGGGTGTTAGCGGGGGGCCTGGCGCTGGCAGCAGCGAGTGACCCGGCCCCAGCCCGCTCCCTCCCCGCCCCCATTCCCCCTCCCCGCCTCTTCCAGCTCCCGCCCCCTCCCACGGCGACGCCCGCGCCAGGCCCCCCGCGAGCCCCCCCGGACCCCGCGTCCCCCTGAAGCGCGGGGCCCGGCCTGGCCCGGGGCCGCTCTGGGGGCAGCGCAGGTGCCGGGCGAAGGGGGGCGAGAGGCCGCAGCGGTGGGGAAAGGGGCCGCGGCCTCCAATCGCTCCGCCCGGCGCCGGCGGGGCTGGGAACAAAGGGCGGCGGGACCCGCTCCCCTTCCTGCGCCCTGCCCCAGCCGCGCCCCGGGCCCCCCTCCGGGCCCCCCCCGCCGGGCCTGTTCCATGGAGCGGGCGGGCGGGGCCGGCCCACACTCACCGCGGCGTCGGGCGCAGGGCGGGGCGACACACACACACCGCTGCGGAGGCGGCGGCCGGGGACGGGAACCGGAAGCGGGGCGGCTCGGAAGACTCAGGGCGATAGAGTCCCCCCCTCCCGCTGCCTAGAGTGTCCGCGCCGCCGAGGCCATAGAGACGCGGCGGGGGGGCAGAGCGTCGCCTCTTGCTCCCGCTTCCGGGGGCTGCTCTGAAGTGGGGCCCGGAACAGCCCGGGAGCGGCGCTGGGGTAAGTGTGGGGCCGGGCCGGCGAGACCCAGCCCTCCCCCGGAGCCTGGTCCCCGAGCGAGACCCCCCCCCGCCGCGAGCTCGGACCTCCCCGGGGCTGCTCGCCAAGGCTGTTTCCATGGCGCTTTTCACCCATTTCCTGGAGGCTCCTTCGCCCATCGGCTGAGACAGCCCAGCTGCCCCCCCCACCCCCTCCAGGTCCCCGGGGGGGGCGGCACAGGTGCCAGCGTCACGGCAGCTGCTCAGCCTACAGCCCGTTCCCTTGGGCTGGGAGGGATTTTCAGCATTAAAACACCCCACCCCACCCCAACTCCTGCTTCCTTTGTCCCAGCTACCGTGGGGGGAGGTCGGGATCCTTCCGCACGGAGGACGCCATGGCGGAGCACGGGGCTCATCTCACCGCGGCTTCAGCCAGCGAGGACAGGCCTTCCATCTTCGAAGTGGTGGCCCAGGACAGCTTGATGTCAGCAGTGAGACCTGCACTTCAGCATGTGGTCAAGGTAAAGATCCCTCCCCCGCCCCCCGGCTTTAGGGAGGAGGTGGTATCCATAGAGCACGAGAAATGTGAACATATAAAATACAGCACCAAGTGAGTTTGGTGTTACATTAGGCCAAGTTAAAAGGTATGTGTATTTCATAGGGGGACTAGTACCTTCTAATGTCTCCACCTAGCAGCATCTGCTTATAGCATTGAAGTCTCAGTGACAGTGTTACTTGATTGCATTTACAAAACTTTACTGCAGCAGTCTTATTTCAAGGAAGGGCATATGCCAGTATTATCACTGGAAACACCTAGTGGCAAGGGTTTACTACTCCATCATAAACATGTGCTATGGATTGAACCTTAAAAGACAAGGTTTTTTGTGTCATGATTCTGAAAATAAGTGACAGTGTTCAAGTTGAATGTGTGTCAAGCATGTGCTTGGTGTCAGTTAGCCTATCCATGAGAAGCAGTACAGGCTAATGATTAAAGCAGAATCAGTATCCTATTCCTGGCTCTGACACTGACTCTCCATAGACCCTAGGCAAGTCATTTAATTTCTGTGCCGTGTTTTTTCTATTTGTAAAATGAGGGATAATATATACTTCACACAGAGGTTGGGAGAGCTAATTAATTAACGTTGGAAAAGCACTTTGGTGATTGTTAAATGGAAGGTGCTATAAAAGGGCAAAGTGCTATCTTAGGATACAGAACTCCTGTGCCTGAGCAGGTGCAGTGGCTCAGTATAGCACACAGATTGTAACCTTTCTCCACTGCTGTTGCTATAATGGCACAGGAGCTGAGAATGCTCGACTCCCAGAAATAAAGTTAAAGGGTTCCTCTGTGTGGAAAGCAAGTTGCCCTGTGGTAGGTACATGACATTTCCTATGTGCTGTTGAAGAATGGGATAAATGGCATATAATTAGTGCACTGATTAGCACTCCATCTTCAGATCACTATGCAAACATTAACTAATCCACTCAGCAAGCCTGTGAGGGAGGGAAATGTTTTCTCCAGCTGGGGACACTCAAGCAGTGAAGTAAAGTGGCTTGTCCAAAAAAAAAAACAGATGAGGTCAAAAGCAGAACTAGGGCTGACTGGCACTCATGAGGTCTTGGCTCAGCGCTTAGATCACCTTTTTCTCTAGCACACAAAGGGATGAGTGCCCAGATCTAAGTCCTTCTGCCTGGACTGATGCTGACAATGCTACTTTAGTTCCAGACATGGAGTACTAAGGCACTTATATCGAACAAATGTTCATGGAGGGAAAACACACACATATACAGTGCATTTGAGTCTCCAGCTCAGCAAGGATACATACGCAGACAGTGTTTTAGGGGGTATACTTTCGTTATTGGGGAATGAGGGGGATCACTACCATGTCCCCTGTGAAATGCCCTTTACTCACCTTTCACCCCTGGAATTCACATCTGGCTTAAGTCACACATAGATACAGTATTGCCAGTCGTATGCTGGTAGCAAACTGAAGGATTTAATTTTCACCACGGGGCCAAAGTTCTATTAGCTAGTGTCTTATTCTGATCACTGCTCAAGTCTCTGTTTCTGAACCATTTCTTATACCGGATACATAGGCCATAATTGCTTTAACTGAGTGGCTCTTTGACACCATTTCCTTCCCTGTATCTTGTGTTAGGTGCTTGCTGAATCCAATCCTGGCCGCTATGGCTTCCTCTGGCATTGGTTTGATGAGATCTACACCCTCCTGGATCTGTTGCTCCAGCAGCATTTTCTGTCCAGGTGTAGTGCCTCTTTTTCAGAAAACTTCTATGGCCTAAAGAGGATAGCGGTGGGAGACAGCAAGGGGCTGCGTCAGCTGGCCAGTGCTGGGCTGCCGAAGAAGCAGCACTGGAAGTCTCTGCTCTTGTTGGTTCTCATTCCTTATCTGAAAACAAAGTTGGAGAAACTGGTTTCTAGTCTGAGGGAAGAGGACGAATATTCCATCCACCCTCCATCATCCTCCTGGAAGCGCTTTTACAGGGCCTTTTTAGCAGCCTATCCCTTTGTAAACATGGCCTGGGAGGGCTGGTTTCTCAGCCAGCAGCTGTGCTATATCCTTGGTAAGGCTCAGCATCATTCCCCACTGCTCGGCCTGGCTGGTGTACGCCTGGTTAGGCTGACAGCAGAGGACATCCAGGCGTTGGAGCAGAAACTAGCAGTAGCCACTGCAAGCCAGCAGCCAGCTCACAGGTGAGTTAGAAAGGAGCCAGACAAATACAGCTTTGAATTATTGCAGTCTTATGTGGGAATCTTGGGGCTGTCTTTCTATTCCCAGCTGGTGCTTTAGCATAAAACTGTCAGTGTTAAGAGGTACCATATAGGCATCAAACAGGGATCCTATTATTGTCAAATATGTTTCCTTTATATTTAAAACCTCAATGTGACCTTCTTTGAAGCGGGGAGCAGAGTCTAGTAGCCTGCCTGTCAGAGTTAACTTCAGAGGTCCCTGATTCCAAAACTGCCTTAACTTGCAGAAGCTCAGTCTCTGTGACCTGTTCAGTCCTTGGGTAGTCTTCTGAAACTGCCACCAAAGTGGGTGAGTGGGATCAACTGTCCACCAGTGGACTGGGACTAGCATTTCTGTTCCTACAGAAATCCTGATCAGAAGGCAATGAGTTCTGGACACTCCCAACCCGAGCTTGCTTTGAAACTAAACCATGGGTTAATTCCTTTGTACCCCAATCCTTCTCAACCCCACTCCTTCCACCTAAGAACTTCAATGGGTCTGGACCTACTTTCCAAGTTTTAAAAAAGTTCCGTGCCCCATGCACCAAATTACACCTCCCTAAAATACCTGTTGTTCGTTTCCTCAGTTGATTCTAAATAATGTAAACATCACACATTTGTAACAAGGTATCTTTTTAAAAAGCAGTAGCTGACTAGCCCTGAAGTCTCTCTCTGGTATGCAGTTGGGTACTGTCTCTGCACTATTGTCTATCAGCACTATTAGTTTACACAGGTGAGTGGGCAGGGTGCTAATTTTCTGTCTGTACCTTATCTCCCTGCTGCAGCATTAAGGAGCAAGTGCAATCAGCGGTGAAAAAAGCATTGGGAGGAGTTGCCTTATCCCTCTCCACCAGCCTCTCCGTGGGCGTGTTCTTCCTGCAGTTTCTGGACTGGTGGTACTCATCTGAGAACCAGGAGACCATCAAATCATTGACTGTGTTGCCTACTCCTCCGCCACCCATACACCTGGACTACAGCACAGGCTCACCTCTCTTACCAAAACTGAAGACAGTGTGCCCGTTGTGCCGCAAAATCCGAGCCAACGACACAGTCCTCTCCACATCCGGCTTTGTGTTTTGTTATCGCTGTGTCTACACTTATGTAAAGAGTCACCAAAGGTGCCCCATCACCGGCTATGCTACAGAGCTGCAGCACCTTGTTAAGCTGTACTCCCCTGAAAGCTGAAGGGAGTGCGCGGCGCTGACACTTACAAAGCAGATCCATAATTGGTGCAAGCACTGTATAGTCTAGGTTCTTGTACCTGGAACACAACTTTTGTGCCAGCCAGACTGTGTATAACACATTACTAGGGCAGCAGAAGGTACAGTGACCGTTTATTAGCAGAGTAATCAGGCTCTAAGGCACATTTGGACACTAGGTTCAGTAGCAGCACTAGGGTTTTTGTTGCCTTAAATGCTGCTCTATCCAATTCTGAGATGCTAGGGCTAGGCTGAGACTCTCAACCAGAAGGCTCTGGTGCTGAACACTTTCAAAGGCAGATACAGCCCTAAATAAACCACTGCTCAGCTCCAGCCTGGCATCTCCTAGGTTCCTAAGATTCATCATGTTCTCCCCAGCTCTGCTTCCAGACTATTCAATCTTGGCATTCACAAGGGAGCATTACAGAACAGGGCTAGGCCCACAATTCATGACAATTTGCCATAAATTTAACTCCCCACCCTCCCTAAATCTCCCCTTGGACAACTCAGGGGTGATGTTAGCAAGCCAGGCAGCACTAGCCCAAGCCAGGGAAAGGATGCCCTCTGTCTGAATTGGGTTTATTGAGCATATGTGACTGAAGCCAGATAAAAACTGGAACCGTGCCAATTCAGACTTGCTTTATTTAATAGATCCTCAAATCTGTTAGTGATTACTGACATTGCAAAGCTGCTTCTCTCTTCCTTCCTATCTATCATGATACTGGGAATTAGGACGTAACTAGACTTTTTCCACTTCTGTTATCTAATGGTTTAAAACCACTCAAACTGCTCATCTGAAAGTTTATATTTGCATGAACTGAATCAGACTGTAGCTGCTTTCATCATAATATATGGACAGTTGGTGGAGACCCAAAGGTCAGAGTAAAATCACACATGGTGGAAATTGTAATCAGGGAGCAGTGCCCTCATACTGAAGAGGAGCCAAGACTTAAGCTGCAGTTTGCCAGTTTTAATTAGGACTGGTGTAGTATAGCTTCATTTAGCACCTTACGTCCATTTGGTCATACTGAAATGTCTCCTTCGATAATCAGCCTGCTTAGAGATCAAAGTTGGCTAGTGGTGGTTTTAAGGTGATTCCTGCTTCCACAGCACTTTAGTTGATCTACTTAAGCACAGGTCATTTTAACCAGTTGGAAGGAGTGGGTTTTCATGAAGCGTGAACCTTGTTTTCTATTGAAACGACAGAGGGCAGCAGTAGACTATCCTAGCTGGTATGGTATTACAATACATTACAGAAACAGCAATTTAGCCTTCTAACAATGTGCTGCAAAGAACTTGTACAATCTTTTCACATTAAGAGCCAAGGTTTTTTTGTTTGTTTTTTTTAATCCTTTGAGGCCCAAGAAGGGTCCCTAACTCCTGTACCCTGCTAAAATGAAAGCTGTCACTTTACATACCAGACCAGTGCTAATGGCTACCTCTGCCTTTGGAGGCATATTAATAAGAAGGCAGGCTCATTTTGCTGCCTCCACAAATACTATGGGATCTACAAATATAGACACTTCACCAGCTTAAATGAGCTCACGCAAACACACCTTATTTGGGGGGGGGGGGGGGAAGTCACGTTCAGTGGAAGATTATTCAAGATTAAGTAGATTTTACAAGGCTTTTTAATATAGCTCAAATTTGAAATTAATTCATATCATCCATTACATCTTGCTTCAACAAATATTTCCCAACAGTTGTTACATTTTTTCTGAAAATTGATAACCCAGATGCTCCAGGAGAACAATACAACCTTATAACATGGCCAGCCCGAGAAGGCTTGATTACACAGATCTACAAACGTAGTCCCACTGACTCCAGTACAACTGCTCATGTAAATAAAGGCTACCAGACTGGGGCTAGAGTGTTTATTGAAAAGGTGGTTTTACGGTTAATTTTTTTCCCAGGGTTTTTTGGTGTCCAATAGTGCTGCTCACTCTCAGCCAGCAGAAGCGAAGAAAACAGTTTGTCTCCTTATTGCAGCTCATGACTGATCACTGACATTTCTGTTGAATTATGCTTAATCCTATGGACTTTGAACCTTTTAAGTTAATTTTAAATCAGTGATTCATTAGTGTCATGACCTAAGATTTATATAATTTTAAAGTCAGTACAGTAACTCTTCACTTAGTCATCCCAGTGAACATTAGCAACAAAACAATCAATTAGAGAACATGCTCATTTAAAGTTGTTCAATGCTCCCTTATAATGTTATTCAGTAGCTGCCTGCTTTGTCTACTGCTTTCAGAAAGAGCAGCCTGTTGGAGCTAGCTGGTGGGGGCTTGGAACCAGTTCCTATAAGTTCCCCACAGAGCAGGAGGCCATGACAGGGCTCAGGACAAAGGGAGCTTGCCTTTTTAAGTAGATCAGCAAGTTGAGACAGCAGCTGCTGCCAGCAATGTACTTAGAGCGGGGTTAACCTACCTAAAAGGGCAATGCGCATCTCTCTCTCTCTTACACATGGTGTGTGTGTGTGTCTCTGTCTCTCTCTGCCATGCTGTCATCATTGCTGTGTACAGTATTAAATTATGTTTAAAACTTATACTGTGTTATATATTTATAAATTACACACACACAGTATATGAATATGATGTCTTGACTGGTGAAAAAGATTCCCTGGAACCTAACCCCACACAATTTACATTAATTCTTATGAGGAAATTGGATTCGCTTAACATCATTTCACTTAAAGTAGCATTTTTCAGGAACATAACTACAACGTTAAGTGAGGAGTTACTGTACATGACCCTGGAACTTCAGTCTGTATTTGCACTTCAATTATTGTCTTAAGTAGAAAAAAATCTTTTTCTACCCCGGCATCTCTTTCTAATGAAGCAGGCTTTACTTAACTGGTTACATCCTTTATACATTCAGTATTGCTCTAAAATCCCCACTCAAGTCTTACGAAAAGACTGTGTCGGATTTGATGCTCCAATTAGTCCATTGTGCTCCATGTGAACAGACATCTGAACATGAAACTATTACTCAGACCTGAAAAAAAATGAAAGCTGAATTAGAACATAGTTTAAAAAGGCCTCATTAATAGCTATGGCATAATTTACTCATTTACAATGTAACCAAGTTTGCATATTTTATAAAAAGATAAATAAAATGGAAGAACATCCAAGATTCAATAGGTCATCCTCATTATAAGTAACCAGAATCAGCTCAGAGAGAAGATTATATTATCACACCCTGGTCAGAACCAAAACAAAATCTTGGCAATACCAGGTCAGACTATACTTCACTCATCATTGCTGTAGGCACATCTCACTCTGCCAATACATAACCTACTTTCTGTGGCAAAAAGCACCACTAATTCTAATTCTGAAACTGAAATGCTATTTTTAGACCAGTGATACTAAGACCTCAGTGGTTCAGGAGCCAAACTGACTATCAACATTACCCAGAAGAGCCACAGTAGTATGAATTCATTATTTCCATTTCCCTTTTTTAATTTTTTTATATATTTTCACAGCAAAATGACTGACCAAAGTGTTATTTTGTCAACTACAGCTGGTTAGTAACATAGTAAAAACATCCTGACTGGTTAATAATTAGGTTACACGATGTTTTAACAGCGTGTGTTGCAAAGAGCCGCAGGAGACATTAAAAGAGACACTGGGGGCTCTCGAAGCTCAATCTGAGTGTCACTGGTTTAGGCAGTGTTCCCTTGACTTGAGAAGACCCTTCCCAGATCTTCTCTCCTCCCCAGCCTCACTCCAAGATCTCACACGCTCAGGCCCCGTGTACCTGCAGCCGGTAGCCGCGCGGCTGTAGTGCAGCAGTGGCCACAGGCTGAGTGGGCAGCAGGGAGCTGGAGCGACCATGTGCCCCCGCCGCCCCCGAGCAGGAGCTGGACCTCGGAGCCCGTTTAAACCAGCCACTTCCCTTAGCTCTTCATTCGTGCGGCTGGGGCCGCTCCCCCGGGATCAGCCCCTCGGCCCGAGCCCGCCTGCCCCGGCTCACCAGGCTCCACGCTGCGCTCCGCCATGCGGGTCTACGACCCCACCGGCCCTTCCTGGCAGCCAATCACAGCGCCCCGTCTGGGTCACGGGTCAGCTGACTCAGGCTGCGGGCGGGGCTCTGGGACCTCAGAGCTGTGCTGCGGGGGCGGGGCTGGCTCAGGGAGGGGCGGGGCTCTGGGACTTCAGAGCTGGGCTGGGGGGCGGGCCCGAAGCGGGGAGGGGCGGGGCTGGCTCAGGGAGGGGCGGGGCTCTGGAACGTCAGAGCTGCGCTAAGGGGGCGGGGTCTAAGCCGGGAGGGGCGGGGCTCTGGAACCTCAGCGCTGCGCTGAGGGGCGGGGTCTAATCCGCCGGAAGGGTCTGTCAGCGCCTGGGAGGCGGGAAGTTTAGCTCGGTCCCTGGAGGCTCCTCGTCCCGCGGTGCGGACTCCGCAGAGAACAGCCGCGAGGTGAGGCTCGTTTCTCCCGGGCTGTGGGGGGCGGGGAGCGCGGCCCGGGACACGGTCCGTGCCTGCGGCGGGGCAGAGCTGTTATCCCCGCGGCGGATCCCCTCGGGGATTTCACACCGAGCTCGCCTGGGTCACAAACCCGCGTTCAGCGCCTGGGCAGATCCCCTGCGCGGGGACGGGGGTCAGGTCGGTGAACCCGCCATTGCAGCTCGCCTGGCGTGTGTGTGACCCGGAGCAGCCACGGTCCCTCGGGGGCCGAGTCTCATTTACACGAAAACCGCTTGACACCGCCCCGGGGTTCTGCCACTGTAAATATCCAGCCAGGAGTGTCAGTATCACGGACTGGCTTTACGGCCCTTTCTCACCGCCACAGTGGCGTGAAGTGGCGTTAGTGTGAACGAGACCGGGACCCCTAACTTGTAGGGACGGCGGATCGGAGCTGGGCTCAAGCAGCTCCACGTGGCCACAGCACGTGGAAGTCATAAGAACGGCCAGGCGGGGTCAGACCAAAGGTCCATCCAGCCCAGGGTCCTGTCCTCTGGCAGTGGCCAGTGCCAGGTGCCCCAGAGGGAATGAACAGAACAGGTGATCACCAAGTCAGGACTCAGCCCCTTTCCTTTTCCGGGCGGCATTTCTCCCTCCCCCATCACCAACCAACGTTTGGCTCTTTCTCTTTGAGGACAAGCTGCTAACCTTAGAAACTGACCTGGTGACAAGGAAACAGGTGGGCAGTTCGGTATTGGGCTCGGGGTTCATAGTGTGATGTGATCACAGTCCTGGGCACGAGCACTCTGCTAACACCAGTTTCCTGTTATTTCGGAGACTTCTTCCACACACAGAAAGCCAAGCTCCTTGAAAGCAAACAATGTAGCAATTCCTGTAAGCAACTCGCCCTCCCACACTCGGAGTTTCATACAGGAGCTCTGCAGTGTCCTAGCCCCAGCTAGAGCTCTTAACTGCCCTGCAGTCTGGGTGTGGAATATAAATTCATCAGAGGAGCAGGCTGGTCTCTGCTTGTGCCCCTGGGGCAGGGAGTCAGCATTTTGTTTAAAAACAGAGGTCAAGTGATTAAGATAAGAAAGAGCTAGTAATTAAATTAAGGATCTGGAAGTGAATTCCCAGAATACAGGGAACTCAGAAGAAATACAGCCAAGTCCTCTGAGCCAAGGTTACATTTGGAAAAGAGGGAGATGTGAGGGGGATAGGTGAAAAGAAGGGGCCTAAACCAAGGGAAGGGTGAGCAATGGTATAGCAAGGTGCCCACTTGACCTGTGGTAGTTGTGTGGCCCCATCACTGTAGTAGCTGAGCACCTCACAAAGTCTAACTGATTTCTCCTCGCAGCCCCTCCCTTGGTGAGGTAGAGCTGTGCTGTTATCCCCACTATAGGTAATAAGGTAATAACTGGAGATATACCAATCTCCTAGAACTGGAAGGGACCTTGAAAGGTCATTGAGTCCAGCCCCCTGCCTTCACTAGCAGGACCAATTTTTGCCCCAGATCCCTAAGTGGCCCCCTCAAGGATTGAACTCACAACCCTGGGTTTAGCAGGTCAATGCTCAAACCACTGAGCTATCCCTCCCCCCTATACAAATAGGCACTGAGGCACACACAGACTAACCACCACATTTTCAAAGGTATTTAGCACTAGGGTGACCAGACAGCAAGTGTGAAAAATCGTGACGGGGGTGGAGGGTAATAGGATCCTATATAAGAAAAAGACCCAAAAATCAGGTGTCCCTATAAAATCGGGACATCTAGTCACCCTATTGGGCACCTAGTGGGATTTTCAAAAGTACCTAGAAAGTTGGATGCTTTGTAAACCCCACTAGATGCCTAGCTGCATTTTGGGGTACCTAAAACCTTTGAAACACTGGCCTGAGAGCATTCAGCAAGTCCCTGGGGAAATACAACCCCAGCTTTCTCTCCACTGGACCAGCCTTTCTCTCTGTTGCATGCTGTAAAAAAAGAGAACTCTGATACATGGGAGCAAAGCCAAGCAGGCCAGTTCTCTGAGCCTCCCAGGCTATTGGGAAGGAGGATGTCATGGTTGACAGCATGAAAAGCATCACAAAGGTCAGGAAGGATGAAGAAAGAAATAGAGAGAGAATGAGCGTCAGATGAGAAGAGATCATTTTAACCCCCAAGGGGTGGCAGGTTCTGCCCCATGCTGGGCTGTAGAACAATGGCAGCTGTGAAATTTTATATTTTATCCAAAAACCATTTTATTTTGTTATTTTTTGTTCTGAGTTTGGGAAAAGGAAGGAATGAGAACGTGTTGTATGAGTATCAGATGTGTTTATGCCTCAAATTCTTAGGGTTTCAGCTGTATTCAGACCAATTCCAGAACAAAGAACAAATTGCATCCGTAGTATCCATAAAGTCAACTATTATTGTCATAATCTGTATTATTTGTGATATTGTATTATTGTGTCCCTAGCCTCTATTTGCCAGAAGCGGGGAATGGGTGACAGGGGTTGGATCACTTGATGATCACCTGTTCTGTTCATTCCCTCTGGAGCACCTGGCATTGGCCACTGTCAGAAGACAGGATACTGGGCTAGATGGACCTTTGGTCTGACCCAGTACGGCTGTTCTAATTCACTGACACCATGTGCGCACTCAGCATTGTTCAGAATATGCCAGAAAATATAGTCCCTGAGCCAAGGCGTATAAAATATGTAGCCCTGGATAAGATGGCTCTAAGATAGTTAAATATGAAGTGTATAATTACTGAACACATGTTAATATCTATGAGTGAAGGCACTGGTGGCAATAGAAGTTTTACCTGATTAAGGACTGGAAGATTTGATCACCCAACTTTTTTTTTTCGAGAAGAAGAGCTGCCCAGAGCTCCTGTGCCTGTTTATTTTCCTTTCCTGCCTGCAGTGGCCCTGCTTTGCCTCAGAAGACTCAATTTTTTCTCAACTTTAAAATGTGGAATTTTCTTGGTGTTTGGTTTTAAATATTTGCCTGTGAGAACTGCAGCTCAGTCATTGTGGTGGTATTCTGGAAAGTAACTGGCCTTTAAACAGAAGTGAGCAGTGTTGCCAACTCTCATGATTTTGTCATGAGTCTCACGATAATTATTGTTTTCCTTAAAGCCACAGCTCCTGCAGTCAAGTGGATCTGTGATGATTTCAGCCTTCATTCTTAAAGAAAAAGTAAGTTTCTAGCCCTCGTGGCTGTGGAGGAAGATTCAAAATGTGACCCAGTGCACCCTCAAGGCTCAAACAGCAGAAAGCAAACAAAAAGAACACCAAATCTGTTATTTTTAAATAATCTCGTGATTTTTAAGCCAATCTCATGATTTTTGGTGAGCCGGACTCATCATTTTTGAACATTTGGGGTTGGCAATACTTTGAAAGTGTCAGTTTCACTCCTGTTTAAAGTCAGTTTCTAGTCTAGTATTTGTAGTGAGCTATCACCCCTAGAGCCCTAGGCAGGTGCAGTATGAAGTTATGGGGCCTTTCCCTAGTAGGGTGTTTCCAAACGTTAAATGATCTATTCCAAGCTTGGTGAACTGCAAAAAGTAAATAGCCTAAATGATAGAAAGTAATCTAGATTTTTGTACAGTTGTTTCCATTGTTGTATTCAAGAGTAAGAGTATGCTTTAAAATTTTAAGCCTAATCAGTGTCCCTTAAGTGACGTGACACAAAATGTCAGAACATGTTAGTATTAGAGCTGAATGGGTCTAGTATTTATTTAATTTTCTTTCTGTATACAGGAATTAGATACAGTGCTCCTGTCAGCTACTTTCTAAATTATTGTCTGCAAAAAAAAAAGTAGTTTTCAGGTGCCTAAGTAGCCCATGTAATCACAGTTAAAGTTGCCCACCACCACCAAAATCTGAAATGATGTCCCTGCATGAACTTCTTTAATTCTTTTTTTAATCCCATTATAGTTTTGGACTTCACAACATCCCCTGACAATGAGTTCCACAGTTCTCATCTGCTTGTTTGGCGGATTCTCACACAGCCACCTCCATGTCTTTTCCCATGCAGCCACCTTGGCATGTTACAAGCTCCCTGAGCTCATCCACAAGGTCTCTACCCTGTCCACATTCAAGTCCCTCCTAAAGACCCACCTCAGCCATGCTGTCTAGAGTGACTCTTGATGATTTTTAAATAAAAAGTTTGTAACTTGCCTGTTGTTATTTCCCTTCCTCAGACCTCTGTTCGTAGGTAGGGAACACCTCCTATCAGGGACTGTCCTCATTAAGTGTTTGGAAAGTGCCTAATATACAGTGGGCACCACTGCAAATAAATTATGAAGAATAAATCATCCTTGGGTCTGGCTCACTGCTTGTCTCAGAGTGGGTTGGGCACGGGACGTGTGGCTGTACTCTGAAAAGTGACTATGTCAACGTATCAGTCACTCCACTCAGCAGGTCAGCTCTGTATTCAGAGTCACGGCTGCTGACTTTAGTGTTTAATTTCTAATGGGAACGGGGTGCCCAAATCTTTCCGGGAGTTTTGAAAATCCCACCCTTCATCTTCAAATACTGTACAAACTAATGAATGATTGGGCAACAAAATGGCAAATGAAATTTAATGTGGATAAATGTAAAGTAATGCACACTGGAAAAAATAACCCCAACTATACATACAACATGATGGGGGCTAACTTAGCTACAACGAGTCAGGAAAAAGATCTTGGCGTCATTGTGGATAGTTCTCTGAAGATGTCCACGCAGTGTGCAGAGGCGGTCAAAAAAGCAAATAGGATGTTAGGAATCATTAAAAAGGGGATAGAGAATAAGACTGAGAATATATTATTGCCCTTATATAAATCCATGGTACGCCCACATCTCGAATACTGTGTACAGATGTGGTCTCCTCACCTCAAAAAAGATATTCTAGCACTAGAAAAGGTTCAGAAAAGGGCAACTAAAATGATTAGGGGTTTAGAGAGGGTCCCATACGAGGAAAGATTAAAGAGGCTAGGACTCTTCAGCTTGGAAAAGAGAAGACTAAGGGGGGACATGATAGAGGTATATAAAATCATGAGTGATGTTGAGAAAGTGGATAAGGAAAAGTTATTTACTTATTCCCATAATACAAGAACATGGGGTCACCAAATGAAATTAATAGGCAGCAGGTTTAAAACAAATAAAAGGAAGTTCTTCTTCACGCAGCACACAGTCAACTTGTGGAACTCCTTACCTGAGGAGGTTGTGAAGGCTAGGACTATAACAATGTTTAAAAGGGGACTGGATAAATTCATGGTGGCTAAGTCCATAAATGGCTATTAGCTAAGATGGGTAAGAATGGTGTCCCTAGCCTCTGTTCGTCAGAGGATGGAGATGGATGGCAGGAGAGAGATCACTTGATCATTGCCTGTTAGGTTCACTCCCTCTGGGGCACCTGGCATTGGCCACTGTCGGTAGACAGATACTGGGCTAGATGGACCTTTGGTCTGACCCGGTACGGCCTCTCTTATGTTCTTATGTTCTAATCCTCACATCCTCCCGGTGAGGTAGGTGGTATTATCCTCATTGTATCCAGTGGTGAGCTGGAGCCGGTTCACAGGAACCGGTTGTTAAATTTAGAAGCCCTTTTAGAACCGGTTGTCCCGGAACAACCGGTTCTAAAAGGGCTTTATTTAACAAAAGCTCCGGCAGCTGTCCACTCTGCCCCGGCCCCAGCTCACTTCCCCCTCTCCCCTGAATGCTCCGTCCCCCTTCTCCCCCTCCCCTGCTTCCTGCGAATCAGATGTTTGGGGGAAGCCCGAAACAAGCAGCAGGCAGGTAAGCTGGGGCACCGGGGAAGGGGAGGTGCGGCTGGCCCAGCCCGGCCAAGCAGCTCCCTCTGGCCAGGCTCCTGGTTCTGGCCGAGTGGCTCCCTCCGGCCTGGCACCCTGGCCGAGCGCCACCAGACCCAGCCCTATCCCAGACCCAGCTGAGCGCCCCCAGCTCCGGCCCCACGGCTCCAGGCCCGCGGCTCCCTCTGGCCCGGCTCGTGGTCCCAGCTGAGCACTCCCAGCTCTGTCCCGGCCCCAGCCGAGCGCCCCCAGCTCCGGCCTGGCTTGGCCCCCTCGGTGCTGGTCTCGGCCAAGCAGCTTTGGCCCGGCCCAGCCAAGTGCCCCCGGCCTGGACCCAGACCTGGTCCCTGCCGAGCGGCTCCAGGCAGCGCGGTAAGGGGGCAGGGAGCAGAGAGGAGGTGTTGGAAGAGGGCAAGGGAGTTGGGGGGGTGGATGGGGTGGGGCGGTCAGAGGGCAGGGAACAGGGGGATTGAATGGGGGGCAAGGGTCCCCGGGGGGGTGCAGTCAGGAAGGAGCAGGGGTTGGATGGGGCTGTGGGGGGCAATCAGGGGCAGGGGTTTTAGGGGTAGTCGGGGACAGAGAGAAGGGGTGGTTGGATGAGGCAGGGGTCCCAGGGGGGCATAAGGAATGAGAGGAGGGGTTGGATGGGGCGGCAGGGGGCAGTCAGGAGACAGGGAAGGGGGGTGGATGGGGCAGGAGTCCCGGTGAGGGGTTGGATGGAGCAGGAGCCCTGGGGGGGGGGCGGCCACAACCCCCTTGTGGGGTGAGGAGGAGGGAACCTGTTAATATTTTGGCAGCTCATCACTGGGTATGTCTACAGAAACTGTAATCACTGGGTGTGATTGCAGTCTAGACGTACCCAAAGAAAACAGCCCCTGTCCCAGACAGCTTACAATGTATGTGTCAGACGGGACCATCAGAAGAATGAAACTGACAAGTGGGGTGGGAGGGATGAGGTCCATTTAACACAACATAGTGTAAAAAAGTCTCAACTCACCACTCCCATCATTCAGTGACAGTTCAGAGACTTGTCATTGCCACCTATCAACTCCCCTCCTTCCCCCTAAACCAGGGGTGGGGAGTCTTTTTTCTATCACGGGCCATTGACCCATAGAAAAAAAATCAATCACGGTCACACACACAAGTAAAAAGCAACTTAATTTAGGTGATTTTTTTTTTTTAAGAGAGAGAGAGAGAGAGAAATGTTCAGCTCACCCACCCGGGGCTGGGGGTGTGGAGGCTTGGGGCTTCCCACCCCCAGTGGGGTAAGCTGGCACTCACGGCTCTAGCCCCGTAGGGCGGGCGCCAAGACTTGCCGCGAGCTGAATGAAATTAAGAAACGGGCCGGATCCAGCCTGCGGGTCGAGGGTTCCCCATCCCTACCCTAAACGAAATGTTCCTGCTCAAAAAATACTAGGACACAGAAAGGAGGGAGCTGTGCCAGGAATTGTGGTTAGGTGCCATAGTCAACAAGGACTGTTGCTGGGTGTGGACATGCTGAACAGCTTTATGCTAACCTAATGATGAGTTACAGAGCCGTTCCAGGAGCAAATGGTTTAACAGCTGCTTATCTATACTGTTTAACTTAGAAACTGGGTAACCCCTGAAGCAGAAAGAGCTTGGGATTTGGGACTGATATAGGGTCATAACCTGTAGACCTCCAGGAGGCAACACCTCATGTGTCCGGAATCAGAACAAGTAGCGACTGTTTTTTCTTCAAAAACAACAAGGAGTCCGGTGACACCTTAAAGACTAATGGATTTATTTGAGCATAAGTTTTCGTGGGTAAAAACCCACTTCTTCAGATACATGGAGTGAATGTTACAGATGCAGGCATTATATACTGACACATGAAGAGAAGGGAGTTACCTCACAAGTGGAGAACCAGTGTTGACAGGGCCAATTCAATCAGGGTGGATGTGATCCACTCCCAATAATAGATGAGGAGGTGTCGATTCCAGGAGAGGCAAAGCTGCTTTTGTAAGGAGCCCAAATTAATGGTGTTAAATCTGCGCCAACACTGAGGCAAGAGTGAGGTGCCCAAACAGGCCCTGCCTGCTACTAGAAGGTTCCACCATCCTGCCTGCACCCAGTCAACCCATCCCAAGAGCAGGAATATGCTGAGGGTTATGGACCAAGATGTAGCTGTTCTGGCCTAGTAGTCAGAGCAGGAGTCAGGTCTAGTGGGAGGAGCCGGCGTTCGGGTGGGGGAATGAAGCCACAGGTCAGCACCAGAGTCAACTGCCAGTTACCAGAGCCAGGGGGTCAAGGCAGAGTCAGAACCAGGAATCTAAGCTGAGGGTCAGAGCCGAGGGTCAACCCGGAATCAGAATCAGAAGTCGGAGGCCAGGGTCAGAGCCAGGGCGGGTAGCGGCGGATTGGAGGTGAGATGTAGGGGCAGGAGGAGAGGCAAGGATCAAGCATGGATGGGAACAGGAGTGACGGCATGAGCCAGGAGCAGAGCAGGAATCAGGAACAGGGCTGGGTGCAGGCCTAACACAGGCACCATAGGAAACCATCCTGTTGCTCAAACTTCCTGTGCCTCCTTCTGGCTTAAATAGCGAAGTTGGACCAATTGGTGGAGCCAGACAATCCTCCACTCAGAGCTCCCGTGGGCGGTGCCTTGGCTGGGGCTACCGTCCTCGTAGCTTAGAGCCCACCAGGCTTCAACAGACATTGGCAGCTCCCTGGGGACTCCTAGGCCAGGGTTCAGGACCTAGGACACCACACAGAGGACACTCAAAGAATTGCTACAGACTTCCAGCAGAATTGAGCAGGTGGAACAGCTGGGTGAAAAGGAAGAAAGGATCCTAGTGAGGAAGGGGATTAAAAATAACTCTTCCGTAAGCCACAGACCAGAATGGTCCTGGTCCAGGAGAACATATCTCAAGAGTGGCAGGCCTTAAAAAGCCTATTTTAAAAGAAAGGCCAGGACTGATTCCTGTGGGACACCAATGGAAACACACCGTGTTGAAGATGATTCTGTGCTC
Source organism: Mauremys mutica (assembly GCF_020497125.1). Lineage (NCBI taxonomy): Eukaryota > Metazoa > Chordata > Testudines > Geoemydidae > Mauremys > Mauremys mutica. The sequence goes on along the minus strand of NC_059090.1, from coordinate 7,088,569 downwards.
ATAGTTACATTTTGAGACCCATCAGTTAGCAAGTTTTTAATCCATTTAATGTGTGCCATGTTCATTTTGTATTGTTCTAGCTTTTTAATCAAAACGCTGGGTGGCACCAAGTCAAACAGCTTACAGAAATCTAAGTATATTATGTTAACCCTATTACCTTTGTCAGCCAAACTTGTAATCTCATCAAGGAGATGGGGAAACAGAAGCCTATAGAGACTAAGGGCTAGTCTACACTGGCAACAGTAAAGCGCCACAGCAGCGCTTTAACGTGGATTGTGTGGTCACGGCAGAGTGAAAAAAACCACCTGAGTGAGAAAGTTGCAGTGCTGTAAATTTCCCGTGTAGACACACCCTCAGTGACTAGCCCAAAGTCTCACAGCAGGCTGAGGTCAGAGCCAAGATTAGAATTTACAGATGACTGTGAGGAGTGTGTTAGACTAGAAAGAAGATGGCAGTTCCTGGTTCCTTGCCCTGTGTTCAGACTGCTAGACTGCGCCTGTCTGCATGCAGCACATAAAGAATTAATGAAATATCACTCTTTAGGATTAAAGAGCAGCTCATCTTCGCCCACACGGTGTGTGGACAGTGGGGTCTTCTGAGGGACCCGGTTACGCCTTGCATGGTGTCAAGTATCAGAGGGGTAGCCGTGTTAGTCTGGATCTGTAAAAAGCAACAAAGCCTGTGACTGGCTAGCCAACTACACAAGCAGTTTCTCCTCCCCTGGTGTTCACACCTCAACTGCTAGAAGAGGGCCTCACCCTACCTGATTGAACTAACCTCGTTATCTCCAGACTGATTCTGGCCTGCATATTAATACCTGCCTCTGGAAATTTCCACCACATGTGTCTGACGAAGTGGGTATTCACCCACGAAAGCTTATACTCCAATACGTCTGTTAGTCTATAAGGTGCCACAGGACTCTTTGCCAGTTGTGCCTGGTTTTGCTCCTGTCACAATCTGCTGTCTGGGCAATTCACCAGCATTAGGACCCAGAGGCAGAGCAGCAGTCTGAGAGATGAACCCAGTGGGAAGATCATCCTGGTAAACTGGCATAGTTCCTTTGCAGTCAAAGGAGGTACATCGATTTCTACCAGCTGAGACAGGACAGACAAGAGATACTGAAGTTAGGACAGGCTCCTTCAGACTGAGGAGGCAAGAAGGTGAAACCCGAAATTCATAGAGGCCCCTCTGTCTACTTGAGTGCAGGAGAACCAGGAGGAAGGTAAGATGGGATTTCTTTTGTTGTGTTTGTTGCATGAAGTCTTCAACAAGGAGAAAAATATTTTCCTGTTGATTAAGCGGAGACCTGGAAATGTAGGGGAAACACAGTCACCTGGACAGCTCACTTTGGATACTTTACACTATGCTGGTGGTGGGGTGCGCTATTTCCTCCCTTATGAAATACAGAGTTGATGTAAAGGTGCAATCTCGGAATTACAGTTCTGACCTGCTCTAAGTGAAAAGAGACATGGTTACCTCACCCACCTTGTCTCTAATATCCTGGGACCAACACAGCTACAACACTGCAAACAACTACGTGAAAAGACTCTGGGTCAAATCCTTCCTTCAGTTACAGGTGAAGCCACTGCATTTCTTCCTGAATTTACCAGTGGGACTGAGAGCACAATTTGTCTCTTCGGCAGAGATTTTCGAGTGAGTTTGGCTGTTTCAGTTTTTGGGTGCCCAACGTGTGACAGCTTAAAAGACTAGGTCTGAATTAACCTACATGTTTTTAATACATATCCCTTATGCTTTGGTCTCGTCTGTGCTACGAATGAAACAGTCACAGTGCATGACAGACAAGGACAAGCTGTGTTCAGTACCAAACTGATTTAATTAAACTAGTGCAGCTTTGTGTGTGGACACTCTTGTATTTGTTTCAGGTTTAAACTGATGTAATTCCCCACATAGGAGGTTGCACCAGTTTAACTACATTTTTTAAAAACTAACTGAAGTTAAAGTTTAATGCAACTTCTGTATGTAGACAAACTTTCAGCAAGTGTTAAATTTGGGTTTGATGAGAAAGGGGAGAGCTTTTTTGCAGCACTTTCTTGAAGAGAGACAAGATCCTAAATTGCAGAACCAGTTTATGAGGTTAGTAGATAGTTCAGTTTCATTTTCCTTGCAATAGAAACTGATAGCACTTTTCTACATGCGAGTGACGTTAATAATAATAATAGCTGGCTCTTACACAGCATTTTTATCCATAGATCTCAAAGCGCTTTCCTGAGGTCATGTAAAGGTAGGAATGAGTTCAATAAATCCTAGCATAGGCATGAGTTCAAGAAATAGACTCATTCATTTCTTGTGCTTTGTGTGTGTTTCTCATTTTCTTCTGAAATAGTCTTTGTGTGAGAGAAAATTGTTACAATATTTAATTCTGCAAATAAAAGTGAGTACTCCTGGCATGGAGATGGCCTTCTGTGCTAGTCATGTTCTCCCATCAATGAAAACACAGGAAAAAAAATAATCTCCCCTATTTACTGTCACTTTTCCACTTTGGTTAGTTACAGAATAGTCTTGCAGTATTGTGGCAGATGGATAGCTGAATTAAACAACAATTCATCCCACTTAGCAAAACACTTTCCATTTCAGGGAACATGAAACTGTAGTGTCTAACCCAAAATAGTCACAGGGAAGAGCACCAAGGTAGAATAAAATCAGTCCAACTAGTACATGCAGTGAGGATATGAGATCTCTGATCTCTCTTCACCACTTGGAGTATACAGCCATCCCAACTGCATGCTAAAAAAAAACAACAACTTTCTACACCATCATGTGTTTCCTATATATCTTTATGCATAATGCGTAACATCACAGTTCTGTATTTTCAGTATAATGTTGAATTAATTTGTATATATTTTAACAGTAGGAAGGATTATAAACCATTCATATTGTATTTGTTGTGCTGGGGTTTAAAATGTACATCTTTTGTAGAGTAGATTAAAGCTGTCTCGCAACAGAGTTATGGCATAAGGTACCAGAAATGCACATTTGACTCTTGCTAAATTCTTTATCCTTTTGCTTCTGAAACAGATGGACAAACTCTCCGGTGAAGAGTATTTCATGTTCTTGTTGCCCTTTTTTGAACCCCCTCTGTGTGAGCAATAACCTTTTTGAGATGGTGACCAGTGGTGTACACAGTATTTGAGATGAGCCTCCCCCCCAACTGATTTATATAAAAGCATTATAAAATTGTCCTTATTATCTTAATCCCATTCCTTATGCATTCTAACATCTTATTTGATTTTTAGACCACATCTACACATTAAGCAGAAGGCAGAGGTGAAAGTAAGCCAGTCCGGTACGGCGTACCGGCAAGAGCTGGTACTCCGTGCTGGACTGGACCAGCTTCTCCGGCGGTGATTTAAAGGGCCCAGGGCTCCAGCTGCTGCGGGGAGCCCCGGGCCCTTTAAATCACCGCCGGAGCTCATACTCATAGTCCTCTCTGGTCCTGACGAAATAATTTTGCATCATCTGCAATTTTTGCGACCTCCCTACTTATCCCTCTTTCCAGATCATTAATAAATCATTAACACTGGATACAGTTCAGAACCTCGAGGCAGCCCAGTGTTAACCTTTGTGCATGATGAAAATTGGACATTTATTCCTACTCTTTGGGTCCCATCTCTTACCCAGGTGTTAACACCCCACAACAATGTAGTTTGTTTAGTATTCTCAAGTGAGGGTCCTTGTCAGAGGCCTTTTGAAAATCTGAATAAATTGTGTCAACCAGTTCTCCCTTATCCACTACCTTGCTGACACATTCAAAGAATTCTAATAGACTAGTGAGAAATGATTTCCCTTTGCAGAGACCATGTGGGTTACAGCCTAAGGGTATGCCTTTACTACCAAAGTTAAAGGGCTACCAAGGCGTAGGGAATGCCTCTGGGTCACTGGTTACTAGATGTCAAAGTCCTGGCAACTGGATTTGCCATTCTCTTCTCAGATGCTCTGCTGATATGTACCCTAAGGCCCAGACAGCTAGGTGACACCCACGCCTACATCTCAGCCTGTCCTGAGAGGAAACAGTCCCCTTCCACTCACTGAGTAACAATGCAGCACATAGGGGAGACTGAGGCAAAAAGAGGAATCATAAATATGTTACAAAATATTCCCACTTTGTCACAATGACAAGCTCTAGCAGATGGTGTCCCTGGCCTCTGTTTGCTAGAAGCTGGGAATGGGAAATAGGGGATGGATCATTTGATGATTCCTGTTCTGTTCATTCCCTCTGAGGCACCTGGCATTGGCCACTGTTGGAAGACAGGATACTGGGCTAGATGGACCTTTGGTCTGACCCAGTATGGCCGTTCTTATGAGCACACGCTGCTCCTTTAATAGTAGCATTATATACTGACACAGGAAGAGAAGGGAGTTACCTCGCAAGTGGAGAACCAGTGTTGACAGGGCCAATTCGATCAGGGTGGATGTGATCCACTCCCAATAATAGATGAGGAGGTGTCAGTTCCAGGAGAGGCAAAGCTGCTTTTGTAATGAGCCAGCCACTCCCAGTCCCTAGTCAAGCCCAAATTAATGGTGTTACATTTGCAAATGAATTTTAGTTCTGCTGTTTCTCCTTGAAGTCTGTTTCTGAAGTTATTGTTTTAAGGACAGTCAGCATTTTAGTTGATATTTAAAAAGTATTTTTAAGATAAAAAGCCCTACATAAATGCTAAGGAGTTTTTTTAAATTTTCCCAGGCACAAGATGGCCCATGAGGTGGAGCACCTGTATGTTGATTCAGCAACAGATTATCCGGAAGTGGTCGTACAAGTAGGAAAAATAACTTTTGGAGAGAATGAGAGAAAAAATATTCCCAAAAATATAAGACAAAAGCAAAAACTTACCCTGGCCCGTGCAGTGTGTGCTTTGTTAAACTCAGGAGGAGGAGTGGTAAAAGCGGAGATTGAAAATGAGGGCTACACCTTACAAGGAAATATGATTGGGCAGGACATAGAAATCGCTTTTAGGGAGTGCATTCAGTGTCCAAACTTGACAAAATATTTTGACTATATGCAGCAAAACAGTGACTTTTTGATTTTTGTTAAATCATGGAGCAGTGAAAACTCATTGGCTATCTCAGGCCTAACAAAACCTCGTATTTGCAGCCTGAGCTCTGGTTTGTACCTAAGATCTGGCACTTCTCTTGTCAGTGTGAAACCTGGCGATGCTTTGGAATTTCTCAAAGGGAAACAAGGCCATGTCACGAGAGAATTGGAAGAGGAGAGAGGGCCAAGTGCTAAAAGACCCCAGTTGCAAGATGTGCAGAGAACAAAGAAAGCTGGTGTGCAGGAGGAGAGAGACATAAGCAATGCTGCTGCTCAGTTTTTTGAAAGAGACCGATTGGAGTATGGAGAGACCCTGAACTTCACAGAATCAAGAGATGTAGAATTTAAAAATTTTGCAACTGATAATATCTTGAAATACCTCAGAGACATGCTGCCAAATTATATCTCTGCATTTGCAAACACACAAGGAGGAGGATATTTCATTATTGGAGTGCGCGATAACAGGACAGTTGCAGGATGTAGACGTGAAGATGTAACCACTGAAGAATTAGGAAAAGAAATAGATCATGCCAGAGAGAAATTAACCCTCTGTCACTTTCATACTGCCAGGGAAAGTGAACATAATTTAAAGTACAAACATAAAATCATAAATGTATATGATAGATGTGGAGACCATTGTGGGTATGTCTGTGCTGTGAGGATTGAACCTTTTTGTTGTGCTGTGTTTTCGGAAACGCCGGACTCATGGATTGTAAAGGGAAACCGCACCGAGAGACTGACAGCTAAGAAGTGGACCACCTTGATGACTGCTGCCGATCCAGGTTCAAAAATATGTTTCATAGTTTATTCCCAGTTTACTTCAGTGGCCCTAGAGTGGGTGGCAGGTGAACAGGAACCCATCAGTGCCAGGATTGTCATGTATCTTTAGAGTATGACCTCTCCACTCTCCCTGACTATGGTGTGTGTTTTAGGTCCAAACTTACCTGCATTTTTCACACCATTTATTGCTGCACTTTGACGTCAGGCTGAATCTTGAAACAAGGGCTCCAGAAATCTTCACACAAGTTAAAATAGTTGACTCCACCATAGTTTTGTTTCCTCTTCCACTATTTTTAGTTGTGTCTTCCACATTAGACCAGTTGATACAGTGTAGTGGTGCAGAGTTGAGAGCTGTGGTTAGAGGGATCATTCTACAGCCCCATTCTGTGGCTCACTGAGGGACATTGAAAGGGACATCATTGTCTTAACATAAAATAGCTGCCAATATGGATTCATTTGGTAGACAGATTTTACTCAGTGAAACAAACCACAACTCTATGCCCCTGATTTCTGACTTGGCAGCACATCCTGCTGCAATTGAAATGATGCATGCAAATGGTCTATTGTGCCTATATGCCCATTTCTTTGTAGAGCAACATCTCAGACCATTCTGAGAGCAGCTTGTGACACACTTGCTTACACATCCTTATATTTAGGCTGGGCAAAATTCAGTGTTTATTTTTTTATAATTTTGACAGATAATATTGGTTTGTTTTTAAACTTTTTTTACTAAAATTTTCACAGTTGTGGAAAAGTATGGGGGAGTGAGATATTGGAGCGGGCCCAGACAATAGTTATTAAATGAATGTAGATGCTGAGATTTTTTAAAAAAGATTTATAACCGTTAAAAAACAAGTTGTCAACATCACATGTCAAAATATACCAAAGAAACAGCCTTAAATCAAACTCTAATACATTCTCAAACTGCATTTTTCTTACTTTGCCTATCTGTAAATTCTGATTATTATTGATGGAAATATTTTTCGTCAATTTGTGTGTGTGTGGCGAAATCGACATTTATTGACCTTTACCAATTACAAATCAAATCCTTCCAAGCCTTCTTATAGTGGTGAGGGATGGAAGGAGCCTGTATTTACATGAGTTTTACTTTCTTTTTCAAGAACTTTCAGAGTTGGCTGCTGCTTTTAAGAAAGAGCTGAGTCTGTCAGATGGGCCTCCCCTCATCAAACCAGTTTATTCACACCAAGGCCTTGATAGTCTGGATGATCTGCAAAAATATCTGTTTCCAGGTGCGTCTTTTTGAAGCTTCCTTCTGGTTTCTATATTTTGACACGTTTGAAAGCGTGTGGGCTGGGGGAAGATGCTGAGGGGCAGTAGCCCCGGGCATTCTACTTGCATAAGGCAAAGACAGGAAGACGGCTATGGAAGGCCATCGGTGGGAGAATTATGCACTAACTTACGACAACTACTTATTTGAATGTGAAGTTGTGCGCCCTTCCCCCAAGACTCAGGCCCCCAGATACTAGTGGGTCCACATGGCCCTTAGCCATGTCTCAGCCCACCCAGTTAGACCCCATTGGAGGGTTGAGCACTGCTGGCCAGGCTTAGCCCCCCTTTGCTCTCAGAAACCCAAACAACCCAGTGCACAGTGTACTGGGGTGGAGGAAAGAGCCCCAAATGTTCACAGTGGAATCATTATTAATAGGGTGGGGTATAGATGTAGTTGGATAGCTCAGAGACTGGGATCCAGAGCCTGTTGCCAGTTACAGTCCAGCACTACTTTGGTATTGACTGAAAGTTGTTGCTAATTGACAGCTGTTCATACTCTGTGACATGAGCTAGTGGATCTGGACGGAGACCTGGCCAGCTGCTGTCCCTATTATAATTGGCATCAACAGGCTCCCCTGCTGGCAATCTCAGCAGAGGGACCAAGAATTGTATGGGTAATGTAGATTCAATTCCTTACCCACTCCTAGGAGGTGGCTCTTGTAGAAAAAGTTTGAGGCATATGGAGAAGGTGGGCAAAGTGTGACAGAAGTGTGCACTGATGTTGCCTCTTCTGTGAACGGGGGCTCCAGTCTCTATGGCTGTCGAGTCAGAACCTTTCACCAACATTAATTCACTTAGTCTGAGGCATGCTAATCCAGTTTGTCAAAATTATTCTAACTCCAACAATTTCCTGTTCTCTGAATTTTTAGTGGAATCTAATAGGATAAAATATACTCCAGAAAACCTCAGCAAGGAGCTTGCATCAGAGCATCCAGAACTAATCAATTTAATGGAAGAGCACATGCAGCTGCTTTCTCAGGGGATACTTATATTTTCGAGAAGCTGGGCTGTTCAGGTTGACTTGCAGGAGAACCAAGATGTTGTTTGTGATGCTCTCTTAATAGCCATGGAGAGTCCTCCAATACTCTACACAGTCTTTGAGAATCCCAACTCTGAAGGTATTTTTGAATACTCAAGACATACTGCCTGCAGGTTAAAGGAAAAACTGGTAAATATTGGGGGCTACACTCAAAAAGTGTGTGTGATGCCAAAGCTACTCTGTCTGCACAGTAACAGTGACAAAGGGCAAGATGGGGGGGTGAGTATGCAAGATATGTACCCGACTAACTACAGCCGAATCCACGGTGATAACTTGAAACATTTACTGCGCTCACTTGCAATATTCTTGCTGAGTTTTCCATCCTTTTTAAGTGACCAGCTTGGTTGTGAATTTTTCAACCTCCTGACCATCAAACAGTACGAACTGCTTTCAAAAAACCTGCACAAGGCTAAAAAGCTATTTGTCTACGGCCTGCCAGGAACAGGGAAAACGATAGTGGCACTGAAGATCATCGAAAAGATAAGGAATGTGTTTAAATGCGAACCAGAAGAGATTCTCTACATTTGTGAGAACCGGCCTCTGAGAGAGTTTGTGGGGTGAGCATTTCATATATAATTCCTAACTGTGCCATTACTTGATCAATGCTGTCTATTTATTTGATCTAAAGTGCACCTATCTTTATAAAAAGGGAGGCTTAAAGCTATACAGTATATTTGCTTATCACTGAAAAGTGGTTTTCAAGAACTAAAAGGATCTCACCCTAAAGGCCTGAGTAATTGCTGTTTTGAACATGACAACATAGAAGAGGGTTATTGGAAACCATTCTTGACTAAGTATTGATGTGTAACTTAACACTGCTACGTTTGGGTGGATATGTTTTAAGATAGGTCTAAGTTGGATCCTGGCAAAGGAGTGTAACTTACACCAATTTGGCATTCAGTGTGCGCAAAATTAATGTAACTTGTACAGCAAGGGGACAGAATAGAGGGTGTAGCAGAAAAAGTAGCTAACAGGAGGGTGCTAGTAGTCAGATGGGGTGGTTGAATGAGCCAACTTCCTTTCAGGTAGGAAAACCAAAAGATTGCCACCAAAGCAGCTTGTACTTGGCTTGCAATGGTGTTTATCAGAATTTGCATATTGGCTAAAATGCCTCATCAAGTGGGCTTTATCAAAAGTCCAGTTTTATTGGTCCAGGAAAACTCAGACTATCCACATACACCCCACAACCTCACAGGTCTGTCAGTTTGTTATGCCCATCCCTGGAAAAAACAATGATAGAAAACATCTTTCTTACTCTACTCTTTTTTTTTAAGTTGATTTTTCCCTCCCTAGTTCTAATTAGAAATACTGTAGAGTTTGGTTTCTAAAGGGAAAAATTTATCCATTTGATTCCAAAAGTGTGTAGCAAGTTTCTAAAATCAATCTGTCATAAATCGGAGCAGGCATCCTGGACCTGGGATGCTCAACTAAGAGTCTTGTTTCCATGGAAATCAGATGTTTGAACTGGAAGCCCACCAGCTGAAAATGATGCAGCTACTTGTGGCTAGTGCTCGTTTTTGTTTTCTTGGAAATGGATAAGATCCCTAATATAAAGTATTAAAGAGCAAACTTTTAAAATAATTCCTCCTACCTTCTTTTCTCCTCCGTTTCCCTATGAATGCGAATTTTCAGAGGCCACAAGCAACAGCGATTCAGAGCGATGATGCCAAAAAAAATAGATTTTAGTGGCCTGGTGAGAAAGGGCTGCTTTAAAAAAACCAATTTGGAAGCTTATGGATGGAAAAAATGCTTTAAATTTAATATATTAAAATATAATATTATCCAAGTACACGGTCCCTTTGCATCTTTTTATAGAAGGTACGTTAAGCTACTAGTAATGAAGCTCCCATACAGTTTTTTAACCAGTAAGGCAAAGCAATTTGAGTGAAAATATTCCTATCCGTGAGCATGCCCACACAAAAAATGATCTCAAATAATTTTCATATCAAATTTGCTACATAACACACTTGAGGTGTGTAGATTTCTGGAATAATTCTGTGTTCAAGGCATGTGGGTATCTAGGATGCATGTATGTGTCTTAGGAAGAGTCAATTTTTTTCTTAATAAAGTCAAAGTTTGAATGGGATGGGGATTTGTTTTGTTGGTATGCTGAAAATCTACAGAAAAATGATTTAACTGACATCATTCAGTCTAAATTGATAAGATTTAGAGAAGTACTTTGCAGCACACACACTAACATTTATCAAATATTTTATTTATATTGTAGAGATAAAGGCATTTGCCAATCTGTGACAAGAGTAACTTTCATGAAGGACAACTTTGAAAAGGTGAAACACATAGTAGTTGATGAAGCTCAAAATTTCCGGGAAGAGAATGGCTGTTGGTACAAGAAGGCAGAAGATATCACCCAAAGATGTAATGAGCCTGGTGTTTTCTGGATCTTCTTGGACTATTTACAGACAAGTCACACTTGCAAATCTGGTCTGCCACCTGCACGTCAGCATGACCCTGTGGAATCACTAACCAAAGTGGTCCGTAATTCCAAGGAGATATACGGCAACATAAAAAGTCAAATGGAAAGGATTGTACAAGATAAAAAATTAGGAGATGTTCCTTATGAGCGTTTAGAAAACTTGTTACGTGAAGCCACGTGTGGTCACCATGTATCAGGTTTTTATAGCATAGAAAGAGACTTAAATATGAACGAAATAGCAAATTATGTGGCTAGAAAATGTTTTGAGTATTTGAAAAAGGGCTACTCAGAGAAAGAGATTGCTATTCTGTTCAGCACGCTGCACGATAAAAGAAAATATGAACCCATAATAACAAGACAAATGAGGAAATTCAAGCTGAATCCAGTTTTCCAAGAAGCAGATGAAGTGCAGGGAAAGCATATTATTCTTGACAGCATCCGTCGCTTTTCTGGCCTAGAAAGGAGCATTGTGTTTGGTGTCAATCCAGTCTCTACCCAAGAGGAGATTTCTGACAACCTTTTACTCTGTGTGGCATCCAGAGCTAATTTACGCCTCCATTTGCTGTTTGAATAGATCCCCAGTGGTTACTCAGGAGTTGTTTAATAACCCCTCTAGGAGTAGCCCCAGATTCTAGTACTGCACAGAGGATGAGTTATATTCATTATATGGTTTTTGGCCCATGGTTCCAAATTTGCAAAAGAGAGACATTTCACACCCCCTAGCTAATAAACTACCTGAGGCTGCTGATGCACAACATAAACAGAAATAAAGTTACATGGCAGGCAATGGGCAATTTGAACCACTGTGGCTCCTAACTGCCATTGAGAGTTTCCATAATGGGCTAGTGCAGCATCTTTAGACTTTGGTTGCATAGGAATGAACTGACAAGTGGTAGGCAACATGTTTCTGAAGTGTGTGCAGGGATTGGAGGAGTTCCTGGGTTCTAGTCCTCACCTACCACTTCCCCAAGGTTACACGGTGCAAGTCATTTGAGCCTGATTTTCAGAAGTGGCTTCTGATTTTGGATTCCTGGGTTGTTTGTTTTTTTTGGGGGTGCACAGGGTTAGATACCTAGGCTCCTACATCCATATTTAGGCTGTTAAATATAACCAGATTTTTTGAAAGGTGATTAGCACTCAAAACTCCACTGGAAGTTAATAGGAGCTACAGATACTCAGCAACTCTGAAAAAGAGGAATTTTTTTATATTTAGGAACCAAATTTTAGATACCTAGCTTAGAAATGTTTGGCCCTTTGGACATGTTTTCAGATATGTTGATCATCCACAGCTCCTACTGAAGTTTTAGGTGCTAAGCACTTTTGAAAATCAGGTCTTGAGTTCCGAAAGCTGGGCATACAAAATGAGCGACCAGTTTTGAAAATGTAGAACTTAGTCGCTGCCTTGTGTTGGAAATAATACTGACCCGTCTTCCCCAGGGGTGTTGTGGTTTCTTTAAAGTTTGAGGAACTGTTTGAAATCCTCTGGAGGGAGACATTAGAACATTGCAAAGCATTAATATTATTGAGCAAGTGGAGCAGACTTCAGATTCAAATATTTTATTTCAGCATTATTATTTGATGCTGCAGTTGGTTCCAAGAGCAGTTAGCTCCCAAGGTAGCCAGCCCAGGTGGAATGCTACAAGGCAACCAGAGAACCCTGGAGGAGGAAAGTTTGGAGTGATATAACCTTGAAAGTTATTTGTCTTAGGACAGGACTGCATGGCCCAAGGAAACTTTGGTAGCCACAGAATATTAGGGGTGAAATCCTAGCCCTCTTAAGTCAATGGAGCCAGGAGTTCACCCTAGGTTTGAACCTTGGAATGATGAACTTAAGATGTTATATAAAACATTTTTAGGGTAACCTGTGAGAGCAGACAAAGGTTTGGTTTGGTTACTCAATGCAAACCAAACCACTTTTTACATTTGGCTCATAGTTCAACTTGATTTGTATTTAGGAATAAGTAAATAGCAAAACTGATTAATTAGCACTTATATTTGAGCGAGGGAAAGCTTATTCAGATCTACGTACATTCACAACTGCAAAAGTACAACGCTAGGTCTTTGCTGGGTTCTCTTTTCTTCATTCTCATTCAGAATTTTGGTTCCCTCTTTAATTCAACATCTATGTTCTATAGCTAATGATTGCCTACATCTTTTGGAATTTGATAACTGAGTTATTTAGCAAAATACGTGGAAGATTTTTTTTTTAAGAGAAGTGAGTAGGTGCCCAATATTTACATCAGGTTATGATTAACCTCAAGGGAAGTCATTGTGTTTAACTAGAGTCAGTCTTGATTGGGAGTTTGCACCCAGTTTGACAAATGTGTTAGGCTAGATATCCTTCTGATCCTCAAGTAGCTACTGCTTTTAGTAAACTTTTTCCTTCTGCTTGGACTGGGAAACTGTACCCCTTCCTCTGTGACCTCCTGCCTGGATCACTGCAGCTCGCTGTACCTAGGATGACCATGTCTACCTTTGCAATACCTGCTACTGGTCTAGAACTATCTATCTAGGTGGCTGTATGCCTCCCTCCCCGATCACTGGAGTACAGTAACTCCACACTTAATGTTGTAGTTATGTTCCTGAAAAATGTGACTTTAAGCAAAACAATGTTAAGCAAATCCAATTTCCCCATAAGAATGAATGTAAATAAGGGAGGTTAGGTTCCAGGGAATTTCTTTTCACGAGACAAAAAACTATACATTATATAGATATTCACTCAGCACACGTTTTAAACAAACAATTTAATACTGTTCACAGCTATGATGATTGTGAAGCTTGGTTGAGGTGGTGAAGTTAGAGGGTGGAAGAGGGTGGGTTATTTCCCAGGAAATGCCTTACTGCTAAATGATGAACTAGCACTCGGCTGAGCCCTCAAGGGTTAACACATTGTTGTTAATGTAGCCTCTCACCAAGGCAGCATGAACACGAGGGAGGGGAGACAGCATAGCAGACAGACAGACACACACCTTATGTGTGGGAGGGAGAGAGAAATGCACACTGCACCTTTAAGAAAGCTGACCCACTCTTAGGTGCATTGTCTTTTTAAGTGGATCAGGAAGTTGACAGCAGCTGCTGCCCCAAGCTCTCTCTGTCTCTCTCCATCCGTGTCCCCTCCCTGCTCTATATGGAGAAGGGGTAAGCGGGGTGCAGGAGCAGGGGAAAGGGGGACACCCTGACATTAGCACCCCCCCTTCTCTCCCTGCACAGCAAGCAGGAGTCTCTGGGTGCAGCTCCAAGGCAGAGGGCAGGGGCAGCGCATGGCAGTGGAGGGAGGGACAGCTGCTGCACAGGGAACTTAGGGGAGCAGGGAGCTGATAGGGGGGCTGCCGGGCTCTTCGGCAGCAATTCGGCAGGAGGTCCCTCGGTCCCTCTCGGAGGGAAGGACCTGCCACCGAAGTCCCGCCGAAGAAGAAAGCGGCGCGGTGGAGCTGCCGATTGCGGCTTTTATTTTTTATTTTATTTTATTTGTTTCCGCCGCTTGGGGCAGCAAAAACCCTGGAGCCAGCCCTGGTCGCAACTACTGTCCTATTTCCCCTCCCCCCACCTCTTTATGGATCTATTATTTGCAGCTTGATTTTCTTGTCCGGTGGACTAATAATCAAACCAGATTGTGATAAGAAAAATAATAAACCAGATTCATGATTATGTAGCACATAATTTACCATTTTCTATAAGACTATTGATTTTCTGCAACTACGGAATGTTTTTATACATGCTTGGATTTAAATTTACAGAACTGTAGGCTAAGATCGCATTTATTAATATGTCAGGTGTTTTCTTTCGTGGATTTAAAATGGGTCCATGCTAACTACATTACTTGTCTCAAACAAAGAATCTGTCTGTAAGATCACATGAAATAAATCTTCATTTACAAATTGCTGTGTTTGCGTCTCATTCTGCTACTTTTCTCTCCTTCACAATACTCACATTCAACCTCCCCAGTCTAACCAAATATGTGTATCTCTGGGTGAACCACTGGCCATCCCCTTAGAGTTGTAAACTGGAGGATTTGGCCAATAGAAATCTGATGAGGTTCAACAAGGACAAGTGCAGAATCCTGCACTTAGCACAGAAGAATCCCATGCACTGCTCCAGGCTGGGGACCGACTGGCTAAGTAGCAGTTCTGCAGAAAATGACCTGGGGACGGACGCATGCACGCACGCACACACACAGCTCTCCTCTGTATGGGTCACTGTGTGCTTGGCCCTGCCTGGGCATGCAAGGTCACAAAATTACAAGGAGCTTCACTTCAATGTGCAAGTGCCAGTCAGAATTGCAGTCCCTGTGTAACACCGACAGACCCCGGTCATTGCCGGGCCGCATCGAACCTGGGGCCTCTGGAGCTTAGTGCATGAGCCTCTACTGCATGAGCTAAAAGAAGGGCTGTCAAGTGATAAAATAAAGTAACCACAATTAATCGCACTGTTAAACAATAATAGAATATCATTTATTTAAATATTTTTGGATGTTTTCTACTTTTTCAAATATGTTGATTTCAGTTACAACACAGAATACAAGGTGTACAGAGCTCACTTTATATTTTTTATTACAAATATTTGAACTGTAAAAAACATATTGTAGCCGGCGTCACAAGATATTTACCTGCCAGATGCGCTAAAGATTCATATGTCCATTCATGCTTAAACTACCATTCAAGGGGACATGCATCCAGGCTGATGATGGATTCTGCTTGATAACGATCCAAAGCAGTGTGGACCGACGCATGTTCATTTTCATCATCTGAGTCAGATGCCACCAGCAGAAGGTTGATTTTCGTTTTTGGTGGTTTGGGTTCTGTAGTTTCTGCATCAGAGTATTGCTTTTTTAAGACTTCTGAAAGCATGGTCCACATCTCGCCCCTCTCAGATTTTGGACGGCACTTCAGATTCTTAAACCTTGGGACGAGTGCTGTAGCTATCCTTAGAAATCTCACATTGGTACCTTGTTTGCGTTTTGTCAAATCTGATGTGAAAGTGTTCTTAAAATGAACATGTGCTGGGTCATCATCCGAGACTGCTATAACATGAAATATGTGGGTAAAACAGAACAGGAGACATACAATTCTCCCCCAAGGAGTTCAGTAACAAATTTATTTAATGCATTATTTTTTCAACGAGCATTATCAGCATGGAAGCATGTCCTCTGGAATGGTGGCTGAAGCATGAACGGGCATATGAACGTTTAGCACATCTGGCATGTAAATATCTTGCAACACCAGCTACAAAAGTGCCATGTGAACACCTGTTGTCACTTTCAGGTGACATTGTAAATAAGAAAGGGACAGCATTATCTCCTGTAAATGTAAACAAACTTGTTTGTCTTAGCGATTGGCTGAACGAGAAGTAGGACTGTAAGCTCTGAAGTTTTACATTATTTTGTTTTTGAGTGCAGTTATGTAACAAAAAAAACCCTACATTTGTAAGTTATACTCACGATAAAGAGATTGCACTACGGTACTTGTATGAGGTGAATTGAAAAATACTATTTCTTTTATCATTTTACAGTGCAAACATTTGTAATAAAAATAATATAAAGTGAGCACTGTACACTTTGTATTCTGTGTTTGTAACTGAAATCAATATATCTGAAAATGTAGAAAAAGCTCTGAAAATATGTAATAAATTTCAATTGGTATTCTATAGTTTAACAGTGCAATCACAATTAATTTTTTTAATCACAGTTAATTTTTTTGAGTTAATTGTGTGAGTTAACTGTGTTTAATCAACAGCCCTAGCTAAAAGCCATAAGGCCCTTAGCTAAGGCTGTAGAGAAGACTCATTAATCTCTCTCTGCGTGGTCTCAGTGCCACTAGATGGGACAAAACACCACACCCAGGGCAGGTGGTGTGTGGGTTACACCTGCACTCTGCTAGCAAACTGTTCTGTACTAGTCACCCCAGAGAGGGATGAGGAGAATGCAGAACAAGGTCCCCTAGTTGTGATGGCCAGCCATGAGGGGTCATTGCATACTATAGCCTACTACTGTACCATAAATTTCTATGGGCATATTGTCCTTCCATTCCAGGGAGCTCAAGGAGACATTATGTCTTCCTAAGGCACAACAGAACGGATTCCTTGTTGCCTTATAGGCCTTTGCACCAGCTGAATAGCCACAAAGAAGCCATAGGCAGGTGTAAGAACCACAGGTGTAAAACTGTCCGACTGCCAGCCCATGAATAGAGGAGGTACAAGCCGCCCACCCCTCCAAACGCCCCTTCTGCTGGTGTATGAATCAGGGCCGCCCAGAGGATTCCGGGGGCCCGGGGTCTTCGGCGGCGGGGGGCCCTTCCGTTCTGGGACCCGCCGCCAAAGTGCCCCGAAGACCCGCGGCGGGAGCCCCCCCCGCCGCTGAATTATCGCCGAAGCGGGACCCGCCGCCCGGTCTTCGGCGGTAATTCGGTGGCGGGGGGGGTCCCCGCCGCGGGTCTTCGGGGCACTTTGGCGGCGGGTCCCGGAACGGAAGGGGCCCCCCGCCGCCGAAGACCGGGCTGCGCTTCGCCGGCGGCGGGTCCCGCTTCTCCCCCCCCCCCCCGGCCCCGGCCCCGGCCGCCGCTTCTCCCCCCCCCGGCCCCGGGTCCCGCTTCTTCCCCCCCCCGCTCGGCCCCGGCCGCCGCTTCTTCCCCCCCCCGCCTGGCCCCGGCCGCCGCGTCTCCCCCCCCGGCCCCGGCCCGGCCCCCGCCCCCGCTTCTCCCCGGCCCTGGCCCCGGCCTCTTACCGAGCGTGTCGCCGGCAGGGCCTGAGCTCCGTCCCGCTCAGAGCCGCGTGGTGAGGGGGCGGGGCTGTGAGCTCCACGCCGAGCGGAGGGAGCTGCCCCGCCCCCTCCCCACGCCGCTCTGAGCGGGGCGGGGCTCAGGCCCCGTTGGAGCTCCCAGCCCTGCCCCCTCACCATGCGGCTCGGATCGGGGCGGGGCTCAGGGGCTCGGCCGGAGACTCGGCGCTTGAAGCGCCGAGGCTCCAGGAGAGGGGCGGAGGCGGGAGCCTCCGCTCTTCTCTTGGGGGCCCCTGCGGAGCCCGGGGCCCGGGGCAAATTGCCCCCTTTGCCCCCCCTTCTGGGCGGCCCCTGGTATGAATCTGACCCATGACCTCTTGGATCTCCCCTGATATGTGTGTGGGATGGAGCTTCCACTGTGGGCATGTGCCTTAACAGCACGGTCTGCTCCCATACATGTTAGCCCTCCCCAGTACGTATTCAGAGACCTGCTCACTCCTCCAGTTTGTATTCCTCTTTGCCTCTGTTATTTACATTACCCTCGTTTTCCTCTGTGTCCCCCCTCGTCCCCCTCCCAGTATCACAGCTCTGTTCACCAACCCACACTCTCCTACGTAGTGTGGAAAGTCGGAGCCCTCACTACACCGCATGAGGAGCTGACGGCCTGCACTGCACAATAAAGTTAGGGGCCCGTTACTCTCACGAACTTCCTTACATCTCACTAATTAATGGCAATGCAAATGAATGAGTAAACGACAAGCAAGAGAGATTTTGTTCTGCATCTACACTTTAAAACGGTCGCAAGAGCAATACAATAAAAAGGGAACAGCGGAGCACATGCCTCCCAAAAGCCCCTCGGAGGTGTGCAGTGCAAGGGGTGATAAGAGAAATCGGAAAAGCAGCAGCTGTCTTCAGCCATCTCATTGTCAGATGGAGTCTAAAGGCACTTAACTCTGGATCTAGAAGGATCTGCTGCCATTCGTGTCCTAACGCTGCAGCGGTTTGAAGAAACTGAGGCTCCAGCAGGCATCACTCCCCTTTTTATAGCTGCACTCTCAGAACAGGCGCCAACACTGAGGCAAGAGTGAGGTGCCCAAACAGGCCCTGCCTGCTACTAGAAGGTTCCACCATCCTGGCTGCACCCAGTCAACCCATCCCAAGAGCAGGAATATGCTGAGGGTTATGGCCTAGTAGTCAGAGCAGGAGTCAGGTCTAGTGGGAGGAGCCGGCGTTCGGGTGCGGGAATGAAGCCACAGGTCAGCACCAGAGTCAACTGCCAGTTACCAGAGCCAGGGGGTCAAGGCAGAGTCAGAACCAAGAATCTAAGCTGAGGGTCAGAGCCGAGATCAAATGCCAAATGCCATAGCCAAGGGTCAAACCGGAATCAGAATCAGAAGTCGGAGGCCAGGGTCAGAGCCAGGGCGGGTAGCGGAGGGTTGGAGGTGAGATGTAGGGGCAGAAGGAGAGGCAAGGATCAAGCATGGATGGGAACAGGAGTGACGGCATGAGCCAGGAGCAGAGCAGGAAGCAGGAACAGGGCTGGGTGCAGGCCTAACACAGGCACCATAGGAAACCATCCTGTTGCTCAAACTTCCTGTGCCTCC
Organism: Mauremys mutica; assembly: GCF_020497125.1. NCBI lineage: Eukaryota > Metazoa > Chordata > Testudines > Geoemydidae > Mauremys > Mauremys mutica. The sequence goes on along the minus strand of NC_059090.1, from coordinate 7,069,660 downwards.
TTCTGGCTTAAATAGCGAAGTTGGACCAATTGGTGGAGCCAGACAATCCTCCACTCAGAACTCCCGTGGGCGGTGCCTTGGCTGGGGCTACCGTCCTCATAGCTTAGAGCCCACCAGGCTTCAACAGACATTGGCAGCTCCCTGGGGACTCCTAGGCCAGGATTCAGGACCTAGGACACCACACAGAGGACACTCAAAGAATTGCTACAGACTTCCAGCAGAATTGAGCAGGTGGAACAGCTGGGTGAAAAGGAAGAAAGGATCCTAGTGAGTAAGGGGATTAAAAAATAACTCTTCCGTAAGCCACAGACCAGAATGGTCCTGGTCCAGGAGAACATATCTCAAGAGTGGCAGGCCTTAAAAAGACTATTTTAAAAGAAAGGTCAGGACTGATTTCTGTGGGACACCAATGGAAACACACCGTGTTGAAGATGATTCTGTGCTCATAGTTACATTTTGAGACCCATCAGTTAGCAAGTTTTTAATCCATTTAATGTGTGCCATGTTCATTTTGTATTGTTCTAGCTTTTTAATCAAAACGCTGGGTGGCACCAAGTCAAACGGCTTACAGAAATCTAAGTATATTATGTTAACCCTATTACCTTTGTCAGCCAAACGTGTAATCTCATCAAGGAGATGGGGAAACAGAAGCCTGTAGAGACTAAGGGCTAGTCTACACTGGCAACAGTAAAGCGCCACAGCAGCGCTTTAACGTGGATTGTGTGGTCACGGCAGAGTGAAAAAAACCACCTGAGTGAGAAAGTTGCAGTGCTGTAAATTTCCCGTGTAGACACACCCTCAGTGACTAGCCCAAAGTCTCACAGCAGGCTGAGGTCAGAGCCAAGATTAGAATTTACAAATGACTGTGAGGAGTGTGTTAGACTAGAAAGAAGATGGCAGTTCCTGGTTCCTTGCCCTGTGTTCAGACTGCTAGACTGCGCCTGTCTGCATGCAGCACATAAAGAATTAATGAAATATCACTCTTTAGGATTAAAGAGCAGCTCATCTTCGCCCACACGGTGTGTGGACAGTGGGGTCTTCTGAGGGACCCGGTTACGCCTTGCATGGTGTCAAGTATCAGAGGGGTAGCCGTGTTAGTCTGGATCTGTAAAAAGCAACAAAGACTGTGACTGGCTAGCCAACTACAAAAGCAGTTTCTCCTCCCTTGGTGTTCACACCTCAACTGCTAGAAGAGGGCCTCACCCTACCTGATTGAACTAACCTCGTTATCTCCAGACTGATTCTGGCCTGCATATTAATACCTGCCTCTGGAAATTTCCACCACATGTGTCTGACGAAGTGGGTATTCACCCACGAAAGCTTATACTCCAATATGTCTGTTAGTCTATAAGGTGCCACAGGACTCTTTGCCAGTTGTGCCTGGTTTTGCTCCTGTCACAATCTGCTGTCTGGGCAATTCACCAGCATTAGGACCCAGAGGCAGAGCAGCAGTCTGAGAGATGAACCCAGTGGGAAGATCATCCTGGTAAACTGGCATAGTTCCTTTGCAGTCAAAGGAGGTACATCAATTTCTACCAGCTGAGACAGGACAGACAAGAGATACTGAAGTTAGGACAGGCTCCTTCAGACTGAGGAGGCAAGAAGGTGAAACCCGAAATTCATAGAGGCCCCTCTGTCTACTTGAGTGCAGGAGAACCAGGAGGAAGGTAAGATGGGATTTCTTTTGTTGTGTTTGTTGCATGAAGTCTTCAACAAGGAGAAAAATATTTTCCTGTTGATTAAGCGGAGACCTGGAAATGTAGGGGAAACACAGTCACCTGGACAGCTCACTTTGGATACTTTACACTATGCTGGTGGTGGGGTGCGCTATTTCCTCCCTTATGAAATACAGAGTTGATGTAAAGGTGCAATCTCGGAATTACAGTTCTGACCTGCTCTAAGTGAAAAGAGACATGGTTACCTCACCCACCTTGTCTCTAATATCCTGGGACCAACACAGCTACAACACTGCAAACAACTACGTGAAAAGACTCTGGGTCAAATCCTTCCTTCAGTTACAGGTGAAGCCACTGCATTTCTTCCTGAATTTACCAGTGGGACTGAGAGCACAATTTGTCTCTTCGGCAGAGATTTTCGAGTGAGTTTGGCTGTTTCAGTTTTTGGGTGCCCAACGTGTGACAGCTTAAAAGACTAGGTCTGAATTAACCTACATGTTTTTAATACATATCCCTTATGCTTTGGTCTCGTCTGTGCTACGAATGAAACAGTCACAGTGCATGACAGACAAGGACAAGCTGTGTTCAGTACCAAACTGATTTAATTAAACTAGTGCAGCTTTGTGTGTGGACACTCTTGTATTTGTTTCAGGTTTAAACTGATGTAATTCCCCACATAGGAGGTTGCACCAGTTTAACTAAATTTTTTAAAAACTAACTGAAGTTAAAGTTTAATGCAACTTCTGTATGTAGACAAACTTTCAGCAAGTGTTAAATTTGGGTTTGATGAGAAAGGGGAGAGCTTTTTTGCAGCACTTTCTTGAAGAGAGACAAGATCCTAAATTGCAGAACCAGTTTATGAGGTTAGTAGATAGTTCAGTTTCATTTTCCTTGCAATAGAAACTGATAGCACTTTTCTACATGCGAGTGACGTTAATAATAATAATAGCTGGCTCTTACACAGCATTTTTATCCATAGATCTCAAAGCGCTTTCCTGAGGTCATGTAAAGGTAGGAATGAGTTCAATAAATCCTAGCATAGGCATGAGTTCAAGAAATAGACTCATTCATATCTTGTGCTTTGTGTGTGTTTCTCATTTTCTTCTGAAATAGTCTTTGTGTGAGAGAAAATTGTTACAATATTTAATTCTGCAAATAAAAGTGAGTACTCCTGGCATGGAGATGGCCTTCTATGCTAGTCATGTTCTCCCATCAATGAAAACACAGGAAAAAAAATAATCTCCCCTATTTACTGTCACTTTTCCACTTTGGTTAGTTACAGAATAGTCTTGCAGTATTGTGGCAGATGGATAGCTCAATTAAACAACAATTCATCCCACTTAGCAAAACACTTTCCATTTCAGGGAACATGAAACTGTAGTGTCTAACCAAAAATAGTCACAGGAAGAGCACCAAGGTAGAATAAAATCAGTCCAACTAGTACATGCAGTGAGGATATGAGATCTCTGATCTCTCTTCACCACTTGGAGTATACAGCCATCCCAACTGCATGCTAAAAAAAAACAACAACTTTCTACACCATCATGTGTTTCCTATATATCTTTATGCATAATGCGTAACATCACAGTTCTGTATTTTCAGTATAATGTTGAATTAATTTGTATATATTTTAACAGTAGGAAGGATTATAAACCATTCATATTGTATTTGTTGTGCTGGGGTTTAAAATGTACATCTTTTGTAGAGTAGATTAAAGCTGTCTCGCAACAGAGTTATGGCATAAGGTACCAGAAATGCACATTTGACTCTTGCTAAATTCTTTATCCTTTTGCTTCTGAAACAGATGGACAAACTCTCCGGTGAAGAGTATTTCATGTTCTTGTTGCCCTTTTTTGAACCCCCTCTGTGTGAGCAATAACCTTTTTGAGATGGTGACCAGTGGTGTACACAGTATTTGAGATGAGCCTCCCCCCCAACTGATTTATATAAAAGCATTATAAAATTGTCCTTATTATCTTAATCCCATTCCTTATGCATTCTAACATCTTATTTGATTTTTAGACCACATCTACACATTAAGCAGAAGGCAGAGGTGAAAGTAAGCCAGTCTGGTACGGCGTACCGGCAAGAGCTGGTACTCCGTGCTGGACTGGACCAGCTTCTCCGGCGGTGATTTAAAGGGCCCAGGGCTCCAGCTGCTGCGGGGAGCCCCGGGCCCTTTAAATCACCGCCGGAGCTCATACTCATAGTCCTCTCTGGTCCTGACGAAATAATTTTGCATCATCTGCAATTTTTGCGACCTCCCTACTTATCCCTCTTTCCAGATCATTAATAAATCATTAACACTGGATACAGTTCAGAACCTCGAGGCAGCCCAGTGTTAACCCTTGTGCATGATGAAAATTGGACATTTATTCCTACTCTTTGTGTCCCATCTCTTAACCAGGTGTTAACACCCCACAACAATGTAGTTTGTTTAGTATTCTCAAGTGAGGGTCCTTGTCAGAGGCCTTTTGAAAATCTGAATAAATTGTGTCAACCAGTTCTCCCTTATCCACTACCTTGCTGACACATTCAAAGAATTCTAATAGACTAGTGAGAAATGATTTCCCTTTGCAGAGACCATGTGGGTTACAGCCTAAGGGTATGCCTTTACTACCAAAGTTAAAGGGCTACCAAGGCGTAGGGAATGCCTCTGGGTCACTGGTTACTAGATGTCAAAGTCCTGGCAACTGGATTTGCCATTCTCTTCTCAGATGCTCTGCTGATATGTACCCTAAGGCCCAGACAGCTAGGTGACACCCACGCCTACATCTCAGCCTGTCCTGAGAGGAAACAGTCCCCTTCCACTCACTGAGTAACAATGCAGCACATAGGGGAGACTGAGGCAAAAAGAGGAATCATAAATATGTTACAAAATATTCCCACTTTGTCACAATGACAAGCTCTAGCAGATGGTGTCCCTGGCCTCTGTTTGCTAGAAGCTGGGAATGGGAAATAGGGGATGGATCATTTGATGATTCCTGTTCTGTTCATTCCCTCTGAGGCACCTGGCATTGGCCACTGTTGGAAGACAGGATACTGGGCTAGATGGACCTTTGGTCTGACCCAGTATGGCCGTTCTTATGAGCACACGCTGCTCCTTTAATAGTAGCATTATATACTGACACAGGAAGAGAAGGGAGTTACCTCGCAAGTGGAGAACCAGTGTTGACAGGGCCAATTCGATCAGGGTGGATGTGATCCACTCCCAATAATAGATGAGGAGGTGTCAGTTCCAGGAGAGGCAAAGCTGCTTTTGTAATGAGCCAGCCACTCCCAGTCCCTAGTCAAGCCCAAATTAATGGTGTTACATTTGCAAATGAATTTTAGTTCTGCTGTTTCTCCTTGAAGTCTGTTTCTGAAGTTATTGTTTTAAGGACAGTCAGCATTTTAGTTGATATTTAAAAAGTATTTTTAAGATAAAAAGCCCTACATAAATGCTAAGGAGTTTTTTTAAATTTTCCCAGGCACAAGATGGCCCATGAGGTGGAGCACCTGTATGTTGATTCAGCAACAGATTATCCGGAAGTGGTCGTACAAGTAGGAAAAATAACTTTTGGAGAGAATGAGAGAAAAAATATTCCCAAAAATATAAGACAAAAGCAAAAACTTACCCTGGCCCGTGCAGTGTGTGCTTTGTTAAACTCAGGAGGAGGAGTGGTAAAAGCGGAGATTGAAAATGAGGGCTACACCTTACAAGGAAATATGATTGGGCAGGACATAGAAATCGCTTTTAGGGAGTGCATTCAGTGTCCAAACTTGACAAAATATTTTGACTATATGCAGCAAAACAGTGACTTTTTGATTTTTGTTAAATCATGGAGCAGTGAAAACTCATTGGCTATCTCAGGCCTAACAAAACCACGTATTTGCAGCCTGAGCTCTGGTTTGTACCTAAGATCTGGCACTTCTCTTGTCAGTGTGAAACCTGGCGATGCTTTGGAATTTCTCAAAGGGAAACAAGGCCATGTCACGAGAGAATTGGAAGAGGAGAGAGGGCCAAGTGCTAAAAGACCCCAGTTGCAAGATGTGCAGAGAACAAAGAAAGCTGGTGTGCAGGAGGAGAGAGACATAAGCAATGCTGCTGCTCAGTTTTTTGAAAGAGACCGATTGGAGTATGGAGAGACCCTGAACTTCACAGAATCAAGAGATGTAGAATTTAAAAATTTTGCAACTGATAATATCTTGAAATACCTCAGAGACATGCTGCCAAATTATATCTCTGCATTTGCAAACACACAAGGAGGAGGATATTTCATTATCGGAGTGCGCGATAACAGGACAGTTGCAGGATGTAGACGTGAAGATGTAACCACTGAAGAATTAGGAAAAGAAATAGATCATGCCAGAGAGAAATTAACCCTCTGTCACTTTCATACTGCCAGGGAAAGTGAACATAATTTAAAGTACAAACATAAAATCATAAATGTATATGATAGATGTGGAGACCATTGTGGGTATGTCTGTGCTGTGAGGATTGAACCTTTTTGTTGTGCTGTGTTTTCGGAAACGCCGGACTCATGGATTGTAAAGGGAAACCGCACCGAGAGACTGACAGCTAAGAAGTGGACCACCTTGATGACTGCTGCCGATCCAGGTTCAAAAATATGTTTCATAGTTTATTCCCAGTTTACTTCAGTGGCCCTAGAGTGGGTGGCAGGTGAACAGGAACCCATCAGTGCCAGGATTGTCATGTATCTTTAGAGTATGACCTCTCCACTCTCCCTGACTATGGTGTGTGTTTTAGGTCCAAACTTACCTGCATTTTTCACACCATTTATTGCTGCACTTTGACGTCAGGCTGAATCTTGAAACAAGGGCTCCAGAAATCTTCACACAAGTTAAAATAGTTGACTCCACCATAGTTTTGTTTCCTCTTCCACTATTTTTAGTTGTGTCTTCCACATTAGACCAGTTGATACAGTGTAGTGGTGCAGAGTTGAGAGCTGTGGTTAGAGGGATCATTCTACAGCCCCATTCTGTGGCTCACTGAGGGACATTGAAAGGGACATCATTGTCTTAACATAAAATAGCTGCCAATATGGATTCATTTGGTAGACAGATTTTACTCAGTGAAACAAACCACAACTCTATGCCCCTGATTTCTGACTTGGCAGCACATCCTGCTGCAATTGAAATGATGCATGCAAATGGTCTATTGTGCCTATATGCCCATTTCTTTGTAGAGCAACATCTCAGACCATTCTGAGAGCAGCTTGTGACACACTTGCTTACACATCCTTATATTTAGGCTGGGCAAAATTCAGTGTTTATTTTTTTATAATTTTGACAGATAATATTGGTTTGTTTTTAAACTTTTTTTACTAAAATTTTCACAGTTGTGGAAAAGTATGGGGGAGTGAGATATTGGAGCGGGCCCAGACAATAGTTATTAAATGAATGTAGATGCTGAGATTTTTTAAAAAAGATTTATAACCGTTAAAAAACAAGTTGTCAACATCACATGTCAAAATATACCAAAGAAACAGCCTTAAATCAAACTCTAATACATTCTCAAACTGCATTTTTCTTACTTTGCCTATCTGTAAATTCTGATTATTATTGATGGAAATATTTTTCGTCAATTTGTGTGTGTGTGGCGAAATCGACATTCATTGACCTTTACCAATTACAAATCAAATCCTTCCAAGCCTTCTTATAGTGGTGAGGGATGGAAGGAGCCTGTATTTACATGAGTTTTACTTTCTTTTTCAAGAACTTTCAGAGTTGGCTGCTGCTTTTAAGAAAGAGCTGAGTCTGTCAGATGGGCCTCCCCTCATCAAACCAGTTTATTCACACCAAGGCCTTGATAGTCTGGATGATCTGCAAAAATATCTGTTTCCAGGTGCGTCTTTTTGAAGCTTCCTTCTGGTTTCTATATTTTGACACGTTTGAAAGCGTGTGGGCTGGGGGAAGATGCTGAGGGGCAGTAGCCCCGGGCATTCTACTTGCATAAGGCAAAGACAGGAAGACGGCTATGGAAGGCCATCGGTGGGAGAATTATGCACTAACTTACGACAACTACTTATTTGAATGTGAAGTTGTGCGCCCTTCCCCCAAGACTCAGGCCCCCAGATACTAGTGGGTCCACATGGCCCTTAGCCATGTCTCAGCCCACCCAGTTAGACCCCATTGGAGGGTTGAGCACTGCTGGCCAGGCTTAGCCCCCCTTTGCTCTCAGAAACCCAAACAACCCAGTGCACAGTGTACTGGGGTGGAGGAAAGAGCCCCAAATGTTCACAGTGGAATCATTATTAATAGGGTGGGGTATAGATGTAGTTGGATAGCTCAGAGACTGGGATCCAGAGCCTGTTGCCAGTTACAGTCCAGCACTACTTTGGTATTGACTGAAAGTTGTTGCTAATTGACAGCTGTTCATACTCTGTGACATGAGCTAGTGGATCTGGACGGAGACCTGGCCAGCTGCTGTCCCTATTATAATTGGCATCAACAGGCTCCCCTGCTGGCAATCTCAGCAGAGGGACCAAGAATTGTATGGGTAATGTAGATTCAATTCCTTACCCACTCCTAGGAGGTGGCTCTTGTAGAAAAAGTTTGAGGCATATGGAGAAGGTGGGCAAAGTGTGACAGAAGTGTGCACTGATGTTGCCTCTTCTGTGAACGGGGGCTCCAGTCTCTATGGCTGTCGAGTCAGAACCTTTCACCAACATTAATTCACTTAGTCTGAGGCATGCTAATCCAGTTTGTCAAAATTATTCTAACTCCAACAATTTCCTGTTCTCTGAATTTTTAGTGGAATCTAATAGGATAAAATATACTCCAGAAAACCTCAGCAAGGAGCTTGCATCAGAGCATCCAGAACTAATCAATTTAATGGAAGAGCACATGCAGCTGCTTTCTCAGGGGATACTTATATTTTCGAGAAGCTGGGCTGTTCAGGTTGACTTGCAGGAGAACCAAGATGTTGTTTGTGATGCTCTCTTAATAGCCATGGAGAGTCCTCCAATACTCTACACAGTCTTTGAGAATCCCAACTCTGAAGGTATTTTTGAATACTCAAGACATACTGCCTGCAGGTTAAAGGAAAAACTGGTAAATATTGGGGGCTACACTCAAAAAGTGTGTGTGATGCCAAAGCTACTCTGTCTGCACAGTAACAGTGACAAAGGGCAAGATGGGGGGGTGAGTATGCAAGATATGTACCCGACTAACTACAGCCGAATCCACGGTGATAACTTGAAACATTTACTGCGCTCACTTGCAATATTCTTGCTGAGTTTTCCATCCTTTTTAAGTGACCAGCTTGGTTGTGAATTTTTCAACCTCCTGACCATCAAACAGTACGAACTGCTTTCAAAAAACCTGCACAAGGCTAAAAAGCTATTTGTCTACGGCCTGCCAGGAACAGGGAAAACGATAGTGGCACTGAAGATCATCGAAAAGATAAGGAATGTGTTTAAATGCGAACCAGAAGAGATTCTCTACATTTGTGAGAACCGGCCTCTGAGAGAGTTTGTGGGGTGAGCATTTCATATATAATTCCTAACTGTGCCATTACTTGATCAATGCTGTCTATTTATTTGATCTAAAGTGCACCTATCTTTATAAAAAGGGAGGCTTAAAGCTATACAGTATATTTGCTTATCACTGAAAAGTGGTTTTCAAGAACTAAAAGGATCTCACCCTAAAGGCCTGAGTAATTGCTGTTTTGAACATGACAACATAGAAGAGGGTTATTGGAAACCATTCTTGACTAAGTATTGATGTGTAACTTAACACTGCTACGTTTGGGTGGATATGTTTTAAGATAGGTCTAAGTTGGATCCTGGCAAAGGAGTGTAACTTACACCAATTTGGCATTCAGTGTGCGCAAAATTAATGTAACTTGTACAGCAAGGGGACAGAATAGAGGGTGTAGCAGAAAAAGTAGCTAACAGGAGGGTGCTAGTAGTCAGATGGGGTGGTTGAATGAGCCAACTTCCTTTCAGGTAGGAAAACCAAAAGATTGCCACCAAAGCAGCTTGTACTTGGCTTGCAATGGTGTTTATCAGAATTTGCATATTGGCTAAAATGCCTCATCAAGTGGGCTTTATCAAAAGTCCAGTTTTATTGGTCCAGGAAAACTCAGACTATCCACATACACCCCACAACCTCACAGGTCTGTCAGTTTGTTATGCCCATCCCTGGAAAAAACAATGATAGAAAACATCTTTCTTACTCTACTCTTTTTTTTTAAGTTGATTTTTCCCTCCCTAGTTCTAATTAGAAATACTGTAGAGTTTGGTTTCTAAAGGGAAAAATTTATCCATTTGATTCCAAAAGTGTGTAGCAAGTTTCTAAAATCAATCTGTCATAAATCGGAGCAGGCATCCTGGACCTGGGATGCTCAACTAAGAGTCTTGTTTCCATGGAAATCAGATGTTTGAACTGGAAGCCCACCAGCTGAAAATGATGCAGCTACTTGTGGCTAGTGCTCGTTTTTGTTTTCTTGGAAATGGATAAGATCCCTAATATAAAGTATTAAAGAGCAAACTTTTAAAATAATTCCTCCTACCTTCTTTTCTCCTCCGTTTCCCTATGAATGCGAATTTTCAGAGGCCACAAGCAACAGCGATTCAGAGCGATGATGCCAAAAAAAATAGATTTTAGTGGCCTGGTGAGAAAGGGCTGCTTTAAAAAAACCAATTTGGAAGCTTATGGATGGAAAAAATGCTTTAAATTTAATATATTAAAATATAATATTATCCAAGTACACGGTCCCTTTGCATCTTTTTATAGAAGGTACGTTAAGCTACTAGTAATGAAGCTCCCATACAGTTTTTTAACCAGTAAGGCAAAGCAATTTGAGTGAAAATATTCCTATCCGTGAGCATGCCCACACAAAAAATGATCTCAAATAATTTTCATATCAAATTTGCTACATAACACACTTGAGGTGTGTAGATTTCTGGAATAATTCTGTGTTCAAGGCATGTGGGTATCTAGGATGCATGTATGTGTCTTAGGAAGAGTCAATTTTTTTCTTAATAAAGTCAAAGTTTGAATGGGATGGGGATTTGTTTTGTTGGTATGCTGAAAATCTACAGAAAAATGATTTAACTGACATCATTCAGTCTAAATTGATAAGATTTAGAGAAGTACTTTGCAGCACACACACTAACATTTATCAAATATTTTATTTATATTGTAGAGATAAAGGCATTTGCCAATCTGTGACAAGAGTAACTTTCATGAAGGACAACTTTGAAAAGGTGAAACACATAGTAGTTGATGAAGCTCAAAATTTCCGGGAAGAGAATGGCTGTTGGTACAAGAAGGCAGAAGATATCACCCAAAGATGTAATGAGCCTGGTGTTTTCTGGATCTTCTTGGACTATTTACAGACAAGTCACACTTGCAAATCTGGTCTGCCACCTGCACGTCAGCATGACCCTGTGGAATCACTAACCAAAGTGGTCCGTAATTCCAAGGAGATATACGGCAACATAAAAAGTCAAATGGAAAGGATTGTACAAGATAAAAAATTAGGAGATGTTCCTTATGAGCGTTTAGAAAACTTGTTACGTGAAGCCACGTGTGGTCACCATGTATCAGGTTTTTATAGCATAGAAAGAGACTTAAATATGAACGAAATAGCAAATTATGTGGCTAGAAAATGTTTTGAGTATTTGAAAAAGGGCTACTCAGAGAAAGAGATTGCTATTCTGTTCAGCACGCTGCACGATAAAACAAAATATGAACCCATAATAACAAGACAAATGAGGAAATTCAAGCTGAATCCAGTTTTCCAAGAAGCAGATGAAGTGCAGGGAAAGCATATTATTCTTGACAGCATCCGTCGCTTTTCTGGCCTAGAAAGGAGCATTGTGTTTGGTGTCAATCCAGTCTCTACCCAAGAGGAGATTTCTGACAACCTTTTACTCTGTGTGGCATCCAGAGCTAATTTACGCCTCCATTTGCTGTTTGAATAGATCCCCAGTGGTTACTCAGGAGTTGTTTAATAACCCCTCTAGGAGTAGCCCCAGATTCTAGTACTGCACAGAGGATGAGTTATATTCATTATATGGTTTTTGGCCCATGGTTCCAAATTTGCAAAAGAGAGACATTTCACACCCCCTAGCTAATAAACTACCTGAGGCTGCTGATGCACAACATAAACAGAAATAAAGTTACATGGCAGGCAATGGGCAATTTGAACCACTGTGGCTCCTAACTGCCATTGAGAGTTTCCATAATGGGCTAGTGCAGCATCTTTAGACTTTGGTTGCATAGGAATGAACTGACAAGTGGTAGGCAACATGTTTCTGAAGTGTGTGCAGGGATTGGAAGAATTCCTGGGTTCTAATCCTCCCCCTACCACTTCCCCAAGGCTACACTGTGCAAGTAAGTCATTTGAGCCTGATTTTCAGAAGTGACTTCTAATTTTAGATTCCTGGTTAGTTTTTTGGGTGCCCAGGTTTAGATACCTAGGCTCCTACATCCATATTTAGGCTGTTAAATACATATAACCAGATTTTTTGAAAGATGGTAAGCACTCAAAATCCACTGGAAGTTAGTAGGAGCTACAGGCACTCAGCAAATCTGAAAAAAGAGGGTTTTTTATATTTAGCAACCAAATTTTAGATACCTAGCTTAGAAATGTTTGGCCCTATGGACATGTTTTCAGATATGTTGATCATCCACAGCTCCTACTGAAGTTTTAGGTGCTAAGCACTTTTGAAAATCAGGTCTTGAGTTCCGAAAGCTGGGCATACAAAATGAGCGACCAGTTTTGAAAATGTAGAACTTAGTCGCTGCCTTGTGTTGGAAATAATACTGACCCGTCTTCCCCAGGGGTGTTGTGGTTTCTTTAAAGTTTGAGGAACTGTTTGAAATCCTCTGGAGGGAGACATTAGAACATTGCAAAGCATTAATATTATTGAGCAAGTGGAGCAGACTTCAGATTCAAATATTTTATTTCAGCATTATTATTTGATGCTGCAGTTGGTTCCAAGAGCAGTTAGCTCCCAAGGTAGCCAGCCCAGGTGGAATGCTACAAGGCAACCAGAGAACCCTGGAGGAGGAAAGTTTGGAGTGATATAACCTTGAAAGTTATTTGTCTTAGGACAGGACTGCATGGCCCAAGGAAACTTTGGTAGCCACAGAATATTAGGGGTGAAATCCTAGCCCTCTTAAGTCAATGGAGCCAGGAGTTCACCCTAGGTTTGAACCTTGGAATGATGAACTTAAGATGTTATATAAAACATTTTTAGGGTAACCTGTGAGAGCAGACAAAGGTTTGGTTTGGTTACTCAATGCAAACCAAACCACTTTTTACATTTGGCTCATAGTTCAACTTGATTTGTATTTAGGAATAAGTAAATAGCAAAACTGATTAATTAGCACTTATATTTGAGCGAGGGAAAGCTTATTCAGATCTACGTACATTCACAACTGCAAAAGTACAACGCTAGGTCTTTGCTGGGTTCTCTTTTCTTCATTCTCATTCAGAATTTTGGTTCCCTCTTTAATTCAACATCTATGTTCTATAGCTAATGATTGCCTACATCTTTTGGAATTTGATAACTGAGTTATTTAGCAAAATACGTGGAAGATTTTTTTTTTAAGAGAAGTGAGTAGGTGCCCAATATTTACATCAGGTTATGATTAACCTCAAGGGAAGTCATTGTGTTTAACTAGAGTCAGTCTTGATTGGGAGTTTGCACCCAGTTTGACAAATGTGTTAGGCTAGATATCCTTCTGATCCTCAAGTAGCTACTGCTTTTAGTAAACTTTTTCCTTCTGCTTGGACTGGGAAACTGTACCCCTTCCTCTGTGACCTCCTGCCTGGATCACTGCAGCTCGCTGTACCTAGGATGACCATGTCTACCTTTGCAATACCTGCTACTGGTCTAGAACTATCTATCTAGGTGGCTGTATGCCTCCCTCCCCGATCACTGGAGTACAGTAACTCCACACTTAATGTTGTAGTTATGTTCCTGAAAAATGTGACTTTAAGCAAAACAATGTTAAGCAAATCCAATTTCCCCATAAGAATGAATGTAAATAAGGGAGGTTAGGTTCCAGGGAATTTCTTTTCACGAGACAAAAAACTATACATTATATAGATATTCACTCAGCACATGTTTTAAACAAACAATTTAATACTGTTCACAGCTATGATGATTGTGAAGCTTGGTTGAGGTGGTGAAGTTAGAGGGTGGAAGAGGGTGGGTTATTTCCCAGGAAATGCCTTACTGCTAAATGATGAACTAGCACTCGGCTGAGCCCTCAAGGGTTAACACATTGTTGTTAATGTAGCCTCTCACCAAGGCAGCATGAACACGAGGGAGGGGAGACAGCATAGCAGACAGACAGACACACACCTTATGTGTGGGAGGGAGAGAGAAATGCACACTGCACCTTTAAGAAAGCTGACCCACTCTTAGGTGCATTGTCTTTTTAAGTGGATCAGGAAGTTGACAGCAGCTGCTGCCCCAAGCTCTCTCTGTCTCTCTCCATCCGTGTCCCCTCCCTGCTCTATATGGAGAAGGGGTAAGCGGGGTGCAGGAGCAGGGGAAAGGGGGACACCCTGACATTAGCACCCCCCACTTCTCTCCCTGCACAGCAAGCAGGAGTCTCTGGGTGCAGCTCCAAGGCAGAGGGCAGGGGCAGCGCATGGCAGTGGAGGGAGGGACAGCTGCTGCACAGGGAACTTAGGGGAGCAGGGAGCTGATAGGGGGGCTGCCGGGCTCTTCGGCAGCAATTCGGCAGGAGGTCCCTCGGTCCCTCTCGGAGGGAAGGACCTGCCACCGAAGTCCCGCCGAAGAAGAAAGCGGCGCGGTGGAGCTGCCGATTGCGGCTTTTATTTTTTATTTTATTTTATTTGTTTCCGCCGCTTGGGGCAGCAAAAACCCTGGAGCCAGCCCTGGTCGCAACTACTGTCCTATTTCCCCTCCCCCCACCTCTTTATGGATCTATTATTTGCAGCTTGATTTTCTTGTCCGGTGGACTAATAATCAAACCAGATTGTGATAAGAAAAATAATAAACCAGATTCATGATTATGTAGCACATAATTTACCATTTTCTATAAGACTATTGATTTTCTGCAACTACGGAATGTTTTTATACATGCTTGGATTTAAATTTACAGAACTGTAGGCTAAGATCGCATTTATTAATATGTCAGGTGTTTTCTTTCGTGGATTTAAAATGGGTCCATGCTAACTACATTACTTGTCTCAAACAAAGAATCTGTCTGTAAGATCACATGAAATAAATCTTCATTTACAAATTGCTGTGTTTGCGTCTCATTCTGCTACTTTTCTCTCCTTCACAATACTCACATTCAACCTCCCCAGTCTAACCAAATATGTGTATCTCTGGGTGAACCACTGGCCATCCCCTTAGAGTTGTAAACTGGAGGATTTGGCCAATAGAAATCTGATGAGGTTCAACAAGGACAAGTGCAGAATCCTGCACTTAGCACAGAAGAATCCCATGCACTGCTCCAGGCTGGGGACCGACTGGCTAAGTAGCAGTTCTGCAGAAAATGACCTGGGGACGGACGCACGCACGCACGCACACCCTGCTCTCCTCTGTATGGGTCACTGTGTGCTTGGCCCTGCCTGGGCATGCAAGGTCACAAAATTACAAGGAGCTTCACTTCAATGTGCAAGTGCCAGTCAGAATTGCAGTCCCTGTGTAACACCGACAGACCCCGGTCATTGCCGGGCCGCATCGAACCTGGGGCCTCTGGAGCTTAGTGCATGAGCCGCTACTGCATGAGCTAAAAGAAGGGCTGTCAAGTGATAAAATAAAGTAACCACAATTAATCGCACTGTTAAACAATAATAGAATATAATTTATTTAAATATTTTTGGATGTTTTCTACTTTTTCAAATATGTTGATTTCAGTTACAACACAGAATACAAGGTGTACAGAGCTCACTTTATATTTTTTATTACAAATATTTGAACTGTAAAAAACATATTGTAGCCGGCGTCACAAGATATTTACCTGCCAGATGCGCTAAAGATTCATATGTCCATTCATGCTTAAACTACCATTCAAGGGGACATGCATCCAGGCTGATGGATTCTGCTTGATAACGATCCAAAGCAGTGTGGACCGACGCATGTTCATTTTCATCATCTGAGTCAGATGCCACCAGCAGAAGGTTGATTTTCGTTTTTGGTGGTTTGGGTTCTGTAGTTTCTGCATCAGAGTATTGCTTTTTTAAGACTTCTGAAAGCATGGTCCACATCTCGCCCCTCTCAGATTTTGGACGGCACTTCAGATTCTTAAACCTTGGGACGAGTGCTGTAGCTATCCTTAGAAATCTCACATTGGTACCTTGTTTGCGTTTTGTCAAATCTGATGTGAAAGTGTTCTTAAAATGAACATGTGCTGGGTCATCATCCGAGACTGCTATAACATGAAATATGTGGGTAAAACAGAACAGGAGACATACAATTCTCCCCCAAGGAGTTCAGTAACAAATTTATTTAATGCATTATTTTTTCAACGAGCATTATCAGCATGGATGCATGTCCTCTGGAATGGTGGCTGAAGCATGAACGGGCATATGAACGTTTAGCACATCTGGCATGTAAATATCTTGCAACACCAGCTACAAAAGTGCCATGTGAACACCTGTTGTCACTTTCAGGTGACATTGTAAATAAGAAAGGGACAGCATTATCTCCTGTAAATGTAAACAAACTTGTTTGTCTTAGCGATTGGCTGAACGAGAAGTAGGACTGTAAGCTCTGAAGTTTTACATTATTTTGTTTTTGAGTGCAGTTATGTAACAAAAAAAACCCTACATTTGTAAGTTATACTCACGATAAAGAGATTGCACTACGGTACTTGTATGAGGTGAATTGAAAAATACTATTTCTTTTATCATTTTACAGTGCAAACATTTGTAATAAAAATAATATAAAGTGAGCACTGTACACTTTGTATTCTGTGTTTGTAACTGAAATCAATATATCTGAAAATGTAGAAAAAGCTCTGAAAATATGTAATTGTACTATTGGGATATCCGGGAGAGGGGGCGGGCGGAAGCCCGCCCCATGCTAACGGATCCTCCCCCCAGCCCAAGGGGAGGATCTACAGGGCCACGGAAACCCACTAAGTGCGGGGGACAACTAATAAAAGAACAGGGACAGGAGTGAGGTCAAAGGGTCATAAGGAGGGAGCCTGATGGGGACACCGAGCAGAGAACCCCGGACAGCGCCCACTGCTCCTCGAAGGCGTCAAGGGAGCCAGCGGACGCCGCCCAGAGGAACTCTGCCCGGAGACGTGAGCGGACGAGGGACCGGAAACAAGCCCCACAGTCGCAGGAGTCTCCGTCGGCCAACCTCCTCTCCCTGGTCGCGTGGATGGCTTTTTTTGCCAGGGCGAGGAGGAGGTTGACCAGGAGGTCCCGCGACTTTGTGGGGCCACGGATAGGGAGTGCATGGATAAGGAGGTGAGGGGAAAAGTGCAGCCAGAAACGTAACAGAATGTCGGTGAGGAGCCGGTATAGGGGCTGCAACCTGGCACACTCTAGGTAAGCATGCGCCAGGGTCTCCCTCACGCCGCAGAAGGGGCAGGTGTCCGGGACAGGGGTGAACCGCGCCAAGTACACGCCCGTGCTCACGGCCCCGTGAAGGAGCCGCCAGCTGATATCCCCGGCGGGCCTCGGGACCAGGGTGGAGTACAGGCTGGCCCACCGGGGCTCCTCACCCTCCACAGGTGGCAAGAGGTCCCGCCACTTGGTGTCGGGGCGGGACACGAGGGCGAGGAAGTGGACGGTATGGAGCACGAGCGCGTAGAGTTGTTTCCTTGGCGCGGTTTGGAAATGGACCGGCTGCAGATCGTGCAGCCGGCTGGCGGAGAAGGGGCGGGGGGGCCGGTCGGGTCCACGGGGCAGGGGCCCGATGAAGAGGTCCGGAGGGCTCGGGGTGGAGGGTGGGCGGGGCGTGCCCTCGCGCAGGACCCGGTCGAGGTAAGCCCGAGCAGCGGGGGCAAAGCGGCCTTCACCTCCTGTAGTACGAGCCGGGGAGTACAAGGTCTGGAGAGCCCCATCCGCCGAGCGAGCGTCAGGGGATCCAGCCAGTCTCCCCGGTCGTAGTCCAGGAGGTCTCCGACCCTGGTGGCTTCTGCCAGGACCAACCTCTGGCGCACCGCGGGGGACTCCGCCACCTGCACACGGAGCTGAGGGTTGTGTAGCAGGGGCTCCGCGAGGAGGTCTGCCCCCTCGGTGGCCGCCACGGACCTGGTCGCAGAGAACAGCTTCCAGGTCCGGAGGAGGTCCTGGTAGAAGACCGGCAGCCCGGAGAGGTCTCGCGGAAGGCCCCTCGGGTCGAGATAAAGGAGCTGCCGGTCGTATCGGAGCCCTCGGAAGCGGCGCAGGAAGGCGTGCGCCAGGGCTCTCCATGCCGGACTACCCGCACCATAAAGGAGCCTCTGCAGTGCCTGGAGGCGGAAGACGTGGACCTGAGTGCGGAGGCACTTCAGGCCCTGCCCTCCCTCCTCCAGGGGCAGGTGGAGTACCCCTGCAGGGACCCAGTGCAGTCCTGGCCAAAAGAACTCCAGCACCACCCGCCGGAGGTCGGTCAGGAACACCGGGGCCGGGACCAGGGTGTTGAGCCGGTACCAGAGCATGGACAGGACCAGTTGATTGAGCACCAGTGCCCTCCCTCGGAGGGAAAGGCACCGGAGGAGTCCTGTCCATTTCCGGAGCCGCTCCGCCACCCTGCCCTGCAAACCGTGCCAGTTCTCCGGCGGAGAGGGATGCGTGGCAGAAAGGTAAACGCCGAGATAGAGCAGCGGACCCGCGCTCCACCGGATGGCCTGAAGCGCGGGTGGGAGGGAGCTCGCCTGCCACCCGTCCCCTACCACCAAGCCAGAGCTCTTGACCCAGTTGACCCGGGCGGAGGAGGCCGCCGAGTACACGGCCTGGCAGGCCTCCACCCGCGCCAAGTCGCCCGGGTCCTGGACCACGAGGAGCACATCGTCGGCGTACGCCGACAGGACCAGCCGCAGCTCCGGCTCCCGAAGCACCAACCCCGTCAACCTCCTGCGGAGGAGACAGAGGAAGGGCTCGATCGCCAGGGCGTACAGCTGGCCCGAGAGGGGGCACCCCTGCCGCACTCCCCGCCCGAAGCTGACCGGCTCGGTCAGGGTCCAGTTGAGCCTGACCAGACACTCTGCGGAGGCGTACAGCACCTGGAGAAAACCCACAAACTGGGACCCGAAGCCTAACGCCTGCAGAGTGCCCAGGAGATACCCGTGGTCCACCCTGTCGAACGCCTTCTCCTGATCCAGGGACAGGAGGGCGAACGACAGACCATCCCTGCACCCAAGCTCCAAGAGATCCCGGACCAGATACAGGTTATCGAAGATGGTACGGCCCGGGACGGTGTAGGTCTGGTCTGGGTGGATCACGTCCTCCAGCACGGACCCTAGCCGAATCGAAATGGCCTTCGCGACAATTTTATAGTCCGTACTGAGGAGCGAGATGGGACGCCAATTCCGTAAATCGCGGAGGTCCCCCCTCTTCGGCAATAAAGCGAGCACGGCTCGCCTGCACGAGAGAGGGAGGACCCCGCTCCGCAAGGACTCGGCCCAGACGGTGACTAGGTCCGGGCCGAGGACGTCCCAGAACACGCGGTTAGAACTCCACGGTCAGCCCGTCCATGCCCGGGGATTTATTGGTGGGCATGCGACGGAGGGCTTCCGAGAACTCGGCCAGAGTGAGAGGCAGCTCTAGCCGGTCCCGGTCGCCCGCGCTGACCGTCGGGAGTCCGTCCCAGAGCACTTTGCAAGCGGCAGGATCGGTCGGATCCGGGGAGAAAAGGCGCGCGTAGAAGGTCCGGGCCCTCTCGCACATCTCCGCCGGATCCGTGAGGGGGGAGCCGTCCTCCGCCAGGAGGCAGGTGACGTGCTTCTTGGCCCCCCTCCGTTTCTCCAGGGCGTAGAAGAAGCGGGAGCCGCGATCCATCTCCCGAAGGAGGCGGATGCGGGATCGAACAAAGGCGCCCCGGGCCCGATGGTCTTCGAGGACCCGGAGCTCCTCCCGCTTCTCCCGGCACGCTCCGCAAAGGGATGGATCCTCGGGGATGGCGGCCAGACGCCTCTCCAGCTCTAAGACCTCCCGCTCCAACTGCCCTATCGCCGCATCCCTCCGTCGGCTGGCGCCCCGGGTGTAGTCACGGCAGAAGAGCCGGGCGCGCACCTTCCCCACGTCCCACCACCGCCGCGCCGAGGGAAAGGCGCGCCGCTGCCCTCGCCAGGCCAGCCAGAACTCCCGGAAGGACGCCACGAAGCCCCCATCCTCCAGCAAGCTGTTGTTGAAGTGCCAATAGGCCGGCCCCGGCCTCTCCGCGCAGAGAGAGGCCGTCACAGTGACGAGGTGGTGGTCCGAAAAAGGGGCCGGCCGGATGCTGGAGGACTGGGCCCGTGAGAGATGGAACCGGGACAGATAGATGCGGTCCAACCGGGAGTGGCACGACCGATGGGCTTCCACCCGGACATAGGTGTACGTGGAGGCGTCGTCCGGGTGGTGGTCGCGCCAGACGTCCACCAGGGAGTGATGGGCGACGATCTCCCTGAGGACGTCCGCGGCGGCCGGGCTCTGCTCGGTTCCCGACCGGTCCCGCTCCTCGAGGACGGTGTTAAAGTCCCCGCCCAGGACCAGGCACTCGCGAGGATCCAGGGAGCCGAGGAAGGCGGACGCCTGCCGATAGAACTGCAGCCGCTCCGGGGCAAATGCCGGGGCATAGATGTTGATGAGGTTGACCACAAGCCCCGCCATGCGGACCCGGAGGTGCAGCAGGCGGCCCGGCACAGCCTCGGCGACCCCCAGCACCTCTGGCCGTAGGTCGGGGGAGAACAGGGTAGCCACTCCAGCCTGATGGGTGGTGAGATGGCTGAAGTAGACCCCGTCCCCCCACTCCAGCCGCCAGTTAGCTTCGGCGGCCGGATCCGTGTGGGTCTCCTGCAGGAAAACCACGGAGTACCCCCCCTCCCGAAGGAAGGAGAGCACCTGGCTCCTGCGGAAACCCACCCTACAGCTCCGGGTGTTTAGTGTGGCAAAGGTGATGACTGCCATGAGGAGGGCTGGGGGGGATCTACGTCAGCAGGGGCGCTCACGGCTCCCGTTGGGCCGCGCAGCAAACTGTGGCCCACCCCGAAGGCGAGCAGGGAGTCACGGAAGCCGCGCGCCCGGTGGTAAGCCGCGACATTCCGCTTCCCGGTCCCCTTGCCCTCCCCTATGAGGGCCCGCGTGGCCAGGAGGAGCTGGTGGAAATCCCCCCAGCGCTGGAGAGCAAGCACGACCTTGTTGCGGGAGCCCCGGACGTCCTCCAGGAACTCCTGCAACTCCTCTCTCAGCACATGGGGGGGTGGGGCCTCTGGCGCAGCCCCGTGGTCGACTGGGACGGGCAAGCAAGGGGTGGACCCCGGCTCAGTGGGGGGCGGCGGAGGGAAGATTGCAGCCCCTAGTGGGTCGGGACTGTGAAATTCAAAGGCCGCTCCCTGGGAGTCATCCTCTGGGAAAGGGAAGGAGACAGCCCCAGGGGCGGCAATAATATCATGGGAGGTGGAGGGGGCAGGGTTGGGGTCAGGAGCAGGGGTGGGGGGAGGGAGAGAGACGGGACCCTGGGCCTCAGGAGCTGAGCCATTAGTAAGAGGCTCCTCGCGGCCAGGTAGGGGAGTTGGAGGGGAAGGGAGGGGGTCCCCAACGACACCGGGCTCAGGCTCAACGGCAGGCAGAGCAGCCTCGGCACGGGGAGATGTGGAACCCTCAGGGGGGCCCCCACCCGGGAAGGAACTCGATTGCTCCGCACCACCGAGGGACACCCCCGGTAGCCCATCACCCTGCCACGAGGCACCGGCCGTCGCCTCAACAGGCTCGGCGGCCAGCAGCGGGGTGCTATCCGCAGCCGGGCAGGTCAAGGAGTCCAGGGGACCCGCGGAGGCGGGAGCGGACGTAGCAGGAGGGATGGTGGAGCAAGGGGAAGGGGGAGCTGGGGTGAGGTCGGCTAAGTCGAGGCCCGTTGGCAGAGGGTCGTCTTCCCCCGGGGTGACCGGGGTCAGACCCAGGGCCTCGATCTCCGCGAAGATGGAGGGGAGCTCACCTCCCACCACCCCCGGGTCCTCCCCACACGCACCCGAGGCGACGCTCGCCTCGGGTATTGCGGGGGGCGCTGGTGGCAAGGGGACAGGAGGGGCTGCATCGGAGGCCTCCGCAAGAAGGGACTGCGGAGGAGGGATGGTGGTACCCTCCGGCGCTGCCACGTCTGCCCTAGCCGTCATCGGCGGATGGGTTGTCCCCGTGGGCATGGCGGAAGGCTCGGTGCCTGCGGCCCCCCGTCTGGTCTTACAGGGGGCTTCCGCCTCAGGTGGCACGGGCGGAGCCCGAGCCTTCCGCTTACCCCGCTTACCCTCCACCCGGGTCCAGCCCTCCATGGCATCGCCTGCGGGCTGGTCAACAGGGATCGGGTCGGGGGGTAGGGAAGACAGTTTGGGGGCTGGGAGAGGCACTGGTGGAACAACAGGAGGGAGGGAGGAGTCCCCCTGGGGAGAGCCCCCTCCCATGCCCGGCAGTACCCCTGCCGCACCCTCCTCCACAGGCCCCGCCAGAGTGCAGGCAGCGGAGGCGGGGCTCTCCCGCTCATCTGGGCGCTCCGGAGAATGCACCCCTGAGGCCCGAGCGGGAGCAGTGACGGACCGAGGGGGAGGAGGGGCGGCTCTGGGTACCGGGCGGTCAGGGGCACCGGCGATGGCGGGGCCGGCACCCTGCCGGGGCTCGGGGGTCCCGAGAACTCCTCCGAGCCGGGCCAAGGGGCAGTCCCTCCGGACGTGCCCCGTCGCCCGGCAGAGGAAGCACCGGGCCTCCCCCGTCGAATAGTGCACCCGGTAATGGGCCCCCTGGTAGGGGACCAGGAAAGACCCCTCAAGCGCCTCTCCGCCACGCGCCGCCGGCGGCAGTTGAATCTGCACCTGCCGGCGGAACGAGAGAACGTGACGGAGGGCGGGGTCTTTGCAGCCCAAGGGGAGAGGGCTCACAATGGAAATGGGCTTCCCCAGGGTCGAGAGGGCGGGTAACAGGGCGGCATTGGGCAGGAAGGGAGGGACGGAGGTCAGGACGACACGGACCCCCAGGTCCTCCAGCGGCTCCAGGGGGACGAACACGCCCCCCACCGCCAGGCCCTTCTCCACCGCCTCCTGTGCGGCGGCCTCCGAGGCAAGGAAGAAGACCACCTTGCCGTACATTTTGGAGGCCGCCACGATGGCCGTGGGCCCCACCACCCTCGCCAACGCCCGCACGTAGGTCTCCACGTGGGGCGAGGCGGGCACCAGGAGGCAACGGACGCCGTGCTTCCGGGTCAAGGTGGGGAAGGGGCCCCGGCCGCTGTAGATGGTAGCGGAGGCGGCGGTCGGGGGAGATGACGTAGCGGCGGGCGGGGGGGCCGCCGCCACCTGGGCGTACGCTCTGGGGGCCGAGGAAGGGACACCCGCAGAGCTGGTGGAGGGAACAGCGGGGAGGGACGCCGCGGCCGGTGGCGGGGCCGCGGCAGCGGGGGCAGGCTCCGCCATGGAGGGCTTCGTCTTCCTAGCGGGGCCCTTTCCCTTCTTTTTGCCCTGGCCCTTTCCGCCGGCTGGGGGGGCTCCCCCAGAGGCGGAAGGGGCGAGGGACGTGGCAGCAGCAGAGGGCACCCCGTCGGTCGCCGCTGCCGGCGCCTCAGCGGGAGCGGTGGCAGGTGGTCCGGCAGCGGCGGGTGAGGTCGAGACCGGGAGGCGTTTGGGGGGAGCAGGCGAGGGAGGGGGGCAGACGTCGTCCCGGGAATCCCACCCGCCGCGCCCCCTGCCATGCTGAACGGGGAGGGAGGGCAAACACAGGAGAAAGGGGGGTGGGGGTAAGGGACAGGTCACCTACTCCTCCCTGCTAGGCTGTGGGCAGGGAGGATGGTGCCAACAATAGAGAGGGGGGGGGGCAGATACGGGGACTATCAAGGACTTCGGGGGGGGGGTAGTCACCGACAGAAGATCGAAAACCGGCTCCTCTAGCTGCACTAGGGGAGGGGAGGGGAAACAAGAGCAATGGGGGTGCAGTGCAAGAGGGGCAACTTAAACAAGGGAGAGGCACAAGCGCACTGATGGGGCTATGGGCGCACGAGGGGAGGGGCTAATCAGGGCGAGGGGCCGCGGAGGGAGGGGAGCAACCAGGCTGGGAGTGGGGCAGAGGGACTAAGGGGCTGGCTTCAGGGCTGGGGCAGGACAAACAAAGCTGCAAAGGGAGACGGGCAGGGCAGGCAAACAAACTGAAGCTGGGCGGGGCGGGGGAGGGGGGCCACAAGGGGCAAACGGGGCAGGCAACAAGGGGCAAAGCTAGGGGGCCTGTTGCAGAGGGGCAGGGGGGAGTCCGGGGAAGGGGGGGGGTGCGTGCACCCACAAGCGCTTGTGCAAAGTCAATGGCTGGCTGGCTGCTGCTGGAGGCCCAAACGGTGGCAATAGGGCGCGGCAGGCCAGGCAAGCAGCTGAGTCCCAGAGGCAGGAACTGAGGCAGATGGTAAGGGGCCAGCAGGGGTGGTGGAGGGGGCAGCGGTGGTGGTGGGGGTTGGGGGGGACACAGATGGACCAGGGGGCAGGCTCAACGCCCCACCCCCTGTGTCCCCACAAACACAGTCTAAACCCCCACCACTAGAGCACAGTCAAAGAGTTACTCAGTTTTTAAGGCCCCCTCCACAGTGGTCTTCAGATTCCTGTGCACTTCCCAGCAGCCGGTGGTCTTCTCAATCCTCCTCCAGGCTCCAGCAGCTCCCCGGGACAAACACAGCTCCAGCAGCAGCAGCCTCTCCTCCTCCAGCAGCCCTGGTGGCCAGGCAGGAAGGACCCCCCACAGGTGGTAGCTGTAGTGGTGGTGGTGGGGTCCTGGCTTCTCCCTCCAGAGGTGGGGGAGTGGGGGCTGGCCAGCAAGGCCCCCCCCACCCCTCACTCACCCACTCAGCAGCAGTTGTAGCAGGAGCAGCAGTCTGGGAAGAAGCACTCCAGCCAGCAGCAGCAGCCCAGGAAGGGAAAAGGAGCTCCAGCCAGCAAGGCAGCCAGAGAAGGGGGAGCCCTCCAGCCAGCAGGGCAGCCCAGGGACACAGAGCGCTCCCTGTACTATTGGGTTATCCGGGAGAGGGGGCGGGCGGAAGCCCGCCCCATGCTAACGGATCCTCCCCCCAGCCCAAGGGGAGGATCTACAGGGCCACGGAAACCCACTAAGTGCGGGGGACAACTAATAAAAGAACAGGGACAGGAGTGAGGTCAAAGGGTCATAAGGAGGGAGCCTGATGGGGACACCGAGCAGAGAACCCCGGACAGCGCCCACTGCTCCTCGAAGGCGTCAAGGGAGCCAGCGGACGCCGCCCAGAGGAACTCTGCCCGGAGACGTGAGCGGACGAGGGACCGGAAACAAGCCCCACAGTCGCAGGAGTCTCCGTCGGCCAACCTCCTCTCCCTGGTCGCGTGGATGGCTTTTTTTGCCAGGGCGAGGAGGAGGTTGACCAGGAGGTCCCGCGACTTTGTGGGGCCACGGATAGGGAGTGCATGGATAAGGAGGTGAGGGGAAAAGTGCAGCCAGAAACGTAACAGAATGTCGGTGAGGAGCCGGTATAGGGGCTGCAACCTGGCGCACTCTAGGTAAGCATGCGCCAGGGTCTCCCTCACGCCGCAGAAGGGGCAGGTGTCCGGGACAGGGGTGAACCGCGCCAAGTACACGCCCGTGCTCACGGCCCCGTGAAGGAGCCGCCAGCTGATATCCCCGGCGGGCCTCGGGACCAGGGTGGAGTACAGGCTGGCCCACCGGGGCTCCTCACCCTCCACAGGTGGCAAGAGGTCCCGCCACTTGGTGTCGGGGCGGGACACGAGGGCGAGGAAGTGGACGGTATGGAGCACGAGCGCGTAGAGTTGTTTCCTTGGCGCGGTTTGGAAACGGACCGGCTGCAGATCGTGCAGCCGGCTGGCGGAGAAGGGGCGGGGGGGCCGGTCGGGTCCACGGGGCAGGGGCCCGATGAAGAGGTCCGGAGGGCTCGGGGTGGAGGGTGGGCGGGGCGTGCCCTCGCGCAGGACCCGGTCGAGGTAAGCCCGAGCAGCGGGCGGCAAAGCGGCCTTCACCTCCTGTAGTACGAGCCGGGGAGTACAAGGTCTGGAGAGCCCCATCCGCCGAGCGAGCGTCAGGGGATCCAGCCAGTCTCCCCGGTCGTAGTCCAGGAGGTCTCCGACCCTGGTGGCTTCTGCCAGGACCAACCTCTGGCGCACCGCGGGGGACTCCGCCACCTGCACACGGAGCTGAGGGTTGTGTAGCAGGGGCTCCGCGAGGAGGTCTGCCCCCTCGGTGGCCGCCACGGACCTGGTCGCAGAGAACAGCTTCCAGGTCCGGAGGAGGTCCTGGTAGAAGACCGGCAGCCCGGAGAGGTCTCGCGGAAGGCCCCTCGGGTCGAGATAAAGGAGCTGCCGGTCGTATCGGAGCCCTCGGAAGCGGCGCAGGAAGGCGTGCGCCAGGGCTCTCCATGCCGGACTACCCGCACCATAAAGGAGCCTCTGCAGTGCCTGGAGGCGGAAGACGTGGACCTGAGTGCGGAGGCACTTCAGGCCCTGCCCTCCCTCCTCCAGGGGCAGGTGGAGTACCCCTGCAGGGACCCAGTGCAGTCCTGGCCAAAAGAACTCCAGCACCACCCGCCGGAGGTCGGTCAGGAACACCGGGGCCGGGACCAGGGTGTTGAGCCGGTACCAGAGCATGGACAGGACCAGTTGATTGAGCACCAGTGCCCTCCCTCGGAGGGAAAGGCACCGGAGGAGTCCTGTCCATTTCCGGAGCCGCTCCGCCACCCTGCCCTGCAAACCGTGCCAGTTCTCCGGCGGAGAGGGATGCGTGGCAGAAAGGTAAACGCCGAGATAGAGCAGCGGACCCGCGCTCCACCGGATGGCCTGAAGCGCGGGTGGGAGGGAGCTCGCCTGCCACCCGTCCCCTACCACCAAGCCAGAGCTCTTGACCCAGTTGACCCGGGCGGAGGAGGCCGCCGAGTACACGGCCTGGCAGGCCTCCACCCGCGCCAAGTCGCCCGGGTCCTGGACCACGAGGAGCACATCGTCGGCGTACGCCGACAGGACCAGCCGCAGCTCCGGCTCCCGAAGCACCAACCCCGTCAACCTCCTGCGGAGGAGACAGAGGAAGGGCTCGATCGCCAGGGCGTACAGCTGGCCCGAGAGGGGGCACCCCTGCCGCACTCCCCGCCCGAAGCTGACCGGCTCGGTCAGGGTCCAGTTGAGCCTGACCAGACACTCTGCGGAGGCGTACAGCACCTGGAGAAAACCCACAAACTGGGACCCGAAGCCTAACGCCTGCAGAGTGCCCAGGAGATACCCGTGGTCCACCCTGTCGAACGCCTTCTCCTGATCCAGGGACAGGAGGGCGAACGACAGACCATCCCTGCACCCAAGCTCCAAGAGATCCCGGACCAGATACAGGTTATCGAAGATGGTACGGCCCGGGACGGTGTAGGTCTGGTCTGGGTGGATCACGTCCTCCAGCACGGACCCTAGCCGAATCGAAATGGCCTTCGCGACAATTTTATAGTCCGTACTGAGGAGCGAGATGGGACGCCAATTCCGTAAATCGCGGAGGTCCCCCCTCTTCGGCAATAAAGCGAGCACGGCTCGCCTGCACGAGAGAGGGAGGACCCCGCTCCGCAAGGACTCGGCCCAGACGGTGACTAGGTCCGGGCCGAGGACGTCCCAGAACACGCGGTAGAACTCCACGGTCAGCCCGTCCATGCCCGGGGATTTATTGGTGGGCATGCGACGGAGGGCTTCCGAGAACTCGGCCAGAGTGAGAGGCAGCTCTAGCCGGTCCCGGTCGCCCGCGCTGACCGTCGGGAGTCCGTCCCAGAGCACTTTGCAAGCGGCAGGATCGGTCGGATCCGGGGAGAAAAGGCGCGCGTAGAAGGTCCGGGCCCTCTCGCACATCTCCGCCGGATCCGTGAGGGGGGAGCCGTCCTCCGCCAGGAGGCAGGTGACGTGCTTCTTGGCCCCCCTCCGTTTCTCCAGGGCGTAGAAGAAGCGGGAGCCGCGATCCATCTCCCGAAGGAGGCGGATGCGGGATCGAACAAAGGCGCCCCGGGCCCGATGGTCTTCGAGGACCCGGAGCTCCTCCCGCTTCTCCCGGCACGCTCCGCAAAGGGATGGATCCTCGGGGCTGGCGGCCAGACGCCTCTCCAGCTCTAAGACCTCCCGCTCCAACTGCCCTATCGCCGCATCCCTCCGTCGGCTGGCGCCCCGGGTGTAGTCACGGCAGAAGAGCCGGGCGCGCACCTTCCCCACGTCCCACCACCGCCGCGCCGAGGGAAAGGCGCGCCGCTGCCCTCGCCAGGCCAGCCAGAACTCCCGGAAGGACGCCACGAAGCCCCCATCCTCCAGCAAGCTGTTGTTGAAGTGCCAATAGGCCGGCCCCGGCCTCTCCGCGCAGAGAGAGGCCGTCACAGTGACGAGGTGGTGGTCCGAAAAAGGGGCCGGCCGGATGCTGGAGGACTGGGCCCGTGAGAGATGGAACCGGGACAGATAGATGCGGTCCAACCGGGAGTGGCACGACCGATGGGCTTCCACCCGGACATAGGTGTACGTGGAGGCGTCGTCCGGGTGGTGGTCGCGCCAGACGTCCACCAGGGAGTGATGGGCGACGATCTCCCTGAGGACGTCCGCGGCGGCCGGGCTCTGCTCGGTTCCCGACCGGTCCCGCTCCTCGAGGACGGTGTTAAAGTCCCCGCCCAGGACCAGGCACTCGCGAGGATCCAGGGAGCCGAGGAAGGCGGACGCCTGCCGATAGAACTGCAGCCGCTCCGGGGCAAATGCCGGGGCATAGATGTTGATGAGGTTGACCACAAGCCCCGCCATGCGGACCCGGAGGTGCAGCAGGCGGCCCGGCACAGCCTCGGCGACCCCCAGCACCTCTGGCCGTAGGTCGGGGGAGAACAGGGTAGCCACTCCAGCCTGATGGGTGGTGAGATGGCTGAAGTAGACCCCGTCCCCCCACTCCAGCCGCCAGTTAGCTTCGGCGGCCGGATCCGTGTGGGTCTCCTGCAGGAAAACCACGGAGTACCCCCCCTCCCGAAGGAAGGAGAGCACCTGGCTCCTGCGGAAACCCACCCTACAGCTCCGGGTGTTTAGTGTGGCAAAGGTGATGACTGCCATGAGGAGGGCTGGGGGGGATCTACGTCAGCAGGGGCGCTCACGGCTCCCGTTGGGCCGCGCAGCAAACTGTGGCCCACCCCGAAGGCGAGCAGGGAGTCACGGAAGCCGCGCGCCGGTGGTAAGCCGCGACATTCCGCTTCCCGGTCCCCTTGCCCTCCCCTATGAGGGCCCGCGTGGCCAGGAGGAGCTGGTGGAAATCCCCCCAGCGCTGGAGAGCAAGCACGACCTTGTTGCGGGAGCCCCGGACGTCCTCCAGGAACTCCTGCAACTCCTCTCTCAGCACATGGGGGGGTGGGGCCTCTGGCGCAGCCCCGTGGCCGACTGGGACGGGCAAGCAAGGGGCGGACCCCGGCTCAGTGGGGGGCGGCGGAGGGAAGATTGCAGCCCCTAGTGGGTCGGGACTGTGAAATTCAAAGGCCGCTCCCTGGGAGTCATCCTCTGGGAAAGGGAAGGAGACAGCCCCAGGGGCGGCAATAATATCATGGGAGGTGGAGGGGGCAGGGCTGGGGTCAGGAGCAGGGGTGGGGGGAGGGAGAGAGACGGGACCCTGGGCCTCAGGAGCTGAGCCATCAGTAAGAGGCTCCTCGCGGCCAGGTAGGGGAGTTGGAGGGGAAGGGAGGGGGTCCCCAACGACACCGGGCTCAGGCTCAACGGCAGGCAGAGCAGCCTCGGCACGGGGAGATGTGGAACCCTCAGGGGGGCCCCCACCCGGGAAGGAACTCGATTGCTCCGCACCACCGAGGGACACCCCCGGTAGCCCATCACCCTGCCACGAGGCACCGGCCGTCGCCTCAACAGGCTCGGCGGCCAGCAGCGGGGTGCTATCCGCAGCCGGGCAGGTCAAGGAGTCCAGGGGACCCGCGGAGGCGGGAGCGGACGTAGCAGGAGGGATGGTGGAGCAAGGGGAAGGGGGAGCTGGGGTGAGGTCGGCTAAGTCGAGGCCCGTTGGCAGAGGGTCGTCTTCCCCCGGGGTGACCGGGGTCAGACCCAGGGCCTCGATCTCCGCGAAGATGGAGGGGAGCTCACCTCCCACCACCCCGGGGCCCTCCCCACACGCACCCGAGGCGACGCTCGCCTCGGGTATTGCGGGGGGCGCTGGTGGCAAGGGGACAGGAGGGGCTGCATCGGAGGCCTCCGCAAGAAGGGACTGCGGAGGAGGGATGGTGGTACCCTCCGGCGCTGCCACGTCTGCCCTAGCCGTCATCGGCGGATGGGTTGTCCCCGTGGGCATGGCGGAAGGCTCGGTGCCTGCGGCCCCCCGTCTGGTCTTACAGGGGGCTTCCGCCTCAGGTGGCACGGGCGGAGCCCGAGCCTTCCGCTTACCCCGCTTACCCTCCACCCGGGTCCAGCCCTCCATGGCATCGCCTGCGGGCTGGTCAACAGGGATCGGGTCGGGGGGTAGGGAAGACAGTTTGGGGACTGGGAGAGGCACTGGTGGAACAACAGGAGGGAGGGAGGAGTCCCCCTGGGGAGAGCCCCCTCCCATGCCCGGCAGTACCCCTGCCGCACCCTCCTCCACAGGCCCCGCCAGAGTGCAGGCAGCGGAGGCGGGGCTCTCCCGCTCATCTGGGCGCTCCGGAGAATGCACCCCTGAGGCCCGAGCGGGAGCAGTGACGGACCGAGGGGGAGGAGGGGCGGCTCTGGGTACCGGGCGGTCAGGGGCACCGGCGATGGCGGGGCCGGCACCCTGCCGGGGCTCGGGGGTCCCGAGAACTCCTCCGAGCCGGGCCAAGGGGCAGTCCCTCCGGACGTGCCCCGTCGCCCGGCAGAGGAAGCACCGGGCCTCCCCCGTCGAATAGTGCACCCGGTAATGGGCCCCCTGGTAGGGGACCAGGAAAGACCCCTCAAGCGCCTCTCCGCCACGCGCCGCCGGCGGCAGTTGAATCTGCACCTGCCGGCGGAACGAGAGAACGTGACGGAGGGCGGGGTCTTTGCAGCCCAAGGGGAGAGGGCTCACAATGGAAATGGGCTTCCCCAGGGTCGAGAGGGCGGGTAACAGGGCGGCATTGGGCAGGAAGGGAGGGACGGAGGTCAGGACGACACGGACCCCCAGGTCCTCCAGCGGCTCCAGGGGGACGAACACGCCCCCCACCGCCAGGCCCTTCTCCACCGCCTCCTGTGCGGCGGCCTCCGAGGCAAGGAAGAAGACCACCTTGCCGTACATTTTGGAGGCCGCCACGATGGCCGTGGGCCCCACCACCCTCGCCAACGCCCGCACGTAGGTCTCCACGTGGGGCGAGGCGGGCACCAGGAGGCAACGGACGCCGTGCTTCCGGGTCAAGGTGGGGAAGGGGCCCCGGCCGCTGTAGATGGTAGCGGAGGCGGCGGTCGGGGGAGATGACGTAGCGGCGGGCGGGGGGGCCGCCGCCACCTGGGCGTACGCTCTGGGGGCCGAGGGAGGGACACCCGCAGAGCTGGTGGAGGGAACAGCGGGGAGGGACGCCGCGGCCGGTGGCGGGGCCGCGGCAGCGGGGGCAGGCTCCGCCATGGAGGGCTTCGTCTTCCTAGCGGGGCCCTTTCCCTTCTTTTTGCCCTGGCCCTTTCCGCCGGCTGGGGGGGCTCGCCCAGAGGCGGAAGGGGCGAGGGACGTGGCAGCAGCAGAGGGCACCCCGTCGGTCGCCGCTGCCGGCGCCTCAGCGGGAGCGGTGGCAGGTGGTCCGGCAGCGGCGGGTGAGGTCGAGACCGGGAGGCGTTTGGGGGGAGCAGGCGAGGGAGGGGGGACAGACGTCGTCCCGGGAATCCCACCCGCCGTGCCTCCCGCCATGCTGAAAGGGGAGGGAGGGCAAACACCGGAGAAAGGGGGTGGGGGTAAGGGACAGGTCACCTACTCCTCCCTGCTAGGCTGTGGGCAGGGAGGATGGTGCCAACAATAGAGAGGGGGGGGCAGATACGGGGACTATCGAGGACTTCGGGGGGGGTTAGTCACCGACAGAGGATTGGAATCCGGCTCCTCTAGCTGCACTAGGGGAGGGGAGGGGAAACAAGAGCGATGGGGGTGCAGTGCAAGAGGGGCAACGTAAACAGGGGAGAGGCACAAGCGCACTGATGGGGCTATGGGTGCACGAGGGGAGGGGCTAATCAGGGGGAGGGGCCACGGACGGAGGGGAGCAACCAGGCTAGGAGTGGGGCAGAGGGACCAAGGGGCTGGCTTCAGGGCCGGGGCAGGACAAACAAAGCTGCAAAGGGAGATGGGCGGGGCAGGAAAACAAACTGAAGCTGAGCTGGGCTGGGCGGGGGCGGGGGGCCACAAGGGGCAAACGGGGCAGGCAACAAGGGGCAAAGCTAGGGGGCCTGTTGCAGAGGGGCAGGGGGGAGTCCGGGGAAGGGGGGGGGTGCGTGCACCCACAAGCGCTTGTGCAAAGTCAATGGCTGGCTGGCTGCTGCTGGAGGCCCAAACGGTGGCAATAGGGCGCGGCAGGCCAGGCAAGCAGCTGAGTCCCAGAGGCAGGAACTGAGGCAGATGGTAAGGGGCCAGCAGGGGTGGTGGAGGGGGCAGCGGTGGTGGTGGGGGTTGGGGGGGACACAGATGGACCAGGGGGCAGGCTCAACGCCTCACCCCCTGTGTCCCCACAAACACAGTCTAAACCCCCACCACTAGAGCACAGTCAAAGAGTTACTCAGTTTTTAAGGCCCCCTCCACAGTGGTCTTCAGATTCCTGTGCACTTCCCAGCAGCCGGTGGTCTTCTCAATCCTCCTCCAGGCTCCAGCAGCTCCCCAGGACGAACACAGCTCCAGCAGCAGCCTCTCCTCCTCCAGCAGCCCCGGTGGCCAGGCAGGAAGGACCCCCTCAGGTGGTAGCTGTAGTGGTGGTGGTGGGGTCCTGGCTTCTCCCTCCAGAGGTGGGGGAGTGGGGGCTGGCCAGCAAGGCCCCCCCCACCCCTCACTCACCCACTCAGCAGCAGTTGCAGCAGCAGCAGTCCTGGGAAGAAGCACTCCAGCCAGCAGCAGCAGCCCAGGAAGGGAGAAGGGGCTCCAGCCAGCAAGGCAGCCAGAGAAGTGGGGACACCCCAGCCAGCAGGGCAGCCCAAGCAGGCAGAGCGCTCCCTGTAGCAGGGCGGACCCTGCTCCGGCCCTGAGGGCTTTGAAATGCTGCCTGACAGGGCTTGAGAGGGGTGGCTCGGGAAGCTGGGCTGCTTAAAGAAGTGGCTGCAGCTGGGGCCACGCCCCAAACTGAAGCCCTGGGGCTTATAAGAGGCAGGGAAGCCAGAACACAGACAGTCTCTCTCTGGCTTCAGAGAGGGATGGGCCTGGCTGCTTATGAGCAGAGGTAAAGTACCTGGGTGAAGCAGGGCTGGGAACAGGCTGAGGAGCTAGGGGAGCTCCAGCCTGGAAAGCCCCAGGCTGCGGCCTAGCAAAGGGCCAAAGGTACTGGGAGTTGCAGAGGGCAGCCCAGGGGTAGGACAAAGCAGCAGGTCCAAACCCCTATTGCCTGTGATGAGTGGGCTGATACTGCAGTCTGCCCCAGGGTGTGGGGCTAGACCATGACTGTCAGTGGCCACTACTGAGGCAAAGTGGGGATAGTAAGGTAGGGGTTCCCCTGGGAGGGGGAGAACCAATTATAGAAAGGGGGCACCGGGTCCAGGGAGGGACGCCGGGGCCTGCGAACAGGCGGGTCACCAGCCTGCCGAGGGCGCTCCAGGGCAGAACTGCGGGATAATCTGAGACCAACCAGCAGGAGGCGCGGCAGGGGTGAGTACCACCCGCTTACAGTAATAAATTTCAATTGGTATTCTATAGTTTAACAGTGCAATCACAATTAATTTTTTTAATCACAGTTAATTTTTTTGAGTTAATTGTGTGAGTTAACTGTGTTTAATCAACAGCCCTAGCTAAAAGCCATAAGGCCCTTAGCTAAGGCTGTAGAGAAGACTCATTAATCTCTCTCTGCGTGGTCTCAGTGCCACTAGATGGGACAAAACACCACACCCAGGGCAGGTGGTGTGTGGGTTACACCTGCACTCTGCTAGCAAACTGTTCTGTACTAGTCACCCCAGAGAGGGATGAGGAGAATGCAGAACAAGGTCCCCTAGTTGTGATGGCCAGCCATGAGGGGTCATTGCATACTATAGCCTACTACTGTACCATAAATTTCTATGGGCATATTGTCCTTCCATTGTCCTTTGCACCAGCTGAATAGCCACAAAGAAGCCATAGGCAGGTGTAAGAACCACAGGTGTAAAACTGTCCGACTGCCAGCCCATGAATAGAGGAGGTACAAGCTGCCCACCCTTCCAAACGCCCCTTCTGCTGGTGTATGAATCAGGGCCGCCCAGAGGATTCC
This sequence comes from Mauremys mutica, assembly GCF_020497125.1. Classification (NCBI taxonomy): domain Eukaryota; kingdom Metazoa; phylum Chordata; order Testudines; family Geoemydidae; genus Mauremys; species Mauremys mutica. Next base: position 7,035,528 of record NC_059090.1, on the reverse strand, counting down.
GGGGGCCCGGGGTCTTCGGCGGCGGGGGGCCCTTCCGTTCCGGGACCCGCCGCCAAAGTGCCCCGAAGACCCGTGGCGGGAGCCCCCCCGCCGCTGAATTACCGCCGAAGCGGGACCCGCCGCCCGGTCTTCGGCGGTAATTCGGTGGTGGGGGGGGGGGTCCCCGCCGCGGGTCTTCGGGGCACTTCGGCGGTGGGTCCCGGAACGGAAGGGGCCCCCCGCCGCCGAAGACCGGGCTGCGCTTCGACGGTGGCGGGTCCCGCTTCTCCCCCGGCCGCCGCTTCTTCCCCCCTCCCCCTCCCCGCTCGGCCCCGGCCGCCGCTTCTTCCCCCCCCCCGCCTGGCCCCCGCCCCCGCTTCTCCCCCCCCGGCCCCCGCCCCCGCTTCTCCCCGGCCCCGGCCTCTTACTGAGCGCGTCGCCGGCAGGGCCTGAGCTCCGTCCCGCTCAGAGCCGCGTGGTGAGGGGGCGGGGCTGTGAGCTCCACGCCGAGCGGAGGGAGCTGCCCCGCCCCCTCCCCACGCCGCTCTGAGCGGGGCGGGGCTCAGGCCCCGTTGGAGCTCCCAGCCCCGCCCCCTCACCATGCGGCTCGGATCGGGGCGGGGCTCAGGGGCTCGGCCGGAGACTCGGCGCTTGAAGCGCCGAGGCTCCAGGAGAGGGGCGGAGGCGGGAGCCTCCGCTCTTCTCTTGGGGGCCCCTGCGGAGCCCGGGGCCCGGGGCAAATTGCCCCCTTTGCCCCCCCTTCTGGGCGGCCCTGGTATGAATCTGACCCATGACCTCTTGGATCTCCCCTGATATGTGTGTGGGATGGAGCTTCCACTGTGGGCATGTGCCTTAACAGCACGGTCTGCTCCCATACATGTTAGCCCTCCCCAGTACGTATTCAGAGACCTGCTCACTCCTCCAGTTGTATTCCTCTTTGCCTCTGTTATTTACATTACCCTCGTTTTCCTCTGTGTCCCCCCTCGTCCCCCTCCCAGTATCACAGCTCTGTTCACCGACCCACACTCTCCTACGTAGTGTGGAAAGTCGGAGCCCTCACTCCACCGCATGAGGAGCTGACGGCCTGCACAGCACAATAAAGTTAGGGGCCCGTTACTCTCACGAACTTCCTTACATCTCACTAATTAATGGCAATGCAAATGAATGAGTAAACGACAAGCAAGAGAGATTTTGTTCTGCATCTACACTTTAAAACGGTCCCAAGAGCAATACAATAAAAAGGGAACAGCGGAGCACATGCCTCCCAAAAGCCCCTCGGAGGTGTGCAGTGCAAGGGGTGATAAGAGAAATCGGAAAAGCAGCAGCTGTCTTCAGCCATCTCATTGTCAGATGGAGTCTAAAGGCACTTAACTCTGGATCTAGAAGGATCTGCTGCCATTCGTGTCCTAACGCTGCAGCGGTTTGAAGAAACTGAGGCTCCAGCAGGCATCACTCCCCTTTTTATAGCTGCACTCTCAGAACAGGCGCCAACACTGAGGCAAGAGCGAGGTGCCCAAACAGGCCCTGCCTGCTACTAGAAGGTTCCACCATCCTGGCTGCACCCAGTCAACCCATCCCAAGAGCAGGAATATGCTGAGGGTTATGGCCTAGTAGTCAGAGCAGGAGTCAGGTCTAGTGGGAGGAGCCGGCGTTCGGGTGCGGGAATGAAGCCACAGGTCAGCACCAGAGTCAACTGCCAGTTACCAGAGCCAGGGGGTCAAGGCAGAGTCAGAACCAAGAATCTAAGCTGAGGGTCAGAGCCGAGATCAAATGCCAAATGCCATAGCCAAGGGTCAAACCGGAATCAGAATCACAAGTCGGAGGCCAGGGTCAGAGCCAGGGCGGGTAGCGGAGGGTTGGAGGTGAGATGTAGGGGCAGAAGGAGAGGCAAGGATCAAGCATGGATGGGAACAGGAGTGACGGCATGAGCCAGGAGCAGAGCAGGAAGCAGGAACAGGGCTGGGTGCAGGCCTAACACAGGCACCTTAGGAAACCATCCTGTTGCTCAAACTTTCTGTGCCTCCTTCTGGCTTAAATAGCGAAGTTGGACCAATTGGTGGAGCCAGACAATCCTCCACTCAGAACTCCCGTGGGCGGTGCCTTGGCTGGGGCTACCGTCCTCATAGCTTAGAGCCCACCAGGCTTCAACAGACATTGGCAGCTCCCTGGGGACTCCTAGGCCAGGGTTCAGGACCTAGGACACCACACAGAGGACACTCAAAGAATTGCTACAGACTTCCAGCAGAATTGAGCAGGTGGAACAGCTGGGTGAAAAGGAAGAAAGGATCCTAGTGAGTAAGGGGATTAAAAAATAACTCTTCCGTAAGCCACAGACCAGAATGGTCCTGGTCCAGGAGAACATATCTCAAGAGTGGCAGGCCTTAAAAAGACCATTTTAAAAGAAAGGCCAGGACTGATTTCTGTGGGACACCAATGGAAACACACCGTGTTGAAGATGATTCTGTGCTCATAGTTACATTTTGAGACCCATCAGTTAGCAAGTTTTTAATCCATTTAATGTGTGCCATGTTCATTTTGTATTGTTCTAGCTTTTTAATCAAAACGCTGGGTGGCACCAAGTCAAACGGCTTACAGAAATCTAAGTATATTATGTTAACCCTATTACGTTTGTCAGCCAAACGTGTAATCTCATCAAGGAGATGGGGAAACAGAAGCCTGTAGAGACTAAGGGCTAGTCTACACTGGCAACACTAAAGCGCCACAGCAGCGCTTTAACGTGGATTGTGTGGTCACGGCAGAGTGAAAAAAAACCACCTGAGTGAGAAAGTTGCAGCGCTGTAAATTTCCCATGTAGACACACCCTCAGTGACTAGCCCAAAGTCTCACAGCAGGCTGAGGTCAGAGCCAAGATTAGAATTTACAAATGACTGTGAGGAGTGTGTTAGACTAGAAAGAAGATGTCAGTATCCGTGTTAGTCTGGATCTGTAAAAAGCAACAAAGACTGTGACTGGCTAGCCAACTACAAAAGCAGTTTCTCCTCCCTTGGTGTTCACACCTCAGCTGCTAGAAGAGGGCCTCACCCTCCCTGATTGAACTAACCTCGTTATCTCCACACTGATTCTGGCCTGCATATTAATACCTGCCTCTGGAAATCTCCACTACATGTGTCTGACGAAGTGGGTATTCACCCACGAAAGCTTATACTCCAATACGTCTGTTAGTCTATAAGGTGCCAAAGGACTCTTTGCCGGTTGTGCCTGGTTTTGCTCCTGTCACAATCTGCTGTCTGGGCAATTCACCAGCATTAGGACCCAGAGGCAGAGCAGCAGTCTGAGAGAGGAATCCAGTGGGAAGATCATCCTGGTAAACTGGCATAGTTCCTTTGCAGTCAAAGGAGGTACATTGATTTCTACCAGCTGAGACAGGACAGACAAGAGATACTGAAGTTAGGACAGGCTCCTTCAGACTGAGGGAAGCAAGAAGGTGAAACCCGAAATTCATAGAGGCCCCTCTGTCTACTTGAGTGCAGGAGAACCAGGAGGAAGGTAAGATGGGATTTCTTTTGTTGTGTTTGTTGCATGAAGTCTTCAACAAGGAGAAAAATATTTTCCTGTTGATTAAGCGGAGACCTGGAAATGTAGGGGAAACACAGTCACCTGGACAGCTCACTTTGGATACTTTACACTATGCTGGTGGTAGGGTGCGCTATTTCCTCCCTTATGAAATACAGAGTTGATGTAAAGGTGCAATCTCGGAATTACAGTTCTGACCTGCTCTAAGTGAAAAGAGACAAGGTTACCTCACCCACCTTGTCTCTAATATCCTGGGACCAACACAGCAACAACACTGCAAACAACTACGTGAAAAGACTCTGGGTCAAATCCTTCCTTCAGTTACAGGTGAAGCCACTGCATTTCTTCCTGAATTTACCAGTGTGACTGAGAGCACAATTTGTCTCTTCGGCAGAGATTTTCGAGTGAGTTTGGCTGTTTCAGTTTTTGGGTGCCCAACGTGTGACAGCTTAAAAGACTAGGTCTGAATTAACCTACATGTTTTTAATACATATCCCTTATGCTTTGGTCTCGTCTGTGCTACGAATGAAACAGTCACAGTGCATGACAGACAAGGACAAGCTGTGTTCAGTACCAAACTGATTTAATTAAACTAGTGCAGCTTTGTGTGTGGACACTCTTGTATTTGTTTCAGGTTTAAACTGATGTAACTCCCCACATAGGAGGTTGCACCAGTTTAACTACATTTTTTAAAAACTAACTGAAGTTAAAGTTTAATGCAACTTCTGTATGTAGACAAACTTTCAGCAAGTGTTAAATTTGGGTTTGATGAGAAAGGGGAGAGCTTTTTTGCAGCACTTCCTTGAAGAGAGACAAGATCCTAAATTGCAGAACCAGTTGATGAGGTTAGTAGATAGTTCAGTTTCATTTTCCTTGCAATAGAAACTGATAGCACTTTTCTACATGCGAGTGACGTTAATAATAATAATAGCTGGCTCTTACACAACATTTTTATCCAAAGATCTCAAAGCGCTTTCCTGAGGTCATGTAAAGGTAGGAATGAGTTCAATAAATCCTAGCATAGGCATGAGTTCAAGAAATAGACTCATTCATTTCTTGTGCTTTGTGTGTGTTTCTCAGTTTCTTCTGAAATAGTCTTTGTGTGAGAGAAAATTGTTACAATATTTAATTCTGCAAATAAAAGTGAGTACTCCTGGCATGGAGATGGCCTTCTGTGCTAGTCGTGTTCTCCCATCAATGAAAACACAGGAAAAAAAAACAATCTCCCCTATTTACTGTCACTTTTCCACTTTGGTTAGTTACAGAATAGTCTTGCAGTATTGTGGCAGATGGATAGCTCAATTAAACAACAATTCATCCCACTTAGCAAAACACTTTCCATTTCAGGGAACATGAAACTGTAGTGTCTAACCAAAAATAGTCACAGGGAAGAGCACCAAGGTAGAATAAAATCAGTCCAACTAGTCCATGCAGTGAGGATATGAGATCTCTGATCTCTCTTCACCACTTGGAGTATACAGCCATCCCAACTGCATGCTAAAAACCAACAACAACAACTTTCTACACCATCATGTGTTTCCTATATATCTTTATGCATAATGCTTTTATGCATAACATCACAGTTCTGTATTTTCAGTATAATGTTGAATTAATTTGTATATATTTTAACAGTAGGAAGGATTATAAACCATTCATATTGTATTTGTTGTGCTGGGGTTTAAAATGTACATCTTTTGTAAAGTAGATTAAAGCTGTCTCGCAACAGAGCTATGGCATAAGGTACCAGAAATGCACATTTGACTCTTGCTAAATTCTTTATCCTTTTATTTCTGAAACAGATGGACAAACTCTCCGGTGAAGAGTATTTCATGTTCTTGTTGCCCTTTTTTGAACCCCCTCTAAGTGAGCAATAACCTTTTTGAGATGGTGACCAGTGGTGTACACAGTATTTGAGATGAGGCCCCCCCAATTGATTTATATAAAAGCATTATAAAATTTTCCTTATTCCTTATGCATTCTAACATCTTATTTGATTTTTAGACCACATCTACACATTAAGCAGAAGGCAGAGGTGAAAGTAAGCCAGTCTGGTACGGCGTACCGGCAAGAGCTGGTACTCCGTGCTGGACTGGACCAGCTTCTCCGGCGGTGATTTAAAGGGCCCAGGGCTCCAGCTGCTGCGGGGAGCCCCGGGCCCTTTAAATCACCGCCGGAGCTCATACTCATAGTCCTCTCTGGTCCTGACGAAATAATTTTGCAACATCTGCAATTTTTGCCACCTCCCTACTTATCCCTCTTTCCAGATCATTAATAAATCATTAACACTGGATATAGTTCAGAACCTCGAGGCAGCCCAGTGTTAACCTTTGTGCATGATGAAAATTGGACATTTATTCCTACTCTTTGTGTCCCATCTCTTAACCAGGTGTTAATACCCCACAACAATGTAGTTTGTTTAGTATTCTCAAGTGAGGGACCTTGTCAGAGGCCTTTTGAAAATCTGAATAAATTGTGTCAACCGGTTCTCCCTTATCCACTATCTTGCTGACACATTCAAAGAATTCTAATAGACTAGTGAGAAATTATTTCCCTTTGCAGAGACCATGTGGGTTACAGCCTAAGGATATGCCTTTACTACCAAAGTTAAAGGGCTACCAAGGGGTAGGGTAGTCCATATGCCTCTGGGTCATTGGTTACTAGATGTCAAAGTCCTGGCAACTGGATTTGCCATTCTCTTCTCAGATGCTCCACTGATATGTAGCCTAAGGCCCAGACAGCTAGGTGACACCCACGCCTACATCTCAGCCTGTCCTGAGAGGAAACAGTCCCCTTCCACTCACTGAGTAACAATGCAGCACATAGGGGAGACTGAGGCAAAAAGAGGAATCATAAATATGTTACAAAATATTCCCACTTTGTCACAATGACAAGCTCTAGCAGATGGTGTCCCTGGCCTCTGTTTGCTAGACGCTGGGAATGGGAAATAGGGGATGGATCACTTTATGATCACCTGTTCTGTTCATTCCCTCTGGGGCACCTGGCATTGGCCACTGTTGGAAGACAGGATACTGGGCTAGATGGATCTTTGGTCTGACCCAGCCTGGCCGTTCTTATGAGCACACGCTGCTCCTTTAATAGTAGCAATTACATGTGCGGGGGCGCATGTTGTCCTCAGGCCCCCATAAGGCATTTTATTCTTAGGGGAATATTACCTCTCCTCCCATGCCAATAACCTGTCTCTATTGTGATGGCAGAATCTTGCCCTAATTTTGGAGGGCGGGGGAGCTGTATCAAAGTTACCTGGGATTGCATATTATTATTTGTACTGCAGTAAGCAGCAGCATCTGTCTCTGTGTGGAGGCCTAACGTTCCTCAGCACACTTGAGGGTAAAAGCTCAGGGCTTAGTGAACGTATTTATTCAACAAACAATAGGAATGTTACAATGTATAATCCCCAATTTATCACTGGTTCCATGGCTTCGGCGGACCTCCCGCAGGCTGCCACCGAATCCACGGGACCGGGGACCTCCCACAGGCAAGCCGCCGAAGGCAGCCTGCCTGCCGTGCTTGGGGCGGCAAAATACCTAGAACCGCCCCTGAAGAAAAATCAGTCCATCTGGTACATGCAGTGAGGATATGAGATCTCTGATCTCTCTTCACAGCTTGGCGTATACAGCCATCCCAACTGCATGCTAAAAAAACCTTTTTCTACACTATGTGTGTCCTATTTATCTTTATGCATAATGCTTTTATGCATATAATTGCATTTCGGTATTTTTAGTATAATGTTGAATTAAATTAAATTAATTTTAATGGTAGGAAGGATTACAACATGTTCATACTGTATGTGTTTTGCTTGGATTTAAAGTGTACTTTTTTTTTAAAGCAAATTACAGCTACCTTGTAACCGAGCTATGACATAAGGTACCAGAAATGTAGATTTTACCATTGCTAAACTCTTTATCCTTTTACTTCAGAAACAAATACTTTGATTAAAAATAGAAGTCATGAATTTTCAGGTCAATATAATATATCCAATTTTTCTAGAAACAAGAGTTCTTTTAATAGTTTAAAATTATTCAACTTTTTTATTTTGATGAGAATTTGACAAATCTATTTTGAATCATTCTGGGCATAAATTCAGCCATGTTGCTGGATTCAAAGTGACTGCAAATTTGATTTTTAAATCAATTTCAAATATTTGACATAGGAACATGGGAATTGTCATATTGGATCAGACCGAAGATCAGGTGTCTAGCACCAGAAGTTTCAAAGGACTCCACAGTTGGCAGATGTCAGATAATCTGCCCCCTATATGATGTCTCATCTCAGCCTCTAATAACTGGATATTGGACTAAACTCTGAAACATGAGGTTAATATTTTTCTTAGCATTTACTATTATAACTCTGGATATTCTTGTTACCCATATTCAAGTCCATTCCCTTTTAGAACCTTGCTAAATTCTTGGCCTCAATGACTTCCTGTGACAGTGAGGTCCATAGTGCACGCTTTGTGTGAAAAAGTATTTTCTTTAATTAGTTTTTAATATTTGGCACCTCTAAATAAAATTTAATTAATTAATCTACACTGACAAGACCAAACTGTGTTTTAGCGGTCAAGGCTTTGCAGTGTTATAACTATGTCTTGCAACAAGGAAGTGGATGGGGGCTTACACTTCATCTAGGTAATAAAGAAACTCTTCTAGCCAGAGCTGCATCTTTCTACCTGGACAACATTCACACCTGGAATGCTCCATGGTGCAGCTCTATTGGAGACAGGACTCATTTGTGTTTTACCATTGTGTCATTGTACATCCAGCTTCTTCCTCTCCCTCAACATCTCTAAGATCCATCTGGTCCATTCAGGCCCTCATAGTCTGGCCTGCCTATTGTTATTTCCCTTCCTCAGACCTCTGCTCGTAGGTTGGGAACACCTCCTATCAGGGACTGTCCTCATTAAGTGTTTTTTTGGAAAGCACTTAATGTATAGTTGTGATGCAGTGGGGGGTTTTCTTGGTTTTTCTGTGTTTTCCAGTGGTTTGCATGCACAGGGGGTGGGACTCAGTGTCCCTGGGTGGGCAGAGCCCACCTGGATGCAGGGGGACTGGGATGTGCTGTGCTGAGAGAGGCCAGGCCTGAGGCCCTGAGAGTTTCCTGTGCAGTGTTCAACTCTCAATAAACGCTCCTGTGTTACGCTGGCTGAGAGTCACTCCGGTCTAGAGAGCAGGGGGCATCAACCCCTTCGGGGGTGAGGAGGCCCGGACGGTCCAGAGCGCGGGGACTCCCTGAGGGGGCCCACGGGCCCACGGCAGAGACAGACGTGCTGAGGCTCAGAGCGGTGCGGCTCCAGGAGGTGGAAGGGCCTGACCCCGGGAGAGAGTGGACCCCCGAGGAGGGCTGTTGCACTGAAAGGTGCCCCCCCACGGACCGCACGGGGCCAAGAGTGGGCGCGATCTGTGAGTCCGTGACAATAGTAGGCACCACTGCAAATAACTAATGAAGAAGAAGAGGAATAAATCATCCTTGGGTCTGGCTCACTGCTTGTCTCAGAGTGGGTTGGGCACGGGACGTGTGGCTGTACTCTGAAAAGTGACTATGTCAACGTATCACTCACTCCACACAGCAGGTCAGCGCAGTATTCAGAGTCACGGCTGCCGACTTTAGTGTTTAACTTCTAATGGGAACTGGGTGCCTAAATCTTTCTGGGAGTTTTGAAAATCCCACCCTTCATCTTCAGATACTGTACAAACTAATAAATCCTCACATCCTCCCGGTGAGGTAGGTGGTATTCAGGGCCGGCTCCAGACCCCAGCGCATCAAGCGCACGCTTGGGGCGGCATTTTGCCGGAAGGGCGGCAGATGGCTCCAGCGGACCTTCCACAGGCATGCCTGCGGATGCTCCACCGGAGCCGCGGGACCAGCGGACCCTCTGCAGGCACGTCTGCAAGAGGTCCCACGGAGCCGCGGGACCAGTGACCGGCAGCGCGCCCCCTGCGGCATGCCGCCCTGCTTGGGGCGGCCAAATTCCTAGAGCTGCCCCTGGTGGTATTACCCTCATTGTAGAAATGTGAGAGTGGAGGCAAAGAGAGATTAAGGCCTCGTCTACATGCAAACTGGGACCAAAATAACTAGATGGGGTTTAATTCACACCTTTAGGTATTTCAGTGCATGGCTCTGGGTGTGGACACTATTATAGCAGAATCACAGTGTCCTGTACTATTTTTATTATTTTGTAGGTAAAAAAAAAATCAGATGAAGTTTTACAGCATCCTATTTCTGGCTTTGATTGGGTAGAGCTCAGCAGTTCCTGGCTCCCTAGCCTATGGTCCTACTGCTAGATGGGCCTCTCTGTGTAGCACTCAAAAGGTTAATGAAACATACCTCTTCAAGGTTAACCCCACATCTCCCTCAGCGCTGAGGATCTAACTCTGCCTGTTTTGTCTTTGTATTGCAAACTCCTCCCTGTCTGATCAAATCAGTAGCTCTAGGACCCAGGGGCTGAGCAGCCGGGGGTGGGGGTAGTGAAATAAACTGAGGACAAGAAGGAAGTTTCTTTCAGTGCTTGGGAGGCAGGACCTTTAGATCGGTTCATAGAGGCTGCTTGTTCTGCGTCTGCACAGCAAACTCAGAAGAGAAAATCAGAAGCAAGGTAAGACTGCGCTCCTCCCCATACAGCCCAGGAGAAATGAGACAGCACCTCCTGGACACAGATCTGTGCCTGCGGTGCAGATTTCAATTCTTATTAAGCACATTAGTGATTTCTAACTGCTATCTCGTAGATCAGAAATCTAAGTTACAATTCCTGGGCAAATCCCCTGCTCAGGAATACTGGGGTAACATCAGTTAAAAAGCAACAAAGAGTCTTGTGGCACCTTATAGACTAACAGACATTTTGGAGCATGAGCTTTCGTGGGCGAATACCCACTTTGTCGGATGCAGGCATCCAACATGCATCTGATGAAGTGGGTATTCACCCATGAAAGCTCATGCTCCAAAACATCTGTTAGTCTATATGGCGCCACAAGACTCTTTGCTGCTTTTACAGATCCAGACTAACACGGTGACCCCTCTGATACATCAGTTAAAAAGTCATTGCAGTTCATCTAAAATTTGTGTTACCAGGAGCAGCATGTGTGTCTTGGTCTTTATTGGGGCCGATTCTTATTTATACTAAAACCACTTTACCACCTTGGAGTTTTGCCACTGACTTCAGTGGGGCCAAAATTTCACATAGGAGTGTAAAGTGAGTGGCGTTAGTGTAAATATCACTTACAGCCACTTTAACGCTGTTTCACACTGCCACAGCGGCGTGAAGTGGGGTTCAAGTTTGGAAATCAGCCCCTTTCCCCTGGCATTTCCCCCTCCCCCACCAACCAAAGCTGACATTATGTAAAACATTTGGCTCCTTGTCTTTGAGAACAAGTTGCTAACATTAGAAACTGACCTGATTACAAAGAAACAGATGGGCAGCGTGGTACTGGGCTCCAGTTTCATATCCTCAGCACGAGCACTCTGCTTACATCAGTTTCTTGGTATTTCTGAGATATTTCTTCCTGCACAGAAAAAGCCAAGTATCAGGGGTGGCCATGTTAGTCTGTATCCACAAAAACAACGAGGAATCTGGTGGCACCTTAAAGACTAACAGATTTATCTGGGCGTAAGCTTTCATGGGTAAAAAACCCTCACTTCTTCAGATGGGTTTTTTTACCCACGAAAGCTTACGCTCAAATAAATCTGTTGGAAAAAGCAAAGATCCGTGAAAGCAAACAATGTAGATAGTCCTGTAAGTGGAGAACATTCTGCACATGCATTGGGAAGCAGGGGGATTTGCAAACGGGGGGGCTTGTAGGGCCCGGCCCTTAAATGTTTAAGTAGGTTTTGGAAAAGGTGGTGAGGAAAAAGTCAGAGCTTTGCTACAGGAGCTGTTTTGCTGGAGACGGTTGCTTGCACACATGGGTTAGCAGCTTTTAGAGACAGTTGCGCAGCTTCATTGTCCTTACAATGGAAACTGAGAGCACTTTGTTACATGGAAATAAATCTCCACTGGAGAAATTTAGCCCATGCTCATATAGGGAGGAGTTAAACAGACTGATTCCTTTCTGTGTGTTTCAGTTTCTTCTGAAACGCTCTGGAAGTGAAAGGGCAAATCCTTACTGCCTGGGAATGATTCCCAAGGAAAGCAGCAGGTTTCAGAGTAGCAGCCGTATTAGTCTGTATCCGCAAAAAGAACAGGAGTACTTGTGGCACCTTAAAGACTAACAAATTTATTTTAGCATGAGCTTTCGTGAGCTATAGCTCACTTCTTCGGATGCATAGAATGGAACACACAGACAGGAGATATTTATACATACAGAGAACATGAAAAGGTGGAAGTATGCATACCAACAGGAAAAGTCTAATCAATTGAGATGAGCTATCATCCGCAGGAGGGAAAAAAACTTTTTGAAGTGATAAGTAAGATGGCCCATAGAAGGTGTGAGGAGAACTTAACATAGGGAAATAGATTCAATTAGTGTAATGACCCAACCATTCCCAGTCTCTGTTTAGGCCAGTGTTAATTGTATCTAATTTGCATATTAATTCAAGTACAGCAGTTTCTCTTTGGAGTCTGTTTTTGAAGTTTTTTTGTTGCAAAATTGCCACCTTCAAGTCTGTCACTGAGTGGTTAGAGAGGTTGAAGTGTTCTCCCACTGGTTTTTGAATGTTATGATTCCTGATGTCAGATTTGTGTCCATTTATTCTTTTGCGTAGAGACTGTCCTGTTTGGCCAATGTACATGGCAGAGGAGCATTGCTGGCACATGATGGCATATATCACGTTGGTAGATGTGCAGGTGTACGAGCCCCTGATGGCGTGTCTGATGTGATTAGGTCCTGTGATGGTGTCACTTGAATATGGATATGTGGACAGAGCTGGCATCGGGCTTTGTTGCAAGGGTAGGTTCCTGGGTTAGTGTTTATGTTGTATGGTGTGCGGTTGCTGGTGAGTATTTGCTTCAGGTTGGGAGGCTGTCTATAAGCGAGGACTGGCCTGTCTCCCAAGATCTGTGAGAGTGAGGGATCATCTTTAAGGATAGGTTGTAAATCTTTGATGATGCGCTGGAGAGGTTTTAGTTGGGGGCTGTAGGTGATGGCTAGTGGCGTTCTGTTATTTTCTTTTTTAGGCCTGTCCTGTAGTAGGTGGCTTCTGGGTACTCTTCTGGCTCTGTCAATCTGTTTTTTCACTTTAGCAGGTGGGTATTGTAGTTTTAAGAATGCTTGATAGAGATCTTGTAGGTGTTTATCTCTGTCTGAGGGATTGGAGCAAATACGGTTGTATCTTAGAGCTTGGCTGTAGACAATGGATCGTGTGGTGTGTCCGGGATGGAAGCTGGAGGCATGTAAGTAAGTATAGCGGTCAGTGGGTTTCCGGTTTCTATGGGCCATCTTACTTATCACTTCAAAAAGTTTTTTTCCCTCCTGCGGATGATAGCTCATCTCAATTGATTAGACTTTTCCTGTTGGTATGCATACTTCCACCTTTTCATGTTCTCTGTATGTATAAATGTCTCCTGTCTGTGTGTTCCATTCTATGCATCTGAAGAAGTGAGCTATAGCTCACAAAAGCTCATGCTAAAATAAATTTGTTAGTCTTTAAGGTGCCACAAGTACTCCTGTTCTTTTTAAGGAAAGCAGCAGTATGTCCCCATACTGGGAAGAGGAGACATCACCTTCAGATCCACCCACGTTGTTCTATGTAATGTTTTCTGAGAGACCTGTCACTTCCATTGTTTCAGGAACTTGGTGGCCATGGAGGAGAGCCTTCTCTACGTTGATTGGTCCACAGACTATCCAGATGCGGTTGTAAATGTGGGAAAAGTGACTTTTGGTGAGAAATCCAGGAACAAGATGACAGATTGCAATTTGAGAAGGAAACAAGTTGGTAACATTTCCCGAGCAGCATGTGCATTGCTGAATTCAGGAGGAGGAGTGATAAAGGCAGAGGTTGATAATAAGGGCTACAATTATGCAGAACATGGGATTGGACAGGATATAGAAAAAGCCCTTACAGAACTTACTCCATCTAAAATGTCTCAAAAATATTTTGATTTTGAATATATGCAGGAAAACAACTGTGTGTTGATTTTTGTGAAATCATGGAGCAGTGACGGTTCATCTTCACCTCGTATTTGCAGCCTAAGAACATGCTTGTGCCAAAGATCTTTGACTCGAACTGACAGCATGAGTCCTACCGAAGCAGCACAATTTCTCAAAGAGAAGGAAGTTTCTGCCAGGAGAAAACGTGATGAGACAGAACCAAGAGCTAAGAAAGCTCTGCTAAGTGACGTTCAGCAGGAACAAAACATGTATACGTCTGCTGAAAGATTTTATCAAAGAGACTGCCTCTGCTTTGGGGAAAAACTAAATTTCACTGAGTCAGCGCATGTTGAATTTAAGAATTTTGCAACAAAGAACATTTTGAAATACATTAAAGAGATCCTGCCAAATTACATCTCTGCCTTTGCAAACACACAAGGAGGATTTTTATTTATTGGAGTGGATGATAATGGGACAGTTGTTGGATGTAGGAAGGACATAGTAAATATCAATGAATTAAAAGAAGCAATAGAACATGTTAAGGGGAAATTACCCATTTCACATTTCTGCAGTTCTCTGCCTGGAGTGAACTTAGAATGCAAAATGCTGGGCGTGTATGATAAAGATCAAAACTTGTATGGTTACGTCTGTGCTGTGAGAATCCATCTGTTTTGTTGTGCTGTGTTTTCGGAGACTCCGGATTCATGGACTGTGAAGGACAATGAGATCATGAGGATGACAGCCAATGAATGGACAGCCTTGATGATGGCAACTGACCCAGGTCAACATGGGGAAAAAAATCAAAATGTGTAGTTTATTTTTCCATATTAGCACTAACGTCGGTATTTCGAGCATGGCGGTGCCATTGGTAACGTGATAAGTGGTCTTAAGTCACTGGTTGCTACCCCAAACTCTTACAAGGTTATAGGGACTTCTGTCTGAAATTGTATTACTGTACCTGCTATTCTAAGTTACACTTAAGCAGAGTAGCCTTCTGCTCTTTTGGTCAGTTGCAAACACACTTGCCCTATAATCTTTGGTTTATGCTGCACCCAATAACCAGTCTACACCAACTGTGCCAACCCAAATCCTGCAAAATCATCTACATGAGCTTTGACAATACAAACCAAGCTTGAGGGTCACCAATTTTTAATCTAATCATACATTGTGGAAACCTTATTTGGCCTCCAACTTTTCATTCATTAGCATGAACCAAAAACTGGGGATACTTATCCAGGAGATAATTACACATGAAAACAACAGGACCAGGATCCAATATCATGGTCCTGATTTATGCCTTTTCCTTAACCCGCTCCTCCCTTGATGATTGCCACAGGAATGGAGGGATAACAATTCTTTGCAACCAAAATCCCACTGCCTACCCCCAGCTTGTGGCAATAACCCTCTCAGCCACCCAAAGCGGGACACACTGCAGCTGTGGATGGGTTCCCAGATAAGCACCTCCAGTTAAATTAATTAATCTCATCTCATTTGAAGTTTCCACAGGGTGCATATGCTGCACCAGTTCATTTACAATGGAAAAACTAAATCAGTTCTGTGCATACAGAGTAGAACTCTTTATGGTGGTGAAAAGGTGCAGCAATAGTGTATTAACATGAGCTTTCATTTATGTTTCTAGAGATTTCAAATTTGTGTGAAGCTTTCAGAACTGAGCTGAGTGTGTCATGTGCACCCCCACTCACCAAAACCGTGTTTTCCAGCAAAGGCCTTGCTTGTCTGTGTGATCTGCAAGAATCTCTATTTCCAGGTATGCTTTTGTAGTTTAATTCTGGTTTACGTATTTTGACATGATGATTGAAGATTTCAGTTTAGAATGAATGTTAAAAGGTAATAGTAAATTACTTATTCCCCTTTTGCCTCACGTAATTTTCAAATAATTATGAGGCCAGCATGCACTAAAACATTGTATGAACTGGTTAAAACAGACCAACTGGTAGGTCTTCATATTGATCTCTCTGAATCCTTGTTCCCTGGACAGTGCACTCCCCCACTTGCTACATGTATACAAATGATCATAGAAGTGTAGGACTGAAGAGACCTCGAAAGGTCCAGTCCTCTGCACTCAAGGCAAGAACAAGTGATTTTCAAGTGATCCTATCAATGTGATATTTAATTCTTATTTCAGTGTTTTTCACCTAAGAAAGCTGTGGGTGCAATAGCATTATTGTATGTTAAATGAGTGTCCTGATGTATGTTTATGTTCTTCAGTATTAAAATGTGAATTTGCTGGAGCTTTATGGAGGGATTTTCAAAAGCGCACAGGATTGACCTAACTTTTTACTCTCATAGAAGTCAGTGGTAAATACTCTCATTGAATGTAATGGGAAGAGTTAAACTAAGACTGAGTGCTTTTGAAAATCCTACCCATAATATTTACATTTTGGTTGGGTTTGCTGGATTTCCTTAAAATATAATTTGCTTGAAATTCTGCTTAAACTGGCCAAAGTGGAGTTTTCTTACAAATATATTCAGTATTACAATGTAGGCCCTTTTTTGGAAATGAATCTGTCCTGAATCTTTCTATGAATAGTCATGAAACTGAATCTGTTCTCCAAATGGGTTGTTTGTTAACAGTTCCTGTTAACTATTCACTATTCATTCTCTGTTGTTCCTGATCTATAATATGTCTCATGTGATTGTTTTTGCTCCAAGACTGGAGGATCAATGCATTTTAAACTAGAGAATAATTAGCAAGCTTCTGTTACAAATTGATAGATCAACTATTTGTCTCAATATTTGAGAGGAATTCAGGATTGTCAAATATTTTTCTGAATAACATGGCTGTCAGACTGTTTGTGAATGCAGACGGAGACTTTGATTAATAGCAATGAACTGAATTTGGCCTGTTTGTTTAGGAATATACCTGTGACTATTTTTCTATTATCAGAGGGGTAGCCGTGTTAGTCTGGTTCTGTAGAAGCAGCAAAGAATTGCCACTGCTTGCATCCGAAGAAGTGGGTATTCACCCACGAAAGCTCATGCTGCAAAACGTCTGTTAGTCTATAAGGTGCCACAGGATTCTTTGCTGCTTCTATTTTTCTATTATTATTCCAGATGGTTCAATTCATGTGGCTGAGGGGTGAAAACATTATCTAAGTTGAATGGCATTTTATATTTTAAACATAATAATATCTGATAAAATAAGGCTAATTTAAAAAAAAAAGCCAAAATTCATCAAAGTTTTGCTTTGTTTGGGAATCATTTTCAAACCAGTCCTGTTAGATATGAGAGGTTTCAGTGTTCATAATTGTTTAATGAAACATATACTGTCTGCAGTTTGTGGGTTCTTCACAATGTCAATGATGTTAATATTTGGGCTGTGATATTGCTCACCCGAATAATATGGCTTGATCTAATGAAAAGAACGAGGAGGAATTCAAACAGTTCACTGGGACTTTGTAGGGGAAGGTGTGTTGTACTTAAAAGTACTGCACAGGATCTTTTCAGGGGGAATAAGGCAAAACACCACATTTATTAGTAATACATGTATTAGTTAACACTTTATTATGTACATGATATATATTACACTCATGCACTCACACAAGCACACGCCGTCTTGTTGTTACCAATAAGTTGCTCCCATAACCGCACTGACCAGGTGAGTTAGATGGGGGAGGGGGTGGAGCCAGGCTTCTGCTGATCCGGATCAATGCTCCCATGTTGACAAGACGAGACCCGGGGTCCTCTGCAAGACACCTCACATTTATAGCAGCTTCCCTCTCATGCAAATCTGTACCAGATTCAAAATCTGTGTCTGTGTCCCTTGGTCCTTTGTCTTGCTTCCTTCGGGGTGTTGTCCCAATGCTGCAAAGAGGGTGTTTCCAAAAGAAGGTGCTGGCTTCTGAGGCCGTCAATATGTCTGCTCTTCTTTAATGAGCCCACTTGACACGTTTTATTGTCTTTGGGTCTGGCTTCCATCCCCTCTCCAAGAGGTGCTGCCTTCCACACCTGGCTCATTCACACCTCGTTCATTCAACAGGGCAATTGATTAAGGGAGTGGGGGGGAAGATCTTATTCTACTCCTAGCAAAAAGACATTTTTCCTTCTACTTTAACTGTCCTTAGGGGCTATAACATTATACCAAGGCTTAACACAAAGTTTTCTATAAGTTTTTCTACATAGGGATCTGATACAAAGTTCCTATATCAAAGGACTGGATACAAAGTTGTATGAAAATAGCTTAATACAGGGTTATACGAAGAGGCATAATACAAAATCCTATGTAAGTTATGTGAAGATGCTTAATACAGAGATTTATCTACAGGTGGATCTGCTGAGGAAGGAGCATTTCCTAGAGATAATCAGGTCTAGATGTTTGCCAGTTGTAGAACACTTAAATCTCCGTCTGCGCAGCTGTGCAAAACCAAAATGTACAGGAAATGCAGTTACATAAAACAGATTCTCTCTGCTTCCCCAGATATATCACACAGAACTCACCAAGTCAAAGTCCTTTACCTCATTATCACAAATACAATACTACTCTGTAATGGGGACAAACTCCAAAGGTTGAGTACCACTACACTTTTTGGACAAATGCCATAAGGGACTGTTGCAGTTTAAAAAAATCTCAAAACAAAAAACTAAAATATGGAATGCCTGTAATTCTTAATTAAGATTCCCTTTAAACATTTGGAAAAATAAGCAAAATACACAGCTTAGGTCACCCAAATTCTCACTTATCTTCCCTTGTGATCCTTTACTTCTGCCAACATTTCATTTTCATCGTAACATTTTCTTGAATGAGTTTCTGTTTTCATTTTTTCTAAAGTGGAATAGCAACTGTCTTGTACAATGTGCCCGTGAAACATAGTATTGACTATCAGAGGGGTTGCCGTGTTAGTCTGGATCTGTAAAAGCTGCAAAATGTCCTGTGGCACCTTATAGACTAACAGACGTATTGGAGCATGAGCTTTCGTGGGTGAATACCCACTTCGTCGGATGCATGCAGTGGAAATTGCAGTCAATAGTATTGACTGCAGACATTGGTAACAGAGACACGTCTCCAACAGTAAATTAATAAGGAAAAGATGTTTGTATTCAGGTCCGATTGCTTTCATCTACTTAAAAAGCAATAACCTAATGCTCTCAAATCTGGGAAATACAGTTAAGGAAATGTGAAATAATTCCTTTCAATGTCAGAAATATTTCCCAGCACTTTTACTTTTCATAATACTCCTTTCAATTTTGCTAGCTAATGAATTGCAATATATTTTCAACCATAAATTCAGATGGAATAACTTTTTAAAAGGCCTTGTAGTGCTTTTGAAAAAAGAGAATCATAAAAATGTTATTTTTTCCCTAATTCTCTCAATTTCTAGCAAATGGTAATGGGATAACATACAAACCAGACAACCTCAGCAAAGAGCTGTTCTCAGAGTATCCAGGGCTGGAGGATTTAATGAATGAGCAAATGGAAGAGCTGCAATATTCTCAGGGACTCCTGATATTTGCAAGAAGCTGGGCTGTTGCTGTTGGATTGCCGGAGAAAGAGCATGTTGTCTGTGATGCTCTCTTAATAGCCTCAGGCAAATACCCAACGCTGTACACGGTCATGAAGGATTGTTCCATGGCTGGGTTTGAATATTCACAACCTATTGCTTGTACATTAAAGCAAAAACTGGTAAACGATGGGGGATACACTCAGAAAGTGTGTGTGATTCCTCATCTCCTACAGCTTGGAACTAACAGAGCGCAAAATAATGACTCAGGAGTACAAGTCAGGTATCCCCTTTCCTATGTTCTCTTGCCCAATGACATGCCAGACTTACTTCACTCACTTGTGATAATCTTGTTGAGTTTTAGATCTTTCTTAAGTGACAGGCTTGGCCGTGAATTTTTCAACCTTCTCACCATTAAACAGTATGAGATACTAACAAAGAATCTTCACAAATCCAAGAAGCTGTTTATCTACGGCCTGCCAGGAACGGGGAAGACAGTTGTGGCCCTGAATACCATAGAGAGGATAAAGAACGTGTTCCGCTGCAGATCTGATGAGATTCTGTACATTTGTGAGAACCAGCCTCTGAAAATAATTGTGGAGTAAGTGTTTTGTAGCTAATTCAAAAAAACTGTGCTGTTAAATAATATCAAAGGGACGATGGGGCATGTATGTTTATTGATTGGCAAAAAAAATTTCTCAGGGTATGGCTACACTTGCAGCTGTACAGCGCTGGGAGTTAAACCCGTCTTCGTACAGCTGAGTAGGGAAAGCGCTGCAGTCTGGCCACACTGACAGCTGCCAGCGCACTGTCCTGGCCACATTTGCAGCATCTGCAGCAGCATTGGGAGGGGTGCATTATGGGCAGCTATCCCAGCGTTCAAGTGGCTGCAACGTGCTTTTCAAAAGGGGGCAGTGTGGAGTGTGACAGGAAGCATGGGGGAGAGAGGGAGTGGATTTTTGGAGCCGACACTCTGTCAGCAGCTGCCTTGCAAGTTCCGACCCCTTCCCCTACCCCTCTCTCATTCACTGAAAGCAAATAGCCCTCTTTGTTTTTTTTCCCTCACAGACCAGATAAACAGCTGCTCTGAAACAGACCCCCCCCCCCACCCCCAGCTGCTTCTCTACTCAAGACCCTTCCTTCCCCAAGCAAACACTAGCTGTGGGCGTTCCAAAGGGAGATCCCTGCCTCTGCTCGAGCAAACAGGAGCTGTGTTTGTTTTTTTGATAAGCAGCTTTGGGAGCCCCGAGTTCACAACAAAACAAACAGAGGCATCACAACAAAACAAAGACAGTAATCTTTACTTAAAAGCATCATGGGAAGCTTCCGGAGGTCAGTTACAGCGTACTAAGATTATTCCCTGTTTACACTGGCACCCAGCACTGCAGCAGCAGCACTATTCTCTTTATTTCTCTTGTCGAGGTGGAGTACATGCAGCGCTGTAGCCAGGGAGATACATTATGAGTTGATGGCTTGTTTGTAGACAAGGCCTTAGAAAACAGTGGTCCATTTCTTTAATGCAGAAGAAAGTTCTTTTCAAAGACTGAGGCCTTGGCTACACTTGAGAGTTACAGCGCTGGTGGTGGCTTTACAGCGCTGTAACTCTCAAGTGTAGCCAAGGCCTCAGTCTTTGAAAAGAACTTTCTTCTGCATTAAAGAAATGGACCACTGTTTTCTAAGGCCTTGTCTACAAACAAGCCATCAACTCATAATTTTTCCACCAGTGCGGCTCTGCTAAGTAGGATCAGACAAATCAGAGGTAAAGTGGAGTATTATCAATCGGAAGTTTTCCAGTGCTGAGATGATGCGATAGGTGAGAGGGTAGTTTGCATGTTATTGGACAGCATGGGCAGGTATTAATGGCATTTGGGAGGCCTTTTTTGACAAATCATCTGTAGACGAGAGGACTCACCTCTGCAGTGCCTCCTGCTGGTGACTTCTGGGAATTAGCTCGATTCAGCTCCAGAGCGCCCTCTGCAGGCCAGTGATCCACCTGTCCTCTGGCCTCTGTGTCCCTCCCTGGACCTGGTGCCCTTTTACCTGGGGTGCTGCCCCCTGGCAGTAACTCCTCAGTCTTAGGGTCTCCCCTGCCTGGGGAAGCCCCACCCACTAGTCCCACCTCGCCTCAGTATCAGGCTACTGCCAGTCATTGTCTAGCCCCCGCGCCCTGGGGCAGACTGCCGTATCAGCCTACTCAGCACTGGCAAGGAGGGTCTGGACCTGCTGCCTTGGCCTACCCTGGGCTGCCCTCTGCAACCCCCAGTACCCATTGGCCTTCTGCTAGGCCGCAGCCTGGGGCTTTCCAGGCTGGAGCCCCCCGGTTCCTCTGCCTTTCCCCAGCCCTGCTCCACTCCAGTACTCTGCTCAGGTCCCTGCAGCCAGGCCCTTCTCTCTCTACAGGCAGAGGGAGACTGCTGCGTCTGGCTTCCCTGGTCTTTTATAGGGGCCAGCTGGGCCTGATTGGGGCATGGCCCTAGCTGAGCCTACTTTCCCCAATCAGTCCAGGCTTCTTGCCCCAGCCCCAGCCCTCTCCTGGGCTGTTTTAAGCCCTTCTGAGCTGGAGCGGGTGGTCACCCCGCTACACCATCTTAAAACAACTTGTGTGAGATTCACCCCTCAACTGGGATGGGAAAATTGCACTTCTGTGGGCCCCCTAACCCCTGCACCCAGAGGGGATTCACCCCTAGGGGACACTGGACAGGGTTTCTGTTCCTCTCCTCCCTTGAGGATGAGAGTGGGGAAGGTCAGCTTTGGTTTCTGCCAGATGCTCTGTGGAGCCTTCCTCACATTTTACCGTCAGCGTTTCCGCTCCATCATTTCCCTCCCTTGGTCCTAATGTTTCTCCCGTCCCTGTTTTCTCTACCAGTCTCTCTTTACCCAGAGCTATTCCATTCTTCCTCCCACGCTACCATTGCTTCTAGTCCTCCTCCCCAACCAGCAGCCCCCTCCTCCTCAATTCTTCCTGTCGCCTCTGCTCCCATCTCCCCTCTCCAGCACTGAGGTCTTGTCCCACCCCTCAACACTCTGTTGCCCCCATCCCCAGCCTCCCTTCAAGTCCTGTCTCTGCTGTCCAAACACACCCATGTGCTGCTGCTGCTCAGGGTAAGGAGGTGGCTGGTGAATCAGCTGGTAACTGCTTTCTGCTCCGCACTGTCTGCCAGGAGGGGAAGGGCCACCAGTGATGCAGAAGGCGGCAGAGCTCCTTCACCCCAGGAGTCAAGATTGATTCTCCCAGCCCCGCACCCTAGTGGCCAGCCAGCCACTTCCCAGCCAACATGTGCGCACTGACCCACATCAAATACTGAAATCATGTTTATACCGAAAGAGATCCTCATTATAATGGCCCTGTTCACATTTACACTCAGGATAGAACAGTGTAACAGGGCCTTAATTTAAATGAGAATAAGGCTCATACAGTACGTCTGTAATCTATGTAAGCAATTTTTACATATCGATATTGTCATTATCTGAGTGTATGAACTGTCAAGGTAATAGAACAATTATACAAATCACCTGAATTGGCTGTTGCAGCACCTTATAATGCTTGCTTGTCTTCTGTAATATCTTATTGTATAGTGTCTATAGTGATTTTAAGCACTGGAGTAACAAACTATAAATCAACACCAAAATTTTGTGTGGGACTACATAACATGGCATCCTTCAGACAATCTGCATGAGATGTCTCCCAATAATTATAATACTGGAACTCTTCACTTAACGTTGTAGTTATGTTCCTGAAAACTGCGACTAAGTGAAACTATGTTAAGCGAATCCAATTTCCCCACAAGAATTAACGTAAATGAGGAGGTTAGGTTCTGGTGTTTTTTCACCAGACAAGACTAATATATATATATATATACACACACACACACACTCGCAGTATAAGTTTTAAACAAACAATTTAATACTGGTGCACAGTGATGATGATTGTGAAGCTTGGTTGAGGTCAAGGAGTCAGAGGGTGGGATATTTCCCAGGTAATGCCTCACTGCTAAATGAACTAGCAATGGACTGAGCCCTCAAGGGTTCACTCTCACAACACTCTGCAAGGCAGCAGGAAAGGAGGGAGGGCAGATAGACACACACACCCTGTTTGTGTGAGGGAAAAAAAACGTGCATTTCCCCTTTAAGTAGCTGACCCCAGGCTTAAGTACACTGCCTTGTTAATTAAATCAGCTTTCTGAGACCTGAGACGGCAGCTACTGCCTAGAAGCTCCCGCCCTCCGTCATGTGTCCCCCCCATCTCTATGGAAGCTGGGGTAAGCGGGGTGCAGGAGTGGGGGGAGACAGATACCCTTCTGATCCTCAAGTAGCTACTGCTTTTAGTAAACTTTTTCCTTCTGCTTGGACTGGGAAACTGTACCCCTTCCTCCATGACCTCCTGCCTGGATCACTGCAGCTCGCTGTACCTAGGATGACCATGTCTACCTTTGCAATACCTGCTACTGGTCTAGAACTATCTATCTAGGTGGCTGTATGCCTCCCTCCCCGATCACTGGAGTACAGTAACTCCTCACTTAATGTTGTAGTTATGTTCCTGAAAAATGTGACTTTAAGCAAAACAATGTTAAGCAAATCCAATTTCCCCATAAGAATGAATGTAAATAAGGGAGGTTAGGTTCCAGGGAAATTTTTTTCACCAGACAAAAAACTATATATTATATAGATATTCACACACATACGTTTTAAACAAACAATTTAATACTGTTCACAGCTATGATGATTGTGAAGCTTGTTTGAGGTGGTGAAGTTAGAGGGTGGAAGAGGGTGGGATATGCCTTACTGCTAGATGATGAACTCTCACTCGGCTGAGCCCTCAAGGGTTAACACATTGTTAATATAGCCTCTCACCAAGGCAGCATGAACACGAGGGAGGGGAGACAGCATAGCAGACAGAGACAGACACACACCTTATGTGTGGGAGAGAGAGAGAAATGCACACTGCCCCTTTAAATAAGCTGACCCACTCTTAAGTGCATTGTCTTTTTAAGTGGATCAGGAAGTTGACAGCAGCTGCTGTCCCAAGCTCTCTCTGTCTCTCTCCATCCGTGTCCCCTCCCTGCTCTATATGGAGAAGGAGTAAGTGGGGTGCAGGAGCAGGGGAGAGGGGGACACCCTGACATTAGCACCCCCCCCCCTTCTCTCCCTGCACAGCAAGCAGGCGTCTCTGGGTGCAGCTCCAAGGCAGAGGGCAGGGGCAGCGCATGGCAGTGGAGGGAGGGACAGCTGCTGCACAGGGAACTTAGGGGAGTGGGGAGCTGATAGAGGGGCTGCTGGTCCACACTGGTTCCAACCACCCACCAGCTAGCTGCAATGGGCTGCTCTTCCTGCAAGCAGTGGACAAAACAGGTGGCTGCCAAAACATTAGAAGGGAGCATTGCACAACTTTAAATGAGCATGTTCTCTAATTGATCAGCAACTTAACGTCAAAACAACGTTAACCAGGACGACTTTAAGTGAGGAGTTCCTGTACATTTTTGGGTATCCTTCTACTAAGTGTTTTAGAAAATATTTTAGAAGTATCTTAACAAACCTCTATTGTTATTATATCAGATATGTGCACTATTTGGGTGAGCAAAAGCTCTCCCATTGGAGGTGTGCTGTTTTTGATGTAACACCACCGAAAGCATGTAGGTAATTGATGAATGTATATTGCCCTTTGTAAATTTTGGGTTTTTTTTTAAATAATCAGAAGCCAAATCTTAAAAGCAAAAAGTTTGCAAGCTTGTTCATACCCAGAAGGAGGTGATTTGATACACTTGTCACTCCTCTGAATTGGATTGGCTGCACAAACCAACAGAAAATTCACACTAAGCATGCCAAAATGTCTTATTTTATTTTGTAGAAGGAAAAACATTTGCCAATCTGTGGCCCGAGTTGGGTTCTTAAACGGGAAATACGATCCATTAGTGAAGCATATAGTAATTGATGAGGCCCAGAATTTCCGGTCAGAGGAAGGCGATTGGTACACCAAAGCTCAGCGCATCACCCAAGGACATGGACATTGTGAATCTGGTGTTCTCTGGATCTTCTTGGACTATTTACAAACAAGTCACCCATTTCGGTGCGGTCTTCCACATCCATCAGAACACTATCCTCAGGAGTGGCTAACTGTAGGGGTCCGGAATGCCACCCAGATATACAATACCATGGTACAAGAGATGCAAAATATTGTAGAATGTCCACAAATTGATATTCCTTTTGAGCGGTTAAGAATGCTGCTAAATGAAGCCGAATGTGGCCACCCCCTGCCAGGTGTTTGTAGGGTAGAAGAAAACTTGGACATGGATGAAATAGTGACATATGTGGTTGACACCTGTCGCCAATATTTCCAAAGTGGTTACTCTGGGAAAGACATTGCTATCCTGTGCAACACGAAGAAAGAGATGGATAGGTACAGTCAAATACTGAAACCCCAAATGAGAGAGATGATGAGACATTTGAGACTGGATGCATGTTTCACAACAGCAGATAACGTGCTGGGACATGGCATTGTTCTCGATAGCATACGCCGCTTTTCTGGCCTGGAAAGAAACATTGTGTTTGGTATCAACCCTGTCCCTACACAGGAGGAGATTTCCGACAATCTTAAACTCTGTGTGGCATCCAGAGCTAATTTACACCTACATTTGCTGTATGAAAGGTAATGCTTGAAAATAACATGGTGGTTCACTCAGGATCTGTTTAATAACCCATGAAGGATTTCCCTTGGGTTGCAGCTGTGCACAGAGGTTGATAGTGTCAAAGTTAGACTCAGGACTCACAGTTTGTCAGACCACTCTGTTTTATTAGCACAGCGCTCTGCTAATGACACTCAGATAATGTGAGCACCATGCAAGACACAAACTACCGGTATCTTATTTATACAGATAAAAGGGTGAGAACTTAACAAGATAACAAAGGAAGCAGAATCAGATAAGTTTACCTGGGCTAGGCATGCATATCTTATTTCCTTACTAACTATTACCCATCTTCTGTTAATGTTTCGCCATTAGCACCATTGTTTATGCCTAATGTTTCTTTTCCTGGCACCTGTATTTCAACATTTCTTATTTCTGCTTAAAGGTACATACAACATTTCTTTAATCCATTCTTATTTTTACAATATAATTCATTCTACTTTCACAATAGTCATGTCGCTTTTGTGGTTTTTCACCACAATTCAGACATAAAACCAAATCTGACCATGGGTGAAATTTTATCTTAGAGGGCTCCCATCTCCCAGGCTAATAAACTACATGAGACCTGGTGAGGCCTGGGGGTCTTAAAAAGCCAGTCCCTAATATAAACCGAAGGAGCTACATGGGATATAGTGAGCATGGTCCACTTGAAGCTAATCAGTCCTCCCTGAGCCCTGGGTCTCGCTTGTCCTGGAGGGCACCCTATCTCCCTGTTCCCTACTGCAGCATCCTTTTTGACTGTCTGGGAGTGAATTGACAGGGAGGAGGCAGGGTGCTCTTGTAGCCAGAGCACGGAAGTGAAACTTTCCAGCTCAGCACTGATTCCCTGTGCAACACGTGGGCTAATGTTTCAAGAGCAGCCTCTGATTTTGGGTGCCCCGCTCTTCAGGTTCCCAAGACGCACCACTGGTAGCCACAAAACTCCAGCTTGGCTGCAACCTAACCCTGTAGGGGCCTAAATTCACTTGGTGCCTAACTTCCCGCTGTGCAAATTCCCCAGCTGTTTAAGTTTCAGATGCTGGGGCATGTGTACCACTCCCTCCCTCTAGGAGCCCGGGCACTTGTCTCACCTAAGCTCAGAGCGGTTCACCAACCAGGGGGAGACTAAGTTTTGTGCAGGAGATGGTTTGGTAGGCGGTCTCAGAGGTGGTTCGGTAGGCATGCTCAGAGGCTGCTTACTGCATTGGGTCCCATTCAAAACTAACCGGAGAAGGAGGTGGTGGTGATGCCCACCTCAGAACTTTCAGGGCAGGGGTTAGATGTGGCAGGCCTAGGTCCAGTTCCCTCCTCTCTGCCAGAGGGGTCTCACACCTCTCAGGAGGGTGCTGTAACCCCTGAGCTAGGGGGCACATTCTGATGTGTGGTTTCCTCAGTCTCTCCTGAGGAAGCTGTGGATAAATAGAGTTGATTGGAGCAGGTGGATAGACCCAGGGTCTCCCATGCTCCAGGCAAGTGCTCTAACCACTGGGCCAGAAGTTATAAAGTGGGCACCACCTCCTCCCACAGCTTTTTTTGTGGTGTGAGACAAGCACCAACCTCGCTCCTGCAAGAGCCACCTTCGGTGCCTGAGCCGCTTGTCTCCGGGAAAGCGGTTGTCATTTGTGAATGGCCAGCAGAGATAGGGGCCTCACCCTGAGAAAAGGGCGGGCTTAGCAGACACCCGTCTTGTTGGCATCTCCCATTAGCTAGGCTAGGCGGCTTCCTGCCTAGCGTGCTGCCTTTTGTGGAGCGCAGTCTAAGGGGCCGGTCTCTTCCCATTCATTGTACAGGGAGCCTAGGCACCTGTCTTTGTGGATCACAGTGTTGTTCCTATGGACTTTCTAGGTGTCTAACAGTTAGATGTTGCCACGGTGGGCATCACAGTGCTTAAGTCCCTATGTAGATCCCAGCTATAGTGACTAAATCATTGGCGTTATGGATGCTCAGCACCTTTGGAAATCAGGTCCAGAATGTCTGAAGTTAGATACCAGGGTAGACGGGCCTAAACCAAAAGGATTGGAAGGGCCGATTTTAACCATTACTTAAATCAGCAAGTAGGAAACCTTGATTTAAATCACTGATTTTAATCTTCTCATGTTTATATTTACGTAACCAAAAATAGCCTTGACACTGATTTTGTTTGCTAATACTATAGCTTTAAATGCTTATTTAAACAATCATATCTTTAAAAAAGTAAAAATTAAGAATCTGAATAAATTTATGGTATGTTAGAGAATGGTAATTTTATATTGTGATTTGTGTCAATCTGCATTTGGAATTCTATTAAAAATGTATAAAACCAGCACTTTAAAGTTGTTTGTTAAATAAAACTACCTTAAATGGGTTGGATACACAAGCAAAAAGTTTATCAAAACATGTTTTGCATTTAAAAACTAACTAATTTATTGAACAAAAGTATTAGCTGTAGATAGTGAATTGATGGATTGTTTCTGGTCACTCCAGAGCAGATTTTCAAAGGTATTTAGATGCTAAAGATCTAGAGAGGTGCCCGATGGGAGTTAAATATATTTTTCTTTTTAAAAAATAAACCCTCTTTAAAAGCTCATTTCAATTTTAAAAAGTTCAATTTAAATAAAGTTTGAATTTTTTTAAATTATCGATTTCTATCCACCCTCTAAGGTACCCAACATTTTTGGAAGTTGGAACGCACTGTTAAACAAAATTTGGAACTTAAGGTCTCTCAGTGGTGCCATTTTATGGCAGGTCTCATGATGTTTGCCAAAGTGACCAATTATTAGAGTGAGCATTTGCGGGAGGCCACCTAACTGCGGAGTAAGCACTGATGTGAAAAACGTTTGCTCATGATAAAAATCGTACATGAAAGATTGAAGGTATGCACTAACAATACCTCCTTAGTATAATACTGAACAGTTAGGGACTAAAATCTAAAACCCCCTAGCAAGCATGACCCATCAATCATTTATATCACCAGCATCAATTTCACCCAAAATATTACTGGTGCACCAGATCAACCAAAATGTATTCAGCGGGGAGGGATAGCTCAGTGGTTTGAGCAACGACCTGCTAAACCCAGGGTTGTGAGTTCAATCCTTGAGGGGGCTCACTTAGGGATCCGGGACAAAAATCTGTCTAGGAATTAGGCCTGCTTTGAGCAGGGGGTTGGATTAGATACCTCCTGAGGTCCCTTCCAACCCTGATATTCTATATTAATTAGTCAGCCCACAGTCTGGCTGCAATTAGTATACAGAAGACCCCACATACATCATACTGCTCTGACTCCACCAGTTTTTCTTTGGGGGAATTTTAGAATAGGCAATTTTGTCCTGATCCAATCAAATAATTGGCATGGGGGGAAAATCAGGCCCATTCTATATTCTGGGAGGTATTTAATCAAAGTGCCTAAAAGCTGATACAAAAAGTTAAAAAAAAGAAATCAAATAGAGTTACCGGTGTTAAAAACAGACAAATCAGCACCATCTGGGACAGAACAAGGGACACTGTTCAGACATCTTGAGGGTGCTGCAATTCATACAGAAATTATTTACCACAGTCCCATGCAAAACCTGCCACTGCAAATCATCTGACTGTTTAGAGAGAAGGAACTTACACAGCAATCTCCGGGCTGGGAACATTGAATCACCCAGGGACCCAGGAACTATCAGGGAAGGAAAATGCTGCATCTTAACACAAACATCATAGAGCTACTTTCTTTTCTGACCATACGAATGGCTACTAACCCTTCCAGGACAAGCAACCCACCTGGTTGCAGAGCTTGCCCACAGAAGAGGAAACAACCAAAAAAAGGAAAATGCAGAACAGACAGGTCCTGTGAAAGTCCTCTGCTGATACTGCGTGGCTGAGCAGAATCAATCGGGTGGAACAGCTTGGTCAAAATAGAAGGCAAGATCCTATAGGAGAGGCCACTGGAGAGGAAAGGGGGCTAAGAACATCTCCTCTAGATGCCACAGACTGGAATACGCCTGGTCCACCACCACAATTGCCAGGCATTAACAAGGCGATGATAAAACATAGGCCAGACCATGCTCTGTAACTGACCCTCGCCAGCAAAAACAAATGAAAGTCAAACCCCATCCCCATAACACAGGAGAGAAAACGAGCGAGCTCCGGGCTACAGCGGTTTTAGGATACAGCAGCCAGGGGCGGCTCTATGTTTTTTGCCACCCCAAGCACGGCAGGCAGGCGGCTTTCAGTGGCGTGCCTGCAGGCGGTCCGTCGGTCATGCAGATTCGGCGGCGTGCCTGTGGGAGGTCCACTGGTGCCCCGTCATTGGCGTCCCCGCCACCGAAGCCGTGGGACCGGCAGACCTCCCTCAGGCGCGCTGCTGAAAGCCGCCTGCCTGCCTCCCTCACAGCAACTGGCAGGCCGCCCCCTGCGACTTGCCGCCCCAGGCACGCACTTGCTGCGCTGGTGCCTGGAGCCGCCCCTAACAGCAGCCATTGAGAACAGGCTGGAGGTGAAAGGTTGCCAACCTACCGATCAGGTTCATCAGCCCCTGCCCCTGCCTCCCAATCTAATTACAAATAACAGAGGTAAGGAGCAACCACTCACCCAGACATCTTTGCCGGCAAGTCCTACCGCTGATCCTAGGCTCTACCCTCTAGCATCCTTTGGAAAGATACAAATAGAACAGGAAGGTGCTGGCGAGCATAACAGATCTTGCTCAAAATACACAGTTAAAAGTTCCAAACTCCAGTACACGTAGTTCCCTACAAGGGTGTGACTCTAGGTACAGCCATGTAATGGGTTCCTTTTATTTTATCCTTTCACCCGTTTTCTTGTGCAGGAGTAAGTCCTAGTGATTTATGCATTTGCAATACCATAAGGCAAGCAACAGCTCCTGGAAACTGATGTATTGCAGCAGAGCTTGCGTCAACTGGAACTTGCATTTGTTTATAGTATGAAATTTAATATGAATTGTGTCCAAATCCTCTTCCATTGTGCAGTACACGAAGAGCATCACGTTTCCTGCTGCAGCTACCCTGGCACCATTCACAGCTGTAATTTTTCACTGGCGCAGCTCCACCCACTGATAGCTATAGAGGAAACAGGAGTTGGGTTTATTTACCACTGGCTCATTCTAAATCCTACTTCTTCGTTCTCAGCATCTCCTAGATCAGGGGTCGGCAACCTTTCAGAAGTGCTGTGCCGAGTCTTCATTTATTCACTCTGATTTAAGGTTTCGCGTGCCAGTAATACATTTTAACGTATTTTAGAAGGTCTCTTTCTATAAGTCTATAATATATAACTAAACTATTGTTGTATGTAAAGTAAATGAGGTTTTTAAAATGTTTAAGAAGCTTCATTTAAAATTAAATTAAAATGCAGAGCCCCCCGGACCGGTGGCCAGGACCCGGGCAGTGTGAGTGCCACTGAAAATCAGATCGCGTGCCGCCTTCGGCACCCGTGCCATAGGTTGCCTACCCCTGTCCTAGATCCATCCTTTGTTATATTCTGTCTCGATTACCGCAACGCACTCTTTGCTCTCCCGAGTGCACGCGTTGCTCCCCTTCAGTCCATACAAAATGCTGCCACTGAACTGTTCTTCACCTTGAAGATCTCGTAACGCCTCTCTTTGATCGCTTCATTGATTTCCCGTTCGATAGAACATCAAATTCAGCCTCTTGTCACCCCTTCAAAGCTCTCCATAGCTGCCTGCTTCTCTTCCTTTGCCAGGCTCTACCTTGCCCTTGTCCCTCTGCCTGGCCAGTGCTCCCAACCTCGTCCGCCTGTTTGTCAGATTCTCACACAATCCCCTCTGTGCCTTCTCCCACGCCGGCCCTTTACACCGTGCATAAGTGTGGTATGATCTTATCTGCAAGGTTCCAACTCTGTTCACATTTAAGACCCGCTTCTGCCATGCTGCCTGTAATGAATCTTGCTGATTTGCATATAAATTAGCTGCAAAATCTATGCACTGAATGAGGCACAGGAGCAGTGGAAAAAAAGTCTGTTTCCATGATCATATCCTATCATGATGTGGGTGCACTCCTGGCCAGTCTGACTGCACCTGAGCAAAGCCGTGCACATAGAAAGCCTGAATATCTGAAGTATCAGAGGGGTAGCCGTGTTAGTCTGGTTCTGTAAAAGCAGCAAAGAATCCTGTGGCACCTTATAGACTTGCATCCGAAGAAGTGGGTATTCACCCACGAAAGCTCATGCTGAATATCTGAAGCAGAAGCATCCTCTTTAAAAGGTCCTGATGGACCACAGTCACCTGGTGGAGGTGAAGAACCTTCCCACACCGCTGCCTCATCAGGAGAGGAGGAGGAAGCCAAGGGAGGTTGCAGCAGACACTCCCCCAATTCTCCTAGAGAGAGGGATTCACCAGAGCCTCTTCTGGTTCGGCACCAAGCCCAGTACTGGGAAGAGCACAACAGTGAAGCGTTTTCTGCCATTTCTTTCTTTTGAGCAGCTCTATGGATCATAGGCACCCACTTGTGGGTGCTCCAGGGCTCAAGAATCCATTGAAAAAAATATAGCACGTGCTCGGTGCCCACAGGACCGGATTAATCCTGTGCGGGCCCTGGCGTCCGGATTGTGGCCCTGCCCCCTGGGCTCCCTATGCTGTGTCCTGAGACCCCTCCCCTGATCAGCCTCTTCTCCCTGAGGCCCTGCTTCCACTTGGCCTCTTCCCCCCCCCCCCCCCCCAACAGGCCCTGTCCACTGCTCACCCGAGGTGGGGTGGGGAGAGGAGCACCCACCAGCAAAAACAGAAGTCAGCACCTGTGCGATGGAGCATCTAATCTTAACTGCCTGCATTGTGCAAAAATGACTGCTCCCATCTCTCCTCTGCTGCTCTCCCCCCTCCCCCACCCCGCATCCCAGTCAGGCTGTTTTCTCTTCCCTTTTGCAAGGATCACTGTACCAGTCTTGCTTCTCCCACCCTTCACCCCAGCATTTGAATCACGCGGCTTCCTTCTCCTTTTCCATTCTGCAAGGACGACCTTCCCCTTCTCCTGCTCACCCGCCTGCATTCCAGGCAGGCGGTTTCCTTCTCTGTTTCACCAG
The DNA here is from genome assembly GCF_020497125.1 of Mauremys mutica. NCBI lineage: Eukaryota > Metazoa > Chordata > Testudines > Geoemydidae > Mauremys > Mauremys mutica. The sequence continues at coordinate 7,002,849 of NC_059090.1, read as the reverse complement.
TGCCCCGTCCCAGTCTCCTGTGGCCGTCATCACCCTCTTCATTTCTCTCATGTCGCTTCCTTGGCGCCAGCCTGGCAGCTCAGGGACCCTTTCCGGCTGCTCTCGGTGTCAGTGACCGAGCAGCCCCTTGGGAGGAGCGGTTATAGACCAATCTCACTCCGCGAGAGGAGAGGCAAGCCTGTCACACTCCATGGGACGCTTGGCAGGTCTGCCAACGGGGCATCTGCTGCTGCACTAGCAGTACATACTCCGTGCACATGGAGTCTTCAGAGATTATCGCTAGCGTCCGAACAAGCTCCACTGAACATATGCAATGACTTTCAGCAGGGGCTTGCCTGTTTATGGGACCAACCAAAGGCACCTCCCTGATGCTCACCCTATGCTCCTGCCATAGTAAAGAGTTCTCGTAACTCCAAGATTTGGAGCAGACACTTGCAAACAACGGCAAAGCAGCCTCCTTAAACAGTTGTAGTTTTTCCATAAGCAGCTCATATTCTCTGTTGCTTATAAATGACAGTGTTAAATACAGATGTCAGGGTCAGCTCCTCATAGAGTTTTCTCTTACCACCATTTCACATCCAGTATATTATCCTCCATACTTGGATTACTTTGGATAGAGAAAAGCGAGAACATATTTCTGCAAACCATAATTGCACTCAGTAGCATCTGTGCTTCAGGCACAGCAAGGTCGTGTCAGAGCAACCTCACTACCTTCACACGGTTGTGTGATGTCCCCGCACAGCCATCTGAACAGAACGGGCCATTTTTTGAAACATTTTACTGCAAGGTCAGAGCTGGTTTTTGTGCCATGTTTCTGAGATTCACTGCTTTGTAGATATAGTGGTAGGGTGACAGGCACTTACTAGAAAGGGTCTCAGGAATTACTCACTACTCACAAACGGAGATAATGCAACATTGAAGGAACCCACACAGAACAAAGTACAGAATTTATTAATGGAGAATCCACCCAATGTTCACACACTAAATATTTGCATTCCAGTCATACAAACATCAAATATTTTCAAAAAAACCCCCAAACTCCTTTATGAATGTGACGTGAGACAATTCAACTTTTCACCTCTGTTCTTCTAACATCACTGGGAACTGCTGAAATATAAAACGTGATTTTTTCCCCACCAAAAAAGTCTACTTGGAACCTCTATCTTGCCCTAAACTTCTGAGACATCCTGAACCAGCAGCAGTTGAATACATTGCATGGATTGATTCTTTTACGGTGGAACTTTGATGTGTTCATGGCTAGCAAGGCAATCCTGGCACTAAAGGTTGCAGTGTCTAGGAATTACTCAGATTTATTTTTCCCAGGCATAAAAACAAAGTAGACCCTGTGCTCAGCAAAGCCTTAGCAATTAAACTGAATTTCCTTCTGTGAATCCGGTAGATTTGCAGCCCTTCCATGGGCCTTCCCCTTCTGTTTGGTTTCTCTCGACAGGCTGCCATTGCCTTGGGGTCTCATGCCTGGGAGAAGGGTTTGATCAGCCCGTAGTCCATGCACTTCACAAGACACTCGCGAGCCACATTGATGACATGCTGTTTCTTGGAGTCATCTGCCTGTTTACCAACGAGTGTCAGGATCTCCAGCATCTCACTCTCCACCAGTTTCTTGGCCAGCTCCTGGTCTGCATTGATCAGGTTGTAAGCAACGACCAGCCCACGGTGCTGCACCTCCAGCTTTTCATGCAGGCAGAGCCTCTGCAGGATTTCCAGCCATTGGGTTGTCTGCAAGGAAGGAAAAGCTGTGAGTTTAAAAAAAAAATAGTCGTTTTTTTACAGCAGAGGAAATCATTGAAGGGCTCGGTTAGCTTGCCCCTAAGTGAGGCACTTTTCAAGGGGGTGAAAGTAGCAATTTAGGAAAAGGAGAATCTGATTCCAGTGCATGAAAACTGGTCTCTTAATTCCTAGACAAGTTGTCATCTGGGAGTGAGAACAGCCAGCAGCTTGCGTAACAAGCACTAAGTTCCCTTCCACGGTTTGTTTCTGAATCCTTAGCCCTTGCATGGTAAGGGCAGGCGCAGTGCTGACGGCGTGAAGGGCTTCCACAAACTGCTCTGGGGCTACCTGCTTCCGGCAGCACCTGCCCTCCCAGTCTGGCTGGGCTGTATCCACCTTTGTAATGCACCCCGAATCCAAGGTTTGGAGCCTGTTTTTTATTGTGTGGCAACCGTGAGGAGGTCAGAGTTTTGCATGGGTCCATCACAATGTAAAGCTAGCTGAAACGGGGGCTGTGGGGGGAGGAGGGTTTGATTTTTTAAAATAGGCTTTACTGTTGCAGCTGAGCATCTCATCTGTGCTAATGAATTTAGTCTCACTTCCAGACTTCAGAGGGGTTGAGTTAGCCCAGTTTTACAAAAGTCGGGCCGGGTTTAAAACCCAGGGTTTGGGGCATAGCCTTGAAGAAGAGAAATTAAAGCCTCCAGGAAACGAAGAGGCACTTGATAGGGGTGTGTGTGTGTGTGTGTGTGTGTGTGTGTGTCGTCAAGGATGCCCCAACCACGAAAGGAGGAGGGGCAGCCCCTGTAGAATACATACAAATTGTGTGCAGGGAAGTAACAAATCAAAATAAAATACGTTAACTACAAAAACAGCAACTTGGTTGAGAAGGAACTGTAGGTACAGTGGGTCCACCCTGCCTTATATACATCATAGGTTGGCTTGGAAGGACTAGATTGTTATCAGTAAACACTGGTAAACGTTGATTTCACTGCACGCACACAGATTTTTAAAAATATTCCCATTGCTAGTAATCAAACTGCACAGCTAGGTAAAGAAAAATGTTGCTTGAGAACTGAAGCATTTGTCAACATCACATGTCAAAATACACAAATCAAATAGCCGGACATCAATGTGTGTTTTAACGGTAATAGAGCTTTAAACTTTTTGAATCGCAGCATCTGCTGGCATGAATGTCGTCTGACCTTCCCAACAATTTCCTACAGCAGCCAACATTTGAACCAATAAAAATGGGGAAAAAATTAAAAACAACCATCAAAATTACCCACTGAAATGATAAATAAAAATGGAATCCTAACTGTAATGATCCTGGGGTTACACCAGCCATAGGTTTTGGACATGAGAGTGTACAGGGTGCAGCGACAGACCCTGCTATCTCAAGTCTCCAACCAGAGTTTCTTGGGCACACATAGGTGAAAAAGGCTGTTTTAATCCTTGGAAACATTAACGTGGGAAGAATCTGGGGCAGGGAGTTTCGAATCAGCTTTAGTAGGTCACTCCCTGTTGGAAGTCACTAAATTAGACAGTTAGCTTAAACATACATAGCTTTATGCTCCAATTTATTTGCTTTCCCTAGGATTTCGCACAGATACTTAAGTTTGTCGCTGTAGAAGTTGTTTAAAATCCTTTCATCAGAATTTTACAACATACCCAGGCTGCCTTTGAGCATTTGACACTATTTAGTGTTAAGGGCATCAGATTTTTCTTCTTACCACTTGGGTCATTTTATGGCAGAGCTTCTTGTGTGCTGCTGTGAGCATGGCCAGGGCTCCTGCCGCTGCATTCTGGACCTTCACGTCGTCCTCGCCACACAGTAACACGATCAGCTTGAGTCGGTCGTTTCCATCGGCTACAAATCTCTCTTGAACCTCAACAGAACGAAATGCAAAAATGGGGAGTGAGTTGCCAGGCTTATGGGATTCACACTGGAGTGGCAGTTTCACAAACTGTCGGATATAAATACGTAATAGAAAACACGTATTAAAGTATCTAGTACAGGGGTTGGCACCCTTTCAGAAATGGGGTGCCGAGTCTTCATTCATTCACTCTAATTTAAGGTTTTGCGTGCCGGTAATACATTTTAATGTTTTTAGAAGGTCTCTTTCTCTAAGTCTATAATATATAACTAAACGATGGTTGTATGTAAAGTAAATAAGGTTTTAAAAATGTTTAAGAAGCTTCATTTCAAATTAAATTAAAATGCAGAGCCTCCTGGACTGGTGGCCAGGACCCGGGCAGTGTGAGTGCCACTGAAAATCAGCTTGCGTGCCGAACCTTGATCTAGGAACTGCCATATTACACCAGACCAGTGGTCCATTGAAGTCTGGTATCCTGTCTCAAACAGTGGCCAGCTCCAGATGTTTCAGAGGAAGGTGGCAGGAGCCCCACAGTGGGGAAATGTGGGGTAACCCGTTCCCCAATGAGCATCAGCTTAATCCCTAAGAGAGGCTTGTTTAAGCCTCGATGCAGGACGGTTTAGATCCTTTCCAAAACATTTTTCAGCATTAACTATTATTCTTGTTACCCATCTAAAGAGCCAATCCCTCTTTGACTCTTTCCAAGTTCCTGGCCTCCCCCATTCTGTGGCAATGCGTTCCACAGTCTAATTACATGCTGAGCGAAAAAGTTTGAGATTTGAATTTGACACCTGTCAGTTTCACTGAATGTCCTTGTTCTTATGTTAGGAGACCAGAAGTTCCCAATCTACCTTCTCGATGCCATTCAAAAAGCAGTGCATCAAGCTGTGCTGCAAGAGGCCCCAGTGGTTACCTCTTTGTTGACAACCAGGTTGCACATGCACTCTGTCGCTGCCTGGCGGAGCTGGTCGTGGTTCTCAAACATGTAGTTCTCAATGTCTGGTAGGGCTTTCTCTTTGATGATCTTCAGCCTGAATTAAGGGCAGCAAAAAAGATATGGTCACAGCATGTGCAACAATGTGCTTGCCATGAAATATTAGCCAGCAGGCAGAGGAGGCAGGGAAAGCCTTTAAAAACAAGCTGTCTCATCTAAGCCATGAAACTTTTTATCACTAGTTTAAAAAGTCATTCCTTCAGCCATCCCTTCATAAGAACAGTCATACGGGGTCAGACCAAAGGTCCAGCTAGCCCGGTATCCTGTCTTCCGACAGTGGCCAATGCCAGGTGCCCCAGAGGGAATGAAGAGAAGGTGATCCATCCCCTGTGGTCCGTTCCCAGATTCTGGCAAACAGAGGCTAGGGACACCATCCCTGCCCAGCCTGGCTAATAGCCATTGATGGACCTATCCTCCATTAATTTAATTTATCTACCCCTTCCTTCTTATAACAGGAGTCATTGTCAGGTCACTTCAGTGCCAATCATGCAGGAAGATTTATCTTGATTACATATTGTTCTAGTAGTGTAACACCTTCTGATCTTTAGCTGTTGGGTAAACAGTCAGAACCCCATTTTCTTTCTATTACTTTACACCTTGCTAATGCCCTGTGTTTAGAGATGTAATGTGTCTTCGTGAAAAATGCTCCGTGCTGCGTAGGATTGGAGTTCAAAGTCCCCTTTGCAGAGCTGGAGAGGAGACTACTGTAGCTGTTCATCAGAGACTACCCTGAAGTTCTGCGTGAGTTCAAATTGAACGAATACAATTAAACCTGTAGATCTCAGCAATTGCTCATCTTCCCAATAAAATGAACAAGCTAGTGCAAAGACAAGCCAATAATGGGGGAAATGATTGACTGATCAGGCACTGGGACAGGCCATCCTCTTCAGGATGGGAGAGAAGTGTAGGGTATTCCTTATCATCAGGGCTTCTGCTTTTCAGGGTTTAGTTTTAGTAATCTGAGTTTTATGTAGATGTCCAAATATCAGTGGTTTTCAGGGCTCTCTTGGATAATGAGAAGATTTTTTTCAGGTGCTTCCCAAAATCCTTGTGCAACTAGGACTTGCTTTAATTTTTATTATATGTATAGAAACAACTTAAGCTAACATGTAAGCTTTGTATCTTTGTTATTGAACCCTGGTATAGCATTGATTGCGTGTGTTCACTAGTTCCCTTTAACATAGTACCGTTTCAAATGTTAAAGCACACTAGGGAACCTTTAGTGCACACCAGCAGGATCTACATGGATCAATTAATGCACAACACCTTAGTGCGCTTTAGAAATCAGACCCCCATAGTCCTCTTTACTGCTCTGCGTAGATGAGCCCTTAGATACAAACCAGGAAGTGGGAACATAACCTATATAGACAGACTGCATTGGGAAAGAGGTGACGTCAACATGAATTGACTCATCTTTTCCGGTGTTTATTGGATAGACATCACGTGGGGTTTATTGGCCGAAACCTAAAATCAGAAGCCCTCCTTCTAATTGAATTTTTTTGTCCCTGAACTTTGCCAGTTGACCATGAAAGCGCATTCAGAAGGGAGCAGGTGCTTGCCACATCAGTTTGCCCTGACAGAAGCCTGATCTGCAGATCCCTTAATTTCTTTTAAGGATTTTTGTTTTTCAACCTGTTCTATTCCACGCAGCTACACATCACGCAAACACACCCTCAAGTGAAGCCGTATGGATACACTTGTGTTCCATTGTCCTGGCCTTTCCTTCAGATACGCAAGTATGTCTCCATGTTCTTGCTGCTCCGCTTACACCTCCCCTAATCTTAAAGGAACAGTACTTCAGACTTCTCCTTTCCTCCTCGAAATAAATTCAAACACAAAAACAAAAGGTTGGGGTAGCAGGAGGGTGGTGAGACCTGTTGTGATCATTGGGCCTACACATTTACCTTAATTTTGAGCTCAACTGTGAGAAAGTTCATAAAGTGTGACAATAACCTGGAACAATAAATGTTGACAGGAAAAAGTGCGAAAGGCAGACAAAAACGAGTTTAGGGCAAACCCAAAGGCCCCCTGCTAGAACTCAAGGAGCATGTTAAGATCATGCCTGGTAAGCGAGAAAAGTGGGAATCAATAAACCAAAATTGGTGTGTCGAAAATTAGGCCTAATTGGTGAACAGAAAAACGAGGGTGCGGCTATTCCGTCAGCCACTCCCTTTTGGAATTCTTAAAAAAAGAAAAGACTTTTGAGGGAAATTAGCCGAGATGGATGGATGGAGCTACCACAAAGCTGGCTGAGGGGAAGGGGCGAGCATCACCATCATTGCGGCCAACCCTACTGTCTCCTGGGACCCCAGATCTTCTTCATCCTGATCCTGAAAGATGCCCTGGCCAGAGAGAAGGAGCCAGATGACACCACCACCTCCACGGGGCCCAGCTGAATCCCAATCACCCCCTGGGATGTGACACCTTGTTATTCCTCCCCCGCCTCCCCAAAGATTTTTTTCCTTCCCCACATAATTTCTTCTCTTTCCAATCACTCTCCTTTTGCCTTCTGTTTAATAAGAGTCTGGCTTGTCTGGCCAAGACTGCATATTTTGTAGCACTGCTATAAGCCTGTGACTAGAAAAAGGCAGCTAAAAGCAATGCCCTAAATAGCCCAATGCTGGTACAGCCCAATGCTGGAGTGGTTGATCAGACAATGTGCCGGGCCTGTGTTTCTCCAGCAGGGAGGTTGCGAGTGAGAGCCAACACCAGAGACAAAAGCTGTATTTTCTGTCCGTTCTGCTCTTTTCTCTTCCCTGTGGTGTGTGTGTGTCTGTCTTGTTTGATCTTAAAGGAAGTGGGATCGGACTTTAACAGCAGACACATTTCCAGCCCATGCAACTTCTTCTCTCCCCCCCCAGCACAGGACAGTTATTATCATTCTAGAGACACAAGGTGGCTGAGACAATATCTTATTATCTCATCCATCTTGTCTCACCAATATCCTGGGACCAGCACGACTACAACAACACTGCAAACATCTTAGAGGCCGTCAAACAAGTGCTTTTTTTCCTTCTCCTTAAAACTCTCTTCAGCTAAAGGAAAAGGGACAAGGGATGGTGTTAAAATTAATCCCTTATTTAATACTTTCCATTTTAAATGCTTTAACTACTTGTCTTTCTTTTCTGTATCTTTAACAACAGGTTAAAATAATGTTTACTGATGTATTTGTCATGGTACTAAGCAAGCTGACATCTCGGTATACCAAACAAACAGTTTAAAACTGTTTAATGTTGGACAGTGACAGGGTCACGTTAACATCTTTGACTCTTTGGGCCAACACATTCCATCTATGTTAATACAACAGACCACTGATTGTTTTACCGTAGGCCACAGAGTGTCAGAGGGCTAGAAATTTTGGCCACTGGTGACCAAGGGCTGCAAAGATTGGATGGCTCACGGGATTATTAAATTGAGGAGGACTATTTGAAGTGGTGGATAACCCAGGTATATTGACCAAACATGCCCTGAGAATTAGAGTGAGACATTAAACAGAATTCACCCTCTGCTGGTCTCATGTTGCTACTTGATGGAGGCATTGTGTCACAGTAGGAATCCAGCTCCTGGGATGGAACTGACTGGAGTTGGGTGAAAAAATGTCACCGAGATTTTCACATGAAGTGGCTTTGAGGAATTTAACTTTAAAAAAAAATTATATTCATATTTTTCAGTTTTCATAGAAAAACAATTTTTTAGCTTTTCAACAAAAACTCAAATTTCCTTAAAAAAATTTTTTTTTGATGAAGGTTAAACATTTTAATGGGGGGAAAAAAAATCTTCGAACACTTCACTAACCAACCACCAAGTCATTGGTCTGTGAGGGCCATTTCCTGAGTGATACTGATGTAACCTGAAAGGAGAGTCTGCTTTATCTCGACTTTTCTAAACCATTTCACAATCTGATTAAGTGGCAGTACGGGGGAAAAGGTGACAAAACCATTGTAACTTACCTGAGTTTGTCACTTCTTCCTGACAAGTTAGTGAGACCTAACAGAGCCTCATAATTCTGCAGCCCGTCTCTCTCTGTATTCAACAAGCTGACCAGCGGCCGGACCACCTCATACACCTAAGAGTAGGGAATATTGGATTGTCACTTTGGTTTCTGGATCTCTGTCCGTTTCCATTGGTTTATCACAAAAATACCTCAAGGGAAAATTGCATTTACTTACCCTCTCTCCTGGGAATGCTATGTCTGGATTGGAAATGGCAGCAATTTTGGCTAGAGCATGAGAAGCCTTCACTTTGCCGACATCTGTGCCTTCTAGTGCCAGAGGTATCAGGGCCTATTATACACAGCAAAGAACGGAGGCTTATGAAAAGATTTACAGTATTGTCTTTATTTTACTCGAGCTTATTACAGAAGAGTCAAGTTTTGTCCAAATAAACTCCGAATTGCAGAGCACATCGGATCTCATGCTTCTGTGTTGTCAAATACCCACACACGAGCCCACAGACTACTTCAGTTGCTATCAGCTACTATCATTGCTTCAATGGTGGCCTGCATGGGGCATGACTGAAGGGTCAGTGTTGCAGGAGCCCACTTCAAAGGACAACTTCTCTTGTGCAGTAGAACAGCATTCCTGGCTGATGCAGGAGCCAGCAGATATTAGAGGAAATCGTTCCTGAAGTGCCTAGTAGAGGCACCACCTTCTGGAGTTTATAGCACAGTACAGCATCAGCAAATGCCAACGTGCTCAACCTGTGATTGGACCCCATCAAGCATCGCTTTAGGAAACGTCATCTCTTAAGAGGATGCAAGAAAACAAAAGCCCCATCTCATTCAGCAAATCTGCTAGTAGTGCACTAAACGAGGCAGCTAGGTAGGGCAGATATTTGAATCCTGGATCACTTCTGTTTGGGGAGGGTTTGTATGTATATATTTAAAATATTGGGGAACGTGGCCTTCCTTTGAAGAAAGGCTGGTCTTGCAAAAAACAACAGTTACTAACCTTTCCATAACTTTGTTCGTCAAGTTGTGTTGCACATATACATTCCACTCCAGTGTTACCTGTCAGGGTAACCGAGTGCCCTCTGCTGCCTTGCACACAGGCATAAAGAGCTGAGCTGCCCCAAAGCCCCTCAGTTCCTTCCTACCGGAAAGTCTCAGAGAAGGGAAGGAGGGCAGGTTGTGAAAGGGACACGTGCAACACATCTTGAACAGCAGTTACAGTTTTTCGAGTGACTGCATGTGTCCTATTCCACTGTAGGTGACTCACAGGCAGTCCCATCTGGAGGTGGGTTTGGAGTCTGTTTGAACAGGGACTGGAAGACCACTCATCCAAATTTAACATGGTCTCAAGATTGTTGAGAGATTGCCTCTTGCTACGCTGGTGCATGACATGATGACCAGTTGCCGCTTTGCAAACATTCAATATGGACGTGCTAGCCAGAAAAGCCGCAGAGGTCACTGGGACCTAGTTGAACGACTGAACACTATTTGGTGGCTTCATGGTAGCCAACTGGTTACACAGTTGAATACAATTGCTTATCCACAACAAAATCCTTTGCATGGAAACAGGACTGCCCTTCATTCTGTCCGCAAATGCAATGAACGGTTGAGAGGAAGACCTGAAAGGTTTAGTCCATTCCAGATAAAACACTGAAGATCTAACATCCAAAGTATGTCATCTCTCCTTCCCTTTATTACCATGAGGTTTTGGGAAGGTGGTCGGTAAGAAAATTGCATACTTAATAGGAAAAATGGAGACCACTTTTGTAAGAAAACTTGGATGAGGACAAAGGTAGACTTTGTCTGCATAGAAATCCATATACGGAGGATCAGATGTTAGAGCCCTCAACTCCCCCACTCTCCTGGCTGATGTAATGGCTACTAAAAACGTTACCTTCATCAAAAGGTGCAACAGAGCAAGTCACTAGGGCTCAAGGTGGTGCGGGGGACTCAGCAGCTTTGTTAAGACTAGACTGAGGCTCCACGGTGAAACAGGGCTCTGTACCTGCAGGAACAGTCTGTCCAATCCCTTTAAAAATCTTATGGCCATCGGGTTGGAACAGACAGAACGGTTCTCCGCATGTGGGCGCAAGGCTGACATAGTCCTCAGGGATATTCTGATAGGCTAATCGCCAGGCCTTGTTGTTTCAAGGACAGGAGAGAGTCCAACATGTGCTGAACAGAAGCAAGATCAGGGAAAATCCCTTTTAGTTTGGACCAGATGCAAAATCTCTTCTATTTAGCCAGGCAAATACTTCCAGTTGGTCGTTTCCTATTATTCAGCAGCACGTCCTGAACTTCTCTAGAGCAGGACTCCTTTGCTGAAGTTCACTACAAAGCCTCCAGGCCACCAGGAGAAGGGCCTGAAGATTGGGGTGGAGGAGGCAGTGGTGATTCTGTGTGTGAAACAGAAGTGATGGGGCGGGGGGGGGGGGAGGGAGGCTCGTTAAGAGGTCCAAGAGCACCACTGGCGTAAGGGAAACACTCTCCGACAGTTGTGCGCTGGAGCGCAAGACACCTACAGTGGAACAGACACGTGCAATCACTCCAAGAAGAATTTAGTTTTCCTGCATGCTCAAGTTAAAAACCATAACCAGGAGGTCCACTTTCCCTTTTATCAAGGGGTTAAGGCTTCAGATCATTAGCAATGTGTATAATTAGTTTAGGCACCCCATTGCTCGTGTTATATGACAACAGTTCCCCACATATGCAAACCCAGATGGCTTGGAGTGGCTGAACATTGCTAATTGTGAGCATCTGTTTCAGAATATTCTAAAGGTGTAATGATAATCAGTTACCTTTCCACCACCTTGAGCTACAATGGTACCACGGTCCTTGGGATCCTCACACAAGGCAAGGAATACCCTGCAAAAAACCAGCATTGCTCAGTTAAACCGATCTGCAAAGAGACTCCATCCCACCTGTTCACTCTGGTATGATGCGAGTGGCTGACGTTCAGTGAATAGTACTAAATTCAGCAGGTATATTCACCAGTAATACCAAAGTTTTAATATAGTGCAATAACACTTAGGTTGGATATTAGGAAAAACTTTTTCACTAGGAGGGTGGTGAAGCACTGGAATGGGTTCCCTAGGGAGGTGCTGGAATCTCCTTCCTTAGAGGTTTTTAAGGTCAGGTTTGACAAAGCCCTGGCTGGGATGATTTAGTTGGGGTTGCTCCTGCTTTGAGCAGGGGGTTGGACTAGATACCTCCTGAGGTCCCTTCCAACCCTGATATTCTATGATTCTATCACCTAAATTAGAGAACTGTAACAGCTTCGATCCCCTTCAATTTCTCCCCATTCCATTAGATTTGTATAAAGTTTTGTAAGATTAGCAATTCAAACTGCAGCCTAGTGATAGATCGGCAATTAGTTTCAGGACCAACATTTAGATGTTTGTAAAAAACTCATTTTCCTCTGCTGCCACCTTTAGCTTTTATTAACCGACCTCAGTGGTGTGAATCCACAGCACGCAGTTTTCTTTTGACAGAATGTAAATTGCGCTTTGCGCGAAGAGCTTTAATGTGGCTCAGTGGTTAATACATTTGCAACCAAACCAGTTTATTCTGTGACTTGGAAGTTTAAGCCGCTTGGGCTTTAAACTGAGCTGTAAAATGCAGTGGAGCCCCCACATTAGGTTTTCAGTGAAGGTTTTCTCGTGTAAGACCATCTACAGTAATTACCCAAAGAGCTGCCCATGCAGTCTCAGTGCTAGATATGCTGCTTCTGCACCTCACTGTGTGTTTGAGTGAGGCAGGTATACCTGGCTAGCAGCTCCTTGGTCTGGTCCGTTAAGATGGCACTGTCAGCCTTCACCATACAGGCCAGGGCTGAAATGACACCAGCTTTCAGCAGCCGTTTCACTCGCTTCAAAACAAAGTCCTTCTTGTCCTGAAAGGGGCATTAAAAAAAGAATGAGCAGGGCTCCCATCAGAGTCTCTACAGCTACCACCCCACGTACTTAGGGCTTGTCTGCCCGAGCCCTTACTGCGGAGAGAGCCGGACTACGCAGCTTGGACTCGCAGTACCGTCCTGTAGGGACGCTGGCGCTGCGCACTAAGAGTTCTGCAGTATGCAGTAACTACTCCCGGTTTCCAATGGAGGTACAGCGCTGCTCTCGCTAGAGCTTTGACTGACCGGCACCCATGTCCACACAGGACGTTACTGCGGGGGCAAGCTGCCGTGGTGGACATTCGCGCCCCGGCTTGCTGCCTGGTAAGAGCCCGTCTCCTCAGGTAGGCAGGCAGCAGGACTCTAATGGACTGGGACTCAGGAGAGCTTGTTGCTGGTCCCATCTTTCCCACTGACCTGCCTCATGACCTGGGGCAAATCGCTTTCCTGTGCCTCGGTTTCCCCCTGCCCTTTGTTTTATGTGTTTAGCTTGTAAATTCTTCAGGACAAGAACTGACTTTATGGATGTACAGCCCCTAGCACAGTGGGGGTCCAGTCTCATTTTGAGGCCTTGAGGCATCTCTATAATGAAAAAAGCACTGCTTAAACTTTAAATATTCTGTATCTTCCTTTAGTCCCCGGGACATACAGCTCAACATGTAAAAACCTGAACGGCATGAGTTGGGCAACGTTACTATGTGGAGTCCATAGCTAAGCCTTCCCCTGAAGCAGCTGGGGATACAGCACTTCTCAGAAGGGTTGTTTTGGGGTTCTGGAATCCCCACCATCTGAGGAAAAGTAATAGGGGGTCGGTGGTCCTGGCTACAACCAACCTACCTTGGGGTGCTCCTCAGGCACATGCTGTTTGGAAAACTGCGCCAGCTGCACAAGCTCTGGGACCAGCTCTTTGACATCATAACTGTTGGTACAGTTCACCAGCGTGGAAGCCACAGAGTACAGGATAGTCTTGTCACTTGTCTACATGATAAATGGAAACAGTGAACTGGACTGGGATGTTGAGGGGACCACTGGTAGAGTGGCGTAGCGGCTGGAGAGGAATGTGGGGTTTAGGACTCTGTTTAGGATTCTGTTCTGGGTTTTATAGTGCAGCTTTGGGCAAGTTACTTGATATCTTTGCACTTAATTATCACCATGTTAAGGCTGTATAGATACTTATAAGCAATGCCGCAAGAGGTAAGTGACACACGGAGCATTCTGAAGGAAGATACTGTTCAGCTGGTGGATGACTGTTACCAGCCTGGTGGGACATTGGGAGGCATCATATCAATTTGTGAATGATGCTAATAAACACCCCCTCACTTTGTCACCTTCAAGGTTGCCCATCAAGATTATCAACCCAAGCAATGTTTGCAAGGCTGGAGGCAGAAGACGGGATTATTTTTGCTTGGCAAGGGGCTGTGGAGAGGAGACAATACCTTCGCTAATTCAAACATGGCTTCCAGGGCTGGCTTATCTTCCACAAAGTCATCTTTCACGTCTGCATCCAGGGTTAGGTATGCCAGACCTTCCACAGCCCACTTCCTGGTGCGGATGTCAATGCTGGTGCTGCACAGCCACCTGAACGAGACAAAAGCTCCATGAGAACAGATTTACAAGCGAGGAAGAGGCAAAACCCCTAAGGGTGCTGGGGAACTGTGCTTTATTTTTAATGGCATCTTCAGACCCCATGCAGCAGACTCCGAAAACCATAGATCCTAATGGTGAAAGTTATCTTTGGATACAAAGTTCCTCTAGGAAAGCTGGGTGGTGGTGGTGTACGTATGCATTTTATAAGAGAGACCTTTAATATATTATACCTTTTAGACAATACGATTATCTTCTTTGGTTTCTTAGCTGGTGAGTGAGTAACCAGATGGATTTTGATGCTAACAAAAGTGAACTAGGGACTGGCAAACAGAAAATGAGGTATAAGAGTTGTAGGCGTGTGTAGCAGGGTGGATTCCCTGCTCCGGGGTTTTTAAGGGGTTTAAAAGTGGCCTAGCAGGGCTTGAGAGCTGCTGCTCCAAAAAGCTGAGCTGATTGGGGAAGTAGCTGCAGCTGGGCCACACCCCAATCAGGCCACAGCTGGCCCCTATAAAAGGCTATGAGCCAGGAGCCCAGACAGTCTCTCTCTGGCTATAGAGAGAGATGGGCCTAGCTGCTGGGAAATAGGGACCAGGTACCTGAGTGAAGCAGGGCTGGGGACAGGCCAAGGAGCTGGGGAGCTCTGGCCTGGAAAGTCCCAGGCTGCGGCCTAGCAGTCGGCCAATAGGTACTGTGGGTTGCAGAGGGCAGCCCAGGGGTAGGACAAAGCAGCAGGTCCAAACACTCCTTGCCAGGGATGAGTTGGCTGATACTGCTGTCTGCCCCAGGGCATGGGGCTAGACAATGACTGGCAGTAGCCAAAAACTGAGGCAAGGTAGGGATAGAGGGTGAGGGTTCTCTAAGGAGGGGAGACCCAGAGAGAAAGGGGTTGCTGCTAGGGGGCAGCGCCCCAGGTAAAAGGGCACCGGGTCCAGGGAGGGACACGGGGGCCTACGAACAGGTGGATCACCAGCCTGCAGAGGGTGCTCCAGGGCTGGACTGAGCTAAATTCGCAGAGCAACCAGCAGGAGGCACCGTAGGGGTGAGTCGACCCGTTTACAGCATGGATACTTAAACATTTCCAGAAATGCTAGAAACCTCTGTTCAGTATCATCTAGATGTTATCAGTGACTCAGTGTTAGACAACTTTTTAGTCAATGGAGGGAAAGTACTATGTATCTGAGGACCTCTCCAGTAGAGAGGGTACTGAAAAATATTTTGGAAAGAAAGGAGTGGAACACAAGTAACAGGTGAAGAATTCCAAGAGCACCTTTCAGTTCTGCTTACTTTCGACACTGTTTTGCCAGCTTTTCTGTGGATCCCTCAGCAAATTGTCGCAAGCCATAGTCAGTGCCTCCGGCTGATCCCAGCTTGCAAAGACCCTGAGAAAGAGATTGAAAGGATACTATGTAACTAGATACAGGAATACGTCACATTCTCAGAAGTCCAGCTGAAATTTAAGAGAAAGGTAATGAGCTGTCTTCCACATAAACTGATACAGATTACAGCAAAATTCTGTATTGCTTTAAGCAGGTTTTCCATTTATATTTTTGAAGCCCTGACTCGATTCACTGTCTATTATATGAATGGAAAGACTTTAGTCCCCACGCACAAGCCCTAAAAGAAACTTGACACAGTGGTTCAACTTTATATAGCAGTCACTGCTATTCCACTGCCTCATGGAGAGGAATCCAAGATGGCAGACACAAGGAGAATGAGAATCTTGTTGCATTACAAAGCTTGTTCTCTGCTGAGACCTGCAAGCTGCCATGCCCTCCTCCTCCCCCAAACTCTTTAGAGGAGGAACGCGAGTGCAAGCTCTCACGGATAGTACCCTGGCTGAGCAGCGGATGCTGCTACTTTGCAGGATTGCAAACCTGGATTGAATCCAGAGGCAGAGCTCTTCCTAGGACAGGATGATAAAGTGTTGGCAGGTAGCAAAGCAGGCTGAGGGCTGAAAACTTACCACCAGAGCTCGAATTTTGATCTTCTCATTCTTGGTCTTCTTATAGACTTCCTTCAGCAGCGTCACCCCATTGGTGATGATGAAGGTGGCCCGGCTCAGCTTGGTGGAAGCATGGATGAGGGCCTCCACAGCCACCAGCTGGTCGATCTCTCTTTCAGAGCCACACAAAGCCACCATCATCTCCATGACACCTGTCATGCCCAGCAGCTTGTTGCCCAAGTCAAAAGGCCCTTGCATGATCCCAGACACTGTCTGGACGGCATGGAGAGTCTTATCCATGTCCTGAGGGTCAACCTTGCTCCTGTAGGGGGCAGCAAAAAAAAAAAAAGTCAGCAGGGGGCAGGATTAGAGGGGGAGACTGAAGTGTTATTGTCAGAGCCTCTGGTGCGTTACCAGTCTCTTTCCTTGAGGCCCACGCATTGTGGCCACCATCCTCTATCAAACCGGGCTCCATTTCCAAACTGGAGTTTAGTCCAGCACCTTGTATCACGGCGACCAACTCTGAACATCCCCTTATTTTTATGCACAAGATAGGAACAGTGCTTGCAGAGGTATGGGTGAAAAGCACTTTATAAGTACAAGATGCAGATTGCATCACTCAGAAGAGGGCCTGCGTTCAGTCACTGATGACTGCGCCGTGGCTTGTAGGCTAGATTTCAATGGCAGCCTAAAGAGGAGAGGCTCAGTGTTTCCATTATCAATCTGTTGAACCATTCAGTGCGTAATGATGCAGTGTGGCCTCCCTCTGGCCAGCTCTGGCCCTCCCACCGGAAGTTGAGAGACGGGGCAGGAAGTACAAAAGGCAGAGCCCCTAGCCCAGTAGAGGTCGAGCCAGGGAAGGAGACAGACACATCCTGCTTGCTGCTGCCCACCGAGCCTGGCAGTGGCCTTGACCTGGGGAGGCCCGAGGCCGAGGAGGAGCTGAAGCTGGTAGGACTGCTAATGGCCGAATACCCTGACAAACCGGAGACCATTGAGCCAGATCTGGAACTTGGGTAGGAAGTAGCCCAGAGGTTTAGTTGATGGTGTTGTGGCTTAACAGCCGGTCAGCGTGTTGGTGAAGGATCCCTGCTGACCCGGTGGTGAGACACCCCGCTACTGTTAGGGCCCTGGGCTGGAACACAGGGGAGTCGGGCAGGCCTGCGTTCCCCTTCCCCTGCCACCCCATGGCTGCCTCCCTGCCTAAGGGCTAGCGCTATAGAGTGTACCGGCTCTACCCTGCCCAGGGCCTCTTGACCGTTGGGAATTGACCCTGTTACAAAGGCCGGGATGCTGCACCTGGTGACGTAGTGTGGCCTCCCTGCGAGCCACAGGAGGAGGCACGACTGCGCCCTCACTACCTAGTGCTTTTCCGGTTGCCTCCTCCCTTGACGAGCTCTAGCCTGCAAAGAGCTTTTTCACTACAGTGGAAGAATAAAAGACACAGGGCCCATTTTATTTTGGCCCAGTCCCCACTGCTAAGAATCTGAAAGCATTACACAGCATCTGGTCCAATCCCAGGCCCTTGGGAACTCTCCTCTGCATTTCTGGGTGTCCGTCCCCAGGAAGCGCTCCATCCCCGCCCTCACTCACTTGATGTACTCTTCACAGATCTCTCTGAAGTTATCTCGCTCGGGATCACATCGCAGGTCGTCATACAGCTTGTTCAGGAGAATGGACGCGATCATCCGGGTGTTCTCCGTTAAGGGAAGGCAGTTGGGCAGCTCAGGAACCTGGCCTACGACTTTCAATATCTTTCTTAGACCTGGGACACAGAATTAATAGGGCTTTGAGAGAGGACAGGCATGTCCCACATTTATGGACTGTGCAGCGGACGTTCTCCTGCAGCAAACGGTACAGCTTGCAATATTTTCAGACATCTGGCCTATAAACTAACTTAATACAACCTTGTTAACCCTTAGACAAACATGTAAGCAATTGATTTACTGATGCAAGTAAGGACTCTACCCATGACAACAAAGTTTGCAGAATTGAGCCATTAAACAGCACTCATAAAATTATGGGCAAAATAACATTATCTTCTTCACAGTACTTGTTCATCAACTGGATCTGTCCTTTATTTAAAGAGAGACACAAAACCTGCTGATTTTAGTGGCATGAAGGCCTCGCAATGAGGAAGAGAGGCTTTGAAATGTTAGAGGAGATTCTGGATTAAATTTTCATAAAGAAATCTTTGTTAAAAGAAGGTGTTAGGGATGAGGTGTTTCAGTGGAGCTCAGCTCAACCCCCCAAAAACAGGATTTAAAAAAAAACCCCAACCCACAAAAAGTTCTTCCTTTTTTAATAATATCCGGAGTTTGGAGTTTCACCACATCAGATTACTTTTCTAGATGGGGATTGTTTTAAAGTGTCCCTAAGAGAGGACGGCTTGGGAAGTTTTGCTGCACGTGACACTCATTCAAGTCTAAATGTGGGGAAAGGGCATTCACCACTGTCAATGACGAAGATGGTTTTAGAGTTGTCGTGGATTCTCAGATCCTTTCTTGGTATGTTCTTGCTGAGCAGGTTGAGAGCCTGGTCCCGACCTTGCCCAGACACCTTCTTACTGACCAGCATGTCCAGCAGGTGCATTGTGATCATCTTCAAATCCTTCTTCGTGTCTGCACAAAAGACAAGGCGGCAGCAGGTTAAAAGAAGTGGCACTTTGAAGGCAGATGACCCTACTGAATACCGCTTATGAATGGTAATGTACATGGGGCTGTGGCCTCGTCAACGTGCCAATTTCATACAAGCACAGAAAAGCATTCTGATTGCTCGTTCTAATTACGGTTCAGGGGTCTGAAGGTCTTCTGAATAAAGGTGTTTTTAACCGTGCTTGTTGCTGGATATTATGTAGCCTAGACCCCTGGCCTTGGTGTTTGCAAATCCACCCACAGGCAACTAAAAGCAGAATGTGCAGGATCTACTGTTCAGTGCAGTGGGAATCTGAGATCTCTTCACATCTGTCATCGTTCAGTGGTTACATAGAATTAATTACCCAGCACCAGAGCTGCTTCTTTCCCATGTTGCTCTTTCTCTCCCTCCCCCGATAAGGAGTCTGTAATGACTTGTAAGAGATTGCAAACAGCCATAGAGATTTCTTCGTTATCCACAGCCATCCACATACACATTTTGTCAATTCCCAGGAAGTGAAGGATTGCTGTGGCCTGCCCAGATGAAAGATAGGATTCAGTGTTATAGTTCATATTATCTACATAAAGCAATTTACATTTCACATTCATTAAAATTCAACACTTGGCATAGGCAATGAAATAACAGGAGAATATTGAATTTGTCCACTACAGCACAGGGAGTGGTTTTGTACTTCATAAGAATGGCCATGAGTCAGACCAAAGGTCCATCTAGCCCAGTATCCTGTCTTCGGACAGTGGCCAATGCCAGGTACCCCAGAGGGAATGAACAGAACAGGTCATCATTAAGTGATCCATCCCCTGTCGCCCATTCCCAGCTTCTGGCAAATAGAGGCCAGGGTAACCATCCTTGCCCATCCTGGCTAACAACCATTGATGGACCTATCCTCCATGAATTTATCTAGTTCCTTTTTGAACTCTGTTATAGTCTTGGCCTTCACAACATCCTCTGGCAAGGAGTTCCACAGATTGACTTGTGCAGCGTATGAAGAAATACTTCCTTTTGTTTCTTTTAAACCTGCTGCCTATTAATTTCATTTGGTGACCCCTAGTTCTTGTGTTATGAGAAAGAGTAAATAACACTTCCTTATTCACTTTCTCCACAGAGATTTTATAGACCTCTATCATATCCCCTCACCCTGCAGTCATCTCTTTTCCAAGTTGAAAAGTCCCAATCTTTTTTAATCTCTCCTCATACAGAAGCTGTTCCATAATCCTAATAATTTTTGTTGCCCTTTTCTGAACCTTTTCCAATTCCAGTATATCTTTTTTTCAGATGGGGGGGGGACCACATCTGCATGCAGTATTCAAGATGGGGGTATACCATGGATTTATAGAGAGTCAATATGATATTTTCTGTCTTATCTATCCCTGTCTTAATGATTCCCAACATTCTGTTCACTTTTTTGACTGCTGCTGCACACTGAGTGGATGTTTACAGAGAACTATATACAATGACTCCAAGATCTCTCTCTTGAGTGGTAACAGCTAAATTAGACCCCATTATTTTGTACTATATATATATTATGATGTATTATTTTTATATTTTTACTTCCTGCCTCACATTTGCATTTATAGGAGCAGTTTCTGTCCTACTAAGATCCTGATGGGGAGACTAGAGAGAGCAGTTTCCAGCCATTGGCTAGAAGGGAGGACTTAATCTGTATTTTATAACTGCAGTTTTCCCAGGGAGACTTTCACACGCCCAGCACAATGGGGTCCTGCTCGGTGACGACAAAGCATCCTCAGTGCTACGAGAATACAAATAAATAATAATGCTACTACAGTTTACTGGCTCAGTAATCAGTCAGGTATTGTTTAGGGCAGTAAACATTACAGCCTGCACATAGATCCAGATGGTGGATGGACTCAGTGAAATGGTGTAGTGACTAGGGTGACCAGAGGGTAAGTGTGAACAATTGGGACAAGGGGTGTGGGGGGTAATAGGTGCCTATATAAGAAAAAGCCCCCAAAATCAGGACTGTCCCTATAAAGTCAGGATATCTGGTCACCCAGGATATCTATGTGACAGATGAAAGCCCTTGGAAGTACAGCTGCTTCAAAAGATGTGCCAGAAGTCATGGGCACAGGGAACATTCATAACATTTTCTATCGGTAACTGTGATCTGCATCTTTGTGGGATAGGGACTGTATTCTGGCTCCATTGGGGACCATTACAGAGCTTCCTACAGGAATTAAAAATCAGTGGGGGGTGATTATTGTGAATCCTAGGATAGATAACTCCAGAGAAGCACCATGCCTTGGGGTGAATGGCATATATGGTTCAGAGCGGGTCAAGGATATAAGTAGGGGCATTTCCAGCAGATCGAGGGATGTGATCATTCCCCTCTATTCAGCACTGGTGAGGCCTCATTTGGAGTACTGTGTCCAGTTTTGGGCTCC
Source organism: Mauremys mutica (assembly GCF_020497125.1). Taxonomy (NCBI): domain Eukaryota; kingdom Metazoa; phylum Chordata; order Testudines; family Geoemydidae; genus Mauremys; species Mauremys mutica. Next base: position 6,981,826 of record NC_059090.1, on the reverse strand, counting down.
ACACTACAAGAAGGATGTGAATAAATTGGAGAGAGTCCAGTGGAGGGCAACAAAAATGATTAGGGGGCTGGAGCACATGACTTATGAAGAGAGGCTGAGGGAACTGAGATTGTTTAGCCTGCAGAAGAGAAGAATGAGGGGGGATTTGATAGCTGCTTTCAACTACCTGAAGGGGGGTTCCAAAGAGGATGGATCTAGACTGTTCTCAGTGGTGGCAGATGACAGAACAAGGAGCAATGGTCTCAAGTTGCAGAGGGGGAGGTTTAGGTTGGACATTAGGAAAAACTTTTTCACTAGGAGGGTGGTGAAGAACTGGAATGGGTTACCTAGGGAGGTGGTGGAATCTCCTTCCTTAGAGGTTTTTAAGGTCAGGCTTGACAAAGCCCTGGCTGGGATGATTTAGTTGGGTTTGGTCCTGCTTTGAGCAGGGGGTTGGACTAGATACCTCCGGAGGTCCCTTCCAACCCTGATATTCTATGATTCTAAGAGGCCCAGTGGGCAAAGAAAGGGCTTTTGATAGAACGGGTGAGCCTGAACTGACTGAGTGACCTGCCTTTGAGCCTCAGTTTGACCTGAGACAAACAGAGGGAGCTAAAAGGATTTGAAAGATTGGAACCTGCCTCTATGTAGGACTGTCTGTTTTTATAGAATGTTTTATTTGTCATGCTTTGGTGCTAAATAAAATGTCCTGAGCTCAGCGAAAGCTGACTGGCCACTGGTAGGTAGTGCTGAATCATAGAACATCAGGGTTGGAAGGGACCTCAGGAGGTATCTAGTCCAACCCCCTGCTCAAAGCAGGACCAAACCCAACTAAATCATCCCAGCCAGGGCTTTGTCAAGCCTGCACCTGTCTCCGGTGATGATGTGTGTATCCCCATGTGCAGCCACATAAATATGGTCTCAATCTCTCAGCTGCTTATTCCTTCTGTGACGGAGTAGGGAGTATTAATCTGGTAACGTTGCATGGGAGTTTTACTAGTTTACTGTCTTCTGCTAACACAAGGCATTGCCTCCGTTTCCCTGGGGTGCTGCACCACTGCTAGATGGGGATGGGAAATAAGGGTGTGACTTCACTGAGGGATGATACTTGACGCTTAGCACGTAAGTGATGGTGGCTGCCCTTTGTAACCTGAGCCCAGGAGGGGGTTGGGGCCAGGTGACACCTTCTGTCCGGGAAACTGGACAAAGGCTGGAGGAGGAGCCGGGGGTGTGGCTTGGTGAGGCAGCAAGAAGGGGTTTCAGTTTGGAGCTGGCTGGGGAAGATGGAGGGAGACCCAGAACCCAGGTCTGGGCTCCTCACCCCCCCAAGAGGGACCTGACTGAGGAGGTCCTGTTTTCTGTACCTACAAGCTCTGTTTTAGACTGTGTTCTGGTCATCTAATAAACCTTCTGTTTTATTGACTGGCTGAGAGTCACGGTGAATCGCAGGAAGTGTGGGGCCCTCACTCCCCCACACTCCATGACACCTTCCAAAATTCAAGTCTTATTGCTGATCAGTACAGAGTCTGGACTGTCGTGAGTCTAAGAGGGCTACTTTATGAGTCATTTGAGGACCACAGTACTCGCCAGGGTGGGTTAACTTAAAAGGTGGCTCATGGCCCATCAAAACTTTGGGGCTTTTCTAGATACCTTGATCTTCCTCCTCCAGCCTCTGACATCACCTAATGAAGGTCTTGGCTAATCACCTCCATCATTCTCATAGAGACCATGTATCTCGCTGCTCTATCAAGTCACCTCACACCCCTTGGCATGGAGTCCAGGATATTGGCTTAACCCACCATTGGTTACTGCCACCTCCTATAGGATTGTGGTTGTACATACACCTCATTTCACAGGGGCCGGTGTTAAACCAGCCTCCGTTACGTGCTGAAGGATATCTTTGAACCTGAAATCCAAGAACAGCATCACAGGTTCAGCCTGTCAAGTTTGCACCCTATAAAGGCTAACTTTCACCCTCTGGCTTCTCTGTATTTCATTCAGTGCAAGGTTCGCTTTTTATTTGTCTTTTAGAAACAGACTCGGTTCCATGAACAGCCAGATCATAGGAGTTCAAAATTTATTTGTCTTGTCCTTTTAGTAAGAGGAGATTGATATGGATGTAAGAATGGCCATTCTGAAATAGCGAGAAGCAGGTTCCTTTGAGTCCCCGGGTTATAGTGAGAGACTGAGGCAGGATTTCAAGCCACACGACTTACCCGTGCCTTGTGTCCAGTGCACATGCTCGAAAGGGTCCTTACGGCCGCTAGAATCATCTCTGGATTTTTAGTTTCTATCAGCTGCAGCAGCAGCTTTACCCCATTGTTCTGGAATATCCTCTCGGCTCCTGCTTCCTCCCGCCCCAGAACAATGAGATTGTTTGCAGCCTGGGTAAAAACGAGGTGTAAGAAGTCAGAGGGTCAGTAATCAAGGAGTGATATCAATGGCTGTTCATTGGCCTCTATGAAATGATTGTCTCAAGCCACATCCTAGCGAATTAGGAGGAGACTTTGATGCATGAAGGAAGGGAGTGATTTAGGGTATGTCTACACTGCGCTTCTTTCAGCGGCTGCAATGTACACATCCATGTAGACCCCCTGCCACAGAGATACACAGCTGTGTAGGTGGAGAGGCACGGCTTTGACCAGCAAAGATGCCTGAAGGACACAAGGTGCGTACTCAGGTACAAACCCCACACGGCTCTCTCCTCACCCAAGCCAGGCCTGCTGTTTTTAGCAGTGTCGCGTGTCCCACGGCCTCCTTGCTCCTGGAGCCCTTCCCCGTGCTTCTCGCAGCAGCGTGTAGCTACACGTACACTAAACGCCACTGCCAGCGGCGTGTAGTGTAGACGTAGCCATAGAGGGATAAAGGGAAAAGGGGTAAGGCAGTATAGGTTGGCTAAGTGAGGTTTCGGAAACTTTAACAGTTTGCAAATATTTGAAGGCTTAGCACCAAGAGTGAAAAGGAATCGTGTGGGGTGGTGTAAGGGGGGACAGCTAGGCATAAAGAAGGGAAAGAAGAGTTTCCTGACAGCAAGATCTGTTAGGCCAGTGGTTCTCAAGCAGGGGTACGTGTACCCCTGGGGGCATGCAGAGGAATTCGAGGGGGTACCTCAACTCATCTAGAGATTTGCCTAGTATAACAACAGGCTACATAAAAAGCACCAGCGGCGTCAGTACAAACTAAAATTTCATACGATGACTTGTTTATACTGCTCAATAGACTATACACTGAAATGCAAGGACAATATTGATATTCCAGTTGATTTATTTTATAATTGCATGGTAAAAAGGAGAGAGTCAGCAGTTTGTCAGTAATAGCGCACTGTATTTTTATGTCTGAGTTTGTAAACAAGTATTTTAAGGGAGGTGAAACTTGTGGGAACACAAGACAAATCAGACTCCTGAAAGGGGTACAGTCGTCTGGAAAGGTTGAGAGCCACGGTGTTAGGCTGTGGAATAATGTCCCACCGGAAGTGGAGGGAGCGCTCTCTGAGCAAAGAGCAGTCCTGCAGGTGGAGCTGGGGTCCTTCCCTTTGAACATCGGCAAACCTTTCGGGGAGGAGGGAGCGGCAGAAAGAGGGGGAATAAGGGGTGGGCAGTTAGACACGGGCCTAAGCTGCAGACACCAGATCTGGTTTTGACTTGAGTTTGTGATTTGGGAGCTTTGCTGACATTCCAGCGGCTTTGCGGGGCTCCCACCCTGAGCATGTCACTTCTCTGCTGTCTCACTGAGTTCAGCTCCTCCCTTTCCCCCTTCTATTTGTTCATGTATCTGGAGCCCTGTGAATGGCTGGGGAGGGCAAGGACGACTTTTGCTCCTGACTGTGGGCTTTGAAGTCTGACAAAGTTAGTATCAGTAATCTCCCCGGCTGCCTTTTAAGTCTCACCTTCTCTCGCTTCTCTCTCTCACTGTTCCCATCCAGCAGGATTTCAAACATGTTCTGCACTCTGGCATCGGTGGAGAACTGAATGCGCAGCTGTAGAGGGATGAAAGAACGTCACGTGTTGGGCACAAGGGCGGAACCCCGAGGCGGCGTTCTCCCCTTTCTGTTTAGGCTGCACATCTCTCTCAAACTGCAATAATTTTAAACGGCCTCTTAAATCAGCTTCAACTGCACACTGGCTTTGTTTTTTGACTTTTGAAATGTGTCTCTTGCCACCTCTGCAGCTCAAGGATAGAGCCAGAGATTCAGCCCATAAGCTGTTCTCTCTGTGTGGAGTACAGGCCGTTGAACACACTGCATGTATCTTCCAGCCCTCCGAGCGACATTTACCAGCTACTCTCAGCGGATACGCTTGCTCTGGAGTACAGTGTCAGTACACCTGGATGCAAAGCTCTGCGTGCACCGCCCAAGCATTTGGTGCTGCTACAAAGGCATTTACCTTTTCCTGAATTTTGGCTCCCAGACGCCTCAGGGTTTCCTGGAAAATTTTGTTGCGGGGCTCAATGGTGGCACATCTCTGGACGTCTTTGAAGGCTTGGTCCAACTTCCCCAGGCTCTCCAGAGCCTGGCAGCGCCTGTACAGGGCCTTAATATCTGAAGCATTGATGTCAATCGCTAGGAAAGTGATCAAGTACAAAAAGGCATCAAGATTTGCTTCGAAGTCCAGCCCCATACAGAGGATTCACAGAGACAGTAACAATGAAGGTACATGGCACTTTCCCAGGGCTCAGTTACCCTGTTTCTTCAATAAACCTCTATCTTATCTGATAGCTGACACAGGCAAATGCAATCTGTATATCTGTTTCTGAAAGAGCAGTGACTTAGAGTCATTGGTTCCTTAAGATGCCTGGTGGGTTTTTGCCCACATGTTCAGGGTCTAACTGATTGCCAGATTTGGGGTCAGGAAGGAATTCCCGCCCCCGGTTAGATTGGCGGAGACTCTGGGTTTTTTTTGCCTTCCTCTGGGGCACAGCTCACTTGCTGGTTTAAACTAGTGTAAATGGTTGATTCTCTGTAACTCAAAGTCTTTAAACCATGATCTGAGAACTTCAGTAACCCAGCCAGAGGTTCGGGGTCTATTTCAGGAGTGGGTGGGTGAGGCTCTGTGGCTGCAACATGCAAGAGGATCATGATGGTCCCTTCCGACTTTAAAGCCTATGAATCTATGTTGTCAGTGTGGAACACACTTTAGGTGACTGACAACCTGCATCCCACCTGGAAGGTGGGGTTGAGTCATCCTGACTGATCTAACCTACCAGGGATGGTAATACTGCTCTCTTGAACGTGGCATCTGACCTTGTAGCCCGTTCCAGGGCACAGTGCTTAACGAACATCAGGGAGTTACTTCCCAGAACTCCCTTACAGATTTCCAATTTGGCACGTTCCTGAAGCTGGCAGAAGAGGTAGTTTGTGCTCTGGTGGAGTGAGCGGCCCGTTGGCCATTTGGTAGCTGATTGATAGGCACTGCGTGATCCATTTTGATATCCTCTGGGAGGAGAGGGCCACGAAGAGATGAGAAGACAGTCTGAAGGGCTTTAACATACCAATATATAACACTGTAATAAGGTCCCCGAATGTCCCAAGTGTGAAGTTTCTTCTCCCCAAGCGCAGAATGGGTTTTGGGGAGACTACAGATAAGGTAGGAGACTGTGCAAATGGAACACCAAGACCACGTTAGGCTTAAGCCTCAGAGAAGGTCTCAAAACTCTGTTGCACAAGGGGCTTCAACAATGAGAGCTCGGCTTCACTGACCCTTCTAACCAACGTGATTTCAGCTAAGAGAAGTCTTGAGGGAAAGATGGTATAAAGAGCATCCCAAAAGCACCTCTTGCAAGAACGACATTGAGATCCCAGGCAGGAGGGGGATCTCGGGCGGATGGGTCAGTATGCAACAACCCCTTCAAGGATCTTTATACCATGGGAAGAGGCAGCACCAGGTTCCACACTGACATTGCTGGTACTGGAGTGGTTGCCAGTGCCAAGTCTTTATTTGAGTAGGGGCACTCGTAGGGGCTGACTTTACAGGGACCTGATCAGAGGTCGATCTTCTCTCATCTGGGTCTGAGGCAGCCTGCATGCATTTGTCCATCAGATGAAACTCAAGGCAGGTGTCCCAATAATCCCATGTCCATGGAGAGACTGTTCAGCCAACAGAACCCCAGTCTGGAATATGGCCCAGTGGTTAGGAGATTAGCCTAGGATTTGAGACCTGGATTCCTTTGCCTGCTGTGCCACAGACTCCCTGTGTGACCTTAGGCAAGTCACTTAGTCTCTTTGTGCCTCAGTTCCCCATCTGTGAAATGGGCATGACAGTCTAGCCCAGCCTCACAGGGCAGTTGTGAGGATAATACCTGAAGATTGCGAGCTGCTCAAGTATTATGGTGATGGGCACTTTGTAAGTACCCAAGCTAGCTAGACTCACAAAAAGGCAAAAGAGACAATGGTTGTGGCAGTCAATGAAAGGGATAAAGCCATTGCAAGATAGGCAGGGCTTAGAGCCTGCAGGCTTGGAGTCTGCCATTAGGCACCAAGCGAAACAAAAGGTTTAGTGATTGTGAATTAAAAGGGGAAACATAATAAGGGTGGAGAAAACGGATTCCAATCTGACTCAATCAGGGGGAAAAGGGCTAAGAGATCGTGGGTCAAACATCACTAATTCCGTCTCACTGTCCCGGGTGGAAAGAGGACATACATGGCACAGACGTAGCCCAATGGACACTGCTAGTCAAAAGATTCAGCTCTTGCGTGCGTGAGGCTCACAGGTACCTAGAGTGGGATCCACACTGACACTTGAACATGGATTTTTGTCTAGGGAAGAGATTTTTTTCCCTATTTCACTGAATGGATTTGCCAAAGTAAAAAAAGTACATCCATGAGTCAGACCAATGGTCCATCAAGCCCAGTATCCTGTCTTCTGACAGTGGCCAATGCCAGGTGCTTCAGGGGGAATGAACAGAACAGACAATCATTGAGTGATCCATCCCCTGTCATCCAGTCCCAGCTTCGGGATACCCAGATCATGGGGTTTCACCCCTTACCATCTTGGCTAATACCCATTGATGGATCTATCCTCCATGAACTTATCTAGTTCTTTTTGAACCCCCATATAGTTTTGGCCTTCACAACATCCCCTGGCAATGAGTTCCACAGGTTGGCTGAACATTGTGTGAAGTAGTAGTTCCTTTTCCGACTCCTTATCGCTTTTTACAGATCCAGACTAACAAGGCTACCCCTCTGATATTAAGTATCAGAGGGGTAGCCGTGTTAGTCTGGTTCTGTAAAAGCAGCAAAGAATCCTATGGCACCTTATAGACTAACAGACGTTTTGCAGCATGAGCTTTCGTGGGTGAATACCCACTTCTTCGGATGCAAGAATATTAGTTCCTTTTGTTTGTTTTAAACTTGCTGCCTATTAATTTCATCAGGTGATCCCTGGTTCCAGTTTATTTGAGGGAGTAAACACCACTTCCCTATTCACTTTCTCTAACACCATTCATGATTTTATAGACCTCTATCAGAGCATCTCCTTAGTAGTCCAAGCTGAAAAGCCCCAGTCTTTTCTATCTCTCCTCATATGAAACCTGTTCCGGACCCCTAATAATTTCTATTGCCCTTCTCTGTACCTTTTCCAATTCTAATGTATCTTTTTTCAAATGGGGTAACCAGAACTGCACACAGTATTCAAGATGTGGGCTTACTATGGATTTATATAGTGGTATTATGATATTTACTTTCTTATTATCGATCCCTTTCCTAATGAGAGTGCCTTCACTGACGTTTGGGATCTTTTTAATCTTCAATTTTTAAGGACACGTTTACCCGGGTAGAACACTTTCATCCCTCTTTAAACACAATGGACACGTAGAGAGGATACCTGTAGTCCTGTTCCCCAGCACACCCCATTCTATGAGCACATGGAACAGTGATGCTCTCATTTCATTGTAAAATTAAGAGGATGAACTTTATATGAACCAGTAAAGAATCCTGGTATTTGACATTCTAAGCAACACAATTTTATAGCTGATTGCTTGAACTACACAAAACAGTAACGCTACACGTGTACAATAGATGATAGTTAGTTATGGGATACTCTTTTTGTATTTACCTTTTCATTTACGCAAAACCTAACACCAAGCAAACAATTAAATCAGTTAAACACACACTTAAAAAGTTTAAAGCGGACACAAAACCAGATCTGAGAACAGATTAGATGGAGGAGCAAGTGCATGTAGTAAACTTCAAATCCCACGTTTTAGAGTTCTCTTTCTGCTTACCTCTAGAAGCGTCCGATGCTGCTTGGGCATAGCTCTCCTGTCGATTCAGAGGGAAGAGAGATTTATTAGCTATAAAGATGGGCAATAGACACTCTTTCCTTACTGGTCTAGAATCATAGAAATGTAGGGCTGAGAAAGGTGTCGCATAAGACACATTGTACAGCTTCCAGTACAACCACTGAGCAATGGAGGAGCTCCAGAGACCTGGCTCTGCATCATTTCAGGTTTTTCTCCTGGCCATGTCAGTAGCGAAGACTTGGGTGCAATCGGCAAGCTTGTGTATGATGGTCTTTTGTAGAAATCATCATAGCAGGTCACCGTAAACCAGCCTAGTGTGAGTTAGACTCCTTTGATGTGTGTGCTAACAACATATGTGGATAAGCAGGCACCCAAGTTCATATACTGCAGAGACACGTCTATATAAAACTTACACAGAGGGATGAGGGTCAAGAATTCAGGTTCCTCTGCTACCAAAACCATCTATTGTTTGGGCTAAAGATCTCCCTTAACTGGTAAGCAGCATGGGGCCCTTCTCTAGAGGCTGAGCCCAGAGGCTAACATTCCTCAGCTAGATGTAGCATCTGGTATTTTTGCTTCATCCTCAAACAGTGTCACCTGGAAACTTTGTTGGAATTAACCTCCCCTTGGCAGTGAGTGCTGGCAGAGCTAGTACTGCAGGGCTACGGCTCTTTGGCAGGTTGAGAATAACTGAAGGCCTCTGTTTGTATGGTCCCTGCTTTTTAAGAACTTGTTTCCATGTGGTTTGTGCTAGGCAGTGTGTTCCAGTCAGATCCTGTTTGTTTAATAGGCAGGAAGGCTCCGACACAAGGACAAGCGACTGAGGACAGTGGCTCAACTCCATTCCCTCCCAGTAAACAAACCCCTCTGGGGGACAAGGAAAACTCAGTGGTTTGAGCATTGGCCTGCTAAACCCAGGGTTGAGAGTTCAATCCTTGAGGGGGCCATTTAGGGATCTGGGGCAAAAATCTGTCTGGGGATTGTTCCTGCTTTGAGCAGAGGGTTGGACTAGATACCTCCTGACATCCCTACCAATCCTAATCTTCTATGATTTTTAGCCCTTCACACTAGACCTCTACAAATACTGGTCACCAATTTGACATTATGGCCCAACCAGAAACACTCCATGGAAAGAAAAATGCACTTTAGTGTATCTAGATCAAAGTAACATCTTCAAAATTAGTTGTGACTCAGGTGGCTCAAAGCTATTGCAGAACACCAGTACCCGGCATGTCCCCGGGCTCACAACTTGATATGCTGAAGAGAGCAAAACATTTTGGAACTGGGTAGTGCGAGCAGCACTGTTTTCTATATTAAAAATAAAGTGAGCAGATAAGCCCCAACCCACCTGTCCGCCATCACTAGTTGCTATAATCCTTCTCTTCCCCCCCCAATCCAGCCCCAGTTCAGAGGTTCTCATCTCACCTTTTTCAGGAAGCAGGCCGCCCTATTCCTGTACAGCACAGCCTGCAGTGACTTGTCCATGGTAAGTTTCATGGCTTTGGTGTAGCTGTTAATAGCATTCTCATAGTCGTTGGCCTGAAAATACTTATTGCCTTCGTCCTTCAGTCCAGCCGGGTCCTCCATCTGGGGAAGGAAGCCACAGTTCAGCCTCTCATAATATTTGGTGCGGTATCAATTTAAGTTAATGCTTTGGTTAATATTTGTAAAACGCGCAGCACTTTTTATGCTCAGTTACCTGCCTCATAGGGTGCAGGGAAGAGTAAACATCCCCCTTGTACTGATGGAACAGCGATGCATAATGCTGGATAACTAGCACAGGACAAGGCAGCATGTCAGCATCAGAGTAGCAATACTGGGATAAGGAGTTGCTCTAAATTCAAAATCTTTTCACAGCCCTTTCTTGATAATTTTGCTGCCCTGTAGTAGGGAGCTAAGCATTATGGAATCAGGGAAGTTGGACTGAATGTGCCCGAGATGGAAGGAACTATTCCTCCATCCATGCGGGATTCTTTCCTAATGTACATTTATTTTAAACAGAAGAAGTCTGGAATTCCAGATCCCAGTGCCTGGGTAGTGTGACAATGTCAGGCCAGATGGCTGCAGGAGGGGCTGGGAAAACAGGTATGTTCGCCCTAGAATGCTAAAGACCCTTTTCCCCACAAGCTGGTTACTTCAGTTCAATTAGGGACACCTGAGTCCAATTAAGGGCTGCCTGAAACCTGTTAAAACCTCTCTCCTGGGGGGGGAAGAGAGACACAAACTGCAGGCTGGTGGCAGTAGGGAGAGCAGCTTCTCCAGTGTGAGAGATGGCGCTCCTCCCCATAGGGGAGACACCCAAACCCAATGCCTGTTTAGGGGAAGGACTGACACCCCAGGGCCAGCGACAGGACACCACCTGCCCCAGTGAGGGGGCCAGGGAAAGATATTCCCTTTTTTTCGGTGCGTTATAGACTTGTTTCCCTTGGTTTGGCAGAGGAGCACTCCTCAGGCCTGCCCCGGGCCTACCGGGAAGGCTCTGAGAAACAAACCCCGAAGAGGGAAGACAGCCACACTCCAGAGCGGGGCTGATTTACCCCGGCTCTGTCAGAGGAGGGAGCGTTAGTTCCGGCGAGGCAGAAGGGCTGCCTTGCCACAGTAGTCAAATCTCGAACCAGTCTGATCTCATGATCTCCCACCCCACGCATGCGGCTTCAGCAAGAGGCCATGCACTGCAGATTTTAACACAAGCACTTACAGCCACTTCACTGACGGTTAAGGAAGCAGGGGAGAGAAACTGAAAGCTCATATTGCCATCACTTGGGAGAACCAGCACATTGTCGCTGGAAGTGTAGCTGCTCTTAAAACTGGCCCTGGAGAATGTTGGCAGCCTATTTACATAAATTAATGTATGCGTTACAACTCCAACCAGGAAAGAAGTGGGACTGCTAAAATGGAGATTAAAAATAATCTAGGCATGGCCCAATACCTAAATAAATACTTTGCCTCAGTTTTTAGTGAGGCTAATGAAGAGCTTAGAGGTAGTGGCAGGGTGGCAAATGGGAATTAGGATATAGAGATAGAAATTACCACATTCGAAGTGGAAGTCAAACTCAGACATCTTAATGGTACTAAATCAAGGGCCATGGATAATCTCCATCCAAGAATTTAATGGAACTGGCACATGAAATTGCAAGCCCAATAGCATGGATTTTTAATGAATCTGTAAAACTTGGAGGCTGTATCCTATGACTGAAGAATTGCTAATATAGTTCCTATTTTTAAGAAGGGGAGGGGGGGAAGTTACCTGGGAAACTACAGGCCTGTTAGTTTGACTTCAACTGTATGCAAAATCTTGGAACAAATTTTGAATGAGAAAATAGTTAAGGACAGAGGTAATTGGGATAAAATACAACATGGTTTTACAGAAGGTAGATCATGCCAGGCCAACCCGAGCTCTTTCTTTGAGAAGATAACTGATATTTTTAGAGACAAAGGAAATGCAGTAGATCTAATCTACCTGGATGTCAGTAAGGCATTTGACACAGTTCCACATGGGAAATTATTAGTTTAATTGGAGAAGATGGGGTTAATATGAGAATTGGAAGGTGGATAAGGAACTGGTTAAAGGGGGATTACAATGGGTCATTCCAAAAGGTGAACGGTCAGGCTGGAGGGAAACCCGCTGCCGGTATGGGGTTCTGTCTGCCACCCCCACTGCCAGCCTGGAGTTCTGTCCACCAGCCCCTTCCAGCCGGGGTCCCGGCCGACGGCCCCGCTCAGCCCGCTGCCAGTCTGGGGTTCCGTCCGCCAGCCCCTGTAAATGTATTACTGGCACTCGAAACCTTAAATTACAGTAAATAAATGAAGATTTGGCACACCACTTCTCAAAGGTTGCTGACTCCTGGTCTATAGTATTACTGCATTTCTGTGGTAAGTGTACCTATTGCGTTCCGGGTTTCTGTGGTAAGTATAGCGGGGTGGTTACCCGCTCCTGCCCTGCGGAGCTAGAAACAGCCCAGGAGAGGGCTGTGGCTGGGGCAAGAAGCTTGGGCTGGTTGGGGCAAAGTAGGCTCATGTGGGGCCATGCCCCGATCAGGGCCAGCTGGCCCCTATAAGAGGCAGTGAGCCAGAGGCCCAGGCAGTCTCCCTCTGGCTGTAGAGGGAGAAGGGCCTGGCTGCAAGGTGCCAAGAAGGGAACCTAGATTGGAGCAGGGCTGGGGAAAGGTCTAGGGAGCTGGGGAGCTCCGGCCTAGGAAAGCCCCAGGCTGCAGGCCTGGTAAGGCCCATTAGGTATTGGCTTGCAGGGGGTAGCCCATGGGTAGGCAGAGGCAGCAGGTCCGAACCCCCTTTGCCTATGATGAGTGGCTTACACTGCAGTCCGCCCCAACGAGCGGGGGGAAAGATGGGGACTGGCAGTAGCCAAATACTGAGGCGAAGTGGGGATAGGGGGTGGGAGTTCCCCTGGTAGGGGGAGACCCTGAGGCTGTGGAGGGTTACTGCCGGGGAGGGCAGCACTCAAGACAAGGGCACCGGGGTCCTGGGAGGGACACGGGGCCAGTGGTAAGGCAGATCACCGGCCTGCAGAGGGTGCTCCGGATGCTGGGAGAGCTAATTCCCTGAGGACGACCAACGGGAGGTGCTGCAGCGGTGAGTCAAGACCCTTACATAAGCATGAAAGAAGGGGCAAAACAAGTTAATTTTGCAAGACTATAAATACGCAATGTTTTGTAGTTCGGCATTATAGGAAAACATTTTCAGAAGCAAAAACCCCATGCGAGTTTCTCGTCAAAATTCAAATGTTGACACGGCCATTTAAATTTTTTCTTATAAAATGTCAACCAACTCTAATTATTAACAAAATCCCAAAGCAGCCTTTTAAAAATCCAGCCAAGAAGGCAAGAAAGAAAAAGGCTAACTAAGGACTTCCTCAGATTAAGGACTCATGTCCCTACTCCTAGGAAAGAATTTCTAGAACCAACTCAAACCCTTTCCCCTGCCAGAACTGGTGTACGATCAGTACGGCAATTGGAGTGGTTTGCTAGGACGAAGCATTTAAATCAAAACCCAAACTGCTCCTCAGCGTGAAAGGGGCTGACCTGGCTTTTTAAAAGCATTATTTAAAGCCCAGAGGATCTTTTTATCAGCAGCCAATTTGTGGGGGGGTGTTGCAGTCTTAAAACTCAGCACAGTAAGCGGTGGGGTCACTGTGTATGCATCACATGGTGAGAAAAGACTCTCTCGCATTTCGGTTCCTAGCCATATTTGGGCAGCATTAGCTGCCCCTGCAGCCTGTCAGTGTCACCTGTCACTGAACTTGAGTTCCCCACCCCCACAGTGGAAATGCATTCCAAATAAAAAATAGTCAATTCCTTAATGTCCGAAGGCAGTGCATTGCATCCCGCTGGTTCCTGCCCATCCCTGCCCTCCATACCTGGGGTGGAGAATTCAAAATGCTGCGACGGTCACCAGCTTGGGACACTCTCACTCTGCTTTGCTGAGCCCCTCCACTGGCTTCGTCCCCTGGTACTACAGGGATAGGCTGGCCTCCCGTGCTTTATATAGCTCAGTGACATGGTCAGGAAGCCTAGGACAGTGAGCAAGTGGTTGGGGGTGAGGTCAGGTTTCAAAAGGAAAAGGGATTTCTTGAATTGGAGGATTCCGATGCCTCCTGCTAAAGAGCCAAAATGGATTTCAAAACACCTGCATTGCTGTCTCCGAAAGCTGGACTCTGGGCTTTTTAAATAGGAAAAATGGACAGCCGGGCTGATGGAACACCCCTGCCCAAAATGCGCAGACCCCCTTCCCTGTCTATCTAAGGAAGCATGAGACATTTGAGCTGCAGGAGCAAATGGTTTGACTCCTGTAACTGGGGAAAGACCTGGCACCAGCTGCAACAACTAGAGCTTACCAGCGCCTTCGAGAAGTTGCTTCAGAGGAATCCCATTCAGCTCTTCCTTCTCTGGTCTGTTTTGGAATCCATGGAGAGCTGCCAAAGCCCAGAGACAGCTGTGCTCACAGTCAGCTCGGCAAAGGTCCCAGAGGTAGAACCACGCTCACGTTCAGTCCCGTATTCCCCACGGCAACCGCTGAATCCTACCAAGGGGCTATGCCTTCCCACAGGATAATCTCATATCCAGGTGATGAGAGTGTTGGGTCTCAGAATTAGTGGCACACTAATCAGGACAACAGTTAAAGGTTGTGCAATGCTTTCCCAATGAAATAAGGTGCTTGCAACATTAGAGGAACTTTATTTTTTCAGAATTACAAAAACTGCATTTTTAGGGGAGTTAAGATTGCAGGGTGAACATAACAGCCACACTGGTCAGACCAAAAGGTCCATCTAGCCCAGTATCCTGTCTTCCGACAGTAGCCAATGCCAGGTGCCCTAGAAGGAATGAACAGAACAGGTGATCATCAAGTGATCCATCCCCTGTATTTCTCATACCATTTTTTTTTAAATTACCCAACATATAGACTCATAGACTTTAAGGTCAGAAGGGACCATTATGATCATCTAGTCTGACCTCCTGCACAATGCAGGCCACAGAATCTCATGCACCCACTCCTGTAACAAACCCCTAACCTATTCCAGCTGTGCTGGAAATACAACATTAAAAGAGAAGTGGAAATAACTCGGACACCAGAAAACTCAGCTCTGGTTCCTGGCTTCTGACTCAGTCTCCACCCCCTAGGCCTGGCTGCCCATACCTCAGCCATGAGAATTTGCACAGATGCCCCTGGCCCCTTCACGACCAACGCCCAAGCAGGGAAATGGAGGGACCATGCACCCCGTTCCCTAGTGAACCCCATGGGGTCTCTGATCTGCAGAGAGCCATGCTTGGGGGTGACAGCTTCTGGCAGAGAACCAAGCCCTCCATGAACAGGTAGCCCAGGCTTGGGCCATTGCCTCACCACCTGAACAGGGCTTGAACAGTTTGACAGGAACAGTCAAATTGAAGGGATAGTTTCATCAGTGCTGCCTACTCTCGGGGCTCTGTCTCCAGGCCTATCCCACTGATCAAGCCAAGATGGGACTGGTGATGAGCCTGTTAACTGGAGAAGCCTTGGACTGGGGCTCTGCTTTGCAGGGGCATGACAGCGGGACACTGGCAGACCGGAATGCTTTCCTCTGGGCGGTGGCCACCATTTTTGATCACCCCCTGACAGGGGGTGTTCACCCCACGCTTGCTCTGAAAGGGTTAATGTGCACTGAGAAGGGAGCTAATTAACCCAGCAGGCCACAGCATCAGCAACCCCCTGATTGAGGGAGGGAACCACCAGAGCTGGGACTATAAAGGCAGGAAACTGGCACCAGAAGGGGGCTACTGGGAAAGTATGTGGTCACTCCCTGGGAGAGGGGAGGTGCGTTTGGGCTGGCAAACCCGGGGGAGGGGGGCCAAGCGCATGGCTCAGCTCAGGGAAAGGCAGTAAGGTCTAAGAGGGACCAGACCTTGACTGCTGGCAAGAGGGTCCCTGAGCTGGAACCCAGAGAAGAGAGCAGGCCGGAGTTCCCCTGCCAGCCACCGAGCGAGTGGCACTACGAGGCAGTGAATAGGAAGACTGCCTGAGCCTGTCTGTGGGGGAAAAAGTACGCTAGATAGACACTGAGCTAGAGGACGCCAGCTTTAAGTGTTTAGTCAAGTTACTTCGTAGGTTGAATCATGGTGAACATACAACCAGGAGCACTACAATGAACAAAGGGTCCTGTAGTGAGGCGGGGTGGCTCCCCGCTGTCCCAGAGGGTGCCGAGCCCATCCGGAGGCTGGAGTGGGCGGAGCTAAGGGGCTCTGAGCCCGCCCCTCAGCGGGTCAGGTGGCGACCCGGAAGTATAAAGGCTCGGCCCTGAGAGCTCAGTAAGGCCCCAGCCGCCGGAGAGACCAGATGTCTCCAGTCTAGCCCGTGACTGGGAAAACCCCGCGGCCCAAGCTGCAGGCCAGGACTGGCCTGACTTGCCCTGCGCTCGCTACCCAGAGGAGTTGCCGGGCCTGCCGCAAGCCCACTACCCCAAGGAACCTATAGTGCCGGACTCCCCCACAGAGGACATCACCCTGACCCAGGTACGAGCCGAGGGGAAGTCTGGAAGTAGCCCGGGGGCAGCTGACCCTAGTCTGGCTGCAGCACTGCCAGAGCCCATGTCAGTGTGTTGTGGCCAGGATCCCCACTTCTGCCGTTGCTAGGGCCCCGGGCTGGGATGCAGTGGAGTGGGAGGGCCTGCGTCGGTGGCCATCTCCCCCTCTCCTCCGCCCTTTGGAGGCTTGGGCCTACTATTGTTGCTCAGCCTGGCCTGAGGGCCTGAATTCTGACTCTGCACTGCCCCGCCCTGACCCAGGACCTGGGCTTACGGTGTTTGTTCCTGTACCGCAAGGGCTGCCGAGGGAGACCCTGCAACAGACTAATTCCCCAAGTGTCAATTGCTGTTAGTGAGCCGGTGTGGCTCCCCACCACCCCAGAGGGGGTCGAGCCCCGGCAAACCCTTGTACAGGTCCGAAGTCACAACGCGCATCACAGGTGTCCATATGGGAGGAGGCTCAGAGGAGGCGGCAGTCAGAGTAGGGATCAGTGAGACTACAGGTGAGACAGATGCACAGACTGCTGGATGAATTAGCAGGTCACACCATGGACGAGCTATTGGAGAGTCTGGACCCAGAAGCAGTAGAGGCAGCTCAGACCTCAGCGGATGATCCAAGTTACGAGATGGGCCTAACAGAGGCAAAGACCTCAGACCTGTTACAAAAGATGTAGCCGTCTAGCAAATCTTCTAGCTAAGGATAATAGCTCACTTGAGAGAGCCAAAGGATCTCCAAAACGATATGATGGCGATCAAAGCCACGATGGCCAATCTCAATGAGCAATTAAGAATTGTTAGCACTACAACAGAAAGGCTCCTCCTGCTGTTCCAGTGAGATTGCCATCCATTGCAACAAACACACTCAGATTCCTCCAATGCCTGCACCAACAATCCCATCAGCGCCCATGATTCAACCTACACCTTGGTAATCAGTCATACCTCAACCTCTCATATCCTTTCCAAACATCCCTGTAGTCATTGGTCCTGCAATGGGGTCTTTTCCAACTGGACAAAATCCCTGTTTGTGGGAGGAGACTTTCCAACCCAGGAAGGGGAAATGCAAATAGTGACCTGGCCGGAAGGCCAAGTCACGAAGAGGCAGCAGCAGCTCGTGGAGCGAGAGAGGGGCTGCAGACCCAGATGGAGAACTGGAGAGACGGCTTGCCACCGTGGAAAGGGTGTTGACCTTGTGACCTGTTCTCCAGAACGACCAAGAGGCAGCACCATCTTGGGCGGTGAGCGGAGGACCCTGTCACACCCATTTGGCTGAAGCCCCCCTGCAGATGCGTCAACAGGCAGGGGTTGGTTGCAACGTTTACCGCATATTTGTTGTCTGACAGCAGATGTGGAGCGGAATGAGGTGGTCCAGCTGCACCAGTTCCAAGTAGGATTGAGCGAGGAGGTCTGAGAGCACCTGGGACTTAAATAAGGAAGCAAATTGAGGATGCCAGGGGAAAGGCCAGAAGGTCCTGAGGCAGGATGGAACCAGACAGGCCTGAGAGAACCAAGCCAAAGAGGCCCCTGCTATGGAAAATGGATGGGCAGTGAGGTAAAACCCATGGCAAGGTGGTTCCGGGCCTCTACTCCCAGTCGCAAGAGACACTTTCAACAGACAGAATGGCAAGTCTGAGCTCCTTCCTGGGACACCACGACTGGAGCCTTCATTAATACAACACGCTGACAACTCACAAATATCATCCCTCATCACCCTGTAGTGAGTTTAGAGAGTGCCTTCATAAAACCCAAAAGACCTTTATAATGGCTCATGGAGGAGTTCAGTTTAAACAGTTAATCTGTAATCTAAAACAAATCTGTAAAGGCCAAATAACTGAAGATATTGGTTTATGAGCAGTTTGGTTGACTAATGTCAATGGAGAAAGAGGGTGGTTTAGGACAAAAGGAATACAGAGTGACATTTTTCGTTATGGTTATACTGAGTTTGCAGACTAAATTTATGTTGTGAAAGTCGAAGGTGCAGAGAGAACACAACAGCGTAATAGTGGATTATATTCAGGAGGACTGGAGACATGAAAGGGAATTTCAAGGAGATTTTAAAGCACTAGGTAACTGTCTTTCAGAGAAGAACTACTGGTAACTCCAGAAGTCAACCCCACCGCAAGTTCTGTCCATGTCTGTAGCATCCCAGCTTCAAAGTGGAGCGAGAGGCATCCAGGTACCTAAGCAAAACACAGCACCCAAGAGAAAAAAAAGTTATGCTACTTTTAAGAGAGAGAGCCTGGCCATTGTGAGCTGTCTTAATTTTCTTTTAAACCCTAGCCATAGGGTAGGAAGTTTACAGGTGTACAGACACTCACCTGGTTGCATTAAATGAAGGGATCCAATGGAAAACTAACACTGGAGTCTGGCTGTCCCAGCTTCCTATGGGAGAATTCATCACATAAAGGGGATGAACAAAACAGCAGGTGCTGTATCAAGTAATGATGTGAGCGCTTCCAAAACCTGCCTGCAAGCATCCAGTTCTGCAGTTTAATGTTAAAAGTAGAGCTGGGACATATAAACCTCTGTCCTCCCCCAAACAATAAAGAGGCAAGAGAGTGTTTTGAGAGAGAAGCTGCAGTCCAACCGAACCAGGTACATGAGTTAACTCCTTGATAGTTGAGTGCTATCCGGAAACAGGAGTGACACCAAATTCAAATAATCAATATTCTACCCACTGTAAGTGGCAGGAAAAGCAAAGACGTCTACAGAGATGCCTTCCACCAGGTATAGGCAATGGGATGAAGAGCAAAAGAGAAACAAGCTGAATATGGGGGAGAACTTCCTAACTCTGGGATCTATCACCGTCTAGGGAAAGGGAAGTAATGGAGGCCCATGACTTGAAGATGAGAGCTGCACCGAGGAAAGATGCCTGCCATTTCAGATGGCAGGAGACCAGATGGCAAGGCGATTAATATGTTCAATGGGGATGAAGTTTATCAGTTTAGTCTGCATCTTTCCATGTGGCTGGGGAAGCGTTTGGAGATGTGAGAGGAACAGAAAGTTACTGTGCTCAAACTTAACATTCATTTTGCCTCTTGTACCCAGGTGCTGCAATCCAAACCCACATTAGGCCTCGTCCAAGCCAGATAACCTAATAGGTCTCTTCCATCTCTAACTTCTAAGACTCCATGACAGAGCAGGTGTCTGCTGGGTCTCCAAGTTAAGGTGACCGGCCAATTTTGCCTGGAATACCCTATAAACCTGCCACACAAAATGCACCTCTTTCAGGGGAGCAATAGTAGAAATAAGCAGGAGATCAAGGCTCCTGACTCCCCCAGCCAATTAGCATGTGCTTTGAAGTGTGACTGAAGGTTATTGCTCAGGCATCTTCTCCCTGGCTGCCAATGGGCTGCAATGTTTTTAAAAAGTGGTCTGAGGCATGACTAGCCAACCTGTTCACTGTAAAAACCCGCAAACGTAAATATCACTGATTAAATAGCCACGCTGAAACACAGCAAAATTTCTTTGGATTCGGTAAGGTTTTGGAATGGACCAATAGAAGGTTAGGTTGTGGACTGGGTTTCACTTTCCTTCCTGCAGCTACATTGCTACTATTCCTTCTTGTACATCATTGAAAATCCTCCCTGTTAGCCATCGGCTCAGGTAAGCGAGAGAGGGCCCTTACACGTAGGTGGTGGTGGTTGGAGGAACACTTCTTGCTGGCACCATGGCATGGAGGTAGATCATTTCATTTTCCTTTGGGAGTCAGTGCTGCTAAACAAACCTCATCCCCTCCCCCCCGGGAATATTAGCCACTGGGGAGAGGGGGTGTTGGTGGGACCAAGTTGCTGGCAGTTGGTTGGCTGGGCACAGGGGCTGGGTGCAGACTGGTGAATAGCAGGGGGCACCAGCAGTCTTTCCACTACCACAGTGGTCAACCGGAACTTTGTTTGATGTTAAAAATATGTATTTCCCAGGGTGGCCCTTTCACATTTACTGAAACATATTTAGTGTTAGAGAATGGCACAGAAATTGACTAATACTTGTGCCAAATGGTGTCACCATCCCATGGTCAGAGTTGGTTGGCATTAAAATTTGTCCTAGCAAAGGACGATACACAGAGGTGACATGCGGGGGGGGGGAGGGGGGGAGGGGAAAACATGCGGGGCCAAGTGGAGAGGGGCTCTGTCCAGGGGGCGGCTCTAGCCATTTCGCCGTCCCAAGCACGGCAGCACGCCGCGGGGGCATGCCTGCGGGAGGTCCACCGGAGCTGCCTGCTGCCCTCCCGCGGGACGCCGCCCCAAGAGTGCGCTTGGCGTGCTGGGGTCTGGAGCCGGCCCTGGTTACTTTCCTAGAGTCCAAGATTTGCAGGTTCTGTTTTTTGCTGCTACATTGGGTAAAAGAACAGCTTCTGGTTCCAGATCCTCAAGCAAACAGGCCAAGTCCAGACAAAGCTACTGCAAGCAGTGTCAAGAAGAAAAGGTCCTGAAAATGGATTATGCCCATCGTAGGAGATGTTGGTCTGACTCGCTGCCAAGCCTACAAATGGACACTTTGTGCCTGCTATGGACGTGGCTCTTGTGAAGCATGTGAAGGTGGAACAGCACAAGAGAAATGCTGGTCCCTCTTCTTCAGTGCACTGGACTGACTTTGGGGTTAGAGTTTCTCAGAAGGTCTGTTTCATTGCATCGGGGGGCCTGAGAGTGGCTTGCTTTTCAGCGTGCCATGGAGCTGTACAGAACAGTGGGTGGTTTGGGGGACATCGTGAGCTCACTATTCGATAAGGACAGAATTGCACCGGCATCACGATCCCTGCTAAAATCAAGGGTGATTGGAGAGAAGTGGATGGTTGCGACTACGGTTAACTTACTGCTTGACAACGTACAGAGGAGAAGCATGTCCTACAGTTCTGGGTAGAAGTGTGCAAACCCACTGATGCAAGCACGGAGAAGTGCTTTGGGGAACCTGCAGAGTTTTGCTGTCTTTGTTGTCGATGCAGCTAAGCTATGTGGACATGGAGAGGATTCTCTCAGAGGAACATAGTCCGGCACTGAGTGTGTGGGGCACAGCTCCTCTGCCACGCCCAAGGGCTCTGATAGAACCAGCAGCTCCACCTCCATCCGAATGGGCTCCCTTGAGATCTGAGCCATGGCTGGTCTCTTACCAGGACTTCCCCGGGAATTGTGGGCAGGTCTAGTCTGGCTGCCGAAGGGGACAACCTCCTTGCTGAACCCCCGCTACACAAGCAGCACCTTGTTGGGAAGATGGTAGAACCCCCTTGGTGCACCACGGCTGGTGACAGTGAGAGGAGGGACCTCCTGCACTACAGCCCGGCACATAGGGCTGCACATCCCTCGTGGCGCCTGCTGCCTGCTCCAGGAGGCCAGAGCAGCTTCACCAGCTGCTTCTCTCAAGCGGGTCCTAGTAGCAGGTGCATGTCAGAGTTTCACACTTGTGCACCAGGGTTTCCATCTCACCACAGAATGCACGTCTCCCTAGACCATGCTAGCTTGCAGCCTCTGTTCTGGCTACTTCGGGGCTTCCTGGAGGATTACTTTAATAGGGCTCCATCTGGGAGCTGGAACTCCTGTTACTTATTCAGTTCCATGCTCTATTGGGCTGTATATTGGCCTTTGCTGGATAAACCCCACAGTCTTGTTGTTGTGTGTGTGTGTGTGTGTGTGTGTGTGTGTGTGTGTGTGATGTCTTAAAATTAGTGTGTAAGCTCCTTGGGGAAGGGGTCACCTCTCACACCGTGGGGTATTGTTAAACAGTAACTAAGCTGGCTGAGGGTGACTGCTCTCCGCCATATAACAGTACTCCGAGGTAGAGGGAGCCAGTAGGGTCAAGGACAGGATATGACTTGAGGCCTCCCAGCACTGCAGGGCTGTTTGAATTCCCCCAGGACTGGTTTGAGAAGCCAGTAATCAGTTTGGAGCTGGGGATGTGGGCCAGACGTTCCCCCTGGGCCCCAGGTCTGTCTCCCCCAATAGCAGGGAGGAATAAGCCAGAATGTGGTGCAGAGAGAAGATTTCCAGGCCAGGCTCAGAGGTCCCTGTTCCAGACCCAGATGGTCTTGCCCATTGCCTGATCTGCTCTACTCTCCCCTCTAGCAGCATCTGCATGTGGTGCTGTGATTTATTCCCTCTATAGCAGTTTGGGAAGCCCAGGTGCCTTTAAAAGCACCTGCATGTGCCTCTAGATGTGAGCCCGTGCTCCCCAGAGCCATGGGAGGGCATTGGGGCATGCAGGTACCTATTGTCCAAGACTGGCTCATTTTCCTGCCCTCGTGGTGGAGGTCTGGAAAGATTCCTCAAGTTCTCCTGGCCCTAGGAAGGGGGTGGGGGTGGGACAATCTGGGGGGCCAGGATGACTCCAGTGTTTTGTAATACTTGAAATGGACTGGAGCGTCCCACGCCAAGGCACTGTCATTGTAACTGAAGTAGGAGGAGGAAAAGAACCCTGCATGGATAGGGGAAGCTGCCAGAAGGTAGTTTAACCATCTTGTGCCAACCCTCCCCTTACTGATGGCATTTCACCCTGATGCCAGCTGTGCCTAGTTTAATGCAGCTCTGCTCAGTTTAGATTTGCCCCTGCAAAATATATCTTCCCTCCCCGTGGCACCATGGCAGAGGTACCCTGCGTAGCAGGATGGACCACTCTGGAGCAGAGTGAATCCCCATCAACTCAAGAAAGAACAAGTGAGGGGGAGAGAGTGTGGCTACTGAGACAGGGTAATTGGTGGCCCTGAGCCTCCTGGATGGGGTGTTGTGTGTCTCTGCTCCAGGAATATAGATTTAAGGAGGGAGTTTCTGACAAAGGAGACAGCAAGTGCTGGAGGCTGAAGAGCCAGTGACACATGTTTGTTGAGATGGGGGTGGAGGAGGAGGGTAAAAAGAAGGATACTCTGCTCCAAAGCACCCTTGGCAGTTCTGGGTCTGAAGAACAAAGAACTGCCCGAGCAGATGAGACCAGTGGGTCCATCCAGTCCAGTATCCTGGCTGGAACGCTGGCACATACCTGATGCTTCAGAGGAAGGTGCAAGAACCCCCAAGTGGACAACCATGGAATAACCTGCCCTACGTCAGATTTACACAAATCAGTGTTTCCAAGTGAGAGAGAAGTGGCTCACTGTGGTTTGGGGGACTTGCCTGGACTCTGCAGTGTGATTTACACACAAACAAACTCCACTGTTTTCTAAGCACTGTTTTGTTTATAAGATTGTCCTTTGCCTTCACCTTAGCTCTGTAGCCTCCACGCCCAAGTGGTGCCAGGAGAAACTCTTGCACCTAGCGGAGAGCTAACACCGGAGGGCTGTTAAACCCCGATGATCAGTTCAAATGGAAGCATCCGTGGACTAAGAGCTGGCTATTGCCTGGCTAGATTTCCAAGTCTGACTCCAGAGGGGTGGTGACCAAGCAACAGATCACCTGATGGGGGGCTGATGCTGATTTGGGGTGGTAGGGTGTCACCTGGCAAAGGAGACTGGAAGTCTAGCAAAGGATGTAAAAGGGGTAAAAAAAAAAAACACACCAAGGGAGATGTCATGGTAGGGGTCTACTACCCACCACCTAACCAGGAAGAAGAGGTGGGTGAGGCTTTTTAAAAAAAAAAAAAAACTAACAACAAAATCATCCAAAGCCCAGGACTTGGTGGTGATGAGGGACTTCAACTACTCATACATCTGTTGGGGAAACAACTCAGCAGGGCACAGATTATCCAACAAGTTCTTGGAATATATTGGAGACCATTTTTTTATTTCAGAAGGTGGAGAAAGCTACTAGGGGAGAGGCTGTTCCAGATTTGATTTTGACAAATAGGGAGGAACAGGTTGAGAATTTGAAAGTGGAAGGCAGCTTGGGTGAAAGTGATCATGATTCTAAACAGCACAATAAAAGACAATGGATTTCAAGAAGGCGACTTTAGCAAACTTAGGGAGTTGGTAGACTTGCTTCCCATGGGATCTTATCTAAGAGGAAAAACAATTGAAGACAGTTGGCAGTTTTTCAAAGAGACATTAAGGGCACAAGAGCAAACTATCCCACTCCATAGGAAATATAGGAAGTATGGCAAGAGACCATGCTGGCTTAACCAGGACATCTTCTATGAGCTAAAAATAAATAAATAAAAGAGTCCTACAAAAAGTGGAAACTATAAATGCTGGAGGCAAAGCAGGGTTTGAGGGGGAGGCTGACAGCTCGCGATCCCCCTCCATAACCACCTCACGACCCCCAGTTTGAGAACCCCTGGTCCAGATAATACTTAGTTCTGCCATGAGTGCAGGGGACTGGACTAGATGACCTCTCAAGGTCCCTTCCAGTTCTATGATTCTCAGAACTCCTCACTGGTCATTTCAGAGGGGAAGAAGAGACCAAGAAGGAAAGGGCAAGGCGATCCTGGTCTCCCAGAACCAGCACTGATCAAGTCCCAAAGAACTCGAGTGGTGAAGAAACTGAGGCAGGGACTCAGGTGTTTGCTTTTGCACAGGTCTGCATCTCTTGTACTCTCTGCAGAGCAGTGTGATTGTTCCAGAAATCCTTTTGCAAAGTCTCTTTACTTCAGCAGTCACGCATCGCTCAGAGAGGATGACTATCTACTAGAATGCCCACAAGGAGTGCCAAGAAGGGTGCGCTTAGGCTTGTGGGTTGTTCACCACTGGTTTGGGGATTAAGGTTTGGAAGTGGGGACCCCACAGCCCACAAGGGATACCAGAAAGTCTGGAGTGTGCCAGAAGCAGAGACCGTGCACAGTAATCTGGTGAGCATCCAGGAGGGGAGAGCCTGACCAGTTTAAACTCCACTTTTTCTGGCATGCATCAGAAAATGCCCATGTTTAGTCTTTCGGTGAGGTAGGCCTCAGATTTGCCATTTCTTCAGCTCAGGGCTACCAGTTTAGAGGATCTGACAGAGTAGGGTGACCAGATGTCCCAATTTTATAGGGACAGTCCCGATTTTTGGGTCTTTTTCTTATACAGGCTCCTATTACCCCCCCCCCCATCTCAATTTTTCCACACTTGCTGTTTGGTCAACATACGACGGAGACAGTCTGCGGTTTGTCAGCATTCTCTGCAGGGAGTTGGGATTCCAGTGAGTGTCTCACCTCGTGGTGACAAGACAGACTGCTAAAGGGGACTATGCTTATTTCTAGTCCTAGCTACATTGTTTACAGCGCAGTCCTGCAGTATTCCCAGCTCTGAGTACCTTCGAAGAACAAGTTTGAATAGGGCTGTGTGTCATACGCAGGATCTGGGGAGAGCAGCGTTTAGCAAGGTAACTTACTAGCCCTTTGAGCGCATCACAGAATCTGAGAGTTGACTTCTTACTGTACAGCCAACACATTAAACAGAGTAGCAGAGCTAACCGCCAGCCATTTCCAAAGCTGCACTACGGAAATAACCCTGCTTTGTTATAGTCTATGTAGGATTTTATACCATGCACATTACCATAGTATCTGAACATCTTCCAGTCATGCATTAAGCAGAGGGACTCTCCTTCCCCCCGGGGGAGAAGCGTGTGCAGGGGAGTGCTGTGTTTTGTATTCTCACTAGTGTGCACAGTGCTGTTTGGTATTGGTAGAGAAAGCCAGGTCAAAAACTCCTTAGCCTTAGGGTGGAAGATGGGGAAAATCTGTGTTAGACCTTGAATCCTGTGGCAGTTCGTTCCACAGGTTAGGATCTGTTTCCAAGAAAGCAGTCAGTTCTTTAAGGCTACTTGTCCCCATGGAACTAGAAAGGGAGATTCATTCAGAAGCTAACTCAGACTGTAGTTAAGATAGCCATTAAGCAGGTCTGAAATTGACACTGTTTCATTTCACTCCCATAGCCCAGAAGCCTTCCTGCTTTTCAGAGAATCAGTCCTGGGTTAGTATGTCACAACCAGTTTGGCACAGGAAAAGTATCCCTTCCTTGCTTTGTGGATTACACACTCTAGCCCTAGTGGACTCGAGGGTGGGAATATTAGATCAAGAATTTGTACCGAAGTACTTCAGCAGCAAGCGTTACTCATTCTGATGCTGTGATAGTATTTAAAGTCTCTAGAGAGCCTGCAATATTAGCTAGTGATCGTTGCATGTTTGCAGAGAACTATTAACTGAACTGAGCCCAGAAATCAGGGGTATATTGAAGCAATGTTTGAAGAGCATTTTGGTTACTTCTGCCTAAGGATCCTTATCAAGAACTTTTGCTACTTTGCTTTCAGGTGGCTATTAGGGTGCAGTGCTCAGAGCTCAAACTCTGCAGACCCAGCCTTTTAGATTTGCTACCTCAAGCTGCTGGAGTAATTTTAACATGAACACTAACAAGACCACAGACTTGTTTAAAGCTACAAGTCCTTATATGAAGGAGCAACATCAGTAAAAGTAACTTGCATTCTGATCACATTTGAGTTGCCTGCTCCCTTACAGTGACTATTTAAGAGGTTTCCTTTCTGCTGCCTTAGTATGCCGCTTGTATCTACTGTTTCCTAGAGACCCGCACAGAAAGAGTTGCATTTCAAGAACTTCTCCTAGTTAGCAGTTTATGCAAGAGAAAAAAGAGCAAGAGCTCCAACTTGCAATCCTTGCTCACTTGACACAAGCTTCTAGAAGAATGAATCTTTACTCCTAACATTCAGCAGGGATCAGTCCAGAAAGAGAGAGACAGAGCCTAGTAACACTCATCCAGAAAAAGCAGCAGCCTAGTATATCTTGCTTTTCAGTTCTAAGCCTGGCTCTATTTTCTAGCTAATCTCAATATTAGTTTGCTCTACTTCATTAACATTTGCTGCTGCTGCTGCTGCTCCTTTTCAAAATTTCCCACTCTCAGCACTAACCCTCTTCCCCAACTATCCCTTCCCCCAAACATTAGCAGTATCTGCTATTTTAGCAATCAATCCACTCCACAACCTCCCCCTTCACACTATTTATAGATAGGGGGAGGCACTGAATGGCAATCACCTGTGCTAAATCTGGCCGGCAAGAGAGCCACATCCTTCCACAAAGCAGCTGATTAGAAATGCATCCCAGCTGGGAGTAGGCTTGGATTTTTCTCCCCGCCCCTCCTCCCTTCTGCAGTTGTCTTGCTGAGCCATAGTAAAGTTGTGGTGCTTTTAAGTCATATACCAGATTCAGAGCAGGTCTGGGTCATTGACAAGGGATTTCTACAGCAAGCTGGTTAGTGCACTGCGATCTGAAGATACCTACAGGGTTGTATGCATGCCCAGGGGTATTATTGTTAACCAGTGTTTGTTTCTAACAGGGGCCCTGGTGTCTTTTTAATTTTTTACAAATTGCTATTAAAACCAGTGAGGAAAGGTTTTCCTTTCTGCTTTCTCAGTGAGGGGCATTTCAGCAAGGAAGAAAGACCCAGCCTTTCAAAGATATTCAGGCTCCCAACTTCAGTTGAAATCAATGGGTGTTTAGGGGTCTACATTTCAATGGGAGTTAGGAGCCTAAATATCTCTGAGGGTCTGGGCTAAACAATTAAAGTCCTGCTCACACGTGCACTGAGTTATAGGCACAAGTGTAGCCTCGTTGCACGTGACGGGGCTGCCCACGTGAATGAAGTTAAAACACATGCAGGGTGGGGGGGTTAACTCAGGTAGCCGACCTGCCTGTGTGCACAGAAGCTCGTTGCAGGCGTGGGGCCCAACTGACTATACAGAGAAGCAATGAAAAGGGCTGTACGAAGTGCTGCCAAAGTAAACAACTGACAAAAGAGAAAGGGGACGGGGGATCTGTTGCGAACTTATTTCAGTTATGATAGGCCTCGATCCCACCGTGAGATCCCCCCTGTGTGGATCTGACTGTAGGGTGAAAGCCACTGTCACCATAGGGGTTATCAGTTGCTCATAGGGTGACCAGATGTCCCAATTTTATAGGGACAGTTCTGATTTTGGGGTCTTTTGCTTATATAAGCTCCTATTACCCCCCAACACCCATCCTGATTTTTCACACTTGCTGTCTGCTCAACCTAGTGATTCTAATAGGATTGCTTTGAGAGCTGGGAAGGCAGGGGCTATAGACGTGCAAAACATTTGTTATTCTAGAATGATTTCAAAGTTGCGGCAAAGGGAGGGACCAGGGCCCGGGTTCAGGAACGCACACGTGGGTAGTGTTTTCCTGCTTCTGCTGGCATGTTCCTCCTCCTCCTCCTCCCCAGGCAGCCAGCAGGTGGAGATAGACAGCCCGGGCTGGGTTTGCTCTCTGAACCCGGCCGAGGAGCAGGAAGTGGAGGCAGAGGCAGCCTGGGGGAGCTGAGCTGTGTGGGGCATGGTGTTTGCAGGTGAGCGCTGCCTGCCTGGGGAGCACGGGGGGGTCAGACGGGGTCTGTTCTCTGCAGGGCTTCACTTGTAATGCAAGCGGTGCAGGGGCCCAAGCAAGGTTTTTACATTCATAACTGACGCAGCAAGCCCAGGGTGCCGGGGCTCAGCCCTGGCACAGATTACGCTCTGGTCCCCGGGGATGCGCAGAGAGCAAGTGGGACCAATTGGGACGGGGTGGAGGAGGTCGCTCTCCGCTCAGGGCTGAGCTTGCTAGCGGCTGGTTGCTCTGCAGCTGTTCCGGGACTGAGCTGGTTCCCGTCTCCTTTCGCCATGGAGCTGCCCTGTCCTCGGGGTGGGGTGGGGGGTGCCAGGTTTGCTAGCCCTGCCGTACATCTGTTGCTTATTCCGGGTCCTGCCCTGGAAGCGAGGTGGGACAGGCTGCCCCGTGTGTGTGTCGGGAGAGCGGCTGGACAGGAATGGAGCGATGCCCCTGTTCAGAGTCGTGTTCTTCCGCCTGCTCGGCTGGGTGCTCCGGGAAGGGGTCTCGGCGCACCGGGCTCTTCTGGGATTCTTCATTATTTGCATGCTGGTTAGTCCTACACACTAGGAATAAGGTTCCCCAGGACTGCTTGTTTCCCTGCAGCCAGGCCTGAGATCCCTCTGCAGTCACAACCATCCTGCCAGTGCCTGGCAAACGGCTTGGAGGTGTCGTGCATGCGTGTTCCTCGCTAGCAATGTCAGAGCTGGGTGCAGGCTCTCTGATTTCTACCCTGCCAAACTCCCAGCCATGACTGCGTTAAAGAAAAGATGCCAGGACCAGCGCAAAGGGCTTGGAGACCTCGCTCCTCTTGAAAAGATGGAGCAGGGACTGGTTTTGCATTGTGTGCGTCCAGCGCCTAGCACACTGGATCCCTCCTGACCACCTCCAGGTGCTGGCACAAGACGAGCGATAAATAATAATTGTGCATGACCCTGGTAGTGACCTGCAGCTGCAGGATCCAGGAACCGCGGTGAGCTAGCGGAGGGCTACACAAACTTGTCGTTCAGATTCCGTCCATCCCGGATCCTGAGAGACGCTCCCTGGTGCGCAGGGCAGCAGGGCGAGCCCTGCAATGGTCCTCGCTCGCAGTGCTGGCCACGGGACTTGGCCGTGGCTTCGTTCACAGAGCTGCCACCAAGACGCAGGTGGTGGTACAGAGAGTGAAAGGCAGTGGTGTTTCTGTGTCCCCGGAATAATGGACCCGCCCTCTTCTCTCTTGCGCAGGGTGTAGGACTGCGTGGCGCTCAGCCTTCCCACATACAGATCCTGGCCCCTTCCCTGCAGGGGCTGTCACAGGGACATGGTGATACTCCGAGCAGGCCTCTGCCCCGGCCTCACGGCAGAGATGATCCAGCTTCTGAAAGCCAACGGCATCGCGACAGGTAAAGGGGCATCCCGGGGTCTCAGCACTAGGATCTGGGCGAACCCCGGGGAGTTGTCAGGGGAGGGCACAGAGCTCTCTTGCCTGCTGGCCTGTGCTGTGGGGCCGTGCTCCTGTGCCGACGGGCGGGACTGGCTGGGAGCTCAGTATTGCGCTCAAGGAGCATTCCCAGATCCTCCTACTGGACTCTGCTCTCTCGCTGGAGCAGGGTAGGGTAGGAGATGGGGTTCATGCCTTCCTCAGCAGTGGGAGGGGGACGTACCTGAAGCCCCGGCCCGTTAAGGCAGCCAGACACCACGGAGCTGTGTCCGGCTCATCTCTGTATCTAAGGCGACGTCTGCGCTGCAAGTGGGAATGCAGCACGCAGAGACATAGCTTTGACCTAGCCAGCTTGAGTAACACTAGCAGTGACGCTGTGGCCGCTCGAGAACATCCGCGGGGTCCCAAGCGGGTGTGTAAGGCCTGTGCAGTGTGTACAGCGTGCCGTGGCTTCACCGCTACAGTGAGTGGAGCTGGTGAGCTCTGCGCTAGCTCAGGTGTGTCCACACGTGCTGCAGTCACACATCGTATGGCTGTGGAGTTGTGCCCTAAGGCTGTGGCGCTGCGTCCAGCACCGCAGCATTTTGGCACTTGGCACAACTTGTATATTTTATGCCACGCGTTGTCCGCTGGGCCTCTCCACGCTCTGCAGGGACACTGAAATGCTGCACTTAGGCGCGATCTGCTAGTCCCGTCTTGGGCTTCCACGCCACTCTACCAACGCACTGGGATCCTGCCGTGTCGCGCTCCCTGCTGTTGCAGTCCCGCGCAGCTCCTGAGCAGCTGACGACGACGGTGCCGTGGTTTGCCAGCGGGTGATTGATAAGCCCCAAAGGCCGTTCACTTTACACTCTGTGCTCCTTTGCACACCCAGGAGTGAACGGGTCTCAGGCTAGCCCTGAGACACCTTCAGTGAGTGTTCCTTTGATTCACCGCTGCTCAGGGAGTCCTGCTAGCCATGGGGCTGAGCTCCGAAACCACAGCTCGGTGTGTGTGTGTGTGTACGTGTGTACAGCTGCATGTTAGGTCTCACTGCCTAAAGCTGGATTTGGCTCTTGTCTTCTGGCTCGGAGAGGATATGGCAGAGTAGTGTCACCGTGTGTTACCGTATATCTGAGGAGTTCTCTGGCATTCCAGGGCTGTTACATTTTGGCCTCCAGCTGCTTATCTCTGAACGTTACTTGCAGTGGTGGACCTCGTCTCCTCGGACCTGGAGGAAGTTGCCCGGAAGTGCTCCCTGTCCTACAAGGTGAGAAGAGATTCCTTGGTGTTGATGTTTAATCTGGGAGCTAAAGCTGTAGCCTGCCAGAGAGAGCCAGGTTTAGCCAAATGCTTTGATGTGGGTCGTCTGTCTGCAGAGACCTCACTCTAATGCACAACTGGGCTGACGACGCGTCAGTCTGTCTGCTGGGCGCTGTAGATCTGACCCGATGTTCCTTAGGGCCTTCCGTCCGTCTGCAAAGGCTCCTTCTCTGGGGAAGTCGTCATTCTTTGTACTGAGGTAGTCCCCTAGCTGCCCCAGTCATGGCCCACAACCCATTGTACTAGGCGCAGGACAAACCCAGAACAAAGATGATCCATGCCACAAAGCTCTCTCCGAATTCCTCAGTGTCCCATCTGGGTATGGCCGTCTGTCCACACAGGCCCTGGTCGCCGTGAGACGTGTGTTGCTGGCACAGTTTTCAGCCTTTCCTGTCAACGGGGCAGATCTCTACGAGGAACTCAAGAGCTCCACGGCCATCCTGTCCACAGGGAGCAGGAGGTGAGGACGTCGCACGCGAAGGGTTAAAGCTGAATAGTTCTTCCCTTCCCCACCCTCTGTCGCCAGAAGCCAAGTTGGATTTTAAGCTTCAACGTGGAGACAGCTCCAGCCGCTAGGCTGAGATCTGAGCTGACACGGTGTCTGTCAGGATTCCCTTCCTGCAGGGACTGAGCTGGCAGCAGGGCTGCCTCTTGAGTGGATAGAGATTCTGCTTTGCCGGTCCACAGCATTAGCCTGTTAGCACTAGTCACCTATTTCAAGCCACCAGCCTACACTCCTGCAGTTGACCCTTGCTCTGACCCCCCCATTGTATTCATCTGCCCGTGCACATGCACAGCTGCTGCATCCTTGTCAGAGATTTTTATCCCATTCGGTTGCAGAACATTATAAGCATTTGCACAGGTGGCGATTTGAGCCATTAAGGATGGTTACTGCTGCCGGAACAGCACGGAGTCGTGATGGCCCTGAGCATGAGGACCAGGGATAGAAATGAACAGTTTGATACTTGGTATCAACCACTCTCCCTTTCTCCTTCCCTACTGGTTATAATAATCAAGTGCGACCTCTCAGAGAAGCCCACCTGTCGCCTTCGTGCTGCGTTCAAACCTCCAGAGCTGCAACAAGGCAAAGGCATTCCCCGTTCAGGACGCTGTTCCTATGCCTGCCCTGCTGTCGTTTTTCCGCCCTTGCCAGAAACAGAAAGAGGAGTGAGAGGAAGGGGGGAGAGTCTGTGGGGATGTGGATGTGCTGGCTGGGTATATCTGAGACACAGATACCCAGAGGCTGCTGATCTCCAGCCTTCATTAGCTCAGGATTGATTCTCTTTGTTGTTGTGTGTTTCTCCTTTTAGCTTGGATAGGCTGCTGGACTCTGGCCTGTACACTGGGGAAGTGACCGAGCTCACAGGAGCACCCGGCAGTGGCAAGACACAGGTAGGCCATTCTGGGGCCTAACAGAGAAGATGTTATAATTCCTCCTCCTCCTCCCCCAGTTATTTAAGGTGACAGCTCCCTACACCCCATCCCCTGTGGCACATTCTGCATCCACAGGGAAGAGGGAGCTCGGGCCTCATTTGTTACTCCATCTTTCATTGTTTGATGGTTGATACTGTGCTCATTGGGGTGCTAACTGGGGGGGATATTTACAACAATTGAAGACCAATAAACAGCTGTTGCCGGACATCTGGCAAGAATCCAGACTCATCCTACCCCCTGTGGCCACTGATCTTCTTCAGCTACTAGCCCAAAGAAGGAGATGTGTTAAACTGACTCATCTTGCATCATGTGTGAAACGTGGGGCTGTGAACCAGGCTTTACCTAGAGCACATGGCAGGTGCCCTGGTGGAGTCAAAGGCCTGGATCTGTTTGCTGAGGTCTGTGTCAATCTCCCTGCTAGCAGAGGTGAAGGGCCCTGGTGGCTCCGCTGTCCCTTCACTGTGTGACTGCGTGATAGTGGTTTGCAGACAGCGAGCCCGCTCCCTAGCTTGAGTCAGGTGTAACGGGCTGGGTTCAGTATGAAAACAAGCCCCTCCGCTAGGAAGGACGGCTGCAATGGGGTGAGATCCAGCCATGCGCTCTCCCTCCTAGGTGTGCCTCAGCATAGCTGTGAGCACGTCCCATGACCTCAAGCAGAATGTCCTCTACGTCGACTCCACGGGCGGGTTCACGGCCTCTCGCTTGCTCCAGTTGGCTCAGACCAGGACAGGGGATGAAGAGGAGCAGGTCAGTGTGGCTGCATCACTGACCCCGACTGCTTCCAGCATCAAGAGCAGCGGAGTTAGTGACTCCTTGGCTGCTGTCACTGACAGTGGCCTGCCCCTGAACCAGCAGGGCGGATACCCAGGAATCCGATTTTTCCTCTGACAGACTTTCAGGCAATTCCATGCTCCAGCCTTTGGTCGTCTTGGGCTTCCCCGGGCTCCCTCTAGGAGCACCAAACCTTCCTTTCTCTGGGTGCCCGGCACCTCCTGAGAATCAGGCCACCTATTCAGGTCCCTTGTTATAGATTTAAGCTGCCAAACATTGGCCTTAATTATTCTGTGCCTCAGTTTTCCCACATGTAAAATGGGGATAATGGCACTGCTACCTGGGGGCAGTGGGCAGGGTTGAGGACCCTGGGATGAAAGATGCTTGTAGACATGTTGGCTGGGAATGCTGGGCACCAGGTTCGAACATATTGTAGCCACCCGGACTTTGAAAGGTCTTGTTTGGGTTTGGATGATGGTGCGGTTCGTGGAGAGGGTGAGGCTGGATCTGAATGAGCTGTCTCTGCGTGATGCTTCTGCTCTCCTTTCCCTGCAGGTGGAGGCTCTGCAGAAGATTCAGGTGGCCCGGGTATTCGATGTCTATAAAATGCTGGATGTGTTACAGGAGCTCCGGTGCAGCGTGTCCCAGCAGGTGGGGCTCTGGCTCTCTCGCTGTGATTGTGTAAAGATCCACCCAGTCAGAGCGGTGGCCCGATCCTGGGAAGCCGTGGGGCTGCTCACTTGAGTCCGAACGTGCAGGATTGGGTGGACTGTTCTGTTGACATCAGGATTTCCAGGCTTCTTTAGGACTCTGATCTCTTCATCCCAGAGCTGCTGGTGGCCACGCCTCTTGTGCTGGCATAAGCTCTACTGGTGCCACTCTGCATGGCACTTGGTGCCCTGTGTGTTGTCCTCACACACTCTGTGCTTCGCTCCCCAGGTCCTGAGCTCCTCGGGGCCCGTGAAGGTGCTGGTGGTTGACTCTGTCTCAGCTGTGATTTGCCCGCTCCTCGGAGGCAGGCAGGCGGAGGGTGAGTGAGGGGCGCCGCGGGGCGAGCACGGTTCGAGGATTCGAAACTGGGTCTCTGCAGCAAAGAAACACTGAGCTACTCATGGTGGGGATAGACAGTTCCAGTATTTCTTCTGGATCTCACTAATTACCTGCAACATTTCCGGCTGGTATTCTGTGCTGTCGATGATCCCCAGTATAGTCTGATCCCTGAGCCCCCATGACCCATGGAATGGGGAGAGGAAAATGTTGTTGTTGTATTTTATTCCAGGGCAGTGTGGGGTTATATAACAGTGCAGCAGATACAATGCACTCACTGGAGACCACCTAAAAATGTACCATTCAGATACCCCCTTATTTACACCCTCCCAGATAAGCTCGAACACCTAGCTGATTTGTTACTCGTCAGAATTTTGTGGGGCTGTTGGAACCTGGACAGATTTTTGTCACTGATTTCTAGTAAGCTGGGGGTGGCGGGGCTGGATGCTGCAGGTGATTGATCCTGGAAGTGGACGGCCATTGGTAAAACACTTCACATAGGTCAGAGCGTAACTTCTAGTCACTACTGACTTGGGCTGCATTTGATTGCGTCTAAGAATGAGGGATCCCATTGCCAGTCCTCTGAGCCATCTGGCCTGTAGTTATTGGAAGTCAGTGGGGAAAATGTCACCTAGTGGCTGTCTGGTGGCCTGAAACAAGCAGGAGACTCGCAGTCTGGTTTCTAGAGAACAAGTGTGCACGCTGGTCACCATCACAGTTAGGGCCGGGTGGCAGTCTCAGCAGAGAGGCAAAGGGTTGAATGGGTCATGGGAAGGCATTGTGGCCTAGTGGATAAAGCACTCGACTGGGACTCAGGGGAGTTCTATTCCTGGCTCTCCACCTGGCTTATGGGATGACCTTGCACAAGTTGCTTTCCTTCTTAGTTTCCCCGTCTGTAAAATGGGGATATTACTACTGACCTCCTTTGTAACGCACTTTGAGATCTGTTCATGAGAAGCACCGTCGAAGAGCTAGGTGGTGATGTTATTCTAGCTCTGGTCCTCCTGGTTCAGGGGTGGTGCCTGTTAATGGGGTGTGTGGTGTGGGTGGAGGAGGGAAAGATGGAACTGCTGCTGCCTATGCTAGGTTTGTTCCCTGGATACGAGAACTATCCAGGGACTGACAAATAAGCATGTATTAACTGCACTAAGTTCACATAATATATCAGGGTCACCTGCCTGGGTGGGAGTGTGGAGGACTGAGGGAACTGTGCCAGATTCATTCTCTCAGGAGAGGGTCCTAGGTCTCGAAGAAACTGCCGATGGAAGCAAGCCCTGAAATGCTATTGTATCGTCATCCACAGGCTTGGCCCTCATGATGCAGCTGGCCAGGGAACTGAAGACACTCGCCAGAGAACTTAGCATGGCTGTGGTGGTGAGTTCGTTGACCTTCGCTTTGCTCTTCCTGGGCTGGGAGCAGGGGACCCGGAGTTGAAAAGAATTTGGGGGCAGAGAATTATGACAGAGGTGAACCTGTTCAAAGCTGCACAGGAGCAGGCAACGGGAGTCCTGCAACTCTGCAAGCATCAGTGGCCTGGGACTGTTCTCTGAACTGCAGCTAAACTTCCACAAACTGCCTGGCGAGAACAGAGCTGAGCAAACTGTGGCTTTTATTAACTCTGCCAACAGGCTGTTTCTGCTCACGGATACCGAAGGAGTTCAGGACAGGTAGATGACAGGGGTGTTTGCATTGGTCTCTGATGCAACAACTGATGTAGATTCCTATATAATCTAGGTGCCCGGCTAGTTACCAGAGTGGCCCTTGAGCCAGTTGTCTTTGGGTAGGTACGGGGCATTACAGCATTTATAAACGGATGGTGACTGGAAAGGCCTCCGTGCTCTGTCCTTCTTCGGTTCTGGGGCTGGGCGTTTGCACTGAGGATTTGACTCCTAGGAGGAAGGCCGTGACCCTGATCAATGTGCCGAATGGGGAGGTCCTGGAGGAGAAGCATCATGAATAGTCAATATACTGGAGCGGGCATTAAAATGTATTGGGAGAATCCGGCTCTGCTGTTGCTCTGATCACCCGTAAAGCAGCAAGCAAAGAAGCAGAGGGGAAGAACCATCACAGATTCAAGGTTAAACTCACCGCCTGGGAGGCACTGCAGTCCCCAGGAATGAAGGAGTCAGCTATACATTGGCCTCTCCTAGCTTCATTGCCAGTCTGGGGCCAGCAGTCATTTTAAGCCAATGCACAGGTCTTACCGGAGCAGTTTGTGTTACCCATGTGAACACACTGTGGCGCTTTGTCTCCCTCTGATGGCTAGAACATGTATAGTCAATTGAGCCCGTTTGAGCTAACAGACCTGGTAGAGGTTCGTGTTTCTAAAACATAAAGTGGTGGCCAGGCAGGGATTTGGACTCTGGTGGACTGGAGAACTGCCTGCTTGGGGAAGCTTGTCCAGCATTGCTTGAGCTAAAAGATAAGCTTGGAAGCAGTAACGTATTTGTAAACCTGTATACATGGCATAGCCACTGGAGAGGCACAAAGAGCCACAGCGGGTGATATTTCGAAGGGCACGGGGCTTAATTTGTGCCAGGCCTGAGCCCTGGCATCTCTAGGCTTGGCAGTTCATAGCCGCGGCACCTCCAGGCCTCCCGCGTCAGTTATTAAAGTAAAAAAACTTGCTTGAGCCCCAGCACCTCTTTCATTACAAATGAAGCACTGGAAGGGCAGCATGGGCAGTCATGACAAGGGGCAAAGGAAGGAAAGGAACCAAAATCAGTGGAAGCAGCTGGTTGCATCCGTTAGCTCCCGAAGTGTCCCAGTGTTTCATGGCAAGAAGGAGCAGTTATTGCTGCTAACTGGCTGGAACTGATCAGCTGGTTTGTTGCATTCCAGGTGACTAATCACGTGACCAGAGATGGCAGCAGCGGTCACCTGAAACCAGCCCTAGGTCGCTCCTGGAGTTTTGTGCCCAGCACCCGGGTGCTGTTGGAGAGCAGAGAAGGCACTTGGGGGAAAGCTAGCACCCGCCGCATTGCTTCCTTAACAAAATCCTCCCGGCAGGTGAGACGTCCCTGGAGAGCCCATCTGGGGATGGTGAGGATGGCTGTGGAGAAGGTGGTTTGGAGTTAAGTCAGAGAGAGGTTGCCAGGCAAAGACTGAGTCCTTGGGGATGTAATGGAAGAACTCTGGCTTCATTCAGGAGTCACCAGCAGGACACTGTGATGAGCTTTGGGGACTTGAAGAAAATACAACCAAGCTATAAACTGTGGAAGTGCATGTATTTTTCCCCGCTTCTAAATGGCCCATTTTATAATTCCCGACGTAATAAATCAGTTGCTCCATTTCTGATTTGGGTCACACTGACTCAGTTGTTCCATCAAAACACTCCTGATTACGCATGGTCGTTAAAGATCCCATACAGCTACTTGCAAGAGGAAGAACATTGACTCAGATGTCCTGGTCAGTTACTAACATGCGTGACTATGTTGTATTGTTCTCACTGCAGCTTCAAATTAGATACTACATGCCAATTCCTCAGATGGTGTAAACCCTTCTAACTCCATTGAAATCACTGGATCTATGGTGATTTATACCACCTGAAGATCTGGCCTTATATTCTGTTTCCCTTCCTGAGCCAAATTGCTGTCTAGTGTATTTGTATTGCAGTTGTGACGAGAAGCCCAAATCAAAATCAGAGCCATATCGTACTGGACACTAAATAAAATAGTTAGAGACAATCCCTGTCCCCAAAGAGCTTACAGTGTGACACTGATAGTAGGGTACAGATGTGACCTTAATTATGGACTCTTAGGGCTTGTCTACATGGGGACATAGAGAAAAGTTAATCTGAATTAACTAAATGTGTGAATTTGAAATGGATCAGTTAAACCACATTAAATCCCTGTGTGTATTTACTTATTTCACTTTGAAAGTGAATTAAAATAAACTGAATTAAAGCCACTTTAATTCTGAATGAGGGTGTTGACACCGGGATTTAATACAGTTTCACTAATCCAGTTCAAATTCATGCCTTTAGTTAATTTGGATTAACTTTCCTGGATGCCTCGGTATAGAGAAGCCCTTAGATATGCGAGCTTAATTTCCTCTTGGCTTCCCTTACAGCCAACTGGGATTGAGGTGGAGCTGGACATCGGAAGCTGTGGGGTATTGGAAGAGAGCCCAGCTGCATCCGGAGAGGGACGCTGATGGAGGGTGAAAAGTGAGCAGCAGATTACCTATGGGCATCTTTGCAGCTAATGTTACTGAAGACTGCAGAACCAGACCACGTTAGCCAAGCCATCTTGGGGGCCAGGAGAGATGCTTGGAGTCCCAGAAGAAAGGACTGTAGAAACAGGGCTGTTTCCTATTGTCTTCGCCAATTAAGGAACTCCCTCATCCTGGACAAGGGAGGTTTGGGGTTCCAAGGAGATCTCAGAGGAATGAGTTTGAGTCAGACAAGCACTGTGTGTGGCTGTAGCACTTTTCTGGAGTGCATTAAAACCACAGGCCCTTTCCTGTGAGGGTTCTGTGGATTATCAGCGGAATCTTTGTCTCAGGGTGTCATGGGTAAACACCAGACTGTTGGTAATGTGGCCAACTGCTGCCTGATCCCAGAACCTCCAGCTCTCTAGTGAGGGTCCCTGGGAGGCCTCAAAGGATACCATCAAGACCTTCAGAAGTTGGAATTCCATCTACTGTAGCTGCCATTAGTTTTAGTCCTGTTATACCTCTATAGGATCATCACTACAGCAGCCTTCAGGCCTGGGTCCCGCTCTGCTTATTCTGTAACAGCGCTAGGGTGGACACAGGCTGCTAAAGGGAAACCACATGATAAGTTCTCAGAGCTTTTTATGGTCACATCTTTTCTACCCAGAGTAATCATGGGTAGTTTGTAGGTGGGGGCGGTTGGATTTTAGTGTATATTGCATAAAGAGTTGCTGCTACCTCAGGGAAAAAGGTATGTGTCTTGGGCCAAGCCTTAGCTGGTGCAAATTGGATGTTGCTCCTGATTGACAGCACTGGAGGATCTGGTCCTGTGATTACGCACTTTTTGGCTGATGTATTTGATATCACTTCCTGTATTTCTGTTCCTTTGACTTTTTAAAAAAAATATTATTATAAGGACTATTTTGCTTGGAAAACAGGAACTTTGTTTTAATGAGGTTATTCTATACCTTCTGCTACGCCTGCAAATGATCCCGATTTCGAATGAGGACAGACGGACTCTAGAGCCTTGCCTGAACTCGGGGAATTGTACAGAAAAACACCCATCTGATTTAGCTGAATCAGTGTTTGCACCAGTGAGGACATTAGTGTAGACAAGGCTCTAGTCTCCGGATCCATTTCTAGCATCACATTGATTAGACTTGCTTTTCACTAACGCTGCAATGTAAACAGGTCCAGCTTCAGTCTATACCCTGGTTCCCATTCGTGCTGGCACTGCTGCAGTCAAACTGGTGTTTGACTCAGTAAGGAGTTTTTGTAAATTTCCCCAGAGTACACATGGGCTTAAGGTCTTCTATTTTTGTCTGTAGGCAAATGTCCCTGGTAATGAAAAGGGCAAAGAAACACACAAAACGGATATGAGATCTCGAGCTAATCACCCTAAATTGCATGTTTTTCAGAATTTCCCAGGAGGCAGCAGCAGGTCTGGGTTTTGCTACCATTTGATTTTGTTTCACTCACCCGTGTGTTGCTACAGTGCTTGTGAGAACCCCAGATCTCTATTCTCTCAGGGATATAATTTAATAAGAAGGTCTACACCACATCCCATTAACTCAGCCAACCAACAATTTAATGCATATGCATTGCTGTGTAAGATAACAATAAGCACAGTCGCTAAGTCAACCCTGTAGCCTAGGAAAATAGCAAAGAACCATGTGATCAGATATAAATAAAATAGGTTTATCATCATCATCATTGGAAGCCATTTGTAATTATTGTTATTTGTATTGGTCAGGCACCAGGACCCACATTATATGAACACAAAAAGACAACCCCTGCCCCAAACAGCTTGCAAACCGACTTTTGTCTAACAATCTTTTCTGTGCAAATAGTCGTCATGCGTGTCTGGTGGAGATACCATGGGCCAAATTCTCTGCTGCTGTCAATTGCCACAGCTTCCTTGAAGTCGGTGGACCTGTTCCAATTTACACCACTACCAAATCTGACCTGTTATGTCTTTTGTACCAGCTGTGTTTACACACCAATTTATAAAGATTTCTGGTAAACTCCTATCTGGCACGATTGCTTTATCCAGTTAGTTTGGGAGTCCTAGGTGGAGTACAAATTGGGAGATGTGGAGAAGGAAAGGAAACAAATCTAAAAATTTCCAGACGCTGTCATAGATCCATCAAGGTTAAGACTAGAAGGGACTATTAGCTCATCTAGTCTGACCTCAACCTTATGTAACCTGCATTTAGCCAGAGATATTTAAAGCTACCTAAGCAATTTGGATGGTCATTGGGCATCCGGAGCCCTAATGTGACTTTGAAAACCTCAGCATTATACCATGGACATGTGCCTGCAACTTTAACCTCATTGTAATGACGTTTTGTGTGTGTTCTCTTCTGCGTACTTTGTGAGTCTTCTCAGATTCAGTGCCCTCTCGCATTTTCCTGGGAGGTTCAAGTCATTAGGGCAGAGATGGAAACGTCTCCAAGGGCGAAGACCAATTTGTTTCTTGGCAATTACTGTGCTCTTTCTAGCCACCACCAGTGCCAGTCAGAGGAAAGCTTCAGAGGTAAAGTGACTTGGTGGGAGGGAAGGAGGAGGGGTGGGAACTCCATCTAGCTGGAGCAAGGCCAGTGGAAGAAGGTTCCACAAC
This sequence comes from Mauremys mutica, assembly GCF_020497125.1. NCBI lineage: Eukaryota > Metazoa > Chordata > Testudines > Geoemydidae > Mauremys > Mauremys mutica. Next base: position 6,940,633 of record NC_059090.1, on the reverse strand, counting down.
TGGAGAGGATGGACTGTGGGGAATGAGTGGGTTGGGAAGTAGGGGATGTGTGGTAGGAGGTGGGGGGAGAATGGAGGGGTGGACACGAGGAACTATATGAAAGACCACCTCCAAATGTCAGGGTGGCTATTTTGAGTGAGTGGGTGGGAAGTAGGCAGAACGGTAAGGGGAGATTGGAAGAGTTCTCTCCTTCCTTTCCTGTCTCCTCCTCCTAAATGCCCCAAGCCCTGTTGTGATATTTTGACTTGACTTCACAGCTTCCCCACACCATGTATAACAGTAAGTGACTCATCTCATGCACCCAACTGGGGTAGAACATATGGAAATATTTGGAAGCAAGGAAATGAAGAAGAAACTCAACGCAACTGCTATTTCTCAGAGTATGTTTCACAATCATGGAGCGGTGATGCAAAAGGTTTGGAGGAAATTGCTAAGGAGAGAAGGCTTAAACCCCGTAAAGCCGAGCTATACTGTTACAAGCTGTCAAGGTTCCGACCCCACTCTGAACTTTAGGGTACAGACGTGGGGACCTGCATGGACACTTCTAAGCTTAATTACTAGCTTAGATCTGGTAACACTGCCACCATCCAGAAATTTCAGTGTCTGGATCACTTTCTGTCCCCCCAAAACCTTCCCCTTCCTGGGCAGCCTTGAGAGGCTTTTTCACCAAGTTCCTGGTGAACACCGATCCAACCCCTTGGATCTTAACACAAGGAGAATTTAACCATCCCCCCTCCCTTCCCCCACCAATTCCTGGTGAGTCCAGATACAATACCCTTGGATCTTAACACAAGGAAAAAATCGATCAGGTTCTTAAAAAGAAAGCTTTTAATTAAAGAAAGAAAGGTAAAAATTATCTCTGTAAAATCAGGATGGAAAATACTTTACAGGGTAATCAGATTTATATAGCCCAGAGAAAACCCCCTCTAGCCTTAGGTTCAAAGTTACAGCAAACAGAGGTAAAGTCCTCTCAGCAAAAAAGGAACATTTACAAGTTGAGAAAACAAAAATAAGACTAACACGCCTTGCCTGGCTATTACTTACAAGTTTGAAACATGAGAGACTGATTCAGAAAGATTTGGAGAGCCTGGATTGATGTCTGGTCCCTCTTAGTCCCAAGAGCGAACAACCCCCAAAACAAAGAGCACAAACAAAAGACTTCCCTCCCCCAAGATTTGAAAGTATCTTGTCCCCTTATTGGTCCTCTGGTCAGGTGTCATTCAGGTTTACTGAGCTTCTTAACCCTTTACAGGTAAAAGAGACATTAACCCTTAACTATCTGTTTATGACACAAGCTATCAATCCTTATACTTCAGGGAATAAGCTGCTCACCAGAAGGGGTCAGGAAGAAATGTCCTTCCTGGATCAGTGTACCGAGCCTATTTGGTGTTTTCTGTCTTCCTCTGAAGCAACAGACACAGGCTGCTGCTGACAGCAGAATACTGGACTAGATGGACCATTGCTTAGGATGGGGCTGTTCCTACCTTCCTGGTGTTGGCTGTAAGGTAAATGTGGGGGGAGGAGGGAGAGGGTGTTTCATGACAGAGATAATGTCCTGAATCTTCTGGCTGCATTTCAAGCACTTTGCACAGGAAAAGTGTGATTATAAGTGGCATGTATTGTTTTATCAGTAATGTTATGATTACAGGGTCTTGCCTTCAGCTGAAAGGTAGGAGCCAGTGCAAGAGGCAGGGTATTGGATTCAGCAGCCAGAGCCGCGTGGCAAAGCATGTCTTCCTACCAAAGTTGACTTTCTCAATATTTATGATGAAATCATGGTTGAACGTGGCTTGTGTCCTAAATATTATGAGAATCTGGCTAATCTTCATCTCCGTGCTCAGACCCAGCCCTGCTCTAATGCAAACTATGCACTGTGTTCCTTGTACAGAGTGAGATAAGGCACCTTCGCTAGTTTTCCAAATGCAGGAGATTAAATTGAAAACAGAGGGAAAAATGCCTTCTGAGACATCCCTGTCAACCGCAACAAATCTGATGGGGGCTGCTACTGCAAACAAGATGGTCAAATAGCTCCAAGAAGTGAGCTTATCTTGCCTGTACTTAACTGTACCTTTCTGCAGGGAGGACTCAGTAGCACGTCACCAGTGTGATATGTGCATACAGCTGCAAGTTAGGGGAAAACCGCAAAGTGGCCAGGGATATTTAATATGCACCCAGAGCAGGCATGATCTCACTCTTTGCTCCCCAAAAGCCAGAAACAGTAACCTCAATGGAACTCCATTCAAAGAGAAGGAAGAGCAGCTGTGACTGCTCAGGCTCTGAACCCCCCACCGGGCTGGGCTTGGGTTCAGATTTATTCCCCCGGTTGAGTCCCATGCAGGGGTTCAAACCCCAAGCCGGCTCTTGCTTGGGGTAAAGGGTTGAACCCAGATCCATGCCCCACTGGTCAGGGGAGTTGGATCTGAGAGCCAGGTCCTGCTCTGGGGGGATGATCTTGGAGCCTGGGGGCATTCAGCTTTGATCCTGAAACAGGGCCCTGCCCAGGGCTATGAAGCTCCAGCTAGGTCCTGCCTGGGGGCTCCTGGAGCCCCAGGGGGGGAGTTGCAGGGTGCAGGGACCCTGGCACCAGGCTCTGTAGTGGGGTGAGGATAGGGTGACCCGATGTCCCAATATTAGGGGCTTTATTTTATATAAGTAACTCCCCCCCCCCCTCCCTGGAAAAACAAATCCTGCTTTTCCACACTGGCTAGCTGGTTGCCCTGGGTGACGGGACCCGCCCCTGCCTCGGGCGGGATTCGAACCGGCTTTCCCAGGGGCTAGTTATTTCCGCCCGGACGGTCTAAGCACGGCTCCCAGCGTGAGTTGCGCTGCCCCCGCCTCCCCACCAGAGGTCGCTGTGGCGGCGCCGGCTGGCAGGGCCGAGGGGCCGCTCTAGCCCGCCTCTCTGTGGCTTCCGCCGCTCTGGCCCCCGTCTCTTTGGCTGGCTCCAGCCTGGGTGGGGAGTTGTCATAGCGCCGCCGCCGCGCGGGGCGGAGGGGGAGGTTCGGTGCAGCCGCGCGCGCCGTCCCCGACCCCTTCCCCTCCCCCACCCCTCCCGCAGGGGCGGGCCCGGGCCGGGCCATACCGGAGACACCCCGCTCCCGGGAGCGAGGGGCAGAGCAGGTGAGGGAGTGCCCGGGGCTGCCGGGAGGTAGGGTTGGGGGGCCGCGGCAGGAGAGAGGCGGGGTGTCCGGGGCTGGGGGGGGCGGCAGGAGAGGGGCGGGGTGCCCGGGGCTGGGGGACGGAGTGCCCCGGGGCTGGTGGGGGGGGGCAGGAGAGAGGCGGGGGGGGGGTTGGGGTGTCCGGGATTAGGGGGGCGGCAGGAGAGAGGCGGGGGGGCGGGGTGTCCGGGGCTGGGAGGGGCGGCAGGAGAGAGGCGGGGGGGTTGGGGTGCCCGGGGTTGGGGGGGCAGGAGAGGGGCGGGGTGCCCGGGGCTGGGGGGCGGCAGGAGAGAGGCGGGGGGGGGTTGGGGCTGGAGGGGGAGGCAGGGGAGGCGGGGTGTCCGGGGCTTAGGGGGACGGAGTGCCCCGGGGCTGGGGGGGCGGCAGGAGAGAGGCTGGGTGCCCGGGGTTTGGGGGGGACGGAGTGCCCCGGGGCTGGGGAGGCGGCAGGAGAGAGGCGGGGGGGTTGGGGTGCCCGGGGTTGGGGGGGCAGGAGAGAGGTGGGGGGTTGGGGCTGGAGGGGGCGGCAGGAGGGAGGCGGGGTGTCCGGGGTTTGGGGGGGACGGAGTGCCCCGGGGCTGGGGAGGCGGCAGGAGAGAGGTGGGGGGTTGGGGCTGGAGGGGGCGGCAGGAGGGAGGCGGGGTGTCCGGGGTTTGGGGGGGCATGAGAGAGGCTTGGGGGTTGTGTGTGTGTTGGGGGGGTCGTTGGGCTTTGTTCTCTCTGGGGCGGGGGTGAGGAGAAGGGGGCTGTATTGCTGCAGAGGGGTTGGGGAAGGGTTGGGCAGCCCCTTAATAAAGGCTGGTGGGCAAAGCCTGAGATTGTGGGACTGGGAGTTAGGCGCTGCTGTGTTTCTAACCCCTGGCTTCAGTGCTGGCAGGTAAGTCCTGTTCCCGCTCTGTGTGCCTCGCTTTCCCCATGTGTTCAGTGGCCACAGTGACACTGACCCGCCTCGAGAGGGTTGTGAGGCTCGGTTGGTTACTATGTAAATGCTATAAGATAGTGGAGTGGTGTGTAAGTATCAAGTGTTGTTATTTTGCCTAAGCTGTTTGCTCTCATGTGCATTTTATCACATCCAAAGGGCGCTCATTTGGTACAATGCCAGTGGCACTAGGATGCTGTTTTCTTGATGTAATGGAGCCAAACTAATTTCTCAATGAATAACTTTACCCCTATAGTTGAAACACCCTCCCTGTTTTTATGTCATAAACAAAATCAGGCAAAAATTAAATATTTATCTTAACAAAGTGTAAACAATGATGGAAATGTAGCAGGAAGGCATTATCTGAGCCAGGTGAAAAGTAAAGGTAGTTTGACGGTTCTTCAGAGGCTTTTTCCTATAAGCTAGACAAAGTGTTGCCTATGTTGTTGGGGAAGTAATGACATGCCTTCTAACAAACACTACAGTATTATGTTTAATTGTAAATAAGTTTGAAAACTCACTTACAGTCCAGTCTGAATTTGTACAGATTAGGCATTTATGGGGGGAGGGGAGCATGTGCAATCACTTTACATGTTTTGAATGTTAATGGAAGGACTCTTGCACTTCCTGACAGTTCATGTATCTTAATCTAATGTATCTTTATGATAGCAGAAGGCACTCCAAGACTGTAGAGGTAAGGATGATATAAGAACTTAGCTAGCCAGAAGAATTTAGCTTTACAGTTCACAGATTCTAGTAGTGTGCAAGGTGATGTTATGGAAGTGTCATTTATGTATTGTTTACTAAGACTCTGCATTGCCACTGACTTTTTTCACACAATATGTATATGGTATGTCCTAGAGCATGATGTGCAATTCTTAATTAGATTTTCTCTTTGGAGAACTATTATGCTACGGTGTAGTAAGTTGTGTTACTCGGTCTTTCTCACTTGACTGGATCAATAAGGATCTGGACTAAGGGAAATACGTGTCTAGTTTCAGCACTCCCTCTCATTATGCTGGTGATTGGAAAGTACAGTAATTGTTTATTTAGGATTATCTTTCTGCAGGTTTGAAGGCAGTGGGGTTTTTTTCTTACAATAACTGTACTAACTACAAATTGATATGGCATAGATGGCTACATTAGTCCTTTTTGGTTTTGTTTAAAATTTACTCACTATCATAATTTTCACGAGTACCATTTTATTTTGCCAGATCCAAGTAAATTGAACCCATATAAGTATTAGCAGAAGAGTAGCGGGGGTGAACTATCTGTGTTTAAACAATATTTTTATATTATTTCCTGCATGTTCTAGATCAGTGGTTCTCAGCCTATTTACCACTGTGGGTCACACGTGCAGCTCTCTGTGTTAGGTGGGCCTCATCCACACACAACACGATACACCAGGAGTGGCCAAATTAACTGACCCTCCGAGCTGCATATGATAATCTTCAGAAGTTCGAGAGCCACAAGACACACACAACCTGCCCTGAGGGGAAGCGCCTGCTGGGCTGTGGGGCTTCTGTCCTGATGCTCCCCCCCCCCCCCCCCCAGGCTAAAGTCCTTAAGCCACCCCCCGGGCCCGAAGCCCCTAGTCTCACCACACCACTGTAAGGCAGAAGCCCTGAGCTCCCCCTTGCCCAGGCTTGAAGGTGGAGAATGGGTGGGGTGCCTGGGAGGGATCCAGGAGCTGCACTTGAACTGTAAAAGAGCCTCATGTGACTCATGAGCCACAGTTTGGCCACACCTGTAATATACGCTACCTGTATGGCCCTGAAAATGTCACATGGGCCACAGCTCTGCTGATTGGGCCGTGGGTTGAGAACCACTGTTATAGACCCTCACTTCTCTCATATTCAAAATACTATGTCCCTATAACAACTTCTGTGTTCACAATGTTGGTGATGAGAAGGATTTGTGGTTATAGCAGCAAGCTGCGCTATGGATAATCATAACTGGCTTTAATGGAACAACTGGGTCCTATGAAACAAATTGATCCAGCTAAATCCATTATCTTGTCTAGCACACTGGCCAATGCTGGCTGCTTCAGGATGCATCCTGTGAGTGATTGGGGACCTGTCTAACTATAGAGTAGCGTGGTTTGGACATTTCTTCTGTCAGTATTAATCAGACTTTAATGAAAGCAAATTTGTCTTCCGCTGTCATTTATGTCTGTAGATAAATGTTTGTTTATTCATGCCTTTACTGAGGTGAAATAGAATAACTCAGGTTTCCACAAGAGTTACGCTCTTTGAATGGAGTGTCCCTGTACTCTCTCTTCCTATGCTTCCAGGATTAAAAATAAATTTAAAGCAGAAAGCCGTGCAATAATATCTTTAAACTATCTGGGGCTTGTTAGCATGCTAGATGCTTTTATTTTGTCAATCTAATTCCTTCCTGCCTTCCCCATCCCAAACCTGCATTCTGTCTTTGTTGGCTTTGGAAGTATATGCTTTTAATTTTTGTAGCTAAAGATGTACTGATTACTTGTAATACAGTAGCCTTGTAATTCAACCCACCAAGTTTGTTGGTTTCATTTACTTATAATTAGTTTAGGGCAAATTAGTTGAAACAATAGTAAAGAATAAAATTGTCAGACACATAGAAAAACATAAACTCTTGAGCAATAGTCAACATGGTTTCTGTAAAGGGAAATCGTGTCTTACTAATCTATTAGAGTTCTTTGAAGGGGTCAACAAACATGTGGACAAGGGGGATCCGGTGGACATAGTGTACTTAGATTTCCAGAAAGCCTTTGACAAGGTCCCTCACCAAAGGCTCTAACGTAAATTAAGCTGTCATGGGATAAAAGGAAAGGTCCTTTCATGGATTGAGAACTGGTTAAAGGACAGGGAACAAAGGGTAGGAATTAATGGTAAATTCTCCGAATGGAGAGGGGTAACTAGTGGTGTTCCCCAAGGGTCAGTCCTAGGACCAATCCTATTCAATTTATTCATAAATGATCTGGACAAAGGGGTAAACAGTGAGGTGGCAAAGTTTGCAGATGATACTAAACTACTCAAGTTAGTTAAGACCAAAGCAGATTGTGAAGAACTTCAAAAAGATCTCACAAAACTAAGTGATTGGGCAACAAAATGGCAAATGAAATTTAATGTGGATAAATGTAAAGTAATGCACATTGGAAAAAATAACCCCAACTATACATACAACATGATGGGGGCTAATTTAGCTACAACGAGTCAGGAAAAAGATCTTGGAGTTATCGTGGATAGTTCTCTGAAGATGTCCACACAGTGTGCAGAGGCGGTCAAAAAAGCAAACAGGATGTTAGGAATCATTAAAAAAGGGATAGAGAATAAGACACAGAGTATATTATTGCCCTTATATAAATCCATGGTACGCCCACATCTCGAATACTGTGTACAGATGTGGTCTCCTCACCTCAAAAAAGATATTCTAGCACTAGAAAAGGTTCAGAAAAGAGCAACTAAAATGATTAGGGGTTTAGAGAGGGTCCCATATGAGGAAAGATTAAAGAGGCTAGGACTCTTCAGTTTGGAAAAGAGAAGACTAAGGGGGGACGTGATAGAGGTATATAAAATCATGAGTGATGTTGAGAAAGTGGATAAGGAAAAGTTATTTACTTATTCCCATATTACAAGAACTAGGGGTCACCAAATGAAATTAATAGGCAGCAGGTTTAAAACAAATAAAAGGAAGTTCTTCTTCACGCAGCGCACAGTCAACTTGTGGAACTCCTTACCTGAGGAGGTTGTGAAGGCTAGGACTATAACAATGTTTAAAAGGGGACTGGATAAATTCATGGTGGCTAAGTCCATAAATGGCTATTAGCCAGGATGGGTAAGAATGGTGTCCCTAGCCTCTGTTCGTCAGAGGATGGAGATGGATGGCAGGAGAGAGATCACTTGATCATTGCCTGTTAGGTTCACTCCCCAAGGGGCACCTGACATTGGCCACTGTCGGTAGACAGATACTGGGCTAGATGGACCTTTGGTCTGACCCGGTACAGCCTTTCTTATGTTCTTATAATGACCAAGGGTGCGCAAACTACGTCTCGGGGGCCACATCCGGCCCTTCAAATGTTTTAATTTGGCCCTGGAGCTCCCGAGCGGGAGTGGGGTCTGGGGCTTGCCCTGCTCCCCACGTGCCATGGCTCTGTGCGGCTTCCGGAAGCAGCGGCATGTCTCCCCTCCGGCTCCTATGTGTAGGGGCAGCCATGGGATTCCACACTCTGCCCTGCCCCAAGCACCGGCCCCGCAGCTCCCATTGACCGGTAACTGTGAGCATTCATGGCCGACCATACAATTTTCATACCCAGATGTGGCCCTCAGGCCAAAAAGTTTGCCCACCCTTGACCTAGACTGTAAATTCCTTGGGGACTGGGACTGATTTAAATTTATGTTCAGTGCCTAAATATTTTGAAAGGAATATTAAATCTAATGTTTCAGGCCTTAAGCTTGCCTCTGTAGAGATCATGGTGAAACCTCATGTTGAGGCAGGCTATCCTACAGCTGTCTACTGTGGGGATCATACACCTTCCTCTGAAGCACCTGGTTAGACTTACTCAGTTTCTCTAAACTGGAGGTGAGGCTCATCGATCTGTAATTCCTGGAAATTTCTCATGGCTTTTTTTCTAGAAGATACATTTCCACATTAGTGACTTTCAAGTCTTTAGAAACAATTGTTGCTTTTAGAGACAGGCTGCATCTTTTTCTGTATCTCCCAATATCTATTGAGTACCTAGTAATTTACTGCATTTGAGTTTCTCAATTTGCTCTAAAATACTAATTAGATTTCCTTTTTTTGGTAAAGCCACACTGACTTCCTATGGCCCAGGTAACGTTCGAATAGGAATTGGTGTGCCTACATTTGTTTAGCTTGCCCCAAGAGCTAAACTATGTAAGCCGGGTTTTAACCTATGTAAGAGTGCTCACACAAAAATGCATTGATTTAACTACAGTAGTGCAACATCACACTATTAGGTACACTAGTGCAACTTGTATGTGTAGATCAAGTCTACGTTGATATTGTCATCTTCCCTTGTCAGTCTCAAAACAATCTGCACTAAAAAGTCATTTTATGGCATCAGTAAATCGCTTCTTAATACCATACTATACCATTCAGTCAGTTTTGTGGTTGTTAAAATCACCCACTGTAAACATTTGCTAATGAGAGGTTATTTATAGTGCTTTCTGTTTATGCGCAATGATGACATGCTTTGTAGGCTTGCATCATGCATTCATAGTTTTCTTACACATTCACGTCAATATTCCTTGGGAACTTTTTTTCTCTGTAGATAGCGGTGGCTCAGGCTAGCGGCTGAGCAATGGAATTCTTTGGATGGGAGGGGTGGTCAGTAGCAAGTTAAAGCTGCATTGTACTGTGCAAGTAGTGCGTTCTGATACAACACAACTGGTAACTCTGCTGTGGTCTCAGTGAGGAGTCCTTCCTATAAAGAGTTGGATTGGTGGACCCTTCGTCCTTTAACTATTTGCATTGAGCTACTTTTATTCATCACATCTCTAATGGGGTCTTCACAGGTACCTGGTTTTGTAATTTTGAACACAAATGGGTCCTGGAGTCCCAAAATATTTTTTTAAAAAAATAAGTATCTCTCTAATTATAGGAAGATAAATGGCTTCTGTGTTTAGACAATTAGCATTTTTCTCATGTGAATCCAGGGAACTCTTCCCATATGTGCCTGACATTCTAGGCTAATTGCAGAGATGGGTGAAATGTGAAGCTTAATAGATTGTTGGAGGTTTTTGGGGGGTGGGCTGTTTAAACAATAATGAAACTGTTAGATGCCTGCAGGGAAACACTGCTGCCTGTGTGTGGACTTTGCACTGGAGAAAGTTTCAATTGTTCCCAAGCAGAGCTAGCTCCAAAATGTCGCTTTTGTGGCTGCTAGTAGCATAGTAGTCTAAATGACTGACTCTCTTGAGGCCATTATACAAGCATTGCAAAATATTTTTGGAAACAGTTTATTTTTCTGATTCAAATAAAGCTTTGTCTTAAATGGCCCTTCCCACTTTATACTCAAAAGCCTAGAAATTGACGGAGATAATTCTTATGTTTTTTAACTCACAGAATGCTGCAATTAAAAATTCAAGTTCTTCAAACTGGAGACTGATACTTGCATAGTTCATGCCTTGTAGTTTTTAAAGAAATTGAAAAACTTGTCAGTTGTTGCATGTGATCACTTGTTTCCTTATAAGATCAGTCAGCTTCTGGTCTGTGTCACTGTTTCATATCCTTTTCGTGCACAGGGGCATCTGTTACCATTAATAAGTGCAAGTTTACACTACAAAATTAAGTCGACCTAAGTTACGTCAACGTACAGCCGCCACAGTAATTAAATCACTTTTACATATCCACAGTACGCTCCTTGTGTCAGTGGTGCATGTCCTCATTAGCAGTGCTTGCACTGATGCAGAGAGCAGTGCACTATCTGTAGTTACCCCATTGTGCAACTTGCCACCATCTAGCGCAGGGTGTTTTGGGAAGGGTTTGCACTGCCTCTTGGGAGCAAATGAGACACACAGGGCTGACTGGGAACATGGTGCAGTTTTCTCTAACACATAATTTTATCTCCCTCCCATAATGTTTTGTGCCTGTTTTCAAAAGCCCCACAAACCCACGCATCCTCCATCTGTGTGAGAAGCATGGATCCTGCACAGCTTTTTGTTGTGATGAGCCTTGCGAGCATGGCGCGCCTGATTCTGCAGTATATTGCAGAGCTGCCAGAGGAGCTACAGGGAACATGACGACTCCTTAGAGGCTAGGTTGCTGTGGGACATAGAAAGAAACAAGTCAAGGTGTTTGTTGGATTCACAGAGCAGTTGCAGAGGTGGAGTACTGGTTTGGAACCTGAAAAACAAGCACTGACTGTTGGGACCACCTTGTTATGCAGATATGGGATATCTAGCAGTGTCTGCAGAATTTTCGGATGTGCAAGGCCACATTCCTGGTGTGTGTGTGTGTCGCTTTCCCAAGCCCTCCAGTGGAGCGACACCAAAATGAGAGCTGCACTGACCATGGAAAAGCAAGTGGTGATTGCTAGTGATCAGTTGGGAATCAATTTGGAGTAGGGAAATTCACTGTGGGGGTTGCTGTAATGCAAGTGTGCAGGGCCATTAACTGCATCCTGCTATGAAGGACTGTGACTTTGGGCAATGTGTAGGACATAGTGGATGATTTTGTACCAGTGGTGTTCCTGAACTGTGGTGGGGCAATAGATGGCACGTGTATCCCTATTTTGGCACCAGACCACCTTTCCACAGAGTACATCAACAGAAAGGGCTGCTTTTCTATGGTATTGCAAGCATTGGTGGATCACCAGGGATGTTTTACTGACATCAATGCAGGATGGTAATGGAAGGTGCATACACATGCATCTTTAAGAACATAGGCTTGTTCAGAAAGCTGCAAGTAGGGACTTTCTTTCCAGACCAGAGGATTACTATTGGGTATGTTGAAATGCTAGTAGTGATCCTGGGAGACCTAGCCTACCCCTCACTCCCATGGCTCATGAAGTCATACATCAGCCACCTCAACAGCAGCAAGAAGCGCTTCAACTACAGGCTCAGCAGGTGCAGAATGACAGTTGAATGTGCCTTTGGCTGTTTGAAAAGCTGCTGGTGCTGTCTGCTCATGAGATTTGATCTCAGTGGGAAAAAAGATCCCAATGGTTATAGCTGCCAGCTGTGTGCATCATAATATCTGTGAAGCAAAGGGGGAAAAGTTTCTGCCAGGGTGAAGGGCGGAGGTGGAATGGCTGTTTGCTGATTTAGAGCAGCCAGATACCAGGGCTATAAGAAGAGTTCATCAGGGAGTCTTTGAAAGACCATTTTAATAGTGAGCCACAGTAAAGTATGTTGCTGTAGTGTGCTGTACCTGGCACTTTTTTTTTTTTTTGCACCCCGGTATGAACCCTGTAATGAGCGCTCAATGTGTAGTAATATAATATTGCAAATGAATGTACCTATTGCTATTATCTGCGAATGATGTCAGACCCAGCCAGCATATGTTGTAAACTAATAAAGATGAATTAAGTTTCCATAAATAGACTTTTATTCCAAACCCATGCAAACAGATTTATAACAGAATGAAACATTATAAATACAAGGAAAAGAACCTTTGAAGGGGAAAGAAGAGTCATTTTCATTTCACAAACACATACACCAACTGTCTCTCTCTCAGGTCAGTGTATGTGTGGCTGTGATTGCTTGTAGTGGAGTGATGGGGTAGTGCATCAGCCCGGGATGTCTTGGGAATGTGTGGTATGTGTGTAGCGAGGTCCTGGAATGCAGCTATCTATGGGCTGCAGAGGAAGGCGAGCACAGATCTGTTGAACCTGAAGATCAACAAGAGTCTCCAGCATCTCTGTTTCTTGCTTGAGAAGTGCTAGCATCTCCTGCTGCATGTCTCTCTCCTTTTCCTTTGCTTTTCTCCTCTCCACTCTATCCCTGTCCATTCTGTCCACGAGGGTGATCCTCCAAGCCTTGTGCTCAGTATCTGAAGCACCAGAGGCTTGCAGGATCTCTTGAAACACGTCTCTACATGTCCTCTTCCTCCTCCTCCTTATCTGACTGAGCCGCTCCACTGGTGTGGATGGAGAGACCCTCAGGGTCACATTTCCAGCTGCAAAAGATACAGTGCACAGAGGTACTATTGAGAGTGTATTCACAAGATAAACGGAAACTTGGTATGCTGAACTCACTCCCCTCGATCCACACAAGTTACATTCTCACTTCTCCTAGTGATTCATAGAGCACAGTGGCTGTCCCAGCCATGGTGAATACGGCCCAAAGGCAGCGGGTGAGTTGGGACAATGGGAGTGTGGTAGCACATGGGCATGACTAGATGTGGTTAGAGGAATTGAACTGAATACTGGCACCGTTTTCCACAGGCAGTGGTGATTCTAACTGAGATCTCGCTCCTGCGGGTAACGGAGGCTGAAAGGGAACAACTCCTGCATGTGTCTGTCTGCAGACTGGGACCCTATGCTGCTAGCCTGTGTGCTGCAATGGTGCCTGCTGGAGTAATTGCTGAGTGGCGTGGGAAAGTGTCCTACTGTGGCAGAAGAAATAAGGCAGCCCCGCCCAGAAACCTTCAGCAGAGGATTGCGGATTACCTCCAGGAAAGTTTCCTTGAGATCTCTATGGAGGATTCGTGGGACATCCCCGTGCACATAAACTCTTGTGCAGGGCCCTCTCAGCCTAATTGTACAAGGGAGTGAGAAGCAGATAACCAATAGAGGCAAAGTTTCTATTTCACAAGCATGATTTAAAAAAGAGTAAATGAACAGATGTCCCTGCAGTTCTAAAGCAAACTGCCCACTTACGAGAGGTTCCTTCCCCTGCATTAGGCTCGCCTATGCTGGACTGCAGGGACTAGTTCGACTGCTCTGGAATAAACAGGTCCTGGCTCGCTTTACCACTGGATCCCCCGGTCACCTGTCCCCCATACTACTACTCCCTCGTCCAACACCACCACCTCACTATTCACTCCGGGGGCCCATGACTCTGACTCCTCTGAAGTACCACGGGGCTCTTGGGTGGTCTCCGCCGAGGATGGCATGCAGCTCTTTGTAAAAGTAGTGTATCTGTGGCTCTGTTAGCGTCCCTTGCCTTCTGGTATGCCTGCCTCAGCTGCTTGGCTTTCACATGGCACTGCTACGGGTCCCTCTTTTAGCCCTTCTCCCTCATGCCCTGAGTGGTCTGCTCGTAGATATGGGTGTTTCTACAGCTGGATCATAGCTGTGCCTGCACAGCCTCTTCTTCCCACAGACACGGGAGATCTGCCACCTCCTGTGTACTCCAGGCAGGAGCACGTCTGCGGCGTGTAACCAGCATGGTCAGCAGTTGCTAGGTGAGCAGAAAATGGAATTTCAAAAATTTGTGAGCATTTAGAGTGGAGGGGTGTATACCTGTGTGCCTGGCTGCTGGGCAACAAAGTTCAAAATGGTGACCATGGTGGTCACAGTAGGGCATTGTGGGACATCTCCCAGAGGTCACTAAAATCGACACTGACGCTGCGTCGACCTAAGCGTGTCGACCTAAGCACTATGCCTATCGGGGAGGTGGAGTTATTAAGTTGGCGTAACGGGCGAGTTACATCAGCAGGAGCGACATTTTAGTGTAGAGGCTTACAGAATTAGGTCAACATAAACTGCCTTATGCCAGCCTAACTCTGTAATGTAGACCAGGCCTAACCCTATTTATTATAGAGACTTCTTTTACATAGAGGGGAACTGCAAGACTCTGGATGCAGGCACTTATACAAAAAGCAGCTTACTCTAACTTGCTTGACTATTTTTGTGTTTATGCCAAGACTTTCCCCCTCCCAATCTATCTTTTTTTCTTCTGTTTAATCATTGAAAGCTCACAGTCCTCTGTGATGACATCACTATACTGCCACAAAAATTACACAAGTCATTAAATGAGTATTGTGACCTCTTTCTAGGATGAAGTGAGAAATGGCTAAAAGGTGTTCTTACATTTACTTGCCACTGATGCTCTTAAATAGACTGGAGCTCTAAAAGTGAATTGAAATATTTAAAAACTGTAAGTAATTATGTATATTGAAATATTACAAATAATTAATGCATTTTGGAGCAAAATACTTGGAAATCACTCTTTTTTTGGGTTCTCCCACCTCGGCTTTCGGATATCCTTGTCTAGTGCTACAGTTGATACTAGTAACACCTTAAAGCTGTGTAAAGAATGTCTTTTACCTGATTGCTGTAGAGGTACTGATGTCATCTCTGAACGCCTGTTTTAGTGAGTGAAAATCTTTGTAATGTAAGTCTGTGTGTTTTTAAAAATTTGAGATCTCAAAAATAGCATGTTTGATATTATTTATGCATTTCCATTCTCCTGACTCTCGTCCATTGCTTTACATGTAAGATCGCCCTTCCCACCGGTGATGACATTTTAAGTGATTTACATGTCCTGTGACATTTCCAGAATGCCAAGCCCTTAGAGATATGTGTATTCTTATTCTGATGGCTGCATGTTACTTCTATGTTTAATTCCTAAATAAATGTATGTTTTCAAAGTGAAGATCCATCTTTATGTAAATAGGCAATTCTTAATGAGCCATCAAGTTCAGAGACTGGATATAAATTAATTTGATGTTAAAAGGCTGTTTGGCTAAAAAGACGACATAATATAGCGCTTTTTAATGTTAGAACTGTCATCTGTTTTTTGTGTTAGGATGCCAGATAACAGCTGTCATTTCTGACCCACCACAGAATGCTGCCTGTGCACAGGAAGAGATTAAATTGACATCTTTAGTTGTTTTAGAATCGAATAAGTAAGTACACTGGGTCAGTCAAAAGTTATGTTTACAAGAGTGAGAGAGATTTTCCCAAGAGTGAGAGAGAGAACTCCTGCCAACTTTCATGATATTTGGTGTTTTTCTTTAAGCCCCAATTCCAGGAATCATTATTATTTGACAATCTCAGCCATTGTCTCCCTTTTCCCCCCCAAAAAATCAGCTTTCACGGTTGCCAGGAAGAACTTGAAAATGTAACTCAAGAATACCCTAAAGTTTAAGAACCAGAAGACAAATAAAACTCCACAGATTTATTTTTAAAAAATCTCATTATTTTTAAGCCACTCATGATTTTGAGGGTGTGGGGTGTTGTTTATGATTTTTGAATGTCTGGAGTTGGCAGTACTATATCAGGTTGGAACTAAAATATGAACCCGTTCTACCTAATGACTTGGACTATATATGAGGGATTTACTCTCCATGATATAGGTCTGGAATCTCATTGATGTTGGTTATTGTGGGACACTTGAAGTGATCAATAGCTACTATCCTCTCTATCTTTTCTAGAATTGTTGGTGTGGCTTTTGAATAACTTGGCATGGTGACTTAACCCGGTTTGTCAAATTCATGTTATTTACTGGGCATGCCTCTATGCATGCATCTTGTATAACCAACCACTGTAATATTGAAATACAATTTTGCGGGGATATGCGTTCCAGTACCTTTGGTGAATCATAATTCAGAACTGCAGTATGATTTCCTTGTGCTCCTCTTGACATTCTACATTGATTTTTATAAAGTATGTACCAGATCACTGTAGTCCACTGTAGTACAGGTGCAGTTGTTACACCATGCAGGAAATCAAAAACTTAGGAATCAATTTTTATTTCTTGCCAAGATTGTGGGTACCAGTGTTTTGAAACTGTTACTGGTCTTCAGAGTGTTTGTACTGATCTGCCAGCTAAGCACCTCTGGGTAGGTCTGTACTGCAGCTGGAGGCGTGCTTCCCAGCCAAGGTAGAAAGACTGGAGCTAGTGTGCTAAAAATAACTGACACCCTAGGCTTGAAAACCTGAGCCTCAGAGTTCACACTATTTTTAGTGCCCTAGCTAAAGCCCTCCTAGCACAAGTCTGTCTGCCTGGGCTGGGAAGGCCGCTCCCATTTGCACTGTTTACATACGTGAAGTGCAATGTTTCCACAAGATTGTAGAGATGGTATCTTTCAAACTGCTAGGTACCTATTACTGCTTTATACTCTTTGACAGTTGGGTTTGCAAGTTTCCAGATGGTATAAAGCACTGGTTTTTAGCTCTAGTAGTTCACAGGTTGCCAACCATTAATATCCTGCTGGAATTGAGATTGGAGGAAGACAGTGAAGCAAGATGGCAGTTGAAAATATGCTGTTTTAAGGTCATCTGATGCATTTTTTCTAGGCCTGGAAAATTCTGAATTATATGACTAGAAAGCTGAGAGATTCAGCTCTGTAATGGATAGTGGTGTAAATGTCATACATCTACTAGCCCTAGTGCCTTATATCAGACATCATATTCATTCCTCTCGGGGGCTTTCTAGCAGTTGTCCGAAACTGAACAGAGCAAATCTTGGACTTCAAAAAGTTCAGTGCTAAATGGATATTGTTTTTGGAGCTATAATTATATTTATTATTTAAAAAGAGCACACATAGAGCACAGCTTCAGAATGTCTGCACTCTTTTACCCATACAGCACTCCTGTATGGAGGCAAGTATTTTCATTCCGACTTTATAGATGAGAAAACTGAGGGTACATTTATAATACAGGGACTATACCAGGATAGCTATGGTGCTGTAGCTATGTTAACATAGCTCTATAGTGTAGATACTGCCTACACCACAGACAGGAGGGGTTTTTCTGTCATTGTAGGAACATCACCTCCCCAGGCAACTGTTGCTAGGTTGATGGAAGCATTCTTCCATTGACCTAGTTATGTCTACACTGGAGGTTAGGTTGGCATAACTGTAGTGCACAGGAGTATGGATTTGTGACACCCATGAGTGATGTAGCTATGTCAACCTAATTTGTAAGTGTAGACCAGGCCTGGTCTACAAAGGTTAATTCGTTTGCCAAGACCACACAGGGTATTGGAGTTAAAATCAGAACTAGCATGCAGGATTTCTTGTCTTCTAGTACTATGGTCTGTCTACTATACCCAGGTCTCTTACCTGTTGTACACTTTTTAAAAAAAGGCATATTATCCATTATCTGAAAACTCAATTTTTCCAACCATTTTAGATGCTGTGAAGTAGACTCTGCTCTCTTTTTGGGCTTGTCTACACTACCCGCTGGATCGGTGGGCAGGGATCGATCCAGCAGGGGGTCGATTTATCGCGTCTATACTAGATGCGATAAATCGACTGCTGAGCTCTCTTCCATTGACTCCGGTACTCCACCAGAATGAGGAGCGCAAACGGAGACGACAGAGGAGTGTCAGACACCGTGTTAAGTAGATCTAAGTACATCGACTACAGCTATGCTATGCACGTAGCTGAAGTTGCGTATCTTAGATCGACCCTGCATGGTAGTGTAGACTAGCCCTGTGAGTCATACTGAATGAGTAGTGTTTAGTTTGCATTTACATTTCCCTTTGCATTTCAGAGTCAGTTTGGGTATGATTTTCAGGTTTATCTTGAATAAAACTAGTTAAGCAACAGGTTTGCTGTATTTGTAAATAACTAGTATTGTCTCTACAATACTGCATCCCTCTAATTAAAACTGTGTGCATATATTTCAGGTCTCATTCAATCCAGCCAATTAGAGTAAGAGCTCACAAACATTAGAACAAGCTGACATCAGATTTTTATCAGAATACAGATGAACAGCAGGACTTTAGGTTATGCTTAAAAATCTACTTGAGTTTTATGCTTTGATGCACAATTCTACTGCAGGTTTCAGAGTAGCAGCCGTGTTAGTCTGTATCCGCAAAAAAAACAGGAGTACTTGTGGCACCTTAAAGACTAACAAATTTATTTAAGCATGAGCTTTCGTGAGCTACAGCTGTAGCTCACGAAAGCTCATGCTTAAATAAATTCTACTGCAGTATCATGGATTTTGACTCTTCTCTGTTCCAGCATCACACTTCCCTCAAATTTGTATTGTATCATTTTTCCTCTTCCAGTGTACAAGTGTGAAAAGAAGCACATTTCATGGATAACTAGCACCATTGCTCTTTATTTTTAACTTAAAAAATTATTTTAGAAGTTGAAGTTTAACAAAAAAAAACACCTCCCGCAACCCCCCGCCCCCAAACCTGGCTTGGAGAATGTTTTGAAGATTTTTTTTCAGCTAGATTTATAACCAACAGTGCAAGTTATTCAGTGATCTCTCTTGACTCCTGGTGTGGAAGAGGAAGTGAGCACACCAAAAAGAGTCTTTAGAGAATACGTAGTCTCATTATTATTTATTATTCATATTACTGTGTTGCCTAGGAGTCCTAATCATGGAGCAGGACCCCATTGTGCTAGGCAATGTCTCCTTGGAACTCTTGTACACATCTGTATCATAGCATACACGTACGTCTTCCTGCCTCTGCTTGATCAAGGGCTTGGTTTAGTAAGCTCGGGTGATATGGATGACACGTTTCCCATTACTTTTATTACCCAGATACCTGCATTCAAGAAGGGCAGCCTTGTACTTTTCTCCCCATTCTACTGAAAATCTGTCCAAAGATTAACTGTAGGTGAACATGTAACTTATCCACCTGGATAGAAACCACCTATCATGATGAAACAATATGCACAACTATCAGAGATCTTCCAGGCCAGGAACATCAATGCAAGTAATTCAGTCTCTTGGCATCTGTAGTGAAAACCATACTAACATGGAGAAAATTCAACTTAAATGGCATATTTTACTCAAATGAGGGGGAACCTCCCCTATTTCTCCAGTAATTTAGGATGACAAAGAGACAGAATTCCAGTGAGGTTAGCCAATGATGCTGAGCTTCTGTTATCCTCAAGTCTTTGGCATTTCAAAGCTATCTATCTAGGCCCTTCCTTCACTCTCTAGTAACCAGAGAGGAACTGCATAGTTCTTCCCCTCCCTCCCTGCGGCTCCTTTCTGATCTGGGCTTCCTCCCTTTATGCTCACCACCCAGCTCCTTCCCTAGCTGGGCTGCTTCATCAGTTGGGCCTGGCCCACCTGTCGGATGTAACTACGTGCCTTAATTGAGTGCAGTAGCTCCAGTTAAACTTCTTAGTCCTAGTATAGGGTCTATATCACATCACAGGTGCATGGTCTAGGAATCCTCCTGAACTTCTATTTGATACTAAACTCTCAAACTGAAACATTTTCCATCTCTGATTTGCTAGGAGATTACATCCTGTGGTGGTCCGAATGGACTTTGAGATTGGACTGTTGCAACATGTTGTACTTGGATAGGAATCCACAGATACTAAAGAAACTCCAGCTAGTGTAGAATGTAGCAACAGGCCTTCTGACAGGCAAGTCGAGCGTAGATTGTTACTCCACTGTTGTGTTTGTGGCGTTGTCTACCAATCAAGTTTAAACACCTGATGCTGATCTTCCAGGCCCTCAGTGGGCTAGGTGTGATCTATTTCACAGATCTTCTCTTCCTCTTTTCATGATGTTTGTAATAGTTTCATTGTCCCTTAATATCAGCTGATAGAGGCTAGTTGGAACTGGAGATGGAGACTTCTTGGCAAGTGGTCAAGGTCTGTGAAACACCCTTCCCAAGGAACTGAGGATGACCATAAAACTGACTGTTCTGAACTAAATGCAAGCCTCACTCCTTTAACATAGGCTTCCCATAGGTATGTTTTACATACACAGATGCAGAGAGGGAGAACACACACTTACTTGCATTGTTATTATACCCTGATTAGGATTGGGGGAGAGGAGAATAGTTGTAAAGTGAAGTTTCTAGCCATCCTGCCTGCTCCAGGGTTTTCTCTTCTCTCCATGCTGTTCTATATGTATGTTTTTATATATATATAATTTTTTGTATGGAATAAATACCTAGATAGTATGAGCAGCAAAGAGTCCTGTGGCACCTTATAGACTAACAGACATATTGGAGCATGAGCTTTCGTGGGTGAATACCCACTTCGTCGGATGCATGTAGTGGAAATTTCCAGGGGCAGGTATAAATATGCAAGCAAGAATCAGGCTGGAGATAACGAGGTTAGTTCAATCAGGGAGGATGAGGCCCTCTTTTAGCAGCTGAGGTGTGAACACCAAGGGAGGAGAAACGGCTTTTGTAGGTGGCTAGTCTTTGTTTAATCCTGAGCTGATGGTGTCAAATTTACAGATGAACTGAAGTTCAGCAGTTTCTCTTTGAAGTCTGGTCCTGAAGTTTTTTTGCTGCTGGATGGCTACCTTTAAATCTGCTATTGTGTGTCCAGGGAGGTTGAAGTGTTCTCCTACAGGTTTTTGTATATTGCCATTCCTAATATCTGATTTGTGTCCATTTATCCTTTTCTGTAGGGACTGTCCAGTTTGGCCGATGTACGTAGCAGAGGGGCATTGCTGGCATATGATGGCATATATTACATTGGTGGACGTGCAGGTGAATGAACCGGTGATGGTGTGGCTGATCTGGTTAGGTCCTGTGATGGTGTCGCTGGTGTAGATATGTGGGTAGAGTTGGCATTGAGGTTTGTTGCATGGATTGGTTCCTGAGTTAGAGTTACTATGGTGCGGTGTGTAGTCACTGGTGAGAATATGCTTCAGGTTGGCGGGTTGTCTGTGGGCGAGGACTGGCCTGCCATCCCAGGCCTGTGAAAGTGTGAGATCATTTTCCAGGATGGGTTGTAGATCCCTGATGATGCATTGGAGGGGTTTTAGTGGGGACTATATGTGATGGCCAGTGGAGTTCTGTTGGTTTCTTTCCTGGGCTTGTCTTGCAGCAGGAGCTTCTGGGTACATGTCTGGCTCTGTTGATCTGTTTCTTTATCTCCTCGTGCGGGTATCGTAGTTTTGAGAATGCTTGGTGAAGATTTTGTAGGTGTTGGTCTCTGTCTGAGAGGTTGGAGCAGATGCGGTTGTACCTCAGTGCTTGGCTGTAGACAACGGATCGTGTGGTGTGTCCGGGATGGAAGCTGGAGGCATGAAGGTAGGCATAGCAGTCGGTGGGTTTTCAGTATAGGGTAGTGGTAACGTGACCATCACTTATTTACACTGTGGTGTCTAGGAAGTGGACCTCCCGTGTCGATTGGTCCAGGCTGAGGTTGATAGTGGGGTGGAAGCTGTTGAAATCGTGGTGGAATTTTTCCAGTCTCCTTCCCATGGGTCCAGATGATGAAGATGTCATCAATGTAGCGTAGGTAGAGAAGAGGCGTGACTGGACGAGAGCTGAGGAAGCGTTGTTCCAGGTCAGCCATAAAAATGTTGGCATATTGTGGGGCCATGCGGGTGCCCATAGCAGTGCCACTGATCTGGAGGTATATATTGTCATCACATTTGAAATAGTTGTGTGTGAGGATAAAGGCACAGAGCTCAGCAACCAGTTGTGCTGTGGCATCATCAGGGATACTATTCCTGACAGCTTATATTCCATCTGTGTGTGGGATGTTTGTGTAGAGAGCCTCTACATCCATGGTGGCTAGGATAGTGTTTTCTGGAAGGTCACCAATGCATTGTAGTTTTCTCAGGAAATCAGTGGTGTCACGGAGATAGCTGGGAGTGCTGGTGGCATAGGGTCTGAGTAGAGAGTCCACATATCCAGACAGCCCTTCAGTGGGAGTGCCAGTGCCCGAGATGATGGGGCATCCAGGATTTCCGGGTTTGTGGATCTTGGGCAGTAGAGCGCCTGGTCAGGGCTCTAAGGGTATGTTGATTTGTTCCGGTGTTAATGTAGGGAGTGTCCTGAGTAGATGGTGCAGTTTGTTAGTGTATTCCTCAGTGGGATCTGAGGGAAGTGGCCTGTAGATAGTATGGTTATATTAATATGAAAGGATATTCCACAGGAACAACTTGCATATCTTTAAAATATAAATAATTGAATAGTCTCTTTAATATGATACCTATTTGTTCCTCAGCATAGTCTAGGGGAGAGGGGAAGGGAGACAATCATTGGTAGGGCTCTACCAAATTCATGGCCATGAAAAACATGTCATGGACCGTGAAATCTGATCTTTTGTGTGCTTTTATCCTATACTATACAGATTTCATGGGGCAGACCAGTATTTCTGGGAGTTGAAGGGGGTTGCAAGGTTATTTTAGGGAGGTGGTCTCGGTATTGCCACTCTTACTTCTGTGCTGCCTTCAGAGCTGGGCAGCTGGAAAGCAGATGATGTTGGCCGGGCACCCAGCTCTGCAGGCAGCGCCAGCAGCAGTGCAGAAGTAAGCCTAGCAGTACCACAGCCCCCCCCCCCCTCCAATAACCTTACAACCTCCCTACAACTCCTTTTTGGGTCAGGACCCCTACAGTTATGGCACCAGGCCATTTCAGATTTAAATAGCTGAAATAATGAAATTTGCCATTTTCAAAATCCTGTGACCGTTGTGAAAGTAGAATGAATTATATTGTAAAAATAAGAATGGATTAAAGAAATGTTGTATGTACCTTTAAGCAGAAATAAGAAATGTTGAAATACAGGTGCCAGGAAAAGAAACATTAGGCATAAACAATGGTGCTAATGGCGAAACATTAACAGAAGATGGGTAATAGTTAGTAAGGAAATAAGATATGCATGCCTAGCCCAGGTAAACTTATCTGATTCTGCTTCCTTTGTTATCTTGTTAAGTTCTCACCCTTTTATTTAGGCAATTTCTTTTGTGCTGGCAGTTTTCACCTTCCTTTATCAGTTAGGTAATTTGCATCAACACAGGCTTGGCTTTTGGATTCAAAGCCATCAGCAGAGCTCAGAGACTCTGTCTTAAAAGGGACACAATCAACTTCCACCAGAGTTTTGATTTCTTTCCACTTTCAACTCCTGCTTACAAAACACACAGATCTGAAAAAGAAAAGTGTCTATTGCGGCTCTTTTTGGAGCCCTAATAGGATTTTAATTCAGTAGCATATTTCATTTGTATTTCTTTTACCTCTTTTTACAATATACACTGCACATGTCCTAGGGAAAAAGCACATTCCTTCTATACTACAACTTTTTTTTTAAACATTAGCCATATCAATTTTTACATACGATGTAACTGTTTCTTTTTTCTTATAGAGTTTTCATGTACCCTTATCAAAAGTGACAGTCTGATTACACAGAGCCATTTTAAGGCTCAGTGTTTTTAACATTGCTTCTTTTTGTTTTGTGCACCTCACCTCTGCTGTTGCTTCAGAGGGACACTGTTAATTTTTTTTTATTCTTTCACTCTTATCTGCTATTGTTACAAAAAAAAAAAACAACCAACCAAACAAAAAGACTCCAGAATCTCTCCCTATTCTCCTGATTTTGACTGCCCTATTGCAGCCATGACTTGGTTTTTATTTAAAAAAACATTTTAAATGTTATAAAGAATCAAGTTACCCTTTAAGGGTTAAATGCTAAATCCCAAACCCAAACAACACTAATTACCTGAGTCTTGCAAAAAGATCTGTCAGTTTTGCAACTTTGAATTAAGAGTCAAATTAATTTTTAGCGGCATTAAAAACAAAACCAAAACCAATTTATCTTACACCTACAAAACAGGAGTTTTACAAACCAGATGTGCTGGTTTAGATTCTTAGAACTTTACATATTTTCACAGACAAATAGATACATACACATTTTCTTTTCCTTAACATTCCTTTACACTGCTTTGTTTTTACATAGCTCTATATATATTTGGATTATTTACAGGCATTCTTTTGGAAAAGGGCCCATTTTCCCTTCAGAATGGCTGCAAAGAAACCAAGCATTCTCTCTCTTTAACATGGTCCTTTTTAACATTTTCACAAAGTTTAACTGCTTAATTCTCTCCAGCCTCCAAATTGTCAAAGTTAGACTCAGAACTCTCAGTTTGTCAGCCCACTCTGTTTTATTAGCACAGTGTTCTGCTAATAACACCCAGATAATGTGAGCACCATGCAAGACACAAACTATCTTATTTATACAGATAAAAGGGTGAGAACTTAACAAGATAACAAAGGAAGCAGAATCAGATAAGTTTACCTGGGCTAGGCATGCATATCTTATTTCCTTACTAACTATTACCCATCTTCTGTTAATGTTTCGCCATTAGCACCATTGTTTATGCCTAATGTTTCTTTTCCTGGCACCTGTATTTCAACATTTCTTATTTCTGCTTAAAGGTACATACAACATTTCTTTAATCCATTCTTATTTTTACAATATAATTCATTCTACTTTCACACCGTGAAATTGACCAAAATGCACCGTGAATTTGTAGGGCCCTAGGCATTGGAGGTGAGTGGGAGATATTTGGGGTGGTGGTGGTGGTGGTGGAATGAAAGAGCTCAGAGGTGGTCAGGGAAAAAAGCAAGACTGGGTGAAATAAGCCAGTTCTATTTAAAACTGCTCAGATACCGATAACAGTATTCCTCTTTAGTATTTTTGTATGTTTTGAGTTAACTTGCTCAAAAGAACCTCACTGACTTACAAAAAATTGTCTAATTTTCATGATTAATAGCCAGATGAGTGCTTTACTTAAACATTTCTCAATAAACAAAACACAACTTCAGGTCAGTAAAAAGTTGTTTGATTCAGATTAAAAAAAACAACAACCCTTAGTTTTCCTTTCTGCTTTTATGCATCTTTTCTTCTGTCTTCAATCAGACAAGGCTGCAATTTGGGTATTGTCCAATTCCTTCTTTATCTTGTTAAAAAAAAAAAAGATTATTGAACAATAGGCAGTTCTTGCAGCTTCTCAGTTTTTCACTCCTTATTACAGAAGTTTCAATGGATACCAACTGCAGATGTTTTTGGGAATGTGTGCCAGACAAACATTTCAGAGATGTGATTTAAATATTAATGCCTACCTCGTTCTCTACAGAATCCAACATCAGCTTAAGTCTTCTGTTGTGTTTGGTTCTCCAATAACTTAAAATTCTACTCCCTCCTAAGTGGAAAGATTTAAAATATGTCCATTGAGGCAGCATCCTGTAATGTTTCTAGCTTTTACTAATGCCTCGTCTAAGCATAGAGTTATGCTGGTTTAACTAAAGATGCAATTTTAAACAAGATTAGTTTAAATGGATGTAACTGTTTGTGTGTGGATGCTCAATAAAACGAAACCCATATAACTAATTTTAAACTGATATAAGTATGTCCACACAGTTGTTTGCACCAGTTTAAATGGGTTTTAAATTTACATTAAACCAATGCAACTTCTGTATGTAGATAAGCCCCACAATTTCAGTGCTTGCAGTAATATCTCATTTTTGAGAAATGAAATCAGTAAGGACATGTTAAAAATCACACATGCATTGAAAAAAAAATCTTACTACAAATGCGTTATGTAATTAAAAGTGAAAAATTTTAAAGACACAGCTTTCTTTTCACAATGTTCTTTGCTTAATAACGCCACCCGATATAACATGAATTTGGATATGACGCGGTAAAGCAGTGCTCCGGGGGAGTGGGGGGTGGGTCTGTGCACTCTGGTGGATCAAAGCAAATTCAATATAACACAGTTTCACCTATAAAGCGGTAAGATTTTTTGGCTCCCAAAGACAGCATTATATCGAGGTAGAGGTGTATTTGCATTTCATTCAGTTTAGACAGTTTACAATATTTCTCATAGATTTTGTATGACAAGGGTGTGACCTTTTGTAACACCAATTGATGTCATGTAACAGGTGCAAGGAAGTAATTAGTATTTTATCAACTCTCCTGTGCTTCCCACTTTGTCAAACTGGTGAAACTTGTTTTAAGACATACTATAAGAATAACAAGCCATGGAAGCCAAAGTGCAAATGTAAGCATACAAACCTTAGGCTAAATAGGATCAGAACCAAATAAAGTTAACTGGTTTACATAGGCCTTGTCTACACTACGCGGGGAAATTGATCTAAGTTACGCAACTTCAGCTACTTGAATAACGTAGCTGAAGTCGATGTACTTAGATCTACTGACTGCGGGGTCCACACTACACTATGTCAACTGGAGATGCTCTCCTGTCGACTCCCCATGCTGGTGCTTCAGTGATGGCACAGCATCGACTGTACGTCAGTCATTTGAACTGTGGGTCACAAAAGTTCAAATTCCTAGGAAAGAGTTCTGGTAGTAAGGCAAACCTGGGTTCCCCTCTCCTCCACCCCAATATTTTTAATTTTGACATTTCTGAAGAATTATGAGTGAATTTACATGCACCAAGTGAACAACATAAATCCAGTCAAGCCATCATCTGATAAACTAGATGTGAAAATGTATTGATAAAACAAAGCTTCATCTGACAGTTGAAAACCTAACAGTATTTTAAGTAATCACAGCTGAAACTTAACTGTTAGCAATCTGTTAGCAAAAGCCTCATCCCCCCTCCTCCCCCCACAATGGCCACACAACATCACAGTGAGGGAATAAGGCTAACCTAGTGTTACAATCCAATGCTGCAATACTAAAGATGGGGTGAAAATTAACGTACAGTATACATGAAGGGCTGTTTGCTGTATCATGCAATATAAAGCGGAAATCACTGAGTAGACTTTGCACTCTGATTTTATTATCAGCTCTGAGTCATTGTACTGTGTAAATCTTAGTCCATTGCTGAAGTAATATTTGCCAAAGATAAGTCACCAGGTTTTGCCAGTCACTCAGCTGGAAAGTTGCTGACTGTTTCTCATGTGGTGCAGTTATCTGAAAGCAATCTCAGGATTCTTCTTTGTATGGAGAACTTAACAGGAGCTGACTCGCAGCTTGGACATGTTTTGAAATTTAAAAATATTATATTCCTTATGCCAACTCCATGTACTCTTCTTCCTTCAACCGATGCTTTTCTTTCCTTACTTTTGTACTGCTGCTCAGGAGTACATCTGTATCAGCAAAACTTGTAAATTTAGACAAGCTCAGAGAGAAGATACCTGATACTATGGGGCTTTTGAAAGCGATAGACAAATGGGGTTACAAGATCCGGCGGCTGGAAGTAAAAATCAGCTAAGTTTTAAACTGGAAGTAAGATGCCTATTTTGAACAGAGAGGGCAATTAACAACTGAACAGATTACCAATGGATCTGGTAAATTCTCCATCGCTTGGAGTCAAAACTGGATGTCTCTGTAAAAAGTATGTGTTAGTTCAACCAGAAGTTGGTTGAGCTTCATGCAGGAATCATTGAATGAAGTTCTGTTTGTGTTATGCAGGAGGTCAGGCAGGAGGTCACAGTGGTGTCTTCTGGCCTGGAAATCTATGAAAAAACATAAGTAACTGAATTCTAAGTTTAGTTACCATATAAACAGAATAATTAAGATGAAACCTGCACCTTATCTTTGAACTATTCTGCTGCCAGCTGGTCTGTTTGTCAATGTCCCAGCAAGGGCAAATGTTCTTGACTTCCATTCTTCTCTTCTTTTCTAGTTCACCGTGGTTTGGCGAGGCTAGGTGGTGGTGTCTTCATTAGCAAGTTATAGATCACCTTATCTCTTAGTCCACACACCAGTACAAGTAGATTTACATTTCAAGCTGGCAGTATGTTTGATTAGCTTCCTTTATTCCTTTTTGTCATGTAAACAATCTTTCATTTACTTCTAATTTTTTATCCGTATTTCAAAGATTTTTTCACCTTTTTCATAAGAACGCTTTGAATTTTGTGAGTTGAGTGGTTTAAATTGGACATACATAAATATTGGGCATAAAACTAATTTGCCCAGGAGATTAAGTTTAACACCTTGGAATCTTAACCTATCTCTGTGTGCGTCTGACAGCGTACCTTCTTTGATGCAGTTTTTGTTAGCGTGTTAATGAATACTTCACGCTATGGGTTTACTCTGTTCCATGCCAGAGTACGGTCTGGAATATTAAAGTTTATAGAAAAATCCATCATTCTGCCCATTGGAAAAACAGGTTGATTTCATATTCAGTGGCAAGATATTGTACCAACTGTCCTAGCCAAATCATTCCTTTTCTCTAGAACTTCCTGCTCAGAGCTGCTATTGTCATTTCAATTTATAAGCTTCATTCTTTTTCCTTTGCAAAGAATATTCATCATCACGCTAATGTTTAGAAGCTAAGTGACTTGAGATGTCTTGGCAGGCAAAGGTACGATAAAAGCGTTTCCTGGCCAGCTACCAAGAGGTTACATACTACTGACCCTATATTCTAAAACTGCTGCTAAAATATCCACTTCTGCTAGCTAAAGTTAGCTGAGTATAACCTTATGAGTTTTTTGCACATTGTAAGGATATTGGTCTGAATTCTGAACCACATAATCTACTAAGATGGAAACCTTAATGTGAAGCAGATCCACTTTGAACAATGTCTATGGGAGCATCATAGAATCATAGAAATGTCCGGCTAGAAGGGACCTCAAGAGGTCATCAAGGCCAGCCTCCTATGCTGAGGCAAGGCCAAGTAAATCTAGATCATCCCTGACAAGTGTTTGTCCAACCCGTTCTTAAAAATCTCCAGTGATTAGGATTCCTTAGAAGCTTATTCTGGAGCTTAACTACTTTAGAGTTAGAAAATGTTTCCTACTGTCTAAACTAAATGTCCCTTGCTGCAGATTAAGTCCATTATTTCTTGTCCTGCTTTCAGTGGACATTGAGAACCGGTGATCACTGTCCTCCTTATAACAGCCCTTAATATATTTGGAGACTGTTCTCAGCCATCACCCTTCAGTCTTCTTCTCTCAAGACTCAACATGCCCAGTTTTTTAATTTTTTTCTCATAGATCAGGTTTTTTAAACCTCTTATCATTTTTGTTGCTCTCTTCTGGGCTTTCTCCAGTTTATCCACATCTTTCCTAAAACGTGGCATCCAGAATTGCATAAGAATCAGCTTAAGAGTGTCTGTACTCTGGCAGCAGCGTACTGTTTGCTAGGGTTTACATCTGGCCTGCTGAAGGTTCAGAAGCAGTTTTAAAATAGTCTTATCTCTTCTCCCCTTGGAGTTTGACAGGCAGGTTCCTGAAGATGATTTTCAAATACTGCATTTTTGCTAATAGTTTTCTCCTCTGATGTCCTTTGCAGGAAAGCAACGAGGAGTCCGGTGGCACCTTAAAGACTAACAGATTTATTTGGGCATAAGCTTTTGTGGGTAAAAACACTTCTTCAGATGCATGGAGTGAAAATTATAGATACAAGCATAACTATACTGGCACATGAAGACAAGGGAGTTACCTTTCAAGTGGAGAACCAGTGCTGACAGGGCCAATTCAGTCAGGGTGGATGTGGGCCTCTCCCAATAATAGATGAGGAGGTGTCAATACCAAGAGAAGGAAAATTGCTTTTGTAGTGAGCCAGCCACTCCCAGCCCCTGTTCAAGCCCAAATTAATGGTGTTAAGTTTGCAAATGAACTGTAGCTCTGCAGTTTCTCTTTGAAGTCTGTTTTTTGAAGTTTTTTTGGTTGCAGGATGGCTACTTTTCAATCTGTTGTTGAATATCCAGGGAGATTGAAGTGTTCTCCTACTGGCTTTGGTATATTACCAATCCTGATGTCTGATTTGTGTCCATTTATTCTTTTACGTAGAGACTGTCAGGTTTGGCCAATGTACATGGCAGAGGGGCATTGCTGGCACATGATGGCATATATCACATTAGTAGATGTGTAGGTAAATGATGGTGTGGCAGTGTGGTTGGGTCCTCTGATGTTGTTGCTAGTGTAGATATGGGGACAGAGTGGGCAACGGGGTTTGTTACAGGGATTGGTTCCTGAGTTAGTGTTTCTGGGGTGTGGTGTGTAGTTGCTGGTGAGCATTTGCTTCAGGTTGGGGGGCTGTCTGTAAGCGAGGACTGGCCTGCCTCCCAAGTTCCATGCATCTGAAGTGTTTTTTTAACCCACAAAAGCTTATGCCCAAATAAATCTGTTAGTCTTTAAGGTGACACCGGACTCCTCGTTGTTTTTGTCGATACAGACTAACCCGGCTACTCCTCTGATACTTTACAGGAAAGAGAAATCTCTTCCCTCCCCAACATGCCTTCTTTGAGGGCAGCCTGTTTGTTTCTTTAAAACGCGAGAATTTTTCTTGCTGCTTATAATAATCTTGGTTTGCTACTACTAAGGTATTTGTGCATTTCCCTAATTGCAGCAAATTATATTTCTTGTAGTAAATTTGCAGCAAAATTAAACTTTTGTTGTGCTTTCTTATAATCTTACTGTCGAAATCCATAACCAATTGTTAGGTAAAAAAGCAAGTCCTTACTCACCTCTCCAGCACCCGAGTTCGTGCGGAGTTGTTATGGGGCTCACAAATCTGTCAGAGACCAGACAACACTTCGTTGATCAACGGGCTCACACTATCCTTAGCTTAAAAGCCTTCGGAGTAAGTGTGGCAAGTTTATTAGGGGTGAGCATCAATATTTATACACAGAAGTAAACAAAGTGATTAACAGATCATAATGGTCATGCATAATCAATCAAGATTCTACAGGATAAAACAGGTTAAAATGTAAATTAGAAAAGACAAAGGGGGAGATGGCTACTTAAGGGGAGGGGGGTGTCATGAGTAGTTCGCAGGTCAGAGCTTTGATTAAAAGTTTCAGATAGAGACATCAAGTCTGGGTTAAGTTTAAACTCATAAAAAGTTCAGACTCAACACAATGATCACTATTTGTGTTGTTATATTAATGGCTGTCATTTGTTCTGCAGTACGCTTACTCATTTCTCTTAAACCTGGGAAGCAGCTTCTTAAGAACCTTACAATTCAATGAACAACAGTAACTGTTAACTTTTTCATATATAGAAGCTATTCTTTCAGACTTTACCAGCTAAGCAGGTTTAAGGATCTTCTGAAACTGTATCCGAGTCTTATTGTCAACCTTCTGCTAACTCTAAAACAAAGCGTAGGCTTAATAACACTGAGCTCAGTCTTTGTTTCTTCTGGTTTGCTCATTCCTTCTTTGCAATATCTGAACTGGTGCAAAGTTTGAGTGAGTTGGCCTATCTTTTTAAGAAAAATAATCAGGACAAACCATAGACATGTGTATATGCTGCTAATGTGGGTGGCCTCCAGTTCACAGGAGTCCTTATGGGCTTAATGTGGCTGTAGTTTTAATCTCTTGTGGAGGTTATGAATGCTTCTTTCAGTGTTCACAAGGTTCAGATCTTGGGTCTGTAACCTTAGGATCAAATTAAGACTTTCAAAACAGTTTAGCCATGCCTTAAAATAGCAAAACTGCAAAAACGTTGCATTTCCAAAATACATA
Organism: Mauremys mutica; assembly: GCF_020497125.1. Lineage (NCBI taxonomy): Eukaryota > Metazoa > Chordata > Testudines > Geoemydidae > Mauremys > Mauremys mutica. The sequence goes on along the minus strand of NC_059090.1, from coordinate 6,909,054 downwards.
ACTTCTAGCAGAAATGTAATGCTCTGAAATTAGAGTTCAGAAAAAAGCATAGATAAGTTCTGATGATTTGTATTTTATTTACAGTTTGTGCATTTATAGCCATTACCACTGTGGTTGCAGTTTAAGGCTAATACACACGATGAAGCTAAATACATTCTGTATTATGACTTTGTACCATGGAATGCTTCTGTTAGACTGTATTCCTTGAACACGAGGTGTGTTTTCTTTCTTTGGAATGAGTACCATGAACACATAATATAGAATGCTGGACTAACTACGCTCCTCCACTAACATACTGGGACCTCAGACCTTACACCATGTCGATAACAATTTGTCCTGCTTTTTGTTGGTCATTAAACTTGTTTATAATTTGCCATAAAAAACGTTTAAGGTTAAAACCTTTTGGTTCCAGGTTTTACACACTGAGCTGTAAACCAGTTTATATTCTTTCCTAAATGACCAGGTTATTTTTCAGTATGGTATTTATCCCCAAATATTTGCTATACGGGATATACTGCCCCCACCCTCCGTTTCCCATTGTACTTCCCTATTTAAAAATATCTGGTCAGAAATAAAGCAGACTAGCCCCCTCAGCATATTTCAGAACAGCTTCAAATGGTGTAGTCTGGGCACTTACACAAATAGTTTATTTCTGTGGAAGTTAGAAAGAGCACGAGGTGATGTGTGTAGACATAAGCATAATAGACTAATTCAGTTAACCTGTAAAATGTAAAAATAGCATACATTTGCTTTTCCATCGAAACTGAGACGTCTAATTGCTGTTCTAAGTGTATAATGCACAGCATGACATACTGTATTAACTGTTTCTGCTGTGTCATCAAGACTCTTGTTTTCTATTTGAACATTAAAATGTGCTGAACTTGCAAGCTTACCATTGTCATGCTCAGGCATGTGTCCACTCTGGCGACAGTGCTAACTTTGATAGCCCAAATTCACCTAGACTTTGAAAGGATTAAAGAATCCAAGTAAATCTGCAGATTATTGGAACTGTACCAAACTGCACATCGGCCCCAAAGGGTTGATTGTGTGAAACGTTCAAATACTGCATGTTAGCACCTCATGCCAAACACTCCTCAGAGCTTGTATTGATTCACAGATTTTCAAAATATGGTTTAATCATGTCATAAAATGTTATGTAGTGAACATGCACTGACAGCCTAGCTAAGAACAAAGGTTGACTCCAGAGGTTTGGAAAATGGAGAAACACGGAGTGAGCTGGTGTATACCGACACTGGGAAATTTGAGGGGTGGAAGCTCGCTGTGAATCGGGGGTGTGGAGGGGCAGTGAGGGGAGCTACTGAGAGTTGGTGGGGGGCAGCTGGGAAGGGGGGTCCTGGCAGTTCCTACTGCCATTCCTCAGTGCCCAATGCTGTGTGTTCCCTCTTTCTGTTGGCAGCTGGCACCTTGTTCCCCAGGCCAGGTGCCTATGCCAGGACCTGTGGTGGCTGGAAGGCGGGGAGAGGAGAGCAATCCTACCTGCTCCCTCGCGGTTGGCCTAGTCTGCTCTGATCTCTCCTCCAGCTTCTGCTCTTGCCTCTACCAGATATTGGGGCAGAAGTATACCTCAGCCCCCCAATATTTCCACGGTGGGGGTGCTAGCCCCCTGCTCTGCCCCCTGATTTCCTGGTTCTGCCGCTTCTGGACAGAATAGACTGAAAGATTTAAAAGAAGCTTAAAAGTATCTGTTAACTATAACATGGATATAACAAATCCAGGGTGGGAAGCAGTGTGTATTCCTTATGCTAGTGACTGATGACACAGTAGCACATGCTCTGAGTTCCCAGAGGAATGTGTCCAGGCCTATGTGCTTAATAAATTACAAATAAGTATGTTACAAAGCACCACCACATTTTGGGAATGTTATTGCAGACATGGTTTTGCTCCACAAATACTGAGGAAGCATCCTCCCTCCTCTCTTTGCTCTCCCCCAACACACACGCTGTTTCCTCAAGGAGTTTAGGTAGGGGTACGTCTCTTACCACCCGGGGCCCAAGCAAATCGATATGTGGAGACATTCATCATTTCTTACCATTTTAGCTCTTCTGTATTCAACTGTTTGTCTAAATAAGTTACCAGAGGTTAACACTGATTCATTGTCTTACTGAGGCAACTTACGGTAGCTGACTGTTAACGGTTCAGCTGAGTCCAAGGAGCCCTGGCACTGCCTGTTCTTGTCTATTTACAGGCCTTCAGCAGTAGCTTTATATGTGGATCCAGGTTGTAGAGGAAAACCAGCTGGGGTCTCGCTGTTGATCTTACATAAGCACCATGTGAGAGAGAACAAGAGTCTCTAATATCTTTCTGAGGGAGAAATTCACCAGTGCCCCTAAACTTTCCCTTACTCCCTGCTGCAAAGTAACTGAAAACAACCTCACTCCGTTGTAGCTACATAATGTCGTACAGATGACTGTGCTGTGATCATAGAGCTCTGAACAATGCCCAGGCACAAGAGTGGAATTTAAACAGAGTCTTCCTCCTACCCTAACAAGAGTCTCCGATAAATGGCAGTAAAGTCCATTCTGAAACTGCCCGTGCATTTTCATTAAGGGTTTAGAACATGTTGTGTGTTGCAGATATGTACGGTTTTGGCATAGGCTTGCACTTGGTCAGAGAAAAGATCCAATCCCCCTGCTACTTGCTGTCAAGTAGCTTAGTGAAGAAGCATAAACATTCAGTTCATGCCTGGCCCTCACTTTGGAAGCAAACATGTGGCTTCCAGGATGTTATTTAACTCGTGTTTTTTTCCTCACCCTTTTAGTTATTATGTGGGCAACCTGTTGTAACTGGTTTTGTCTGGATGGACAACCTGAGGAGATGCAGCAGCGGCCGCAGCAGGGTGCCAGACCCCAGGCATATTCCAACCCGGGTTACAGCTCCTACCCATCTCCTACAGGTTCTGAACAGAACTGCAAGGCATGTGGGGTGCACTTCGAAAATTCCTCCAGGAAGGTAAGGGGTGAATTTAGCCACTGATTTGGGCACCCGTTTGGTTTGACTTACGTAAATGATCTGGAGTCAGATTGTGTATTTACAGAATCGGTTTCAAGAGCCTGCAAAACATAACCAAAGGAGGCCCTTGATTTAGGGACATAATGTAGAGCAGAAGACAACTTGCCCTGCTTCTTTATTTCTTAGTCACTTTCACAATTAGCTGGCACAAATGAAAACAACCAAGTTATTGTTGTTAGCGCACAGTAGACTTGGCTGTACTAGATGCTTTAATAAAGGACAGCAAGCTACTTATAATCAGTTAAAGGGATCCCAGCTTAAAAATGTGTGGCCTACTGTTATTGCAATTACCACCTAGGATTACTGAGTTCATTCGTAGATTTACTTGGTGCATTTGACAGCAATTCATGTTATTGTCTGTTTTTCCTGGTCTTACTGTGTAAAGACCCACAAGAACAGGGGAGAAGAAAACATTTTAAAAACAGGAAACTGTCATTGCAAAATCACAATTAGGCAGGTGGTGTACCTGAAATCATCATAACTCATTATTTTCAAATTAACTAGGTTTGAAGGGGTGTGTCCCTTTAAGAAGCAGATATGGCAATAAGCAAAATCCATCATGCTTACAATGAAAAAAAGAGCCAACTCTTTAAAACATTAGTCTTCAGCTAAAAAGCCATCACTGTTTGTAGGGAGTGAATTGCCAGTTTAACATTCATCCCTGAATTTCTGCGCTGCTTTTTGTGACAATCTTTTTGTTTTTACTTGTTATCCCATTTTGTGTACCGGATCCTTGTGCATTGTAGCTGCCAAAACTATTAGTGTCACAAGATTCAAAATTAATCAGCAGCCTCTGGCCAGGGAAATGATTTGAACGGGGAAGTTCCCAGAGTGCTTCCTGAAAGTCTTTAGGAGCTGGTTAGAATCCACACTCCATGACTCAGCCAGTATCTGATCTGTACCATGTTCTCAGAGTTAGGGTGATGAATAAAGAATGAAGGCATTTGACCTGGATAAATTAAACTTTTTGAAAGCTCTATTTCAAGGTGCTGCTTCATGACATAGTCTTCAAAAAGAGCTATAAAACCTACAGTCAACTTGGCAACTGCTAAGGAGTCGTATTCATTTTGGTTCTACCCTTTTTCAGGCATTGGAAATTTTGGACTGGGAAATTCATGGAATTGGACTTTGCATTTCTGGCCACGTTTGGATGCTCATATGTGTTTGGGAGAAGATAACTCTTGATAAAGCTGTTTTACCTGTCTGCCCGTAGACATGGATATGTCTGTTTTTTGTATTGTGTTATACTGTGAGAATCTTGCCTAGCTTAAGAAACTAGTCTAAGGATTAAAATTTTGGAAATGTTTTTTTTTCCTAAGCAGGCTTCAGGCACATTTGTACTCAGAACTCTGTTCTGAAAGTAGGCAGTTTATCTGTGTATTGTAGTATATACCACTGCACTAGGCATCCTCTAAATCAGGGGTTCTCAAACTGGGGGTCAGGACCCCTCAGGGGGTTGCAAGGTTATTACCTGGGGGGGTCGTGAGCTGTCAGCCTCCACCCCAAACCCCGCTATGCTTCCAACATTTATAAGGGGGTTGCACTCAGAGGCTTGCTATGTGAAAGGAGTCACCAGTACAAACGTTTGAGAACCACTGCTCTAAATCAGGGGTCAGCAACCTTTCGGAAGTGGTGTGCCAAGTCTTAATTTATTCACTCTAATTTAAGGTTTCGCGTGCCAGTAATACATTTTTACGTTTTTAGAAGGTCTCTTTCTATAAGTCTATAATATATAACTAAACTATTGTTGTATGTAAAGTAAATAAGGTTTTTAAAATGTTTAAGAAGCTTCATTTAAAATTAAATTAAAATGCAGAGCCCCCCGGACCAGTGGCCAGGACCCGAGCAGTGTGAATGCAGCTTGCATGCCGCAGGTTGCCTACCCCTGCTCTAAATATTGTCCCCTCTAAGAGAGCCTCTCTCTCTACAGAATAAATGGCAAAAGAATTATTCAGAATAAAACTTTGACTCTTTTCCACAACAAGGAATAAAAGGTGAGGAATAGGTGATTTTTGTCAGTACAGTGAAAGATATGAATGAGATAGAGGCAGCCATAGTCCCGAGGGTGGTACATTATTGGTAATGACAAAGACGTTATCTCTTTGCAAAAATCTAATACCCAAAGAATGGAACCCTGATTTTTTAAATATGTATTTTAATAGAATCCACCCTGAAAGTGATGGCCTATTAAGTCATCAATAGCATCCCATAGAGTCGGTGTCAAGTTCACTGAAGGTAGAATTGTTCATTGATTCACACTACATGCATCCGACGAAGTGGGTATTCACCCACAAAAGCTCATGCTCCAATACGTCTGTTAGTCTATAAGGTGCCACAGGACTCTTTGCTGCTTTTACAGATCCAGACTAACACGGCTCCACCTCTGATACTTGACACTACTTGAGTTACTTATTCTCTACAGCAAGACTTCGGACTACCCACTTGCTCCATAATTTACTCAGATTTGTGCTTCTAAATAAAACCAACAAGTGTATGTAGTGTTGTGAAGATTATATTTTACTTGTTTGGTTACCAACATGTCATTACTGTTATACAGTCTAAGGTGGTACCACTTTAGGCCACCATCAGGGAAAGATGGAGATATGCCTATCTCATAGAACTGGGACCTTGAAAGATCGAGTCCAGTCCCCTGCCTTCACTAGCAGGACCAAGTACTGTCCCTGACAGATTTATTTATTTCTTTATTTTTATTTTTTTACCCCAGATCCCTAAATGGCCCCCTCAAGGTTTGAACTCATAACCCTGGGTTTAGCAGGCCAATGCTCAAACCAATTAAAGGACATGTTAGAATGTTTCCACTGCAACAGGATCACAGAAAACTCTGTATCCTATCCTAGGATGGCTGAAGCAGTTACTTTGAACTGGGATACCCAGTTAATATATAAAACATAATGAATATGAAAGCGAAGTCCTTTCAAATTGGAGGCCATACAAATAAATGAGTTTGTTAAAAGTGAGATTCAACAGAACGTTGACCTCTCAAGAAATACATTTTTTCAGGGTATTCAACCCCTTACCATATATATATAATCAGTCCTAATACATTGGAAAACTCAGATACTTGTTAAAAGGATCAGGGCAGAGAACAGTGAAGACATTTGCAATTAAGTATAGAAATTTCTTTGTTTCTAATAAGATGCCTTTATATAATCACTGAAGCATCTTTAAAGGACATTAAATTGTTCTTGGTAGTGAAAACAATCTTGTTTTCCCTATTCTCCAAGCTAACTTCTGATCCCGGCTTCCTGTTTTCACAGGATAATCATTAATTTAAATCAAGCTTTGCTGATTTTTTCCCTGCTGTTAGCAAGGTATGCCAGGCATATTTTGGGACAAGGTCAAGTTCTCCTTGCCTCCTCCTCTTCCGCCCCCTAACAAAGATTTAAAGTGTCTCAGACATTGGCTGACATTTTCAGGAAGACCATTTTCTCTGAAGCATACTTACTGAAAAAGCTCCGGGCAAGCTCAGGTGTAAGATTTAAAACCATAGCTCTAGTTAAAGCTTGAATGTTGGCATTGACTCACTTTTATCGCAAACAAAATGAGCCAAGTGAATTGAAGAGAAATTCTATCATCTCTGGAACCCTAGTTGTTAGCGCAAACTGAACCTTTCACAGTTGCCAGATATGGCAATTCCCTGCAATAGCCTTGAAAAAAACATATTGAATTACATTTAAGTATATTTGGAGTCCATTGTATTAAATGCAAAGGTTATGTATTATTCTGGGCTGGGACTGTATGTCACTTCTCTAGGGAGATGTGATGGAAGGCCTGGATGATCAAAGGAGTATATTAAACAATATATGTCAGACAAGAATGGACTTTTGGGGCAATAAATGTGAAATGAATTTCCTGGGAAGTATCTACAGAGAGGTGAATGCAAATTCTCCACATCTAGTAATGCAAAACCACAGCCTTTTGAAGCTACGCCCTGAGGAGTGGGCCTTTATCTGCTGATCACGAGGCCGAGATCAAAGGCGCAAGCTGTATAAAGGAAAGACCGGTTGTTCTGGTTCTGAACTGGCTGTTATGAACTTGTAACCACTGGAATAAACCCTTTGTGAGGTTTGAAGGACTGACTCCTACCAGAGACCTTGTTGGAGTTGAGGGCTGATCTCTGCTAAGCTTTTAGGATGCGTATAGGTTATTTTATTGTTTTCAATATATTTTCTCTAATGCTTTCACCTTAAAAATAAACACACTTGCTTAGAAAAAGCTGTGTGATAACTTGTAACTGTTGTCAAATACAGCTGTTCATAGCCTTCAGAGAGAAAGCAAAGCACACTGGCCTGTTGTAGGCAGTCTGATTTGCTGGGGAACTCAGTGTAGGTAACTGCGGTCCTTAAAAACCCTGGTTGGGAGGGAGGGTGGACACTCGTGTCTCTCAAGAGAGGTGATGACTGAGGAACTGGGAGCCTAGAGCAGGTGTGCTTGAGGAACCATGGAGGGGGAATACAGGTTCAGTTGCTCTGAACTGGGACAGTGTTATTGCTGCTGGTCCCTTGCAGAGATCAATTAGATGATGTCTCTCTTGTACTATGTCACTGCGGTATCTGAACACCTCTGCGCTCTGGAGTGTTAAATGCAGGGACATTCTACGCAAAGGGCCCTCGGCTGTGGAATGAGGTCCCACTAGTGTTCCTTAAGAGCCAGTCTGCCAGGTTTTAGAGTATGGTGAAAAACTCATCTTTTCAGATATGGCTACCAGATGCTTCTAAACTAAAGCATTATTTCCTCTCTCATCTTCTCTGATGGCTAACTGGAAGAGGGAAAGTATTGGCCAGATTAGACGTTCTCCATTAATATTTGTGTAACGTATCCAGATGCCCCTGTGATGAGCACACTCACTGTAGGTTGTTAAAATAGGATAGGGATTGTTTGCTCCACTAGTCTAGACGGTGCACAGAACAGCACTCCCCATCTTTGCGCTGAACAACGTTACATTGACTAGATCCCTTCAGGAATCCAGTGTCCAAATCAGACAAGCAGTAATATTTTATATTAACAAGTGGGGGGGGGGGGAACTCGTGAAGCTGGACAGTATGCAGAGACAGACCTTCCTGCCAGTAACTCATCTTGTAGTTAATGGACTTGAATTACTTTTGTCCTGCATAGGAGCGATAGTCTCCTGAGACAACAGATTGTGTGCTTTGGTGAATGAGAATCTTGAGACGCGATTTACAATCTGTGCTGATTATGTGATAACCTCAGGATAGGTATAAAGGGGTGGAGATGATTCTGATCTAGAAATATTTATGTGCATCTTTCCATCGAGCCCCATTAACAGGTCTTTTTATGAAGTTCTAGAACATCGGCAGAAGTCCCACAGATGTCACTGGCCAGGGATTCAGCTGGATATTTACCCTTCAGTAGGGTAAAATGGGGGAGCAGTGATCTAGGTTGAGAGGGAGCTTATGTCAGTGAGTGTAGTAGTCATACCTCTCAAGGCATTATCCACGAGAGGAAAACATCTGAACAAATCAAGCTCAAAACCCACACCCTGAATTCAAGTTCTAGAACAGCTGACTCAGTAGTGTGAATTTGTAAATCTGCTTTCTTTGAACTTTACGCACTGTGGAATTGAAGATTTTCTCATTCACCATAAGTAATTCATAAAACAAAAAAGAGTTTTGTCTTTGGTTCAAGAGTGTCTATCTCTTGCTTTCAAGTCCAAGTTCTGATTCCTTATTGCTAAGGCTACAATTTAGTCATGCAGGGTGTGGAAGCCCCGGAATCCGTGACTTCCAGTGACCTCCATGATTTCAGCCTGCAGCACTTGGGAGCTGCAGGGTCCTGCATTGCCCGTGAGGGGCAGGGAGCTGCGGGGTAAGTGGCAGGGTCCCTGGAGCTCCAAGCCGCCACAAGTGGTAAGGGAACCCCACAGCTCCCGACCCTGACAGGCAGCAGGGAGCCCTGCAGCTCCCGGCCCCCATGGGCAGCGAGGAACCCTGCAGCTCCTGGCCACCGCAGGCAGGGGTGGAAGCCTCAAGCCCCTGGCCATGGCGGGCACCCCTGGAGCTGTGGGCGGCGGGGGCAACCCGCAGCTCGCAGCCACTATAGGACCCCGGAGCTGTGGGTGGCAGGGGCAGCTTGCGGCTGACACAGGCGGTGGGGGAACCCAGCAGCTCCTGACCGCCGTGGGCGCTTGGAGCTGTTGGTAGTTGGGGGACCCTGGAGTGCGTAGCCACACGTGCAGCTTCCCCACTGCAGGCTGTATGGGAACCCGCAGATCCCCATTTTGTCACAGATAGTTTTAGTAAAAGTCACGGACAGGTAACGGCTTCCATGAATTTTTCTTTATTGCCCGTGACCTGTCTGTGATGTGACAAAATCTTAGTCTTCCTTATTGCATAACTCTAAAGAGCCTGGACGGGAGTGCAAATTTATGGTGAATTCTAAAGGAAAAAAGCCAGTGACTAAATGGATGTGGGAATCAGGGGGATTAGTAATAGAATACAAATCCAGTTCAGGTTCGTTGTGATAGAAAAAGATCTAATGGCTGATCTGTTGCATAGGCCACCAAAGTTTGGTCTCAGTCCAACCGCCAATGGATAATTGATCTCGACACAAAAAATCTCCTTCATAACTGGCAGTCTCAAGAGAAGGGCAAAGCACTGAATCAGCTTGCTGAGTCACACCCCAGACACTCTAGAGGTTGAGGCAAACCGCCAGACTTAGGAGGGGACCGAAAGTTTGTACATTACTTTGTATGCTGTACCTATTTTGTAGAGAGGGGACGTGTCCCAAGTATGGTTGAGCTGGCACCTTTTACTAGCTTGAATCCATCCACTGACCTGGCACCTTTTACTAGCACTGAATCCATTTAAAAAGGCAGGAGAGAGGAAGGACTCAAGTGACTGTCCTAATGATGATCCTATTGTAAATGCTCTCACCTGACTTTCAGAAATGCTGAACAACAGAGTTCCAGCTGTCAGCAAGAGCTGCAAGTATTCAGAACCTCTGAAAATCAAGCCCCTGTGCCCAGGGTGATGAGGGTAGTAGAAAAACTTAGCTATGAACCAATAGAACTTAAACATTAAAATTAATTTTGATGCTCGAAGCCGCCGGGCTCTCAGAAGAGCTCAGATTTTCCAAAATGCTGAGCACCCAGCTGCTGTCATTGTGACATTAAAGGCCAGGTTCTCAAGCACTTACCTTGTTGCCAGTGTGCTGGGCTCCTTTGAAAACCCGGCTACTTATTTTGATGCCTAAATAGAAGCTGAATTACAGTATTTTGAAAAACTGGCCATTGTTGTAAAACTTGTTTTGTTTTTTTTCGTGGCAGAGGCCTCCCCCAGCAGATAATTTATGCATGCTACCTGTTTAAAATTTTAAACCAGCACACAGATCTGATTTACTTTGGAAGGTCTGTTACCTTATAGGATAGATAGATCTGTTGCATTCCATCTGTGATTTACCTGGGCAGATGGGTTCAGAATAAACCATTGAAAACCGTTGCAATGTTGGTGGAATTCATTATTGTTTAAAAACATTTTTGTGATTTGTGTAACAGAATTTATCTAATTTATTTTATAAGAATTGTGTACTGAATCCAGCCACATGTCAGAAATGCTTCTTTGTTAATTTTCTTTCAGTCAACAGCACACATTGTGTGCTTGTCATATCTTTCATAAATAAGGTTTGATTTATCTAGGAAAGTGGTTTTCAATTTTTTTTTCTGGTGACCCAATTGAAGAAAACTGATGCCCGCGACCCAACGGAGCTGGGGATGAAGGGTTTGGGGTGCAGGAGGGGGCTCCAGGCTTGGGGAGGCTCAGGGCTGGGGCAGGGGATTGGGACGCGGGCTTACCTCGGGCAGTTCCCACTCAGCGGCGCAGCAGGGGTGCTAAGGCAGGCTTCCTGCCACCACGGACCATGCTGCGCCCTGGAACTGGCCAGCAGCAGATCCGGCTCCTAGGCAGAGGCACGCAAGCAGCTCTGTGCAGCTGCTGCCTGCAGGCACTGCCCCCCCCCCGCTCCCATTGGCCGGTTTCTGGCCAATGGGAGTGTGGAGCTGGTGCTCAGGGCGGGGGCAGTGCACGGAGCCCCGTGGCCCCCCCACCTAGGAGCCAGACCTGCTGCTGGCCACTTCCGAGGCGTAGTGCACAGTCGGAACAGGTAGGGACTAGCCTGCCTTGGCTGGGCAGCACCACCGAGGGGCCTTTTAACGGCCTGGTCGGTGGTACTGACCAGAGCTGCCGGGACGTAGTGCCGTACATTCCGCAACCCAGTACGGGGTCACGACCCGCAGTTTGAAAACCACGGATCTAGGACATTGGCTTCAATTTATATTATGTCCAGCTTGCATATTGTGTTAACCCCAATACGGTTCTTCTGTAATCACTCTAAACCTTTGTGCCTTGGTGTCTTTTCTCTCCCCCTCTTCTGTTTGAGCAGCACATCTGCTTTGACTGTAAAAAGAATTTTTGCACTTCCTGTTCAAGCCAGCCTGAAAGCAGTCCCCTTCTCTGCCATCTCTGTCAGCGGTTCCAAGCCACAGCCTTTCAGCGGGAGGAGTTGATAAAGATGAAGGTGAAGGATCTACGCGACTATCTGGCACTCCACGAGGTTTCCACAGAGTTGTGCCGTGAAAAGGAAGACCTGGTGATTCTGATTCTTGGGCAGCAGCCTGTAATCACCCAGGAGGATAGAATACGAATCCCGCCATTAAACTCTGGCACATCTGGACAGCAGAGCTTCGTTGTTCTGCCACAGACTAGCACAGCATCTTCTACCTCACATGATGCCTCTCCAATGTCTGCAGACTCCATCTTGAGTCCAGTAACTCAGGAACATCAACAGGTACACCAGTGTCCAGTTAGAAGCACCTTTCGTGTACTTCTTCCCTCTCGTTGTCAGATTAATTATTGAGGTGCTCCTTGTGTTTTCCCCATCAAAATTCAGCACATATCTTCCTTTATTAAAGATCAGTGCCACGAGCATGCAGGGCTTCTATTTACCACAAATGACAGTGCTTCAGCTGCATATTACGCACGGCTGTCCCCATGTTCATAACAAAGCTAAGTTCAGGGGGTCAAATCCTGGGGTCCTTGCTTAGGAAAACACCCACTGACTGCAGTGTTTGAGTAAGGACCTCAGGCATTTTGCTGTAGAACGATTCAGAAACTAAAATAATTCATTCTAACTTGTGGGTTTCATTGTTGCTGTTTGTCAGTTGTGGCATTTGTCCTTCCTGCATTAATGGAATTTAATATTAATCTTTGGACATTCAACCTTATTTTTGGATCTGGTTTGGATATATTGGATACTTCAGTCGCTGTTTTAAGGCAGTCTGATCATTGCTTTGTGTTCCACCCTTACACCAGCACTGGATACCTCTGTGACTAATAAGTCATATGGATATTTAATATCTATAGTGATGCTAAAGCATATTTTACTTCATTTTCTAGCCAGGATGTTGATATCGTACTGACAACTACAAGCAGCTGTTAAAATGTTATACCCTCATTATGTATTTCCTTATTTCTTGTGCCAGAAAGCATCCAAAATTTCAAAGTGATATTGGAGTTGAAACAGTGGAGGAGGAGGATGGCTGAGGGGGCTCCTGCAGCCTGATCATCTACTGATTTAGGTCTGCAGAAATGCTTTGACTGAGGCCAAAAGTTATTAGCCCTGGCACAGAGACTGCCAGAAACTGTCCAGCTGAATTCTTTCAGAGGAAATCAGTCATCTGATTATTTATATTGCCTTGCTTTCTACTGACTGCGGGGGAATGTTTCCTTAGGACTTGTCTATACAAACACTAAGTTCACAGCAAGCTGGGGTGTAAATCTACCTCACATTAGCCTGCCACACACTAGAAGTTCCCTACTGTGCTTTAATCTACTCCCCTTTCAAAGTGTGCACTGTGGAACTTTGAGTGGCAGAGGCTCAGAAAGTGCGCCTCTTAGTTTCTCTATAGGTGTATCATGAGGCGTGGTATCTTGTTTAAAAATGCAGTGATTCTTGAGGACATCTTTCACGCGTGGAGGTAGAAGGGCTTTTTACTGTCGCGTTAGCTCACGTTTGGAAATACCTGTGTTCACCTATGAGTTCTAAGTTTTTGACAGCAAATTTCAGCTCCTGGCTTCATCCGCTCACCTTGTGGGAATTCTCAGTAATATCAGCTCTTAAAATGCTTTTCATTTTACAGATACTAACTAATCACAGCTCCCCTAAGTAGTAGGGGAACGTTCTCCCCATTTTTACTAAAAGGCAAACTGAGGTGGAGAGGATAAATATCATGCCCAAAGCCACAGATGGGGAATCGATATGAACTGGGATTACAGCCCTGTTCCTTTCACCCAGTCCAGTGCTCAGAACTCCTGCCCTCCCTCCACAGATGCCATTGTCCTGTCCCCATTGCAGCTTCTCAGGCCGCTCAGCTCTAGGGAAGCCGTAAACTCCAGAGCAGCTTGAGGTGTGGGAGCTGGAGGAGAGAGGCAACTAATCCCTCACTTAACATCTCCAACACAATACCCCAAACGCAGCAACACAATACCCCAAACGAGCACTGTTCCCTTATGGTCATTGAGTAACTGATCTGAGCTGTCTTGAAGGGCGCCATCAACTGGGCTCTCAATGAGCAACACGGCACCAATTCTTGACATATTCTAGTGATTGTGCTGTCATGACATCACACATGGATGCCACCTCACAATGCAGGATTGTAGAGCAGTGTTAAGACTTCACATTATGATAATCAGGTGGCTTTGTGCAATGCCATTTTGAGTCTCTAGACCATCTGTCTCTCCCAGTCCCGACTCGCAAGCCCTGTGAGAACAACATGTGGGGGTATATTGTACATCATCAAGTTTCCTAACGGGGCTCAACATATAATAAGGTGGGAGCTGAAAGGGTCAATGTAACAACACTAAAGTTTCAAATTGAGTTTTACTTGTTTAAACGTCAGGGATGTGGTAGAGGAAACCTACTTTCTGCTAACGTGGCTCTGTTTTGTCTTGTAATGACTTCTCTAATTCCACAGTATGTAGTGCATGCTCTGTGCTCAAGCCCATTCATTTCCCCTCTGGATATGCAGGGAGATTCACTGCTGGTGAAAGATTTATTTCCTCTTCTAGGCAAATGGCCACGTGCCTCCGAGCCAAGACGATATGACAGAAATTGAGAATGCAGCAGAAGCACCAACAGAGGAGGAGACACAGGTCTGTGTGTGTCCCCTAAAATCAGACAATAGAAATGGGAAGGGTTCTTATAAGGATTATTTCGTCCATCACCCAGCTAGTGCAGAATTGCCCCTACTGAGGACACTGCACAGAGTAGCAGAATAACAGTGTGGAATACAGCCACCAGAAGACACTTTTGTGTACATGGAAAATGGCAGGAAGACCATATATGCAGAGAGCCTGGTGTCACTTTAACACAAGTGTCCTCTATAATGGAGGACATTATAATGTAATTTTATAATAGGAGGAGGTGCTTTTATCTCCCTCCTAGATAGCTCTTGTGTTCCTTGTAACTGGAAGGATTCACATTGCAGTATGGAGGGATGAAGATCATTCACTTTCATGGATGAGTTCCTGCTAGTCAACCTAAGAAAAGCTGCTTTGAGTTCTGTCATCACATTGTGAGGTCAAATGTTAGCCTGTCTTTGTTCCATTTCAGTCTGTTGACTCGGAGGATAACCTGGTGCAGGGACGGAGGGCCTCTCTTTCTGACCTAACCAGTGTTGGAGACATTGATGCGCTCTCTGTGCGACAGCTGAAGGAAATCCTGGCTCGCAACTTTGTCAACTATAAAGGCTGCTGTGAGAAGTGGGAGCTGATGGAGAGGGTGACCCGTCTTTATAAAGAGAAAGACCTTCAGCATCTGGGTAAGGTGGAGGAACGAGATCGCTTTGCCAGGCTAACTGTCTGTCTCAACTCTCCGCTTTGGCAAGCAACAAGTCAAAGGGAGAAGGGGCTATGACAGGGTTGGCCACCTATGGCACGTGTGCCAAAGGCAGCACGTGAGCTGATTTTCAGTGGCACTCACACTGCCCGGATCCTGGCCACCGGTCCGGGGGGCTCTGCATTTTAATTTAATTTTAAATGAAGCTTCTTAAACATTTTTAAAACCTTATTTACTTTACATACAACAATAGGTTAGTTATATATTATAGACTTATAGAAAGAGACCTTCTAAAAATGTTACAACGTATTACTGGCATGCGAAACCTTAAATGAGAGTGAATAACTGAAGACTCGGCACAGCACTTCTGAAAGGTTGCCGACCCCTGGGCTATGGTCTCCTTTCTCTTCTTATTCTTCCTTCCTTCACTCATCTCGAATGGCTCCTCCAAAAGTTTCTGCCTCTACCCTTTGCAAGCGAGAGTTGGAACAGAGAGGAGGCATCAAGGATTAAATAAACAAGGCAGGAGCGTGTCAGAGCGAATGCTGGTAAACTATGGTCAGGCTTAGAGAGACAAGGTAGGTGAGGTAACACACAAAAGATACAAAGTAAATATCCTTATATCAAACTCTTCAGTTCTAAAGCAGCACTATCTTACTTTGCTTGTGTGTACATTTTGCTTATTGATGAAAATATTTTTTCATCAGTTTGTACATAATGTGAAACCTGTTCACCCATATTTACCAATAATCTAAGTATGCCTGCCAAGCCTATGGTTTACCACTGCATGTATTTACCCACATAAGAGCTTTGTGAGTGTGGTTCAACTCAGGAAAGCGACTGCTTCATTGTGTATTGAGAGAGAGAGAGTGGTTGACTCAGTGACAAAATGCATTCTTCCTGCTTGTTAGCCCTGCCAGAGGCAACATCGTTGTGGATGGTTGAGCTACCACCTACTTCTTGTGCATCATCACCAGAACTGTTATGTTCCAACAAGATGCATCCATGCATACCTGTGGCCAGCAGTCTGCACAGGTTATTACTGAGGGGCAACTGGAAGATAGTTGAGTTATACAGGTGTCACTGAGGGCTTTGTTAGCTCTGCAGATCATTTGTTCTTGGTGGTGACTTGCAACAAGGAAAGAACCCATTTTAATTCTCAGAACTCAGGTTGAGTTTCAGGGCTAGTAGTTAGAAAAAACATGTATTTACTTGTAAACTGAGGCTATCTGTTATGGAATCTGAGAGGAGATAAACATGGAAACCCACTATGCCAGTTGTTCAGAATCGTTTTAAAAACAGAATCTTTAATTTTCAGGTTTAGAGCTGTATTTATTTTTGATCATCACTTACAGGGGAATATCAAGTTAAATCAAACCTCTCTCTAAATTTTGCCACCTACTATTGTTAAAGTAAGATTATAACTAAAGGACCAGAAGATTCTCCCCTCCCCCCCCATTTTGTTTACTTTGTGCTTTAGACAAGCACTTTGCATATAGTCACTCAGTTTGCCTCCTCTGGGGATCTTTCATACCGGAATATAGTGAGAAAAACGTTTAGAGAAATTGTGTAAAATCACAAAATTGGAGTTCAATTGATTTGTTTTTCTATAAAATACAGAAATAATTTAAGATAGTCATTTTGCTTTGTAAGGTCTTAAATTAACCGTACTTGAAGTAGACAGTCTATTAGCCTACCCATCGTCCTCTTGCATAATGCAGCTTTTCTCCTCTTCTTTTTATATTGCAGTTTCTGACACGGATGATCAAAATGGTAAGTAATTTGTTTGTTCAACGATCTCAGCACAAAGATTGTCAGGACTAGTTGTTGCTGTTGTGCACCCAGATAGGGGAGTGTTTGTTCTAGGCACAAATTTTCAGCTCCTCCTCCCCCCCAGATGATCAGGCAAATAGTCCCACATTGTTATCAATGCAGGAGCAGGACTGTTTACAAGTCGCCAGTTGTGAAAAGATGGAGCTTCTCAACTTTAGTCTCCCATAATTATATATAATTTGATATTTGACACTGAAGCCACTATTACTGTGTGTATTGGATAACACTGAACATCCTGTCCTAACGCCATGATGTTGTTTCCTTAAATCTAATACGTAAACCCCTTTTTGTCTTCAGTTTCCTCAGGCAGTGCTGGGCTCCCTAGCACTGAAGAGAATCTCTGCAAAATCTGCATGGACTCACCCATTGACTGTGTCCTGTTAGAATGTGGCCACATGGTCACCTGCACCAAGTGTGGAAAGCGCATGAGTGAGTGTCCCATATGCAGGCAGTATGTGATAAGAGCTGTCCATGTATTTAAGTCCTGAGTGAGCAGCAGGAAGACCAGTGTTGCCTTAAAGCCTCATCTGCTGTTAGAGACGGTCAAAATCTCTACAGGTAGGTCAGAGACTGGCACGTCAGACCTCACAAGAAACCTGAAGTTCATAGGCGAGATGAGGAACTTGGGGAATTGTTCTGATTGAAGCCATTGACTGGCTGTGCCCTTCACACCACAGTGCTTTACCCTGCAGTGCCTAGACTCCGGGAGCCCACTGGCCGCAGCAGACACAGACATCATTAACAGCTTGCATTCTGGGCTAGCTTGATCAACTGCTGATGTGGGACAAATAATCACTTGGCTTTCCAAGACTAACACCAGATTCTGAGGCTTATTTCCTCCACAGTAATAAAGAAGGTGGACTGCGGTTTTGGCACATGACGTTTTCTTTTGTTTTGCTGCTACTGAATTCGCCCGTTCTGGTTCCCTCTTTAATTGACTCTGTTCCAGGCCACACCTCCGCTGATACTTTTATTTTCAGGGAACAAAATCTTATTGGGCTGGTTCCCTCTCCCTACGTTTTTTTTTTTTGGTTGGGAATGTGTAACTTTATTTTTCTCTCTAGTTCCTTATGCTTGCAGGCCAGGCTGAACTTTTCTCCTCTCTGTTGCCTTTAGCTTTTTCATATCCAGAATTATTTTCTAAGCCTAGCCCTGTAAGAGCATGGTGAAACAGTCACTATTGCTACACACTAATATGAAAAGGAAGCAGGACTTCATACTGTTAAAGATACATTCTTTCCCTTTGAAAGATAAGAGGCAGTGAAGTCGCTTAGGGCATAGAGCCTCCGCTTGAAGCTTACCCAGCATAGACCGTGTTTGTCTCCCTCCCTTGGGTTATTCTTTGTTATAACACCATGGGATGGTGTGTCGCCTGCAAGGTACGCAAGCAATCCCTGTATAACTGAACTGGCTGTAGAGTCAACCTCCTCCAGTGCCTAACGTTGGGGCCTTGAGGCACTAGTCCCCTACAATGCATTGCTTTGCTTGAACGCTAGTGGAAACCACTATGGCTGGAGTAGTGTGATTTTGGTCTAGCACTGCCTACGCTCCTAACAAGGAGTGGGGAGACATTTCAATGGTGAAGCCCTCAGCGGTGTAGTCTTATCATGACCTCCTAAGGCCTAGAGATGAAGCTGTCAAAGAGAGAGAGACTGAAGTTTGGAGGAAAGTGTAGGATGACTTTTCCTACTGTGAATCTCTAGAGCTGGGTTGTGTATTTTCAGTCTCATTTCTTGCTGTCTGCTGATTTGATGAAGATAGTGATCAGTCCCCAGCCTTCCTTTTTCCGCCTGTTTACCAATTCACCGTTCCACAGTCCTGATGCGTTGCCAAATATGCAAAGACTGTTTTGCTGAAGAGCACAAGATAACGTCTCCCTTTTCCTTTTATGGGGATGAGGCTATAGATTCACTGGGCCAAAGAATTCTACAAGGTAGACAGGGGCCATCGCGCACAAGCTGTTCATGACACCTGTGGGTTAGAAAGGCTCAGGGGAGCTAGTGCATTGTTTTTCCCCCTCTATGGAGCATTAAACAGTGATCTTACAAGGTATCCTGGAAATACTCCATTCTGAACTGCCAGAAAAATAATCACTTTCAAAATCATCCTATTATGCCTTAAATAAGACTTTTTTTCCCAGCTAAATCATGCTTACACTAGTGTCTGATCCCATCCCAAAAGGCTACTGGAGCCATTTAAGGCTTAGCAGTTGCTTCAGACTGTTTTTCACACATAGCTGTAGGCCTTACTATAATAATGTCAGAACTACTCATGTAAGCGCTTGGGTATTCAGAAGGAATGTGTGTGTGCACGCATACGTGGTACGGTATTGGGCCAGGCACAGCAGCAATATACAAACATTTCTGTTTGCCCACTCGAGTAAGAGTGGGACATTCCTAGGCTCTGCAGCACTAGATAAGCATGTAAAGAAGCAGCCTCTATTGATGTATCTATGCACACTTGTAACAGCTGTTAATCTTAAGTAACTGCAAATTTATGTAATCTTTGCAACTATTTAACAGTGCTGTACAACAGTAGTAAATGCCTCTGCTGCAAGAAATGCATGGCCTGCGTGAGGAGGGTCTTTTCTTACGGAGTAGCATTCACATATTTAAAGGAAGCTTTACCTCTGCACTGTGATCTGCAGCACCTGCACTGTAGAGAGGGCCCTTACTTTTATTGGGGGTGATTCCTGTAGAGGAAAGACAGGAGCCTAACCTTGGCTCGGGGATCTATGCCTTTGCCCCTTCTTTCTGTGTTTCTCTTCATTTCCTGTTAATAGAGCTGCTACTTCTGGACATTCTGACGTGTGTTATAATCTCTGGCTCAAGGTCTAGCATAGACTTTCTTAAGCAGAGGGGTATTGACACCCTCATTATGCCAGCAGCTAAATTGTATTAAGTTAAATATTTTTCCCATGTAAGTAATTGCTGTAGTTACTATTGAGCTGTTCAGTCATGAATGGGAAGAGGTTGTTTACATATGGGCTAAACTTATGAACCCCACTATCACATTCACTGTGAAAAATGCATCTACAGTAACCATGGTCAGCAATAACGGTAGGAGAGGGGGCTTAGGTGGGGAAGACACTTTCCCTGTTGAGTGAGCAAATTTACTATGTCTGCCTCTGTTCTACAGCAGAAAGGCCCCAGTGCAGATCAGTCTCTGCAGGGATGACTAAGAATGAGATGTACACACACCCCTCACGCTTGCAATTTGCCTTCCTTTTCCCATTGCAAAAAATGATTCTTTGCTGTGGGGGTGACTGATAGGATTTATTTTGAAGTTTAACTTTAAAAGAGCCCAAGGAAACTGGTTCATAATCCAAAGGAATATACTGATATGAACTAAACTGTATCCAAGTGCTTTATGTACATTGTACACTTGTTCAAATATTTTGAAAGTTAATGTTCTACTTGAAATGGCTTCTATTATATTCTTTAAATCCTAGTTTCAACAACTAGTTTTGGTACAGAGTTCTGCTTTATAATTTTATAATAAAGTGAAAATTTGATTTATCCAACTAGCTCAGTTTTCTGAGTGTCTTTTTGGGAGCAGTAGAGGGAGGGGCAGAGATGTTTGATTTACTTATGGTTTTGAAGTTTAAAAGATAAGGATAAGCATGAAACAAAATACCACTATGCTGTGTAGTATAAGAACTTGAATATAATGTAAATTCATCACCAAGCTCCTGTTTCCCTGACCCAGCCAGAAGCTATTCTTCCTCAAAAGTCTGAGGAGGAAAAGAGAAAACTCAACTCTCAACCGTATTCTTAACCTTTATAGCAAAGTAGTCACCATCAACTGCCATTGAAGTCAATAGG
This sequence comes from Mauremys mutica, assembly GCF_020497125.1. NCBI lineage: Eukaryota > Metazoa > Chordata > Testudines > Geoemydidae > Mauremys > Mauremys mutica. Next base: position 6,888,496 of record NC_059090.1, on the reverse strand, counting down.
ACTTGAAAATGGCCAAAGGCTGATCACCCTCATATTACATATTTGATGCAGGTCTGTGTAAATATTGACAAGAGCCACCACAACAGCAGCAAAGCAATTTGTAACCAACATGCAAAGTCAAACTACATCTGAAAATGAGCAAGGAAATTCAAATAAAAACCATACAGCAATAGGCCTCACCAGCAGATTTCTGAAGTAATTTTGAGTGGCTGGCTAAATTGATTCCAAGAAGCCTGTTGGAACAGGAAGAAACCGGTGTGTTTCCTTACAATTCCTGAGCAAGGTTAACATGTCTTGGGCTAAGTTTATCAAATTGCTTTATTTACCCAAGAGCTGAGTGGCAGTGGGAAATGCACATGCTCACACACCTGACTACCAGATCCATTAGACCAGGGGTTCTTAAATCAGGGGTCAGGACCCCTGAGGGTCACAAGGTTATTACATGGGGGGGGTCATGAGCTGTCAGCCTCCACCCCAAACCCTGCTTTGCCTCCAGCATTTATAATGGTGTTAAATATATTAAAGTGTTTAATTGATAAGGGGGGCACACTCAGAGGCTTGCTGTGAAAGGGGGCCCCAGTACAAAAGTTTGAGAACCACTGCATTAGCCCATCTCTAAGATGACCTTTTGAGAGGCAGTTTGGTTAGTCCACATCCAATGGAACTATACTTCAGACAAACCTCTGAACACTGCCTCACTTGAGGTAGAAACTACAAATCCGCCTGTGGATTAGAGTAACGTTCCTCGACACCAGCAAGCCAGAGATCTCTGGTTTATGCTAGAATGGAAAAGTCCTTAAGTTAGAGACAATGTCTTGAGAAGCAAGTTATTACAAAATTAGCGGGGTGGAGTGGCCATCCCACCACATCTACATGCTTCCACAATTTTCTTTATAATAGGCCTAGGAAAATCTTCAGTGAAACAAATACAATTTTCCTTATAGTACCTTATTTAAATGCTGCCATGAGTGTGAAACAGTCCAGTCCAAACCTTGGGAGCTGAGTGTCCTTCCCTGGGCTAAAGACCTCATTACCCTGCTATGATAGAGAAACACCATGGTGCCTTCACTGCTCTGCATTACAGGAGCTAGAGGTTGAGGGGAGAGCATGGAGGCTTCATGTTATACAAGGTGGGGCAGGGGAGAAGATGCATGTGCTGCTTCACACACCCTGGCACTAGGAGCATAAACATGTTATCACTTTAACCTGACCCAGCAGCTGCAGGTTTGGCTCTTGCGAGCCAGCTTTGCTTGTAACACACTAGGACTATCACAACAGTATTGTGGCAACTTTACAATAAGGCACTTGGACTCCAAAATCCATGATTTTTTACTTTCAAAGTTATCAAACCTCCATTAAATACCCATCTATTTCTCTGCAACCCTATTTTCTAGCCGAGTCCCACCCCCAGGCCATACATGAGGGAACTGATGGGCAAGGTCCCCTGGGAGAATAACATGATGGGGAAAGGAGTCGAGGAAAGCTGGCTGTATTTCAAAGAAACCTTATTGAGGTTGCAGGAACAAACCATCCTGATGTGTAGGAAGAAAAGTAAATATGGCAGGCGACCAGCTTGGCTTAACAGTGAAATCCTTGCTCGTCTTAAACACAAAAGAACAGCTTACAAGAAGTGGAAGATTGGACAAATAACCAGGGAGGAGTATAAAAGTATTGTTCAGGCATGCAGGTGTGAAATCAGGAAGGCCAAATCACACTTGGAGTTGCAGCTAGCCGGAGATGTTAGGAGTAACAAGAAGGGTTTCTTTAGGTATGTTAGCAACAGGAAGAAAGTCAAGGAAAGTGTGGGCCCCTTGCTGAATGAGGGAGGGAACCTAGTGACAGAGGATGTGGAGAAAGCTAGTGTACTCAATGCTTTTTTTGCCTCTGTCTTCACAGACAAGGTCAGCTCCCAGACAGCTGCACTCTGCAGCACGGTATGGGGAGGAGGTGACCAGCTCTCTGTGGAGAAAGAAGTAGTTCGGGGCTATTTAGGAAAGCTGGACGAGCACAAGTCCATGGGGCCGGATGCGCTGCATCCGAGGGTGCTAAAGGAGTTGGCCGATGAGATTGCAGAGCCATTGGCCATTATCTTTGAAAAATCATGGCGATCGGGGGAGGTCCCGGATGACTGGAAAAAAGCTAATGTAGTGCCCATCTTTAAAAAAGGGAAGAAGGAAGATCCAGGGAACTACAGGCCAGTCAGTCTCACCTCAGTCCCTGGAAAAATCATGGAACAGGTCCTCAAGGAATCAATCCTGAACCACTTAAAGGAGGGGAAAGTGATCAGGAACAGTCAGCATGGCTTCACCAAGGGCAAGTCATGCCTGACTAACCTAATTGCCTTCTATGACGAGATAACCGGCTCTGTGGATGAGGGGAAAGCAGTGGATGTGCTATTTCTGGACTTTAGCAAAGCTTTTGATACAGTCTCCCACAGTATTCTTGCCAGCAAGTTAAAGAAGTATGGGCTGGATGAATGGACGGTAAGGTGGATAGAAAACTGGCTAGATGGTCGGGCTCAACAGGTAGTGATCAATGGTTCCATGTCTAGCTGGCAGCCGGTATCAAGTGGAGTGCCCCAAGGGTCGGTGCTGGGGCCGGTTTTATTCAATATCTTCATTAACAAACTGGAGGATGGTGTGGACTGCACCCTTAGCAAGTTTGCAGATGACACTAAACTGGGAGGAGTGGTTGATACGCTGGAGGGTAGGGCTAGGATACAGAGGGACCTAGACAAATTAGAGGATTGGGCCAAAAGAAATATGATGAGGTTCAACAAGGACAAGTGCAGAGTCCTGCACTTAGGACAGAAGAATCCCAGGCATTGCTACAGACTAGGGACCGAATGGCTGGGCAGCAGTTCTGCAGAAAAGGACCTAGGGGTTACGGTGGACAAAAAGCTGAATATGAGTCAACAGTGTGCCCTTGTTGCCAAGAAGGCTAATGGCATTTTGGGTTGTATAAGTAGGGGCATTTCCAGCAGATTGAGGGATGTGATCATTCCCCTCTACTCAGCACTAGTGAGGCCTCATTTGGAATACTGTGTCCAGTTTTGGGCCCCACACTACAAGAAGGATGTGGATAAATTGAGAGAGTCCAGCAGAGGGCAACAAAAATGATTAGGGGGCTGGAGCACATGACATTATGAGGAGAGGCTGAGGGAACTGGGATTGTTTAGTCTGCAGAAGAGAAGAATGAGGGGGGATTTGATAGCTGCTTTCAACTACCTGAAAGGGGGTTCCAAAGAGGATGGATCTAGACTGTTCTCAGTGGTAGAAGATGACAGAACAAGGAGTAATGGTCTCAAGTTGCAGAGGGGGAGGTTTAGGTTGGATATTAGGAAAAACTTTTTCACTAGTAGGGTGGTGAAGAACTGGAATGGGTTACCTAGGGAGGTAGTGAAATCTCCTTCCTTAGAGGTTTTTAAGGTCAGGCTTGACAAAGCCCTGGCTGGGATGATTTAGTTGGGTTTGGTCCTGCTTTGAGCAGGGGGTTGGACTAGATACCTCCTGAGGTCCCTTCCAACCCTGAGATTCTATGATTCTATGAGTTGTCTATTCATAAAGTTTAGTGTCATGGAATAGACTGCAGCAAACAACTCCTCCCAAGTTTCGCTCCTTGTAATCTAAACAGCAGCCAAGAGATCAGATTACCTCTACATGGCACTGATGTGACCGACTACTACTGGAACGGTCTGGTGTTCATACTTCAAGGAGGTTAAAAAACAGAAGGGGGTTCAGAGAAGAGCCATGAGAATAGGAAAAGACTGGAAAATATTCTGGGTCTTGATGGGGATCCTGGTGTCTGTTTAGCAGAATCTTCTCTTTTAAGGGATGACTTGATCACAATCTGTAAGTACCTACATGAGAAACAAAACTTGAGATGGAGCTCTTCAGTCTAGCACACCAAAGTATAGCAAGATTCCACACACATTCAGACTGGAAATGAGGCACAAATCTTTACAGTGAGGGTAATTAACCATTGACACAACTTACCCAAAGCTGTGGTGGATTCTCCACTACTGGCCCCTTTAAAGACTAAGTATTTTCTAAAACCCATTCGGACACATTAATTCAGGGAAACCCTATGCTCTGTTATATGGTCACAGTGGTCTCTTCTAGCTTTACAATCAATCAATTCCAGAAATTAGCTCTTCACTAACCTTTGACTCCAGCAGCCTGGAAAAGAATATCTTGGTGACACAAACACTTAACGGAAGTTCATTTGGCCCAGTTTTAAAATTAAACAGGGTCTAAACTGTTTCTGGATGCTGACCAATAGCTTTGATTGTTAAAACAGATTAGCCAGCAACAGTCTTAAAATAAACCCCAGGAGAAAATACCATTTATACTGCTTGGTAGAGTTTAGACTAGCCTTCCTTTGTTTGAATTATAGTAGTGCAGCAAGTTCATACTGGTAATAGGAAGTTATACACTGCCAGGGTTTGTCTTCTGTTCAGATACAGAACAGCATGAGACGAATATCTGTCCTTACCGGAAAGGAGACGACACTGTATAGTTTTTATTTATAAAAATACCCAAACTTTAGAACAAAACAGATGAAACCAGCACCTAGATCGAATGGATGGGTTCAAATGATGGAGAGAGAGAGAACGGATTCCAAGGGTGCCACCTTTTAGTGAGATCTCTGAATTCATTCCAGCTGGCACTGATACAAATCAAAGTGGCTGCTATGGATCCTTAGAACCCAGCTGTGAGGCTCCAGCCATTTGACAGATTGCAGCCTTTCTTCCACCTGCCTAGTCTCTGCTGTTCCCTTCGGGAGTTCCTTCCTAGAGCTCAGCAGTGTTGGGCCAGGCAGCTGCCTAGAGTTTTTAACAGGGGGCCACTAGCCTCCGTTTCCGGATACACTCCCAGATCCAGTCAGGAGACACACGTTTGGCTCCAGGGGTCTCATCAACGTCCCCTATTACGTGTGTTGCTGAGGCGGTGTCGAACTCTTGCACAAGGTCTCCGTCATACGCCACAAAGTACCGGCGGATTTTGCTGAAGTCCTCCACGGATGGCGGTAGGTACAGCTTCACCCCTGTAAATATGTCCAGCAGCGTCTGCAAATTGTGGGGAAATAGAAAAAAGCTGGTGAGGCGAAATAAGAATGGGAAAGAGACTAGAGTGGGCTGGGTGCTTTACTAGATTAAGCGGTCTTCAGGCATGGACAGCTACCGCTGAAGGGGGCTGACGGAGGTCTTTGGGTGCTACTGCAACACAAATAAGGATGAAGCTTATTTAATAAAAGCTTTGGGAACAGAGACTTACTTTCCTCAATGCTGAAAACGTTCAGTGTTGTTTCAAATGGGACCTCCAAATCAAAGGGGCTCGCCCGGCAGGAAGCACGCTGAGGCAGCAAGATGCCCCCGAACCCAGATGGGTAGGAAGCACAGGGCCTTGCCTTCTATGCTGCCGCTGTGCAGTGGGAACGCTGCAGCAGGACAAGTGACAGCTCTTCCGAGACATGTAGTGGTGGATTTGCAGGTGGTGCTGTAGGTAGGGGTTTATAGGGCCAACCCCTTACCCCCACTCTGCAGCAATGCCTGCTAAGAACCCAGCAGGACTCCCCAAGCTGACACTGTCAGACTGAACAAACGCCCTCCAGTGCCCCAATCGCAGTTCTTTGAAAGTATTCAGCAGGTTTCAAGTGCAGAGTCCTGTGAGCTCAGAAGAGGTGGCTGCAAACCAAGAGGATCCTGTTCTAATCCCAGTTCAGAGGCCGTCTTACCTTTGTAAATCCCTCACTCTTTGGGCTTCAGTTAATCCATCTGCACTGGGTGTCACACACACACACACACACTCCTGGGAAAGTTGGATGCTGCAACTGAACTGTACGGCCATAGCTAAGTGCCTTACTAAGAGCTACAGGGCCGCTGTATTAGCCCTCTAGCCGGCTGCTCTCAGGGCCCAGTGACCAAAACAAGCCTGCTGCGGAGATGCCCAGTGACTTCGGCAGTTGGTGTTTTTCAGTTTATCTAGTGCAGCACGGTAGCCCTCAGAGTTAGCACTTGCTATTCACATCAGGAGTGTTCCAGCTGACCCAAACCCAGGGACTGTTTTCCCTGCATCTGGTCCCTCCCTGACCCACAGCTCGTACAGGGGCTTTGCCATTTCTCTCCATGCAGAGGCCACAAAGCTTACACCTTCCTCAAAGAGCTCAGCAGGGCCAGCACAGTCTGCTACAGGAGCCAGCGCACTTGCTCGTTAAAGGGTTTACTGCAGATTGGCACAGCAAAGCCCAGTTTTTCCAGCCCCGGTTCCTCATCTACTGTGTCATGTGACAGCTCCTTGTCCTCACCTGCACGTTCCTGATCAGCTCTGCCTGCGTCTCCTGTCGTACTAGCCCCCCTGCCAGCCTCCACTGCCAGGCTGGCCAGGCAGCTCACGGGTGGCTACGCTTTCTTCCGCACCGTGCTCTCCGCCTGGAACGCCTCCCCAAACTGATCCATGACGCCATCTCTCTCCTGCAGACCCACCTGGCAGTCACCCAACTAGTGGCTAGGGCTGAAGATCAGTCGATTTATTTAAAACCCCCAAACTCTACAAGCCTTTCAAGTGCCTAGGCCGTGTGACTTTATCCTCCCAATGATGAGTCACTTACATAAGCTGCACAGGTCACTAGTTAATGCAGAAACTGGAATGGCCCAGAAGCTTCATACTGCAGGACATAATGTGATCCCCAGCTGGGATCAGGACAGACAATTCCTCCCCTCTGCACACCGACTGCTTCCACACACAGCACTGCACCAACGACCAGGTGCAATAAGAGTAGCCGTGCCCTCCGTCACGGCATCTAGTCCAGCCCGCTGCTGGAGTCAGGACGATGGGCCCCGAGCTGCTCCGGGATGACAAGCCCCGTTATCTCAGCCACTCTGTACTCAGTGTGAAAGGAGGGGGAGGAGACAGAGGCTCGGTCGGAGGAGCTTGCTGCTACCATTTCTGCTTTTACATTTCACTGAACTCCGGTTCTCAGACTGGCTTACAACCGATCCAGTGGGCAAATACTGAGTCATCACTGCTTTGCTCAGGATGGAGGGCAGAGGCGGACAGAGAATGCACACTGCGTAACGGACACCACCTGGAAGAGAGCCAAGCTCCTGAATGAGCCAACGTGCCTGCTCACTGCATCTACCAGAAGCCTCAGTAATTTTCTGCAAACCCAGCTGCAGTGCAACACATCGGCGGGCTCTTTCGCAACAGAAAAATCCAGTCAGTTTCCTTCAGTCTTTAATGACTAGCTAACGAGCTGCTCTACGAGGGTGGCTGGAAAAAGCTCTAGCTCTTCTACCATGCTGATCTGCTAGCACCTTCCTGGGTGCCCAGCTCTCCTGCTGGTTCTCTCTCCATGTCTGCTCTGCAACAACAAACAACAGCCCCTCTGAGCAGCAGTTCTGCTTGCACCCAGTCTGCTTCCTAGCCGAGGCTTGGCTCTGCATGAGCTGGCGGTACGAGGCCCCAGCTCCTCTGGAGTAACTCACAGCACATTCCCATTCACCCTTCCTCATGGCTTCTTCCCCACCCTACTGGCTTCTCCAGAAGACTGAACGTTCCTCCTCCTAGCCTGAAGGGTCTGTTGGCTTGGCCCAGAGATTGGATATGGTTCTGGCAGATCATCCTCCACTGGGTGCAGTGGCCAAGAGCAGCCTGATGCTCAGGTTGAGGCAGGGAGGCTTGAAGCACCCACCTCCACATGCTAGGCCTCACAGACTGCAGCTTGGCAACCCTTGTTTTCCAGACAGCCGGCTGCAGCCATGCCGGGGAATATGTCCCAAAGCAACGGACTCCACTCTGCTGCTCCCTGGAGCCCACTGTACTGTGCGGAGAGTGAGCAGATCCCGCAATGCTGAGTTAGAGGAAGCGCCTCCCTTCCCTCCCAATCGCTGGATCAACTGCACAGGAGGCCGCTCTGGAGCCTAATCTCCGTGGGGTGGGGGTCTGGGTCTCCACAGCTCCTTGGCTGGATGGAAGGTGGAAAAGCTGGCAGTGAACCAATAATGATAGCGCCCCCACTTGGCAGTGGCATGTCCAGGCCAACCCTTAGCCCTTCTCCCCAGGGCATGGCTGGCTATTGCTGGCTGATTTACTGGTCACCTGAGAATACTACTGTTACCCAAGGTTCAGGGGAAGGTTACATCAGGCCCATAGACTCCAGTATGGCAGACACCATAGCAGCCTAGCTACCCCCTGCACAGCACATGGCCTCTGCTTCAGATTTGTTCTGGAACATTAATGCACCTTAGTTTTCCTTGTCTCTCTACTGCCCTGCAGCTCCCGCACTGGTCTGAAGCCATCCCCACCCAGCCGTCAGTACCTTCTTTCTGTTGTCATCCAGCTCAGCTGCTTTCCGTTTCTCCCCTCGCTTCTCCTCCGCCTTCTTCTGGGGGGACCGACCAACTGCTTTGCTGCCTGTCAACAGGAATGGCCTGGATTAGTGCATTTTGCAGAGACGGGTGTGTTTTAAAGCAGGTTTGGCTGCACAGATGGAGAGAGGAGAATAAGTTCCCTGCTCTAATCACTGTATCTTGGAGTGTTTTTATTATTTACCAGTTTGTCTCAATACTGGGCTGTAGCACCACATCAGCCTGGCTTCCACCTCCTCTCAGCCCCAGTGAGCCTCAGAGCCACAGTCATTCACTTGACGTGAATTGCAATGCCCCAACCACAGGCGCTCACACCTCTGCACAGTGCGACTGACACCAACGTTAGGTACAGGGTGCTGCAACACATACACCAGTGTTAGCTGAAGGTAAATGAAAGCCCAGCCACCAAACCCAAATCCCCAGAGGCCCTTACACTCTGGGGAGGGCACCCTCTTACCTTCTGGCTTCTTGGCTTTTGCAGGAGACTTGCTTGGGGGGGTCTTAGCAATTTTGTGGGGTGTGGAAGACCTCGAATTTCCCTCATTCTCGCCACTGCTGCTGGCTGTGGACCCCTCCTCCTCTGCTACAACGATATTGAAATCGGACTTCTCCTTGGAGAGCTGGTACAGCTCCTGTCCCGCAAGGAAACAGATACTGCCTGTTAGCCACAGTGAAATTCCCTGACATCAGATGTGAAATGCCCAGAGACACAAGCGATAAACCAGGCACCCCCTAGGGCTCCTCTCTCCAGCACCTCCCCTCTGAAGCCCTTTCCTCACGCTCTCCACATCCTCCACCCTCTCCACACAAGACACTAGGAGAACTTAAAGGGTCATGATTAAACACCAAATGACAACGGTGAGGCTGAGAACAGCTGACTGGTGAAGGCAACCAAGAACCCATTTCAATCAGTCAAGGACGTGACAGGTACAAGGACGCAGTCAGGTTGTGCCCGGCGAGTGTGGTTCAGGCTCTTGGCAGACTGCCATTCCGACCTTGCTGTCACACTATGATCACCCCTCCCTTACAGTCAATTCCCAGATGTCTCCCCATCCTTTATTGGGCATTGGTAGAATGTGGTAAGACTGGCAGAACTCAGAGGTTGGAGACTTTCCAGAAAAAAGTCTTCCTCCCACATCCTGGTTGTTACAAGAGCTAATGCAATGCGTTGCCAAATATTTCCCAACGGTGCATAAACGCTCTAGTAACTTGTATCCGAAAGCCTATTGCTGTCCGGTATTATTATTAATCACATTTATTACACTAGTGCTTAAGAACCAACCAAGAATGGGGCCCCACGGTGCTAGGTGCTGTACAAACAGAAGCACATGGTCCCTGCCCCGAAGAGCTTACAATCTAAATAACCAAACCGATCTCAGAAGCAGAGCAAAAGTGCAGCCTGCCACCACAAACACCACTTCCAGCAGATGTCTTTGTGCACACGATGCAATCAGAATTTGCCTGTAACTTTATGAAAGGGTTTCCCTTCGGCTTGATGATGTCCTTACTATGCTACACCTGTGAACAGATGACAAGTCTCACCTTGAGCTGAGGGAGGTTGGTGGCCGTCTTCCAGTCTTTGTCATCTCGGATCCGGGTGCAGCGAGGGAAGCGGATGGAGATCCCATCTGCAGTGTGGGCTTCTGCTTTAGAGAACTCAGCACCTGTGATCTCCCACACTGGGGCTTTCTAGACAGAGAATATTGGAGATCCATCAGCAAGAAAGCCCAACATTATTTTCCTTTGTAACCCTCTCTCTCATCTACTAATTGAATGCATGTCTGAGCCCCCCATCCCTTTCACTGCAAGAGATTAGGCCAAACTGAGCTAAATACACACAAATTAATCCTTTGAGTGTTGCCGTTAGATCTTCTACCAAACACCTACAGGCAGCTATAAATAGTAACTGTTGTGTTTTCAATTATATGACCAGAAGTATCACAGATTGTGTGCATGTGTGTCAACTTTGAGATAATATAACAGATATGCGTGGCACTGAAGCTGTCTGCAAAATTATGGAGTGATAGTAGATATTTAAAGTTGCAATTCAATTTTCACAAGCCATTTAACTTAGTAAAGTTCCTTTCTGTCTGACATTTCATGTGAGGTCCCTCACCAGGATGGATTTGTTGGGAAAAGTGAGTTTGCTAGGATCAGGTGTTTCAGAGAAACAGGATTTTTCCAGAAGTAAATGAGTCCTCTTCTAAAGTAGTGGTTTTCAAGTTTTTCTGGTGACCCAGTTGAAGAAAATTGTTGATGCCCACGACCCAAAAGGAGCTGGGGATGAGGGGTTTGGGGTCTGAGAGGGGGTTCTGGGCTGGGGATGCCAGCTCTGGGGTGGGGCTGAGGGATTTGGGGTGCAGGAGGGGGCTCTAGGTTTGGGGGGACTCAGGACTGGGGCACAGGAGCGGGGCACGGGCTTACCTCGGGCGGCTCCTGGTCAGCAGTGCAGCAGGGGTGCTAAGGCACGCTTCCTGCTGTCCTGGCAGTGCAGACTGAAGCGGCCAGCAGCAGGTCTGGCGCGGAGGCGCACAAATGGCCCCGTGGGGCTCTTGCCTGCAGGCACTGCCCCCCACCCAACTCCCATTGGCCGCGTGCGAAGCCGGTGCTCAGGGCGGGGGCAGCATGGAGCCCTGTGGCCCCCCTGCCTAGGAGCCAGACCTGCTGCTGGCCACTTCTGGGCACAGTGCGGTGTCAGAACAGGTAGGGATTAGCCTGCCTTAGCTGGGCAGCACCGCTGATGGGACTTTTAATGACCTGGCTGGCGATGCTGACTAGAGCTGCCGCGACCCAGTGCCTTCCATTCCATGACCCAGTACTGAGTTGCAACCCGCAGTTTGAAAACCACTGCTCTAAAGGTTTCTGTCAATTCCTCTCTTAATAGCAGCTTGGGCTGGAAACCTCAATTTTAAAAAATTTAAATCTTAGATGAGGCTTGATGCACCGGAATATTTTTCCCAAGAAAGGCTGCAAATGCGACATTGAGAACTTGTGCTTCCTCTCAGAGTCCCACCGCAGAAACTACTCTGTGGCATAGAAAACTGCTACCTTTACTAAGAGATTAGTGCATTGCCTCATGCCAACCCTGGAAAGCCTGATCTGTCCGTGGAAGCACTTGCCTTTGGGTCTGGAACAATGAAGTCTGGATAATAGATCTTGTTAATTTTCAGCCAGCTTGGAATTTTACTGGGATCCTAGAAGGCCAAGAGGACAGGATCAAACATAGGAAGGGTGATTATTACAACAACAATATACCTGATAAGACACAAACCTGCAAATACGTGTTGAAGGGGACGTTAGCCCTTACCCTGGTTCTTGGCACGCAGGCAGAAAGCAGAAGAGCAGAAGTCCGAAGAGCAGGCAGTGCCATGTTTAGTGGGGATAAGCAGGCAAGGATATCCATAGCTCTGCACACCGGCAGAGCCTTTTCCTCCCAGGGTCCCCCTTTTCCCCTTCCTTAGGGGGCATAATTCTACCTGCAGTGCACGCCCTTGGTCCTGCCCCTTACAGTTTATGGTCATGGTTTATTTTGAAGGGTCTTGGGGCTTTGGCACCACCTCTTTTGTATCCCATGAGAGGGGTAAGGAGTGAGGTTGTGCTTCGGTCAGAGACAAGCATTTCTTTGGCCTTTCAGTGTCTCTTATACCTCCCGCCCCAACCCTCCTTGCCCCTCCCGACTGGTTGCTTGACCTTATCTCAGGAGAGGAGTTTGAGGCAGGACTGTCCTTCAAGAGTGCGTTGGTATATTACACTCCCATTCTGCCCAGCAACACTGTCTCTCTTACCCCACCCCCACAAATCTGCTTGTGGGCAGATGTAGCAGTGTCTTTGTTCACACGTATTAGTAAGAATATAAAAATATCAAAAATCAAATGGGTACACAACACACAAAATTCTATCTCAGGCAAATATACAGGCCTGAATACGACATCACCATCACTAACACCTGGTAGATTAGCAACAGCTCACTGCATCTCTGCACAAGGGATCTCTACCATTAAGAGGCCAAGATACTCCCTCATGCCCCAGGAAAGCAGGTATTGGGAGGCAGTGCATCCCTTAGATCTGCAGCAACCCCTCTGCTGATTTGGGAGACTTGGCTTCCATCTATATGTTCATCCCATGTGAAAATTAAGTGTTTCCCCAAATGGTTTTAACTCGTTATAAACAGATTTGAGTCTACGCAGATGTGCCAGGCAAAATGAATTCTCAACCTTCTAAAATGCTCCAAGCCCAATATTTGCAGACTTGATATTTAAAATTCTGCACCTAGATGACACTTAAAGTGACCTGAGAGATTGGATTTAGGCAGAGGTGGGCAAACTACGGCCCGTGGGCCGGATCTGGCCCCTCAGGGCTTTGGATCTGGCCCGTGGTGCTGCCGGCACCACATCCCTGCAGCCCCCGTGTTTGAGGGTGGGGGGGAAAGAGGGCTCCATGCGTTGCCCTTGCCTCCAGGCACCACCCCCCACAGCTCCCACTGGCCGGGGAACCTGGAGGTGCGGCAAGGGCCCTCCGCGTGTGCCCCTCCCCCCAGGGGTTGCAGCACTTCTGGGAGCAGCAGGGGGCCAGTGATAGGGCAGGCATGCAGGGAGCCTGCCCCGGCCCCGGTGCGCGCTGCTGCCACCCCTCCTGTACCTCACCCCCCCAACCCCCTGCCCTAAGCCCCCTGCTTGCACCCTGCACCCCTGTGCACCGCAACCCCCTGCCCTGAGCCCCCTTGTACACCTCTCACCCCAACCCCCTGCCCTGAGCACCTTCCCGAGCCCCTTCTGCACCCCAACCCCCTTCCGAGCCCCCTCATGCACCCCACACCCCTCCTCTGCCCCAATCCCTTGCCCTGAGCCCCTTCCTGCACACCACACCCCCTCCCACACTCCGCACTCCCTCCCTCCCGCACCCCAACCCCCTGCCCTGGCCCTGCATACAATTTCCCCACCCCGATGTGGTCCTCAGCCCAAAAAGTTTGCCCACCCCTGGATTTAGGTGTCAAAGGCACTTGCATTTGAAAGTTGTGGTCTCAGCGTTTGTGAAGCAACGCTCCCATCTAGTGGCTAGTGAGGTTAAGCACAGCAAATCACACAAACCGCCCTTTGCGGCTTCTCATCGGAATGTCCAGTAGCCTAAATGGGAACTGAACAGCAAGTAGCCTCACACACTGAGCTTGGATCCAAACAGAAGATGTGCCCTCCCACGCACATGCCAGAGCCCCCCTCACCTTGCTGATCTTCACCATGTCCAGCTCCTTCTGCAGCCGCGCCAGGGTGGCATCATCGTGCCCGCCAGCGCACTTTGTCACCGTGCACCATTTCTGGCTCTTGGGGTCATAGCAGCCCATGAGGAAAATGGACATCATCCCACCTGGAACAGGGAGCAGGGGGTTTCGGCATCAGAGTGCCAGGAGGAGCCCACCACTTCACGGCACACAAAGAGCCATCAAGCTGAACAGTGGTTCCCTGTCTCTGTGATCCTTGGGACTTTAGGCTTGTGACAGGATTCCAGCCAGGCAACCCCCCACCCACAAAACTTAACAATGAGCATCTGTCCATTGGGCCACAGTGCAGCAGCTGCCAACTCATCCGGCTGTGCACAATCTAGCCCACAATGGAGCTTGGCTGCTAGCTGTATTATGGGTTACAACACAAACACACAGTAAGTGGCAGGCAATAGCTAGTACAGCCAGTTGCCTGGAAATCAGTGAGCCAGAGATTTTTCTCCCACCTGAAGCATAGGCAAGTTATCGCCTCACGTTACTTCGAGGAGACACACCTTTACTGCCTTGTCCATAGAAAGCTCCCAGAACCACCAGGTCTGCCGTGTCAGCCATGGCACCTTCATTCAGATAGTCCTTTTTCACTTTTAGCCAGTGACGTTTACCGGGCTCATACGTACTCTGCAAATAAGCAAGAGCGCTGAATCAGAAAGGAGCCCATTCAGATTTCTGTGGGGAACCATTTAAAAAAGTGGCCCAAGACTTTGATCTGTACTTGATCAGTGTTTCCACGACCAGTCCGTGGACTAGGCTGGTCCCCGAGAGCTCCTTGACACAATTTAGGAATGCAGCAAGTCAGTCCCTGGTATCAGAAAGGCTGAGAAAACACTGTACTAGAGTACTTCAGTACTCCAGTTCACAAGGAAAGGTTTAGACTAAGGCTTCCTTGTTCGTGAAAACAGCACCTACCAAAATCCAGGGTGACATGACACTTCAAAAACAGGCTAATAATAAATAAGTGCCACATAGTGTTTTCATCCATAGGTCTCAAATCACTTTCAAGGGAGATAAAGTAAAGAGGGGAGGGATAGCTCAGTGGTTTGAGCATTGGCCTGCTAAACCCAGGGTTGTGAGTTCAATCCTTGAGGGGGCCACTTAGGGAATCTGGGGCAGAAATTGGTCCTGCTAGTGAAGGCAGGAGGCTGGACTCAATGACCTTTCAAGGTCCCTTCCAGTTCTAGGAGATTATATAATTGGAGATATACCATATATTTATATATCATTATCCCCATTTTACAAACAGGGAAACAGAGGTATGGGGAAATATAGTGACATGTCTATCGTCACACAGAGCCATGACTAGAACCCATGTTCCCTGACTCCCAGTTCGGTGCCCAGCCACTGGGCTACACAGCTATAGGCACAAGAGCACAATACAGCCCTGCTTCAGGGACATCAAACGCATTTAGATAACCAGGAGACCAGATGGCAGGAAAACAGTACGTGAGTGGGGAAGGAAGTGAGAACAACACTGGTTTAGGTAAGAAGCAGTAAGTCATCTGGAGCTCGGATGAAATCCACTGTACGGCATTCTCGGCATAGTTCAAAGGCTTTTATCTACTTAAGAGCAGAGTTCAAGGTAAGATCAGATTAAAACAATTGTACATTACACATGGTGCAATCTTCTCCTGAGAAATTATTACTCCCAGGTTCCAGAGGACGTCTCAGCAAGGAAAGATCATGACCACAAGCAGACTTGCCTTTATATCTTTCAGCACCAGTCCTTCCAGCCCCTCGCGGATGACTCGATTGATCATATCTGCCAGATCTGAAGCTTTCTGGAAGGAAAAGGAAACTGTTGTGATAAGATTACCCTACCAGATGGGGCTGTGTTCATGGACAGTCCTGTGCCTACCGTTACAGCTCTCAGGCACGAGCAGAAATGCATAAAGAAAATGAAGTGACTGCAAGGGAAATGAACAAGAAGCCAGTTTCAGCAGGTGATTTTCAGAAAGACAAGTCCCACTACCTGCTTTTCTCTATTGTCAGTCTGGGCATGTAATGACTACTGCCACCAATATCTCCAAACACAAAGAACGGTCATTGACCTTACAGTAAATGTGGTTATGCTAGATGTGTCATCCAAATGGATTCCAATTCTGGTGCACGTGACTCCACACATGCGAGAGCAGAGTCTTTTGGCTGGCAGGGTCTCTCGGGGCTGTACTTAAGTCTTTGACATCCTCATGCTCCTCACCTACAGGTATAAGACGGTGGAGCAGACCCAACTGTCCCTCAGTTCCTTCGCCATATAGCATCCAGATGATATAAGACTCTGTTGTAGTGGAAGAGGAGGAGGGCTGGTCGTGGAATCCATGTGGTCTACACACTCACTAAGGTAAGTAACTGTTCTTCAGGTGATTGTCCATATGGATTCCACTTCTGGTGACTAGAAGGCAGTAATCTCATTCAGTCCTATTTAAATGACAGCAGGACAGCTCTACCAAAAGCAGGCATCAGACCTTGATGCCTCAGTGAAGGTATAGTGCTGCGTGAAAGCATGGATTGACGTCCACCTGTTGAGATATCTCAAATCTAGAATCAGGTGCTAGCTTCCCTTGTTATCTAATCCCCAAGAAGATCAGTAAAACCTCTTCCCTCTGATTTCCAAATGCACCTCCGTCCACCGCTCCAAGATTTAGAAGGAAATCCACTTGTTCTAACAGTAGCAACAGGGAATGAGGTGGGAAGGAAGCAACTGAAATTGGATGGAATATCCCTTGTTATAATTTCTAAGAACCATTAATCTGAGTCCAGGCCTCCCAAAAATAAAAAAAGGTGTTGCCAAAGAGGGGGCGGGGGAAAGAGGCATAAATCTTGGAATGGTTCTGATTGGCTCTCAACGATGGTGACAAACTTGGTGTGAGGTAGGCACAAGGTGTGCAGTAGGGGACAAAGAGGCAGAGGGCCTCCTGTGCTGGAACCCCTGTTTCTCTCTCAGTGGCTCCGATTGTGCATTGTAGTAATAAGCAGAAAGTCACTGCTTCCTCCTAGGAGCTGGTGTGCAAACTCCCAACGAGTGGAGAGTGGCTCTTGAATCTTTCAAAGCATGCAGGGATTCATCAGTAAATGCACTGAACAGATCACAGCCTTCAAATGGACAGTCCCCAATAGTCATTTGGACCCCTCTCTTTCAGTATTTCCAAAGATTAGAGCCATGAAGCCTTGCTCATGTTGATGGAAGGGGACACTGACCAAGCTGCTCTATCTGAAGCATCTACTGCAGCCAGCAGTGATGTTTGGGCTACTAACTATCTCTCACTCGCAATGGATTTCAGCTTCTCCCTATGTTCCTGCAGGAGCTTCTTTAACTATACTATTAACTAATCTACGAAAAATTGCATGGTGCATAGAGTAAGCAGACGGACACAACAAAGGTTCCATATTGCTGCCACAGATAGTAAGAAATGATGAGCCCACTCCACCCTTTATGCCCTCAAGCAGGAGAGCAGGTGCAGCACTGAAAGCCAAAAGAATCTGAGCACACCAGAAACGGAATCCAGGAGGACAATCACTCGGATAACAATCACCACAATTGCACCACTAATTATACTGCTGCTCCATTAATCATGGGGCTGCAAAGAGCCCAGTTCATAGGCCAGAGAGATTACGATTTAAGATGCCTTTTTACTCGTTGAAACTGAACTCACTGTGACATGCTTCATCTCGGAGA
Source organism: Mauremys mutica (assembly GCF_020497125.1). Lineage (NCBI taxonomy): Eukaryota > Metazoa > Chordata > Testudines > Geoemydidae > Mauremys > Mauremys mutica. The sequence goes on along the minus strand of NC_059090.1, from coordinate 6,871,183 downwards.
AGAGTATCCGGTTGGGGATTTCCACCATGTTATCATGGAGAAACTTTCGACGCTCACGCAGGGGCCTAAGAAACACAGTACAGACACATCAACCAATGAGAAGCAAAAGATCCCCATCAACATGAAGTACTAGTCACGCGAACATTTAAACAACACTTAGCAAATGCCTTCCTACATTTATTTCCACACAGAGAAGTGGAAAGTTCTGTTTTTAACAACAACTTGCACTTATAGCACTGATAACGCAAGGATCTCAAAGTGCTTTGTCAATACTGAGCAAGCCTCTCGACCCCTCTGTGAATTAGGTGGTCTTCATTACACATAATATATTACATATACGTTATACAAATGAAGTGTGGCACACAGGAGTGACCTGCCAAAGCTCACAACAGGAGTAGTTAGTGGCAGAGTTCTGAACAGAACCAAGAAGTCCTGGCTTCTACTCTGTTGCTCTTAAATGTTGACCACATTGTAAGTAGCACTAAAAATGTAGGGGTTTTATTTCCTTCCCAGAATTCTGGCTGGAAATCTGTGTCCTATATTCCATTTGCCAGTATGCCAGCCAGAATTTTGAGGAGGAAAATATGCAGAGCTATCTTCAGACTACGGTTGATATTTTCACAAGTGCCTCACTTAAAAGCCCAAATCCCGTTTTCAAAAGGGACTTGGGTACTTAGGAGCCTAAATCCCACAGTCCTTCAGTGTGACTTAGGCTCCCAAATGCTTAAGTCAGTTTTGAACATGGAATTTAGGTGCTTTAGAAAATGTTGCCCTACACCTATTTCTCCATCCTGAACATCAGTGAAGCTGTTTGCCAAACACACCTGTCCATCAGGCTGGTCTCATTGAAATAGATGCAGTCAAACACGAACAAGCAGACATTGGCATCCTGGAAAGCAGCTTTCTGCAAAACATTTAAGATCAAAGAAATCAATCTGTTTTTACCATCAAAAGTTATTATGCAAGCAGGAACACAGGAGAAATGTGACTATATGCAAAGTGCTCTCAAGCATACAGAACACTAAACAGAAAAATATTTTCTCCCCTCTTTAATCTTTCATGCTAAAATTGTATTTTGCAACAGCCATAAACATTCTTACGAAGCCTGATTTAAATTTACAGCGTCTCTTTACGCACAAATAAAACATGTTAATTTCCAAGTGACCCGGTAATAAAAGCTACATGATATTAATGGCTTAAAGCAACCCAAGTAAAAGGAGTTACTGCTCTGAGGAAAACCCAAACAAACCTTCCATTGATTTCAGATAAGCGGCTCCTTAGAAATCAATAAAACAAACAGTTCCAATTTAATTTTCAGTTTATGGCCCTGATCCTCACCTCAGTCTGAGCTTTAAAATCATACTGATGAAGACCTAAAGCTCAGGTCAGTATCATTCTGTCCTTTTTCACCTGCTAAAGAATGTTGCACACAATGGCAGAGAAGCCTGTAAGTGACTGATTTTTCCTGGCAATCTTTTTTTGATATCCATCCTGGGTTGAAGTTTCCCAAACCTCTGGACCACCATTTGATCAGATGATCTTCTGATAATCTGGTGCACCTTGCCTCAGCTGTACCTTCTAATTTAAACAACCAGCTTTAACCTTCAGACTGCGGCAGCCACACATGGCAAGTGCCCACTTTGGTACCTTATGCACTCCAAGGGTCCCGAAGGGGAGCGGTTTGCCAGCTTTGTTGTCAATCAGAAGAACTTCTGCATCCAGGATCATACTATGTCCACCAGGGAAAGCCTGGGGGATGAAGTCCTTAAAATGGGCTACCTGAAAAAGCACATAGCAGTGACTTACTTTCCTTACACTCTCTAAGTCTGCCTAGGGGTCTGTCTCATTCTTTTAGCAAAGATAGGGGCCCCCACCCTTCATGCAGTCCTGGGAGGAAAGCAAACACAGCAACGCACACAATATTTTCCACTCAGAATGCAATGTGCTTGGCTGGACAGCTTCTCACTATCCCAGCAGCAAGCGATTGTACACTGGAGAGAGAACTGAACTAGAGCTGTAAACACATGGGAACACACCGGCAGTATCCTGCAGGAGGAGCAATTTCCCCTTTTCAACTTTGTGTAACAGATAAGGCTGTAGTATTAAACACACTGCAACCATCCATAACACAATGCCATTCACAAACCCCACCACATCCTACTGAAACTAACCCATGCCATGATGGCAGCCAAAGCATCCCTGACAAAGAGGTGTAGGAGAGACGGGGGTAGGTACAAAGGAGAGGCAGAATCATAACCCCTCAGACTTTCCCGGGGCAGGAGAGGGAGTTATGGAGAAACATGGAAAGGAGAGGCAGGAGGGAGGAAGCAGGTTTGTATACAGGACACGAATTCTAGAAGATGGAGAGTGAGTTCAGACTTAGGCTTTCAGAACAAAGTCTGAGCCTCTCCCTGTGCCTCAGGGTATGAATCAGTTCTCTCACACGCCATAAATACTCCTCCTAACGTAAATCTTACCAAATGGGACAAGTGTTCAGCATCATTCACCTGCTTTCACACACGGTGTCTCTGAATCAAAGCAAGTGTGGTGTCAAAATGACACAACCCTCAGTTCCCAGCAGTTCCTGGGCATTTCCCACAAATTACAGGATTAGAAAACACTTTATAGCGACAGACTCAAAGAGCTCAATCTATTTATCGTAACAAGGGTTAAGGGGTGACTTGATTACAGGCTACAAGTAACTACACAGGGAACAAATATTTAATAATGGGCTCTTCAATCTAGCAGAGAAAGGTCTAATATGATCCAATGGCTGGAAGTTGAAGCTAGACAAATTCAGACTGGAAATATGGCAAGAATTTAGAATGAGGAGAGTAATTAAATCATTGGAACAATTTACTGAGGATACTGGTGGATTCTCCATCGGACAATTTTTAAATCTACATGGGATATTTTTCTGAAAGATCTGCTGTAGGAATTATTTTGGGGAAGTTCTCTGGCTTGTGTTGTACAGGAGGACAGACTAGATGATCACAACGGTCCCTTCTGGCCTGGGCCAAGATCTCACACATCCATACTGCACTATGCAGACCTTTTGATTTGGGTGTGCAGCTTGAGCTGTATCCACACTGCAAAATGACAGGGCTTGCACCCAAGGACCCAACCCCCTAGAAGGGTCCTACGGACCCAGGTCCTGAGTGCTTGCTGACCCAAGTCTGACTGCTTTGGGTGTGGAAGAAAGCAGGGCTTAGGGTCAAACCTGAGTCAGAGCCCGGGCTTACTGTGCAGCATAGACATGCCCCAAGAGGTTAACAATGAATTCTGCCCACAGTGTTGAATGCAGCTGTCAAAATTCATAGAACATTTGATATGGTACACAATGGTCTGCAACAGACACTGGGCTTCTTGGCTCCAGGAACTGCTGGGGAATTCACAGTTTATCACACGAGCCCGGAGAGGAGAAAAGCAAACAGAAGGCAAGTTACAAAAGGGAGCTTAGGACTCTGCTTACTTTGTGAGGGAGGACGGGTTTGAGGCTTCGGCTGAAGTAGCTGAAGTGATCTCCATTCTTGTGGACCTGAACTCGTTCCCCATCGTATTTGATCTCTGCATACATCCCATTGGGGCACTTCTTCATGGCGTATTCGATTGACTTGCAGGCTTCAGCCTTACAGAAGACAGGAAAGAAGAATCCCATGAAAACTTCACTTGTGAAGGTAGTGACTGGAATTACTTTAAAACTAGTTTCTTGGAATGACAGATTTCCTGCTGACGAGTTCGTGTTATCAGGGAATATCTCCTGACCTTCAGACCAAGTTCTCTGTTTCTTAATTTAACTCAGTCAATCTTATTTAGAACTCCGTCTCACTCCATGTAACTTCACCTCTTCCAAATATTTAGAGGCTGTAAGTACCTTGTTCACCTCTAGTGACCACTTAGCCAAGATAGAAATATTTAGTTCTCTTTTGTTCCAACAAAAGAAAAACAAACTATCTGAAGCATTGTGCCCCAAAAGAGCAGAAATGATTTTCTACAAAACTTCCCAAAGAAAAGCCAGAAGAAACCGAAGAAACATGAGTTCCAGAGAGAGATTTTTGCTTATGTCACACATCACTACAATAACACTTATACAACACTCTTCGTGCAGGCCTCTCCATGGAAGAGAAGTTTAAAGCTAGGTACCATATCTGTGCCTCGCACCCCATCACCCCATCTTGCATAACCATTTATGCATCTATTGATCCTTAAAGGTCAGAATCTCAAGACAGTTTGTATGAGGATCCTCATCTCTCCCTCCTATGTAAGGTACTAAGGAAATCCACATTACCAGCATGGGCTGAACAGGGGTCATCAGTGAGGCCTGTACGCTGAGGGTTCGCTTCAGACCTGGCAACTTCTCAGTCTCCTGCTGGTTCCTCAGCACTCGCTCCACCACATTCTGGAGATTGCGTGAGGCTTTGAATGCCTCATAAGCATTAGGATCTAAAGCATCCAACCTTTAAACAATTAAGGGGGAAAAAGAAAGTCACCCTCTCAAGTCAAACCTCTCTGCAGACAGTTAAGGAGGCTGCTGCCTGCTTCCGTTTTTACGTCTCAAACAGTAAATGTGGAACTCACACGTGCTTTGCACCAGCATTCATTTTCAGATCATGCTTTATTAGCCGGATGATGCATTTTAGGTCATTCCCTGTGCACCTAAAATGAAAAGAGGATTCAATCAGAAGATGTTCATCTGAACTACTCCTTCCCTTAATAATAGGGAAAGGAATCTGCTCCAAACCTCAGCACCACAGGATAAACAATGCAGCAGAATGAGAGTATGACTACACAGAAGCAGAAGTTAAAGATGAGGACCCTCTTCTATCTAATCTGAGTCCCATAGAGTTTTTAGCTTATATAGGGTCACTACAATAGCAGTTACATAACACAGTGTGGGCCTCTCTGCAGAAGAGCAGTTTAAAGCCATGCCACCAGCCCCCCAGTCACTGCAACATACTTTCTAGAGCTCTGAATGACTGAGGAAATGGCGCTCCCATCACTTTCCTTGGAAAGCGAGGTGTATAATTGATCTCACTGTTACATGTGTGTTATGCAAATCACGAGGCAGATGGCATAGCTGCATTTCAGCAATACCATCACTGTCCATGTTGGAGGTATGCCCACTGTCTGCTGAAGTTAGAGCAGATACAAGCCACACACTCAGCAGGTCACAGTACTGGAATCAGGGTGTCTGGTATTGATTGAAACACTTGCTCAACTCCCAACAATCTATGCAAATAATCAAAAGAAATGCATTATGGGGATGGCTCAGCTAGTGATCTAAACTTTAGAATAAGGCTCCCAAAATCTCCAGAAGCATAGGTTCAAATCCCAGCGGGGTCAAAGCCTTTCATCCTTCAGCAGGAAACTGAGTTCCACGCAATTTACTGCATCTGGTGGTGAGTGGGCTTTTAGAAGAGACGGTGTGTGAAATGTCTAGATATTAAAGATGCCACAGGATTTAACACAGGGATTTGCCCTTTTCTCACTGTTGCACAATGGGTTATTTAGCTGATACAGTCATCTCTGGGAGGAGGGCTATCCAGTGCTGTTCTACGCATATAGTCTGCAATGATGCTACATAAGAGGTCAGAGGATAGACTTCTTTGTATCAACCTTCAGACCAGCATTTCTCAAACTGGGGTCTGAGAGGGTATTCCGGGGGTCCGCCAGCCCCTCCCTCCCTCCCTCAACTCCTCTCCGTCCTTCCCACCACCTCCTGCATGCTGGGGAACAGCTGTTCAGTGGCGTGCAGGAGGCACTGGGAGGGAGGGGGAGGAGGTGATCAGCATGGCTGGTGGACCCCGTAGAGTACCTACCTTCAGTTCCCCAGCATGCAGGAGGTGCTGGGATGGAGGGGGAGGAGTGGGGACGGGACATGCTTGGAGGAGGGGGTGGAAAGAGGCGGGGAAGAGGAGGGGCAGGGGTGGAGCCTTGAGGGAAGAGGTGAAGTGGGGTTGGGGATGATTCTCTCAAGTCAATATTTTCCAGTGAGGGACAAAAGAGACCAACTCCAAGACAAATTAAAGGAGAGTTTAAAAAGATTGAGAACATGTAGAATCTGGGAAAAAAATGAAAAAACTCAAGAAGATCTCGCTGCAAACTCCAAGGAATTCATTCTTTTGGCAATAACTGGCAATAGAATAAGAGCATATTTGCAGAAATCAAGAAACAAGTACTTGACACAGCCATTAGGAAAAGCAAACAGGAAGCTGGCCGAAGTGGAGCTCTTATCACACATCAGTTGAGAAAAAACTGATGGTGGTAACAGTTCAGTCTCACTGACAAAGAGGGTAAACACTAACTTCTGCACTATGTAGCATTCCTATCCACGTCAGCTGAATCATGAACTAAGTATAGATGGAACGAAGTGTCAAATACTTGATTTTAGACAGAGGAGTGACAAGTCTGTGTGGCATGGTAAATATCAGGGTCCATATTTTTAAAAGTAATTTTGGGTGTCCAACGTGAGATGCTTTCACGGATCTGATTTTCAGAAAGTGCTGGGCACTGCAAATCAGGCCCCTTTAAGGTATCAAAAGTTAAGCACCCAAAAATTGAGGCACTAAAAATAATTTGCTACACTGTAACATCTTGGCCCAAGTGTTTATCATTATTCAGGTCTGGAAGGATCAATTCAAAAGCCTTACTATGGTTAAAGAACAAAAATGTATGAGATTTTACACTCTTACAGGCCCAAAAATATATGGCTTGAAGGACTTCACAGTGTCCTTCAAATTTAATCCCTACAGTAATTCTATTTCTTCATATACAGAAATTGTAGAAAGATAGTTAACAACTTCATTTTGAAATGTAACAAATTAATGTAAGTTAAAAATACAGTAACTGGTCCATAGCCAGAAACCTATATGGTGACTGAGCAAGACACATGCTCAGGTTCTTTAGTTTTCTTCCCTCACAGTGGCTGAGAACAGCAGCTTTACATACAGATTAGATCAGAAGTTTCTCTGTTGACCTTCTGCTCAATGCTGGTGCTAGATACTGACTTGATAGCCAAGACTGAAATTCTTTACACACAGCATGAGCAAAAGCAACACGCTCTCCACCCACGCTGATCAGTACTCAAATGAGATTCAACTCCGCCATTGAAGGACCCTTTATAGAGGCGAGGAGCAAGTTCAGTCTTAATGGCCTTTTCAGTCAGTAACAATTGTGGTTATAGTTTTTAATGTGCACACTTATCCACTAGGAACTGCACTGAGGCCTACACATTTCACACAGACTGTCAAAAAGCCAGAATGCAAAGACTACCAACGTGGGCTGGATTCAAACCAGTTATCTAAATGCAAGAGACAGATCCTTATCCCCTTAAAAAATAACCAGAACCACTCACTGATTTGTGTTTACGGCCTCAGAGTCAGCTTTACCAGCGTCTCACCCTACCTGCTAGTGATATCCTGCAGCACACTTTGCTGCTCGTCCTCCTTGGAAAGCTTTGAAAGTTGAGTGAGGAACTCATCCACCTCCTGGATGGTAAGGAGACTTTTGGCAGCAGGAGGGCAGGACTTGCTCTCTTCAAAAAAGATGCGCACAGTTTCGGAAACATCTCCCTGTCTCCAAAACAAACAAAACCAGGGTGTTTATCAAACCTTTGGCAGGAGACTAAGGCAAAAGGGATGGAGATGACGTATGGGTCAATAATTAGATCTTTAGTAGGAGGGGAAAAAGGGAGTTTGATGCCTGACCTCTATGACTGGGTCACAACCAAAGAGCAAGAAAGACCATCCCAGTGCTGTCTGTTGGTCTTCCTAGCCATTTCTTTTTTAAGTGGTATACGCAAGACACAGACATTGTGTCCTGCTGTCATTATATTTTCCACCACTGCAACATTTGGGGCCTTTAACTTCCTCACCATGAATGCAATCTTGTAGCGTTTATGTGCTGTGAATTCTTGCTGTGTTCACTGGAAGCTAGTACACTCTAAGCCTACAGAAGTGGACCCATCATCGTCGTTTGGGTTATAATTGTGCTTTTATTTTAAAGTAAGTCCTTGCAAAACAATCAGTTAAATGGAACAAAACAAGAACCCCTGGGGTAGCGGCAGCAAACATTTCAGTGTGTCAGGTGTGACCAGTGTATTGTTCATAACTTTTGCATTAGCATAGCTTTAGTCCTGGATGCTAGGGATTAACTGATGTGCATCGTAACGCTAGCCTGCATTCTGTTGGAATACCATTATACATTCCCAGTTTGTGGGAAGCTTCATTATGAAAGAGAACCACCAACTCCAGCTCTGAAATCTTACAGTCCTTTCAAGTGAAGGAAAGTGTGCATGGTTTCAGTATCAAGGGGCTGAATAGTGAGAGATGAAATTAACATGCAGCCTCCATCCCTTTACTGACCTGCTCTAGGTCTCGGACCATCTCCTCCTGGCTGCAATTGAAAATCCTGCTGAACAGCTTGACAATCTGCTTGTCATTCAAGTTGTAAACACTTTTAATGACACCTGGTAATAGCAGCTTAATAGTCAGGTAGAGGTCACCATGGAAGCCATCTGGAAAAGGGCGTGTGCATCATTAGAAACCGTCAGATATTGGTCTCAGTGACAGGCCATAGATTCATGTACGCAGGGGCCCGGCAGGTAAATACTAACTCTAAAAGACAGCAACACAACCATGGCCCACCATGTGTTGCCCTATGGGGTACTACTCTACATTCAAGGCACCTCCCCGTTGGTCCCCCATAGCTAATTCTGTTACTGCAAATTTAGCACCAGCTACCAACATTTCTCCTGATCCCACCACGGGACCCAGTCTTATTGAACTTATTATCTAGATAACAGACGAGAGCAAGGCAGTCCACACTGTAGGCACTGCCCACATCACAACAGAGACAAAAGTGGTGCAGCGCACAACTCTGTGAATCACATCTTACTCATGGACTTGACTGTCCTTTGTCCCCATCCCTGACATAAAGCTGGGTGGCCTTTGCAGTTCATTATTTTCAGATGCCCTCCCAACACCGAAAAATGCCAAGCAGGAGTCACACATACCTCCCGCAGTTCCTTTTTGCAAGAAGTCCTGAATGATCTGCGTCTTCACGTTATAGCTGGGCTTCTCGGCAACCATGGCGCACAACTTTCTGAACTCCCGCAGCAAGCAATCTTTGTGCTTTGGGTCACACTTCTTTGCAGAGAGGCTAGACTTGTGGGGAGAGCTTTCAGGGGCTTCATCAGAATTGCCCGGTTTAGCTGTACAAAAGGAGACATAGCATGTATTTAACTTTTAATAAGTAGGTTGGGATGATATGGTACAAACTTTGAAGACAAGGGTCACTACTGTCCAGGCAAATGAAAAGCAAGAACAATCCCAACAAGCTGGCAAAGCTTCAGACGTGAGTAGTGAAGTGCACAGCAATGAGATTTGTAAAAGCATGATTAAAAATCGGAATGTGCATTTTTAACAAAAAAATTCAACGACTTTAGTATGTACTTTGCACTCAGAGCACATGAGAATTTTCTGGAATTTATGAAATAAAGTTAAAATCTCAATGATAAATTGTCATGCTGACAGATCCTTTCATTTTATTCTCACTTTATAGGCAATTCTCCACTCCAGCATCAGGTTTCCCCAATATTCTCACAGCAAAAGGCAACCTTCAGTGGAAGGAAAAGGCTTGACAAAGCTGCAGGCTCCCTTACGATCCCTCCCTAACCATTTTTCATTTCTTCCCACTCAACTTCCAGAGGCAGGTGCCAAGACGGAGCCCATCCCACGAGCCACGAACTGGATCTGGACTCCTGAAGTACACTACAACCAGTTCATCCAAATAAAACAAATTCCAAGTCCCTGGATTTAACTAATTTGAAATTTGTTTTACTATGCAACAGGTGAACTTAAGGGGACACAATCCAATTTCCAGTTGCCTATGGATAAGCTAGGTTCTACTGTATAATGTAATTACTCTGTGTACCCAGTGAGCATCTGTTTGTCTTGATGTTACAGAGACAAGAGGATCAATACCCTAGCAATAACTTAATTAAACCCAGGCCTCTTTACTGCTCACAAGGTGATCATTCCCCTCTATTCGACATTGGTGAGGCCTCATCTGGAGTACTGTGTCCAGTTTTGGGCCCCATACTACAAGAAGGATGTGGAAAAATTGGAAAGTCCAACAACGGGCAACAAAAATGATTAGGGGGCTGGAGCACATGACTTATTAGGAGAGGCTGAGGGAACTGGGATTGTTTAGTCTGTAGAAGAGAAGAACGAGGGGGGATTTGATAGCTGCTTTCAACTACCTGAAGGGGGGGTTCCAGAGAGGATGGAGCTTGGCTGTTCTCAGTGGTGGCAGATAACAGAACAAGGAGCAATGGTCTCAAGTTGCAGTCGGGGAGGGTTAGGTTGGATATTAGGAAAAACTTTTTCACTAGGACGACGGTGAAGCACTGGAATGGGTTACCTAGGGAGGTGGTGGAATCTCCTTCCTTAGAGGTTTTTAAGGTCAGGCTTGACAAAGCCCTGGCTGGGATGATTTAGTTGGGGACTGGTCCTGCTTTGAGCAGAGGGTTGGACAAGATGACCTCTTGAGGTCCCATCCAACCCTGATATTCTATGATTCTAAGTTCAGGAACTAACCAGCAAATACTCAACTTATTACAGAAGCTTTCAGTTAACAGGATACTACTCCACTTGGGAGGGATGAAGCGATCTGCACAGCTTCTGGACAGTTATATTCTGAAAGCCATGAGAAATTTATTTCTATACTTGCCAACTCTGTGGTTTCCCTTCCATCACCCACAAGAAAGATGGATGCTCAATTTCTTAGAGCTACACTGGACAAAACTAGAAAATAGCATACGAGAATCCTATATGGGCAAGAAAGACTGGGTGAAATAATGGAGTCTTTCCATCTCTAGCTTCTGTTAGAGCACGACAAAATAACCTACAAAACCAGAGTTTGTCAAATACAATAAATACAAATACAATAAAACATGTTTACTGAATTTTCATTTAGAAATGAAGTTTTTTCCAGGGGTACCAAGGCAAAGAAGGGCTGTGCCCACATTTCTGCAATTTTGAGGGAAAGTGATTTTACTTTAACAAGTGTCATTAAATATTAAAGAAAATCCCAGATTGTGCTACCTGGTTTATTTCAGCCTCTCTTTCCGTAGAAAAGGGTGCAGTTTCCAAATCTAAAAGGCTCTTCAAAGAACCAGCCAGGTAGCCAGTGTAAGTCACAAAATAAAAACACTCTCCACTTCAATTATAGGTTTCAAAATATCATCATTGTTCATGCATACAATTGAATCCAGATCCTGCTCCCCCCTAATTTCAATCGGAGCTTTTCCACTGACAGGTGCAGCTCCTACTGATTACAGATAACCAGAGTCCACATTTGATCTAGATCAGTGGTTTCAACCTGTAGTCCATGAGCTCCTGGAGGTCCGCAGACTGTGTCTAAGATTTCCCATGGGGGCTGCATTTTTTAGGGGCTCACAAATGAAAAAGATTGGAAACCACAGATCTAGACTTATAAATACAGTTCTCCAGTCTCCTTACTCTTTCTGGGAAGAAGATTTGGTAGGTTTTATCCCTTTTGTACATATCACCAAAATAATGCAAACATCAGTTCTTTTATGACTGACAGCTTAGAAAACATTACTTTGTGTAGACAAAGTAAATAAAATATGAAGTTTTGTTCGTATTAAATCATTTCTTATTCACTAGATATAAACTACTGAGGTTTGACTCAAATTGAAGCTCCACTGCTAATGCTAATATTATAAGAGGAATGAAGATTCCCCCAGCACCAGCACAATTCCCACCTGTGAATCCAGAGAATTTCTTTGGTGATGGATTGGGGGTAGCTAGTAGCTCCTTCTTGGGACTGGTTATCTGTCCACTGGGGGAGAGCTTCGCCTGGATAGTCGCCTTTTTCTTAGGTGTGTTCGCCGCCTTGGAAGTGGCCTCTGTAGAACACAGTAAGAGGTAAAGCATCGGGGTCAAAGCAACCCGTAATCCCCAAAAACAAAATCAGGTAAGTAATTTACAACCCTTTGCAATGAACAACTTCTGTCAGAACTTAAAACAATTAACCCACATAACACCTGGAGGGAGGAGACAGGTAAACATTTTACAAATAAGAAAACAGAGTGGTTAAGCGATATTCCAAAACTCACAGCAAAACAGAGCTAGCTATGAATGTTAGCCAAGATTTGAGGCTCCCAGTGTCTTGCTCTCACCATCAGACAACAGTGCTTCCCTCTTCCACTCTCTTAGTGCTTGAATTCTGAGAATATATCTTCACTGCAGAGTTAACTCAGGCACTTGTTTAGCTGTTGCCTCTAACCCCACCGATCCACACGTAAAACACTCTCACGTGAGTTTAGGGATGCTTTAAACTTGGGTTAACTGGCCCATCTGTGGGGACAGGCTAGAGTCTGGGTGCCACTTTCATTCAGACTGGTAATCCTCCCCAAGGACAGACAAGTTCTCTCAACTCACTGGGAAATCAGAGCACCTCAGCTCACGGCAGTTCAAAGAACCATGGGATATGTTCCCAGAAGTTCTAGTGATACACAAGTGAGGGTGCAGCACCAGTGAGGACACAATAACTCAGGCATGCTTTGTGGTACGGCTTCTCACACTCAAACTAGGCTAACCCAGGCAATCATCCAAGTTAACTCTGCCATGAAGACATAGCCTGAGGATCATGGAGCAATGAGGAAGGATCCACTCCAAAGCCTTAGCTGCCACAACCTCTTTGGAAAAATATTAAGTTTTGATTCTTAGATGGTTTCTAAGGTAGCCAGGGTCTGTAACAACTGCAGAAGCAATGCACTCAGCCCCAGTGGAATGATACAAGGCTCCTCCTCTTTCAACAGTGACCACCGTCAACTGATTAAACAGCTAAATTATATGACAGACTCCAAAAGGTGAAAAGCTTTTCAAGGAGAGGGCTTAAAGATGAGAAATTTGTCAACAAAAGTCCTCAATTCAGACTGGGAACAGAAAAGAAAAATCACAACTCAGTGGAATAACTGGTGTTGTAGAAAACAAAAGTATAGAAGCAATACTGATGTTTGAAAAAGCAAAAGCAAATACTGCCAACTTCAGTGCAAGCAGGCCATTTTTAGGAAAAATTAGATGGTAAAGGCAGTGGCAACTAAGTGACAGCAACTGAAAATGGTGTGTGGAATTACAGCATACAACACTAGCTTCCAATCCTTCTTGGGCAAGTAGATTAATTTAACCAAAGAATACTTGCTAGCACCTGACACCTCCCATTCGCTTGTACATGAGGGAACTTGGGCTTCTCCAAATGCACGTCCTCACACCTCTGAATCTCCAGGATGGATTACAGCACCACTGACTGGAAAGCAGCCCATCCTAGAGACTCATTATAATGCAGAGGAAGAGACAACGGACCTAGTCACAAAGAACTGCAATTCCATTTACTGGTCCATATACTGTTGGATAGGAATCACTGACATACAGCATTGCCTAATATTACAGATTATTAAGGCCCAAGACAATGGCACAGAGCTTCTCCCTCAAGCATCTCACCTGAGATATGCTGGTTTATCATATCTTTCTCCGGATCCTGGAGCTCTTCCCAACCCTCCAAGTCTGTGATGTCCTCAATCTTCTTTGTTGTGGCCCGAGCCTTCTCTAGCTTCTCAAAAATGCACTTCACATGGTACCACTCCTTCATCTCCCCGCCCGACTCTGTGAAGGGGTTGGGGACCACCTTCCCAATGCGCACCATCCCCTTCAAGATCTTCTCCTTACATTTCTTACAGCCGGCTGTGCCGCGCTTGGCATAGTCCACGCAGTACCTCTGCTCCGCCATCTCATCAGGGACTGTGCAGCGCCTACGATGCCAAACATGCAAAGCTGAAGGAACAGCAAAGTCTTTAGCACAAGCTCCCCGGCTTCTGCTGGCAGAAAGGAGAGACTTATTTCTTACTAGCAAGTGGTACCAAGTAAATGGGTTGGCCACAGGGAGACCCAGAAGGCAACTTTCAAATCTCAATAGACAAGCCTGTCTCTGGGGCAAGCAAAGTCCTTCCCTTCTGCTTAGTGTCCTGGCAGTCTGCGAGAAGAGGATCTTGAAAACAGCAGGCATGCAGCTCCCTCGATGGACCACTAAGTCAGAGAAAAAGGGGAACAAAATAAGGCACCTTCCTAAGTCTCTGAGCAGCGTAAGTTGCCCCCAAGTATTGTCCCAAGCGCTTTCTCTGGGCTGAAAGCAGAGACACGTGAGCGAGCCATGCACATGCAACCGGGGAAAGGCTGTTTCCACGCCGGCCCGCACTCAGCGCCCCGTGCCGGGCCAAGCGAGCCGGGTGGAAGAGCCAGGCCCCGCCTGGGGAGCAGCCACTCGCCCGTGCCCAGCTTGGGGCCCGGGGTTTGCAGCAGCGCCGGGCACTGCCCGCCTGGGGAGCAGCCACTCGCCCGTGCCCAGCTTGGGGGCCCGGGGTTTGCAGCAGCGCCGGGCACTGCCCGCCTGGGGAGCAGCCACTCGCCCGTGCCCAGCTTGGGGACCCGGGGTTCGCAGCAGCGCCGGGCACTGCCCGCTCTGGCGGCCCGGCGGGAGCCGGGGAGGGGCCCGGGCAGTCTCACAGCAGAGGCCGCTCAGCAGACTCCGCAGCCGGGCCGGGACCCAGCCCCGCGGCTCTGGCCGGCGGCGGGAGACAGGCCGGGCCCCGGGAGAGGGGCCGCCTGAGGGAGCGGGGGACGCGCAGCCCCAGCCCCCTCCGCCACTGTTCCCGGGCCCTAGGCACCTGGTTCCGGCCGCCGCGCGCAGGAGAGTCCGGGGACTGACAGGCCCAGCCCCCTAGGCCAGCCCCGCCACCCCCGCGTCCCCTTTAAATCCGGGACTCGCGGCCACGCAGGCTGGCATCGCGCATGCGCAAGGGCCCGTGAGACAGGGCGGCTGGGCCGGGACAGGAGTAGGGCCCGCGGCTAATCCCGCCCTCTGGAACTGGCCACGCCCCTCGGGAGTGACTCCGCCCTCAGGGTTCGCCGGGCTTCTCTCTCGGGGCGTTTCACCCCCCTCTGCAGGAGAGACCCCCCCCCTCGATAGGGCCGCCAACCCTCCAGGATTGTCCGGGAGTCTCCAGGAATTCAAGATTAATCTGTAATTAAAGATTATGGCATGTGATGAAACCTCCAGGAATTCCACCAACCAAAGTTGGCAACCCCATCTGTCAACAACTCCCATCTCATAGTAGATCCCACCCCCTCAGCATAGACCCACCCCTTCAACACAGACCCCGCCCCTCATAACAAACCCCTCCCCCTCAGCAGAGACCCACCCCCTCAGCACAGATCCTGCTCCCTCAACACAGCCCCACCCCTGTCAACACAGCCCCACCCCTGTCAACACAGACCCCACCCCCTCAAGGCAACCCCCCCTCAGCACAGACCCCGCCCCTCATAACAAACCCCTCCCCCTCAGTACAGACACCCCCCCTCAGCACAGACCCCGTCCCTCATAACAACCCCCTCCCCCTCAGTACAGACACCCCCCCTCAGCACAGATCCCGCCCCTCATAACAAACCCCTCCCCCTCAGCACAGACCCACCCCCTCAGCATAGATCCCACCCCTCATAACAAACCCCGCTCCCTCAGCACAGATCCCTCCCCGTTACCACAGACCCACCCCCTCATCAGAGACTCCGCATCAGCATTGAAAACCCCACCCACTCAGCACAGACCCCATCGCCTTATGGCAAATCCCACTCCCTATTGTTGGTGCCACTAGGCCTGAGTAAACCAAAGTTGTGACTTTGGGCCTATGTGACCCAAAGTACCTTTATGTAAAGTGCTTTTGTTAGCCTTACTAAACTTTTGTAACCTTTTGTGTTATGTGCTAATTACTGGCAGTGGCAAGGTTGCTTGATACTAGATGTAGCCAATATTAAATAAGATAGGCGGAAAGCAGGTGCTGTAATTAAAGTTATATGCATGAGAACGTAGCCCCCACGGTGGGAAAGTACAGATAACTGATCACAGAAAAGTTGCTAACGAGCTAAGGTGGTTTTTTGCCAAGTATGACTTAACTGCTTCATGTGATTGCTATTGCAAAGTGTATTTGCTGCATGGGAATGAAAGGTGGGGGGGAGAGGAGGAGTGTGGGGGTAATGGGAATGCTTAGCTGAAGTTCTGTATAAAGAGAGGAAAACCGCTTGTATCGGTGTGCAGGATTTGAGAATGCTTTTCTCCCTGGCACCTATTTGGGCTCAAATAAACCTGGTTTTGCTTCTCCACCCTGGTGTGATAATTAGTGCGACGCACACCGGGCAACGAACCCTGCTGTTGCTCCGCCTCGGGCTCTTTGAGCCGGCAACACTATGACAAACCCCTCCCTCTCACCAGAAACCCTACTCCCTCATTCATAGATTCCAAGGCCAGAGGGGTCCATTGTGATCATCTAGTCTGGTCTCCTAGCACAGGCCAGAGAACTGCCCCCAAATCATTCCTAGAGCAGATCTTTCAGAAAAACATCTAATCCTGATTTAAAAATTGTCAGTGATGATCCCCTACCAGCGCCCTTGGTAAATTGTTCCAACGGTTAAATACTCTCACGGGTAAAAATGTATGCCTTATTTCCCATCTGAATTTGTCTAACATCAACTTCCAGCCATTGGTTCACGTTAGCCCTTTCTCTACTAGACGGAAGAGCCCTTTATCAAATATGTAGTCAGGTAGGTGCTGACAGACGTGAATCAAGTCATCCTTTAATCTTTTCTTTGTTAAGCTAAATAGATTCAGCTCCTTCAGTTTATCACTGTAAAGCAGGTTTTCTAATCCTTTAATCATTCTCATGACTCCTATCCGAACCCTCTCCAATTTATCAGCATCCTTCTTGAATTGTGGGCACCAGAACTGGACACAGTTTTGCAGTAACGGTTGCACCAGTGCCAAATACAGAGGTGAAATAACCTCTCTAGTCTTACTTGAGAGACCCCTGTTTATGCATCCCAGAATTGCATTAGCTCTTTTGGCCACAGCATCACACTGGGAGCTCATGTTCAGCTGATTATCCACTGTGACCCCCAAGTCTTTTTCAGAGTTGCTGCTTCTCAAGGTATAATCCCCCATCCTGTAAGTATGGCCTACATTCTTTGTTCCCAGATGCACACCTTTGCAGTTAGCCATATTAAAATACATATTGTTTGCTTGCACTCAGCTTACTAAGGCAATGTCTATGCTACCACTTCTGTCAGCAAAACCTATGTTGCTCAGGGGTATGAAAAAACACCCCCCATCCCCGAGCAACATAAGTTTTGCTGGCATAAGTGGTAGTGTGCACAGCATTATGTTGGTGGGAGAGCTACTCCCACAACATAGCTACTTTTGCTTGTTCCGGGTGGTTTAATTATGTTGACGGGACAGCTCTCTCCCACTGGCAGAGAGTGGCTACACAAGAGATCTTACAATGGCGCACCTGCATGGGTCTGTAGTGTAGGGTTAGGGTTAGAGTTAGATTGCTCTGAATCAATGACCTGTCCGCTTCATTATTTACCACTCCCCCAATTTTTGTGTCATCTGCAAACTTTATCAGTGATGATTTTATGTGTTCCTACTGGTGATTGATAAAGATATTAAATAGCATAGGGCCAAGAACCAATCCTGGTGGGCCCCAAGTGGAAACAGACCTGCTCAATGACAGTTCCCTGTTGACAGTTACATTCTGAGATTTATCAGCCAGTTTTAAATCCATTTAATGTGTGCCATAGTAATTTTATGTTGTTCTAGTTTTTTAAATAAAAATGTAATGCAGCACCAAGTCAAATGCCTTACAGAAGTCGACACCCTTACCTTTATCAACCAAACTTGTAATCTCATCAACAAAGGATATCATGTTAGTTTGACAAGATCTATTTCCCATAAACCCATATTGATTTGCATTAATTTCATTACCCTCCTTTATGTCATTATGAGGGCTGTCAATTAATTGCAGTTAACTCATGCGATTAACTAAAAAATATTAATTGCGATTAAAAAAATTAATTGTGAATAATCGCAGTTTTAATCGCACTGTTAAACAAGAGAAAACCAATAGAAATTTATTAAATATTTTGGATGTTTTTCTACATTTTCATATATATCTTGTCTTCTGTGTTGCAATTGAAATCAAAGTGTATATTTTGATTACAAATATTTGCACTGTAAAAATGATAAACAAGAAATAGTATTTTTCAATTCACCTCATACAAGTACTGCAGTGCAATCAATCTCTTTGTCCTGAAAGTGCAACTTACAAATATAGATTTTTTTTGTTGTGTAACTGCACTAAAAACCAAAACAATGTAAAACTTCAGAGCCCACAAGTCCACTCAGTCCTATTTCTTGTTCAGCTAATTGCTAATACAAACAAATGTGTTTACATTTGCAGGAGATAATGCTGTCCTCTTCTTATTTACAATGTCACCAGAAAGTGAGAACAGGCATTTGCATGGCACTTTTGTAGCCAGCATTGCAAGGTATTTATGTGCCAGATATGCTTAACATTCGGATGCCCCTTCATGCTTCAGCCACCATTCCAGAGGACATGCTTCCATGCTTCTTTAAAAAAATAATGCGTTAATTAAATTTGTGACTGAACCCCTTGGGGGAGAATTATACGTCTCCTGCTCTGTTTTACCCATATTCTGCCATATATTTCATGTTATGGCAGTCTCGGATGATGACCCAGCACATGTTGTTGTTCATTTTAAGAACACTTTCACAGCAGATTTGACAAAATGCAAAGAAGGTACCAATGTGAGATTTGTAAAGATAGCTACAGCACTCGACCCAAGATTTAACAATAGGGAGCATGCTTTCAGAAGTCTTAAAAGAGCAACACTCCAATGCAGAAACTACAGAACCCAAACCACCAAAAAAGAAAATCAAACTTCTGCTTGTGGCATCTGACTCAGATGATGAAAATGAACATCCACACTGCTTTGGATGGTTTTTGAGCAGAACCCGTCATCAGCCTGGATGCATGTGCCCTGGAATGGTGGTTGAAGCATGAAGGGACATGTGCATCTCTAGCGCATCTGGCACGTAAATATCTTGTGACGCCAGCTACAACAGTGCCATGAGAATGCCTGTTCTCACTTTCAGGTGACATTGTAAACAAGAAGTGGGAAGCATTATCTCCTACAAATGTAAATAACCTTCTTTGTCTGAGCGATTGGCTGAACAAGAAGTAGGACTGAGTGGACTTGCAAACTCTAAAATGTTACATTGTTCTATCTTTGAATGCAGTTTTTTGTACATATTTCTATATTTGTAAGTTCAACTTTCATGATAAAGATATTGCACTACAGTACTTGTAATGGGGAATTGAAAAATACTATTTCTTTTGTCTTTTTACAGTGCAAACACTTGTAATAAAAAATAAATATAAAGTGAGCACTGTACACTTTGTATTCTGTTATAATTAAAATCAATATATTTGAAAATGTAGATCCAAAAATATTTAAATAAATGGTATTCTATTATTGTTTAACAGTGCAATTAATCATGTGATTAATCATGATTTTTTTTTAATCGCTTCACAGCCCTAGTCATTATTAATCAAGTCCTGTATGAACTGCTCCATTATCTTGCCTGGAATCGATGTCAGGCTGAGAGGCCTATAATTACCCATGTCATCACATTTACCCTTTTTAAAAATTGGCACAACATTAACTTTCTCTCAGTCTTCTGGAATGTCAGCCATGAACTAAGATTTATTGAAAATCAACTTTAATGATCTAGCGAGTGGCTCAGCCAGCTCTTTAAAAACTCTTAGATTCAAGTTATCTGGACCTGCTGATTTACAAATGTATAACTTTAGAAGAAGCTCTGTTTAACATCCTCCAGAGATATTAGTGCAATGGAAAACCCCTCCTCTTCAACACAGATCCTACCCTATCATGGCAAACCCCTTCCCCTCAGAACATACCCTGCCCCCTCCTGGCAAATCCCACCCCGTGAGCACAGACCCCACCTCCTCATGGCAAACCCCTCCCCTTATGGTAAACCCCATCTCCTCAGGCCTGCCCATACACCTTGTGGCCCTAATTGCTTGAAAATCCATGGCCTGGAGATCATGATTGCAGTTACTAACCAGGAAAATATAGAAGTGTAAAGAAAAAATAAAATAACTTCTTACATGTTGGAAAGTTAGACACCTAGACTGGTTGTTGCCATGGATATAAACAGGTTCACCTTATATGACTTGCAGTCTAAGACCAGTACAGGAGCCAATAGGAAAGCAGGACTTCATTATCAACATTCCATTAGCTTTATAATGGAAAATAATGACCAGGACCCAAATCCTTAAATCTCAGGTTTTGGCCCAAAATTTTTTCACACATCTATAACACAGAACAAATTTAGTTGCTGCATTTATGGTACAGTGCTGGAAAGATTATCAAAGCAAAAGGTCACCCTCTCCAAATCTTCTGAGAATCCTTAAATTGATATTTTTTTGGGGGTCTGAAATTAAAGTATTGATGCAAGACTTATTTCAATTACATTCCAATGAATCCAATCTTCTCAGTATTGAGAAAATGTCCGGAATCACACTGTATCAAATAAAGGGAAGATGTTTGGAATTTTAATAACTGCTGTGAACAAATGTCTCTCTCCTCTATGGCCGCTAAAGTAGGTACTGAATCGGGGTATTAGCAGGAAAGAGATATGAGAAACAGACAGGATTACCGAAAACAAGCATGTACATGGAATTATTATTTGAAGAAAGGTGGAGTAATGCTGGTGAAATAAGGGATCAAGCTGCTGTATAATGAGCCTGTTCAGCTCAGTTGTACTAATTTATTTGCATATTATTTGTTAATTGGGTTTATTTTGATAGGGCTTAGAAAGGAAAGCCTATTGCAGATGGCAGAGCCACAACTAGAATGGTGTGTACACATTCACATTCATAATTTGTGTGTGTGAGAAGTGGTTTCCAAGACTTTCCCAGTTTCTGAAGTTAGAAAAGGTGTATGTTTGATTGACCCCTCAATTTATTTTCTTGGTCATCTCTGTTTGGGTGAAATTGACCTCTGAGTAGAAGGCTGTGCACCACTTAAGTTCCACTAGAAACCTGTCTTAAATGGGATTAGTGAGGTCTAGGACTTTTGCTGTTCCTCTGCACAGGGATGAATATCATCTGTTGAGAACTCGTAGACAAGGTACACTTTCATTCAGGTCATGTACATTCACACAGGTAGACAATGGGTTCTCATGGTTAACATGCAAACAAAATAGCTCTGATCTCAGGAGAACAAATTTCCTCTGCAATTGCACAGTTATTATGGTCCCAATCCAATGATGCCAATGAAAAGATTCCTGTTGACTGCAATGGGCTTTTGATCAGGTGAGTTACAAAACCGAATAAAAGTTGGGAATTTAACTCCCTTAGACTCCAGCACTCGCTAACAGGCAACTACTGGAAAGGGCAGACCTCTTTCAGCAACACACGGTCTCTGGATCTTCTGATGCGGCAACGGAACTCTAACCGCAGGGACATTATCTCTTCTAATACTAGTGTTGTGGTATCATTAAAAGCAACTAAATACCAAGGCTTTAAATTAAGACACAGGAATGCAGCACAGGAAAATTTCTAATGACGTTTTTTGTTTTTGTAATGATTCACAGACAAAACTGGACCCTGAATGAAAAAGGCCTTTGAAAACCCATGTTTAAAGAAAATAAGTAATTTTGACAGAAAAGGGGCATTGTGTTTTCCATAACTCCCCCACCCCAAATAGATTAAATAGGTAGGACGATCTACACATACTGAATATGATACTGAAATATCAAAATGAAGAATTGCTAAGTGGTAGGATCAAAAGCTTTGATAGCTGTATTTTAATGATTTGTAATTATGGATAGTGAATGAGTTTAGATGAGGTAACATTTAGGCCAAGGCCTTGCTGGCATAAGTGGTTTTGCCAATTTTTATTTTACATAGAATTGCTGATTTGCTTAATATGATGTTATTGCTGACTGCAAAAAGGTAGTATGTGCTGGAAGTTTTGACATAAAAATACACAAGCTTGTAAAAAGAAGCCTCTTTTCTGTGAAGACCCAGGAACACAGTGACGAAAAACAACATGACTTAAAACTGCATAAACAGCAACAAATGCAGAAATTTGTAAACTTAGGGTGACCAGATGTCCTGATTTTATAGGGACAGTCCCGATTTTTGGGTCTTTTTCTTATATAGGCTCCTATTACGCCCCAATCCTGCCCCAATTTTTCACACTTGCTGTCTGGTCATCCTATGTAAACTAAAGCTTGCACATGCATAATGTATAGGTTGCATAAAACCCAAAGGCTTGATGTGCTAAAAGCTGATTGGAGAAAAGTTAAGGAATAAAGATTGTGGACATTCATAATAATCCAAGTGAAAAAGGCCCAAATCAGAGGAACACCTGACCAGAAACTGAAGGATGGGTCTGAAGGACAAGACCAAGGGATTAGGGCAGGTGATGACTATCATCAAGTACAGGAAAACTTCCCAGCGTCCTGGCATGTGGTAACTTGGGTCCTCTATGTATCAGAGGTGGAGCCGTGTTAGTCTGAATCTGTAAAAGCAGCAAAGAGTCCTGTGGCACCTTATAGACTAACAGACGTAATGGAGCATGAGCTTTCGTGGGTGAATACCCACTTCGTCAGATGCATCCGACGAAGTGGGTATTCACCCACGAAAGCTCATGCTCCAATACGTCTGTTAGTCTATAAGGTGCCACAGGACTCTTTGCTGCTTCGGTCCTCTACCTATTCCATCTTGTCTGGTATTATTTCCTTGCATAAATGTGTGTTCAGATACTATAGTGACAATAATTGTGTCTGAAATTGTATAAATAAAGGCAAACATTGATTAGCCTAAATTGGGTGGACTTGTGACTCAGTTTTCCAATTTAAATTCCGACAGTGGCATATTATTGTGTGACCCAAATGATGAAATGACAATTCACAGGTAAAGTTAAGGCTGAAATGTCCAGAATGGTAATTTCTTAAAATATCATATTCCATTCACGGATTAAAACAAAAACAATATTTCAAAAGACAGGCAATCGCCAGCTGAGGTCAACCAACCAACTTCCACTCTGTGCCTGCGTAGCAGCAATTTTGCATGCTGCTCAAGCATCACCAATTGTCCGAAAGACCGATGCTGTCATACATGACTTTTCACGAGAAGGATTTGCACGATAACTTTAAGGAATCTTCCATCTAATGAATCCACTTTGTTTACCAAAATGTGGTTCCTCTCCTTCCCCTGCAGTAACCACAGTCCCTACTGCATCCCTCTCTTCCATGGCTTTAACATCGGCTACCTCCGATTCTCCTACACCTGCATGTGCCAGACCTTCAGCCCCTCTGGGACTCTCCTACCACACACGTTGAACTATCTCTTCTTTCCAAAAACACCAGGTGACTCAAACCAGGGACCTACATTCCACTCCAAGGTACCATCGTGGACATGAGGAGGAGGACACACCACTGTTGCTAGTGTTGTTGCTGCTATGGAGACCCTGAGACTTGGCTCCACCCCCCAAATTTAACATTAATGCCAGGCTGATGTATAGACCTGCAAAGAGGGACCCTCTGTTCCTGCTACCAAGACTCTGAGCCTTGGCTCCATTCCCCAGATTAGTGTGAATGCCAGGCTGCTCTCTAGCCCTTCAGGGAGGGATCCATTCCATAAATATAATCCTTGCCTTCGCAGTCCCAGTCTCCACTTTTCAGGCTTCTCATGCCAGTCCCAGTCTCCTTACCTAGCCAATCCTAGTTCCTCGTCCAATCTATTAGCTCCCCCACACTGGCTCCCCCTCCCAGTGTTCCTTCCCACGCGCCTCATCCTATCTCAGGCTGTCTCCCTACCCCCACTCTGGCTCCTTGTCCCAGTCTCTTTACACAGCCAGTCCCAGTTCTCCCCCCATATCCCTACTCCTTGTCATAGCTGGCTCTCTTTCCCCCTACCCTTTCCCCCAACTGGTTGCCAGTCCCCGTTTCCTCCCTCTCCCCAGCTCCTCATCTGATCTCAGCAACTGCCCCCCCAGCCAACTGCCCCCCCCCAGCTTCCACTTCCCACTCTGGCTCCCAATCTCCCCCACCCGGCTCCCAGCCATAGTCTCTTTGCCTAACCATTCCCAGCCTGCCTTTTGTCCCCTTTGCAGATGACTTTCCCCTTCTTGGTGCTAGCAGGGGGATCACCGAAAGCACAGGAGAGATGGGCTCCCCATTCTCAGTTCCAGTGCTTGGCCCAGCCCTGGTCCTGAGCAGCGGGGAGCAGCCATTGCAGGGTTAGTGTTAGGGATAGTTTCCATTGCAGGGAAAGTCCTCCTGAGCTAAGCTCAGTTGTGGCCTCAAGAATTTTTTAACACAGGTGAAACAATGTACTTTTCCTTAGCTTCATTCTTGGAAACAGCTAAACCATTTTGGCTGAAATGTCCCCAAACTAATTAGCCAGAGGCAGACGCCCAGCATCAAAAATTTCAGCCCAAAGAGTTAAAATTTGGCAAAAGTGATAAGCAACTGAAAACAGGGTCTTATAATGGAAAATGTTGGGCAATCTAACTAATAGGTGCTACTGCCAGCTCTACCTATAATAACATCATCCTATCCATCATCCTTTCTGCATTGCTAGTCAGCCTTCTCTACAATGATGTGTTTCCCCATAGCTCATGGTTTCTTGAAGGATGTCTTTTATAGTGGCAGAGTTGTGAGTCTGGAAAGCTGAAGATGGCTAATTTATGATCGTACATTGTCAAAGTTACTTTTTAAACAGCAGAGAGTAATTATAATCAGCTATAAAATAACTGGAGAAGTGCCTGAAATAAATACAATAGAGACAGCTGTGTGCTGAAATAACTTTATTCAAAATGAAATTAAAAAGAGTCTCCATCCTGATCAGGAACATAAATCCAGACTCTTTTTCCTCCCCCAGACTGCCTGAGCTGCCTCTTTAAGAAAAGAATGCTGTGGCTGCCTGAAAACAGGTGTTTCCTGGGTCTGGGAGCCTCTCAGCTGCTGCTGATTAAACCCAATTTAATCAGCCTCCTCTTCCTATAAAACTCCCAGGGAGCAAGCCTGCTGTTTCATTGCTCTATGGGGAAAAAGAATGGGTGGGGATTTTTGCAGAGGGCTAGATGTTAGATTCAAATGCTTCAGCTTTTTAATATCTAAACTCCAACAGCTCTTTTATCTCTGGATAGGGGAGAGACTATAGGAGCTATTAGTTGAAATGGAGTGTGGAAGAGCTGAGAACATCAAAACAGAGACCTCTCTAAATTAGGTTTAACTAGTTTATATAAATCAGAATATCCTTCTCTCTAGTGTCCTTAGAGGGACTACTAAAGTAGCCAGGTAGTCTAAATATGGATGTTTTCACTACAAACTTCTATAGGCTGGGCATTAGACTCTAGTATCAGAGAAGGGGCTGACTTTTCTTGTATAGGGACTTGAGAACTCTTCTTTCATTAAGACCTCAGAGCCTTTAGCTCTAATCTATAGCTGTACAGGACTTCAGCTCAACAAGAGAAACTTCTCCTGACTTCTGTCTCCCTTCCTAAACCTATTATGTTAGTAGCTATTGCTGCATGGTAACTTAGCTCCTGTCTTCTCAACCTTACCTTTGTTCCTCAGCTGAATTGAGTGAAGGGTTTTTAGAAAGCTTTTTTAAAAATCTCCCTGCTCTAAGCTATCTGAGGCAAGATGAATATTGGTACCTGAAGCTGATAGCAACATGCATTCTCACCAAACTTATTTGGTTAATATCCTGGAATGTGTGTTATGTGGGGGAAACAACTTCTGGAAACACAGAAGAAACTACTCTGCAATGCTGTGAAGAAAATCAGGATTTATGAATGGGCAGTCTGACCTAGTGGCTAAAAACTAATGTCTACAGTCCTACCTATTGCAGGAACCTAGGTTAATTAGTGTATGTGTCTCAGCTGTAAAGCTGGTATGGTGGAAGTCTCTTAGCTCAGGTGTGAGGAATTGGATTCTGTTCATCTTTACACTGGCATGAGTAATTAGCTGGAATGGGTGCTGCCTGACAACCATGGGCTCTTTTCTGGGGGGAGGGGAAAAAAAGCATGTCTGCAGCAGCTTTTAGGCCCTTCAATTGTCTATAGGACATACTGAGTCAAAAACATTCCCTTATTCTGAACAGGGAAAGCTACAAATGAAAGCTAATTGCTTTATATATCAGGTTTTTCAATCTCTTTTCTAGAAGAAAATACTTTAAAGGAAAAGACTGGCTATTGCTAGCAAATAGCTGCTAATGCATCCTTGCTCTAGTGCAGGTGTTCTCAAACTTTTGTGCTGGTGACCCCTGTCACATAGCAAGCCTCTGAGTGCAACCCCCCACATCAATTAAAAACACTTTATAATGTATTTAACACCATTATAAATACTGGAGGCAAAGCAGGGTGTGGGGTGGAGGCTGACAGCTTGTGGACCCCCTCCATGTAATAGCCTCATGACCCCCTGAGGGGTTCTGAATCCCTGCTCTAATGAAATGCCTGGGGGGGGGCGGGGAGAGTCATGGACATGGTCTGGATGGATTCACTGCAGTAACTAAAAAGCAGATCTAAGTAAATAACAAGTGAGTGGATTTCTGGTCCCTAGTTTCTCTAGAATCTCAGGTGTGCTTCCCCTCCTGTGATTAAAAATGCAATGCACTTAAAACTCATGAGTTGAAATGACTTATGGCTTAGTGAGGAGGGCATTAAAAAATCATATGGATAGACATATACTTAAACTGCTTTTTCCTCCTCCTCCTGATTGAGTTCCAAACATACTTTTCTGTATCTGAATCTAAGTTGCTCATTCTTTACACTCTGCTTTTGATTCTGCTTAACAAACATTCTTTCCACAAACAAGTGTCTGTGAATACATGATTATACAAAATAACCAGAATCCATTGTCCACTTACACAAAACCCCTTTATTGATTCTAACTATTAAAGGTTTAAGTGGGGCTTGAAAAATGCAGACAGAAGGGGCTGCTTCTAGCTATATTACCACTAAAGAAGTCAACTTCTGGATTGCTGGCTCAGCATAGGTGGAGAAGAGGCTACACAAAGGCACTGCTTTGCCATATTCACCAATCCTCTTTTCCTACTGCAACCTCAGATGTATCTCTAAAATCAATAAAACCATTCGCCATTATAAGCCTGTCTGAAACTTTTGGGTGTACCTTCAAAATTTTGAACTAAAATCAGGTGAAATGCAGCAGCAGCAATCTCCTTGGCTTCTTTTATTAAAATGAACTTACTGGGTTTTCTAGATGAAGCACCTCTCTGGGTAGGAGTCATTTAAGAAGCAACACTAGAAACCAGCTCCAAGAAGCTGGTAGACATCACCAGTTGCATACTCAGTGTAGGCGTTGTGGAGGGTTGACACCATGTAGCATGATGGCAGGCTGAACAGTTGGCATAGTGGCAGTGCAATCTGACTATTTACTAGTAAGTTGGTATCAACCTCTGAGGGCACCCAAACTGAGGAGCTAAACTACCATTTTTGAGCTTTTCACACTAACTTAAAATCAGGACTGGGATGGGCTTTAATACCCAGCTGTATAGTTCTGCTCCATCCTTCAGTATAGTTGCCACTTTATCATTTGATATGACATGTAGCAATTTCACTTGAGGAATCTTTCATCTTGCCTATATATTTAATTTGGGAAGAGGTACCATTCTTTGCTTTCAGTGACAGCAAGTCATTGTCTCAACTACAAATCTGAAAAGTGTGGGTGCTACAAACTGCTCAGAAGCCTTAATATTTAAAGACCCAGTAATCACCAGATGAGATCTTCCCTAGTTCACATAGAGCAGAGTTTGTCACAGTGCATCTTTCCCATCACAAGATGTTAAACTTGTACTGCCAAGCCAGGCAACTTTATAATTAGCTTTTGGGAGACTAAGTGCTAGATGTGAGTCAAAACAGTAATTTTGAATTTGCTTAACTCAGTCGAGTCTCAAAGTAGAAGGATGGTGTAACTAAGGCCTGGTGAACAACATCCTTGTCTATTTTGGCCTGGTGATATAAGTCAGAGATTCTTCGGTACTACTGTTTGTTTACAAAATATACGTACAAGCCTGTTTTTGCCAGAAGGCAGTAGAAGAAGCAGGTAGTTTCCTTGCTCGGAAATTCCCAAGTCTGCCTTTCCAAGTTCTGTGCCCAAGAAGCATTCAACTTCAGCGCAGCATCACACTCACCATGGCGTCTCGCTTTCTGCCTTTCACACCAAACCAAAACTTAGCTCCTGCCTTTGTAATTTTACCTGGTTTAGGTTTTGCTCAGGTCTTGGCATCTGACAGATTGCCTTGGGCAGTAGTTTCTATTGTTTCTACCTATCTCTCTGCATGCAGCAGGTTAATTGCTGCTTCCATTTAGCCTAAAGAAAGTTGTTTAAAGCCAATAGGTGTGCTAATCAGGTCATTGAGTCCTTGGATCACAGACTCTCCATAGCAGTTAACAATTTCCAGCATAGAACTCAAACTGTAGCTATAGTTCCCTGTCTCTCCTTGACATTAAACAGTGCGGGGGGGTGGAATTCTGCCTTCAGCTCTCTGTAGCTACATTAGCACTGACCGACAAAACTAATTGTTTTGAGACAATCCCCAGGAATGAGTCCCAGATTGGGATTCTCTGGAAGTGTCAATAGAAAAGTTAATAGAGTTTTGTGAAACCAGACAGGCCAAATTAAGTCCCTGCACAAGAGGATATTAAGAAATGGGCAACATAAGGGCAGATGGAGTCAATGTTGACAGTAACATCTGGAAGGGATGTGAACTATTCATACACCCTTTTTACGGGGTTCTAAACAGCTCCGTGGGAGACCAGGGTAGTATTGTAGGCAGTTCACTGAGCACTTCTGCTCAATGTGCAGTAGTGGTTTTTTTAAAAAAGCAAACCACTTATTTTTAGGATGCATAATAAAAGGATATTAAATGTTACAGTGCTGCTGTATAAAGCAATTGTACGGCATCACTTGGAATCCTATTTTAGCTCTAGTCCCTCTATATCAAAAAATAAAAAGGGGACTCAGATGTGGCTGAGTGATTAGAAGCACAGAATCCATTAAGTACCAAGATTGGGATTAATCTTGGAGAGGAGATGAATAGAGGAAACCTGGTAAGGTATGCAAAATGAATGGCTAGAAGTTTCTAAAGAATAAGGGAAGGTAGATTAGAGAGGGGAAAGAGAATATCTGTTTAAACTTGCCACTCCTCAGTTTCAAGCCGGAAAGGAAAATTTTCCACACAGTGCACAGCTGGCCTGTGGAACTCCTTGCCACAAGATGTCACTGTGGCCAAGAGCTTAGCAGGATTTAGAAAAAGTGGACATTGCTTTTATCAATCCAAAAATATCCAAAGGTAAAGACTAAAAGCCCTTCCAGGACTCAAGGTTTATCTCAACTGCCTCCTGCAGGGCTTCTTGAACCTTCCTCTGAAGCATCTGGTACTGGCTGCTGCCTGATAGCTGGCAGTGCAGCTTATGAAAAGCATTGCCGTTCAGAGCTACAGACCTTTTCCTTTAGGTCTGAAGCAATGATTTCTAGTGGCTTCTCTGTGGTCTTGAAGCTTATTTTCCTCCATGGAAAACTCTTCATTCTAGTCATAGCACAAAATCTGACCAATTTTTCAGGTGAGATCGTAATATTTCAGTTTGTCCTTTTTTCCTTTAATATGGAATTAAGTCCCCCTGGTGCTCAAAATAGTGAATAACAAGTTACTTCAGTTTCCAGTTGGAGCTGGTTAGGATTCTAAAGGCACTGCTTTGTCTGGCATCTCTAAACTTTTTTTTTTAAACTGAAAGTTGAACTGGTGGCTTGAGTAGAGTCACCTAGTGCGTATCTTAACCAAGATTGCCTAGTTTTTTAGGGCTTTTCTTTCACATTGAACCATCAGATATTTATAAAGAGCCTGGATTCAGTTCCAAACAGGTTGACTTCCTTCCAGGAATATAAAATGAGCACAAACGCCTAGCAAACGGCACCTTTTGGAAAAGGAACCTAATCTTAAGAGTCATGAAACAATATACTATATTGGGGGGGTTCTTTGCCCCACTACTAACAGTCTGAGTTGAACATCAACTTGCTTTCCTGAACGTGCATATTGTTCAATTTAATCTTTGTAAAAATCAAACTGGATAGATTTAAGACCACTCCATGCATTAAATGAAACAGGCTGGGGTGAGGACGCTGCCTTGAATGATACAACAATAGGGTAACAGCATAATCAATGTCTTGTTCAGCTGAGTTGCGTATGAATGTCCGTGTAATTTCTTGCTCCTTAGAATTGGCGAGGCGTTCTGATGACGTTTTTACTAATCTCAGAAAATGAGACTATACTGGGAGTGCTATTACCATTTAATATTCTGCCCTTGATTGATTGCTAAAGCTTGATATATTTTTTCAAATCATGTTAATGGTGCCTTAACTCTTTTTTTTTCTTCCAGTGTCTTGATGCAGAAGTTGCCATACAGCTTTACACTAGCCTTCTCAGCACCCCCTCCATTGCTGCATGATTAAATCATTGGGTTATTCTTCCATTTCATTTTAATATCTGAGAGTTACAGGGTCTCATAACTTTGATCGATTCAGTTCCCCATACCTTTATTGCTGCCTATATAACTTCTGTTCCTTAAATCTGACAATTATGTCCCCAAGATGACTGTTTCTAATGTTTAAAATATTGCTACCTTCCATCAAAGATCTAGCAGTAGAACAGAATTGTACGGTAGCAATGAAATGGGGTGCTTAATGCATCAACTTCAAAATATTCTTTAACTCCAATTGTAGCTAAATCTGTCCCAAGTCCTCTAGAAACTAACAAAACCATCTCAGGAGCAACTTCTAATTCAAGAGGGGGAATATGAATTCCACCCAAATGTGCAGACTAATGGGTATAGGAAGGCTTCTAAAAGGAAGCATTCCAGATAACACTAGAGCTACATGAAAAAGCATCACAAACATCTGTGCCCCATGTTCAAGCCACCTTAAACTTTTTTTTAAAAGGCCAGTGAGCTCCCCAAAAGCTAGATCTGGTACTGCACATAAGTAATCCGAGGAAACCACCAGTTTGAAGCTGATGAGCTCTCACCTGCTTCAGATCAGAAACTTGGAAGGTCAGAGACCAGTTAGCATTTGCATTGTATTAGAGAAGCACTGTACTGCTAGAGGTGAAACAAAGGCTTATAAAATAGAAACCACTTGGGAGCCAGACATGGGTAGCATGGCCTTGAGGCAAGCTGCTCCTATGAAAGAGATACCAGCCAACTCCAGGTATTGCATGGATCAATGTTTGTAAAGCACTCTGAACACGAGATGCCACACTTGTCAAGCATTCATAGATTTCTCTGCCTCAAAAGGAAGGATGCAAAACTAATTTAAATGCCAGTGCAGACGATCCCATCTTCAGAGGAAAGGTAGTTCACTGCTGGCTATAGAAATACACAGCTATCAAAAAGAAGGCTTACTCTCATCCAGACTGCATAGCCTCTTAAAGCCATAGAGGCTGCTACACCAGCCTTTCCTCTCCATGTTGAGGCTAACCTGTCATGTCAGGGCTGGGGGCTTGTGAAGAGAACAAGCGTCCCTTGCTCCTGGACTTTCTGGCTGTTATCTGACCAGATGTTGCCACTTAAGGCCTAGCTGAAATGTGCCATCAGTAGAACTAGCTTTGCTGTTGTGGTAGGACACCGATGCCAAGAGATGGCTTGAGCACAATGCATTGCCGTGAGAATGGATAAACTTGTGTGATGTGCAGCAGCAGCATGCACTGGAAAACGGAACCATTTCGGCATAGAGGGGGAAGTGTCCCACATCAACATGCTGAAGGAAGCTAGTTGCTAACGTATGCAGTGAGGCGATGCCTCTAACAATCACCATTCCTCACTTACATGCTAAACAAGTAGTCAAGTCTCTAGACAGTCAAACTGAGCCATAAAGCTCTCGCTTTCATTGATTATCAATCGAAGAGACTTAACTACTCATTCTATTGAACAGATGTGAATTCAGACTCCTTTTATGTGCAGCCTTAACCAAATGCATAACCAGGGAACTTGCATTCTTACCAGGAATGAACAAATAGCAGCTGGACATGTGCTCTGCCAGGGAGGTGCATATGATGATAGTAACAAATCATTACGTTGCTCAGATCGGAGAAATGAAGATAGAAATCGTCCATGGTTCTTATTAGAAGGTGGCAGTTCTTGCACTCAGCCCAGCACATTCCTGAGCTTGAGTGTTTTTTTTTTTAAGGAGCAGGGTTAACCCATGTGTCCCATTTAGACAGTCGCAGGGCAAGCTAAATTAACTCTACTTTTCCAGAGTTGAGGAACAATCGACATCTTGCTGCTTAGGAGCAGTCACATTCCTGGAGTAAGTCCTGTTCTGGACACCTTCATTCCCAGAAAGATGGTGAGACTCTAAGCACATTAAGCTCTCAGTAGCTTTCCTTTAAAGTAGCCACAAACGAGTGGTAAAAGATTTATTTAAGGAGCTACAAGGAGGCCTGACTTGGGGCAGCGGGATTAGGCAAGCCATTAGTTAACAAATTGTAGTAGAAAATTTCCATCAATTTAACTACATCAAACTACACTGCTTAGAATCTCAAGAGGTAGCTGCTCACTACAAAAATGGCTTGCGAATGGCACCCATGTGTCTGCCGGTGCTATTGGAACAGGTAAATGACTGTTGGCTTCAAACACCTCTACAGTAGCATAGAAAAGGTAAACTGACCACTCGTGTCTTCATTGGAGAACTACTTGCCCTAGTTTCATTTAGTTGGAAATGAGACATCCACATTGTCACTAAACCTATTTAACCTCAACTGAGTTGCTTGAAAACAGAGTAACTGCAACTGCAGGAAGTCCAGAAAACCACTTATGGAGAAGAAATGTGTGTGGACTCAACAGTTCATGTAGCCAAACTCTACTGGTGCAACCTTCTGATATAAACAAGGACTAAGGGGGGAAATTTTAGCTGAACATATAGCGATGTGTCCCGACTCAAGACTTCTTGCCTTGCTGCATGACAGATGTCACAAATTGCAGCAGCGCTTTGCTCTTCTCACTGTACAGCTATACAAGAGGCCTCCATTGTAGAAACATTAATCCTCTTTGCGCAGTTGAAAGTGCAGTTGCATTCCCTCCCATGAGGGAAGGAATGGAAAATAGCCACCTGGTTTCAGAAGCCTGTATGCACTTCAGAGGCTGCATTCTGCAATTAATCAGTATAGTTCCATGTACTTCATGTTGCCAATAGTGCTGTGGGGAAACTAGTTGTAGGACTCAAACCAAGGTCTTCAAGTTTCTGGGCCACCTATCAGTGGCCTTGCTTACTGTATGGAGTGGCCAACCTTCCAACAAGACGAGATGTTTCCTCTTCTCTTGAAATTTTCTTCCCTGAGATGAATTCTAAGAGAGCCCTCAGTTCTGATTCTAATCTACTTTCCAAAAGTCCTGAAAGCAACGTAAGCCTTCAAAAATGGCTTCCGGTGTCCCCTCCGCCAAAGTAGCCAAACCCAGAAAGGTTGACACACTCTCTTTTCTGTAATGGCTTGCTGAACTAGCTTAGTTTCAAGAACTCCCTTTATTTGTATCCAGGGTACTTGTCTTTTGGCTTCTGAACACCAAAGGCAAGTGCTCTGGGAAGTGTAAACTGCCCTCTGGCCACTTATCCCTGCTCCGAACACAGCTAAATTGGCTCTTGTAGGGTTCTGAGGCAACGGATTAGACACCTGGGTGCTTGCCTGGTTGTTAATGAATTGTGACTTTTAGTTGGCTTGGAAGATAAGACAGGCCTGGCCAAGTAAGAAGAAGAGGAACAAACTGGCACATCTGCCACCAGATGGTGAGTGACTCTGACCTACAGCCCTTGGGAGGACAGGTTGCATGTTTGATTATACTTAAAACACCGGTTATAATTGCAGTGCAACTGGGCCAGTCTGAAATGTTCAGATCCTTTAGGACTGCGATCCTGATTGCAGGCTTGGAAATAGCAAAACCAAGAGGATGAAAGCCCCCTCTAGGCAGGTGAATAGATCAAAGGAAAGATTAAAGGGAGAAAATAGAAATGTGTGTCTGGGGAAACTTAACATTCGTCTATAGACAAGGCGCCAGAGGTAAATGGAACACTGAAACCCGGGTAGCTGCAACAAATGAATCAGCAGGAAGTACTTGAGTGTTTGACTCATCAAATGCTGAATTCTGGCAAAATAATTAATGGACACCTCCAGCACAAGCATGCTTTTCAGTTTCAAAGCTGAGGATTTCACACTAGAACAGATGGCTCAGGCTAAAGCAGCTGTAGTTGAAACGTATTTGTAGAATGTTTGTACAAAGACTAAAGTGAATACGTAGACACCATGTCTACTGTGCAGGAAACCTTGTTTTCTCGATCTTTCCTGCCATCTCCAGATCCATCTCTCAGCATATCTGTATACATGACAGTGGGTCTGTCTTATCCCAGCTCCAGCAGCTACGGTTGCAGACTCCTGCTACATGACAGGGCCAGGAAATAAAGATCAGTGCCTTACTGCCATGCTTATGTCCTAACTGATAAATCTGTACAGGAAGCTGGGAAACTGACATGTTCCTAGAGCTCATGAAGTTATTAAATGCAGAGCATATCTTGAACAGTGACAATACTCCAGTGTTAACCTATGCCCTTTCTAGGGAATGATGGCTGGGATATACCCAGGGTACAATCCAGACTAGTGAGTAGCTGTCACCCCTGCCCTCTAACTGGGGGGTGGGGGGTGCCCTTTACATTGCTGTAGCCTCCAGTCGGGACTGCTCACAAACAGTCTCCAGCATGGAAGTCACTCCCATCTGTGTCTGTGGGCATTTGCAGCCTGTCAGTCACATCTAAACTCCTACCAGCCTGAATTATATCACAGGGTGACCCCAGCACACTCCCAGGCCCAGATCTTTCCTCCACAAATGTGTGTTGTGTACTGTCCAGCCCTCTCCTGGACAATACAAGCTCCATATAAAGCCTGCCATTTTATTAAAGGGAGTGATATGCCCATGTCCTGTTATCCCAGTCCTTTCATTTAAAAAAAAAAAATTCAGGCTCAGCTGACGAGGTCTCCCCCTAACCCTCTTCATATCTTCTAACCTGCCCTGAGAGCAAACCTAGCCCTTTCTCCCCGCACTGGGTAGCCATGCAAAATATAGGGGAAACTGAGGCGTGCACACAGGCCCCCATAAAAATACTGCAGAAAATTCCCACTTTGTCACATCTTGGTAAGAAACAACTGGCCATAGTTAAGTATTGGGCAACCCTACCACAAATTTGATAAGAGTATTTACAAGCCTTTCTTTATACAGGGGTTGCCAGCAACTGTAACTCCACACGATTTTCTCAGGTATAACACACACACCTCTCACCATTACCCAGTATGGTTTTTTTTTTATAGAAAGTATCTTTTCTCATGGGTGCTAGGCCCTGCAAAAATTACAGAAAAGGGGCGGTTGCACCCTGTATCCATGCCCCAAAGCCACAGGGCAGTTTCAAACCCTTCTGTGATGTTTTCGTGTTGTAAAGACTGTGTTTTCTTAAGGGTCTTTGTCTCTTATGATAAAGGGCTGCTGCACCCTTGTCGCCTTAGGAGTGTTTCTCCCTAGATCTACACTATAGGACTAGATGTTTCACACTCTGAGTTGGTCTCTCTTCGTGACTTGCTACAGTCATGGTAATCCCTTTGACTCCATACAGTTCTTTCCTCCTGCCACTAACTCCATGATGTGTTGGTCTGATGGGATCTCACTTGTTCCATAAATAATCCGCCCCCCATTCTCCAATCTCCCTCCCATTTGACAAATATCAGAGTCTGGCATGGCACGACAACACTTTTGGGACTTGTCTAGCAGGTCGCACAGTTCTAAGCCCAAAAAAGCAGTGATGAAACAAGCTATGAAGATGTTCATATGGCCAGAGATCATGTAGTGTTCTTTTGCATGCTTCCAAGATGCTCACTATATCATCAATAAACTCCCAGGATGAAATCTCGTAACTTGGGGCAGTGGTGGGGGACAGGTACTGAAAGGGTTCGTCTGGATCTTTTGTGATTCTGGTATTAGGCAGGTTTGTTCTTTGGCTGAATTTACCCCACAGAGAACTAAATACAGTTTAGCAATCTGGTGTAGAAATCATTAATGTACATATTTTGGTCATTGTGTCTCTGTGCATCAGCTGGGCTATCCTAGCACCTCAGGTTTCTGACGGAGGTGTAATTTTATGTACTCAGAAAAATCTCTTTTCCTTCAAAATGCCAGATTTCATAGACTTTCACCACCACATACCCCTTTGCTGTGGCCACGTTCAATACCACAGTGCACCAAGTCCCTAGGATGGCCCTCTCCTCAGCAGTATGGGCGCGTGTCTCCTTCTGCTCAGTTTATGCACAGGTGTGGCATAGTGGGAATATAAACTTGTCTCTATCTCTGATAGATAACTCAGGGAGAGAGGCTTCAGGGTGGTGCACTTCAATTTTTGCAATTCCAGAGTCATTTGTGAGGGACCCAAATTTGTCAGGAATAGTTTTGGGGTGTGGCTACAGTATTTTCTTTAGGAAAGAGACAGACTGGTGAAATTGTAATAGTGGATTTTTCCCCCCAGGCTTAAGTTTGTAATACAGGCAAATAGAATTTGTCCTCTGCCCAAAAAGAGCATCTGTTCGCACCAAGGATTGAAGAATCTAATCTTTGTTCAAGAAATTTGCAAGTCCCTCTCTGTCACCTACTCCTCCCAGAAGGTCCTGACCACATACCCGTATCTTTTCAGAGAATCAGTCTGGTGCTGTGTATCTATTGGGTTTCCGGGAAACGGGGCGGGCAAAGCCCGCCCCGTGCTAACGGATCTCCCCCCAGCCTAAGGGGAGGTTCCACAGGGCCTCAGAAACCCACTAATTGCGGGGGACAACTAATAAAATAACAGGGACAGGAGTGCGGTCAAAGGGTCATAAGAAGGGAGCCTGCCGGGGACACCGAGCAGAGAACCCCGGACAGCGCCCACTGCTCCTCGAAGGCGTCAAGGGAGCCAGCGGACGCCGCCCAGAGGAACTCCGCCCGGAGACGTGAACGGACTAAGGATCGGAAACAAGCCCCACAGTCGCAGGAGTCTTCACTGGCCAACCGCCTCTCCCTGGTCGCGTGGATGGCCTTTTTAGCCAGGGCGAGGAGGAGGTTGACCAGGAGGTCCCGCGACTTCGTGGGGCCACGGATAGGGAGTGCATGGAGAAGGAGGTGTGGGGAAAAGTGCAGCCAGAAACGTAATAGGAGATTAGTGAGGAGCCGGTAGAGGGGCTGCAACCTGGCGCACTCCAGGTAAACATGCGCCAGGGTCTCCCTCACGCCGCAGAAGGGGCAGGTGTCCAGGACAGGGGTGAACTGCGACAAGTACACGCCCGTGCTCACGGCCCCGTGAAGGAGCCGCCAGCCGATATCCCCGACGGGCCTCGGGACCAGGGTGTCTGGTGCTGTGTATCTATTGGGTTATGCTAACGGATCCCCCCATGTCTGGTGCTGTGTATCTATTGGGTTATCCGGGAGAGGGGGCGGGCGGAAGCCCGCCCTATGCTAACGGATCCCCCCCCAGCCTAAGGGGAGGATGTCTGGTGCTGTGTATCTATTGGGTTTCCAGGAAATGGGGCGGGCGAGCCCGCCCCATGCTAACGGAACCCCCCCCAGCCTAAGGGGAGGTGCCACAGAGCCTCAGAAACCCACTAATTGCGGGGGACAACTAATAAAAGAACAGGGACAGGAGTGCGGTCAAAGGGTCATAAGAAGGGAGCCTGACGGTGACACCGAGCAGAGAACCCCGGACAGCGCCCACTGCTCCTCGAAGGCGTCAAGGGAGCCAGCGGACGCCGCCCAGAGGAACTCCGCCCGGAGACGTGAGCGGACTAAGGATCGGAAACAAGCCCCACAGTCGCAGGAGTCTCCATTGGCCAACCGCCTCTCCCTGGTCGCGTAGATGGCCATTTTTGCCAGGGCGAGGAGGAGGTTGACCAGGAGGTCCCGCGACTTCGTGGGGCCACGGATAGGGAGTGCATGGAGAAGGAGGTGTGGGGAAAAGTGCAGCCAGAAACGTAATAGGAGATTAGTGAGGAGCCGGTAGAGGGGCTGCAACCTGGCGCACGCCAGGTAAACATGCGCCAGGGTCTCCCTCACGCCGCAGAAGGGGCAGGTGTCCGGGACAGGGGTGAACTGCGACAAGTACACGCCCGTGCTCACGGCCCCGTGAAGGAGCCGCCAGCCGATATCCCCGACGGGCCTCGGGACCAGGGTGTCTGGTGCTGTGTATCTATTGGGTTATCCGGGAGAGGGGGCGGGCGGAAGCCCGCCCCATGCTAACGGAACCCCCCGCAGCCTAAGGGGAGGATGTCTGGTGCTGTGTAGCAGGGTGGATTCCCTGCTCCGGGGTTTTTAAGGGGTTTAAAAGTGGCCTAGCAGGGCTTGAGAGCTGCTGCTCCAAAAAGCTGGGCTGATTGAGGAAATGGCTGCAGCTGGGGGCCACGCCCCAAACTGAAGAACAGGGCCTTATAAGAAGGCAGGGAAGCCAGGAGCCAGACAGTCTCTCTCTGGCGATAGAGAGAGATGGGCCTAGCTGCTTAAGGCTTGAGACTAGATACCTGAGTGCAGCAGGGCTGGGGAGCTCCAGCCTGGAAAGCTCCAGGCTGCGGCCTAGCAGTGGGCCAATAGGTACTGTGGGTTGCAGGGGGCAACCTAGGAGTAGGCCAAGGCAGCAGGTCCAAACCCAACTTTGCCTGTGATGAGTAGGCTGATACTGCAGTCTGCCCCAGAGTGTGGGGCTAGACAATGACTGGCAGTAGCCAAATACTGAGGCAAGGTAGGGATAGAGGGTGGGGGTTCCCTGAGAGAGAAAGGGAGACCCAGAGAGAAAGGGGTTGCTGCTAGGGGGCAGCGCCCCATGTAAAAGGGCACCGGGTCCAGGGAGGGACACGGGGGGCCTATGAACAGGTGGATCACCAGCCTGCAGAGGGTGCTCCAGGGCTGGACTGAGCTAAATTCACAGAGCAACCAGCAGGAGGCGCCGCAGGGCTGAGTCGACCCGTTTACATGCTGTCTTGTAATAAAGAAACTGGAAAGTTGTCCTTGTCACAGGATTCTGCACAAGAAAAGGTGATTTACCTGTGGAAATGCTGGTTGAGTTTCAACAGCTGTTTCCTGTCAATGATGTAACTGTCTAGAAAATAGTCCTACCTGTAGTTCCTCACCTTGTAATGCATGGCCTATCTGATTTTTCTTTGTGTACAGTATACAACAGCCACATAATAGCTGGGGTCAAATCTTTTTTTCTTTTTTTAGTTGTCTGGAGGGAAATGTACTATGGTGTTGGACTGTGAAAACAGAAACCTGCAGGTCTATGCAAACAGACACCACCATTATGCACTGGAAAGGAGCTATAGACAACTTCACTTTGATTAATTTTTTCTGGACCTTTCTCTACAATGTTTACCAGTTCTGTCATTTTCATGATCATTTCTCTGTACAGGGACAGGCCCCCCCTCAAAACTTTGACATCTGCTGACAATGTGCAAGCTCTTTCTGCAAGATGAATGTCTTGCATTGGTTGTGCCAATACCAGTCAGAAATTCTGCTTCCTCCCTAGGCATCATGCCGTTAAACACAAATAATCCCCCAGAGGAGGGTTTCAGTCATCCTCCCGCTTCACAAATATCACCGAGTCAGTGTCGTGGTACAGGCACTGCTCTTGCAGCCTGTCTAACAGGTTGTATAGTTCTAAGTGGGTGTAAGCGGTAGTGAAACAGTCTATGAAGACATTGGTATTGCTGGAGTCCGAGTACCAGTCTATTGCATGCTTTCAAGACCCGCATGCTGTTTCATTGTTGATAAACTCCCAGGATGAAACCTCATAATTGGGGGGCGGGGAAACAGGTACTGAAAGAGTTCGTCAGGGTCTCTCTCGATCCTGGTATTGGGTAGGTTTGTTCTTTGGCCAAATTTACCCCACAGAGAACTTAAACCATTTAGTGATTTGGCGCTTAACGGGGTTCAGTGTGATCTCGTGTTGGCATAAACGCACGCCGCCTTTCCACTAGAAATCATTTAACCAGCTTCTTTTGTTTTTCTTTGTCTGTGCACCAGCTGGGATACTATGAAGCCTCTTGTCAACCCAAAAGTTGTCCCCGTCATAGGGTTCTGTGTTTTTTCCACAATTGGTGACACATCCGTGGAAAAAACAGCCGTTAAACACACAGGCTGTGCGTACCCTGTCAATGATGGCATAACAGCCCCCTACTTTTGAGACAATTTGTAATTCCCTACCCCGCAAAGCATGCCGTATCTGTATATTTTCTTTGAGAGGTATTCAACAGCCACTGAATAGATGGGGTCAAATCTTTTTTTCTTTTTTTTTCCACCTGTGATAGTTGGCTGGAGGAAGAAGAGTTACTGTGTTAGGCTGCAAAAACATAAACCTGTATAAAAC
Source organism: Mauremys mutica (assembly GCF_020497125.1). Lineage (NCBI taxonomy): Eukaryota > Metazoa > Chordata > Testudines > Geoemydidae > Mauremys > Mauremys mutica. Next base: position 6,830,728 of record NC_059090.1, on the reverse strand, counting down.
CCTGGCATCTGTCTTCATGGCTATGTACCAGAAAGTATCTCTACTCAGTTTTACCTCTGAATTTATCAGGGCCTCTCTCTACAATATCTCCCATCTGTCCTTTTCATCTCTTCTCTGTACAGGATACAGGCCCATCTCAAAACTTTGGCACCCTGCTGACAACAATACGTGCGCTCTTTCTGCAAGTCAAACGTCTCCCATCTGTTGTCCCGATACCAGTCAAGAAATTCTGCTTTCTCCCTGGCCATCATGCTGTCGACGCCATAGTGCTCCACCCAGGGCATAGGCCCCACATAACTTTTTGGTTTTCTAAAGTGTTTAAAAAAAATGTGGGAAATACCCTTGGCAACCTTCAAACCCCATCGCCTGCTAAGCTTTATGGGCAAGAAGTTTCAAGTGTCTATAAAACGAAGGCCTAGGGCCTTAACTTCCACACACATTTAGTTTACTACCCTGAGTTATCAGTTCTATGCCCATCTTTTCCTTCAGTAACCGTCTAACAACAAAGTACATATCGTAACCTTTGGAATTGTGCGCTATAAATGTGTAGTCCTGGAACCTTTTGCCAGTAAAGGGCTTAACCAAAGGTAGAAAGACACTCACCGTCCTTAAATTCCTAGGATTTTTCTGGCTTTAGGGACCTAGAGAAAATGTAATTGGGCACATGCAACCCAGTCTCCTGCGTGCATTCAAAATCGTAAAAAAAAAAAAAAATGCTTTCTGATTCACGCTTTCTCATGCTGTCCATAAAACCTCACCTGGCTGTCTACCTCACCGGTGATCAAACCCTGACACTGCTTACACCTCCCTTTTTACACCTGTGCCGCTCGTCCATGCAAGACTGAGATTATCAGAAAGTTTTAGACGGTTATTCGACTGACTTTTTGATGCACAGTCTACATGTCTAAACACTCTTTGGACCGACAATACAGTCTACAGTTAGGATACCTCAGCTGCGTGCCCACGCAGTCTGAGCATGTGACACTCAAGCAGAGAGCAGCGACACCTGCAAGAGTGGTTGACTGTACACTGCTGGCAACTCTCAATTTTTCACACTGACCAACTTTTTTCACCTCCAGAACCCCATAATAATGCTCATCGTGTGACAGGATGACAAGTTTTGGGGTACACTGGGCCCCCAGTTTCAAATAACCCCACCCGCCTTTCACCGCATAAAGCACCAGCTGCCTGGTGACTTGTAAATGCTGTTCAAATGCTGCTACGTCTCAGCATAATCTTTTTTTGGTCTGACCACCCCAGTTTCTCATGCAACTTTCTCGCCCCGACTAACAATTCTGCGTCTGTAGGTTTATAGTCGGATGTCACGGCCAAGAGCCTGCCTACAAAACCCAGATTGGCACCGGTGTAAGTCAGGTCCCCTAAACACAGTCTCTTTTTGTGGATTTGACTACTGAGGATAGAATTTAAAACTCTACGGCCACCCCCACCCATGTTTTTTACAACTGTCACAATGAGGCGCAACGTCCCGTCGCCATGCATCTCTCTATTACTCTGTAGCAGTTTTGAGGTCTGATTTAAGAAATCTTCAGCAGACAGCTCATCCCTAGTTATCCTCAAAAACAGCGTTGGTTAAATTACGACTCTCTGAACATAACTGAGTGCAATCGTCCAGGGCTAGCCTTCTGTGAACGTCATTGAGAACTAACGGTATCCCCCCATGTACGGCTTCAAGGACCTGCTGAGCTGGATTTATTCGCTCAAGATTGACAACAAAATTCCTCACAAAACACTGAACCCCTCAAATCTAGGTCATTCCCGTTGCCAACTCCTTACTCGCTCATGTACATGTCCGTTTGGGGGTCTGCATCTGTGTTTTCAGGGTTACTTTGGGGTTCCTGTATGGGACCATTGGATGCTATTTGAGAGTTAAACTCTGAGGGCCCACCGTGAGGATCATCCTGAGTAGACTGGGATCCATCTAAGGAGCCTTCTGGGGAATTTTAAAAATCATTGAGTCACCACCACCCCACAGGTCAGATTCCACCTCTCCATTCTCAGACACACCAGCTTGAGCCTCCAAATGGGGCATCTTTTTCTTTAGTTTTTTTATTCCTCATCACCTCTTGAGCCTCTTAAGATTTTTTTTTTACAGTGACCTTTGCCTGTAACTTTTTGGCAGCCATCTGTTTATCCCCCCAAACGCTGTCCTCCCTTTCGTTTATGCCTTAGCTGATGGGTAGCTTTGAGGATGCCCCCTTCACACAGGCCCCTTTCCATGACTAGTCAGGCCTGCTCAGAGTCCCTCTCTGGAAAAACTGAAGTATTTTTCAGAAAGTCACCTGCAAGAGCTTTTGTTTTTGAAAGTCATTCATTCTTTTAGAACCCCTGAGTATACAGCGGCCATCAGCTTTCTGAACGGAGAGTCATATTTTCCCCAGATCTTTTTAGAATACCGAAGAGCTGTGTCTAGCTTATGCAGGTGGAAGAATAGTTCGTAACAATCAGGGGTGGCTCTAGCAATTTCGCCGCCCCAAGCAGGGCGGCATGCCGCGGATGGCGCTCTGGCAGTCGCCGGTCCTGCAGCTCCGGTGGACCCTCCATAGGCATGCCTGCGGGAGGTCCACTGGAGCCTCCTGCTGCCCTCCCGGCGACCGGTGGAGCGCCCCCCCCGGCATGCCGCCCCAAGCATGCGCTTGGCGTGCTGGGGACTGGAGCCGGCCCTGGTAATAATTGTCAGACACTTCATAAGGCAATATCCCTGCAGTGTAGGAGCTTTCTTTTTTTTTTAATTCACAACCCCTAAAGTGCATGCTCCGGGTTTGTGAATGTGTGTTTTTGCTCAGTTTTCTCAGGGTTTGTAGTGGTGTTGACCGCCGAGGAACTGGAGGAGTTTGCATTGTTGCTTTTTAACAGTCTTTTGTTTTGTCTTTTGTTTTGTCCTTGGACTTGATGTAGTAGACTTTGGACTGTCTTGATGCTGCTTCTGCTGTTTTGCATTGGCGTTGTGGTAGTGATTAAAGGTCTGAGAGTGGATTTCTGGTGGAGGTGTCTCTATCGCTCTGACTACTGCATCAGCAGAGCTGCCCATGCCTGATTAGGGAAACCTTTTACAAAAGTCACCAAAACCTCAAAATCTAAGTTTACCATCTTTCTCGCCCACACCTATGTATTTGCTTAAAATACAAAACCGCATAAAACAACCAATCTAATAAGCAAAATATATTTACTGGGCTTCATCCATCTGTCAGATGTTGATACTAGTGAATTTTCCTTTTCAGCTGTCTCTTTCCTTTTTCCTTTGAGCTTGTTTACCCTTTGGTCTAAGGGTCTCTCATGTTTTGACCGTACTGTGGAGCAGACATTGTTACAAGACTGTTTCATAGTAAGCTTACATACAATACTCATTTGGGGTACTTTTCTATATAAAGTCATAGCTTTAAACCAAATAATCCATTTCAGGCTGCACAACAAACACAGGTTTTGAATTTTTCTACCACAGGGCTGTCGGGAATCAATTTGGAGTGGGTAAATCTACTGTGGGGGCTGCTGTGATCCGAGTAGCCAAGGCAATCAAACTTCTCCTAGCAAGGGTAGTGACTCAGGGAACCCCATTGCAGCAAAGCCATCCACTAGGACCTGCACATTTCCCAAACTGTGGTGGGGTGATAGGGATCTGCGTTCCATCTATCTTGGCACCAATTTTGAACAGCCAGACATGAGGGCGATTAGAAGAGCACAGCTACGCATGCTGTGCATCAGAGAGGCTTTGAAAAACAGTTTCATGACTGACCAGGCTATGGTATGACAGCTGTGTCTGTCCTTGATGCAAAACTGCCTCCTTTGTTGAATATACTTCCCTGTAAGCCAATCCCCCTCCCCTCTTCGACCACAGCTGGCAAAGGAAATAAGTCCCTATTATTCTGAATCCATTCCATCTTTCTTTATTTAAAATAAAAATGGAGATCACTGACAAGGTAGCCTGGGTGGGGTGGGGAAGGACAGGGCCACATTACTGCTTGTAACTACACTACAAATCAAAGCTGTTTGAATGACAGCCTTCTGTTGCTTGGGACATCCTCTGGAGCTCAGTGGCTAGGTGCCTGGAGCCTCCCTCCCTGCGTTCTTGGGTGTCTGGGTGAGCAGGCTATGGAACTTGGGGAGGAGGGCAGGCGGTTACACACAGGCTGCAGTGGGGGTCTGTGCTCCTGCTGCCTTTCCTGCAGCGCCATCAGACGCCTGATCATGTCCATGTGCTCCCCCGTTAGCCATCCATGCATTCAGCTGCGCACTATCAGTGCGGGAGGACTGCATGAGCTCGGATAACATGTCATCGCGAGTGCGTTATTCCCCCCCGCCCCCCTTCTAATCTGTGATAACCTCAGGGACGGAGTTGATATGGGGAGCACAGAAACATTTGCACCTGCGGGGGGGTTAAAAAGGGAGAGTACAATTTAAGATGTGTTTCTGAGAACAAAAGGGAGACTTTTACAGTGAATCAAGCAACGCACAGCAGACAGCACATGTGCTTTAGGTACAAGGTTGCATTTTGTCTTTTATATTGAGTGCCTGCCAGTATGATGACACATCACACACATACAGCTGGGCAACAGACCTTGCTTTCCAGGCAGCCATGGTAAACCGCAGGGCTGGTTTCTTCCACCTTCAGAACATGTGGGAATGGTTTAAAACTGCAGCACCCTCCTTTCCCATAGCAAGCAATGCCGGTTGGGTTTGCTGTTTAAAAGGAGGGCCTGTAGTTTTGGGGAGGTTGTGCAGCACATCCCCACCCTCCGCTAGGTGGCTATTCTCCAGGATGATCCCTTTTAGCAAGCGCAAACAGCCCAGCATGAACGGAGTCCTTTTTACTGTTCCCTTTCAAAAAATCCCCTATTTCAACCAGGTGACCATGAATGATATTACTCTCCTGAGGCTGACACAGAAAGATAGACAGAATGTTGCATGAATGTGACCAAAACCCAGGACCATTCGCTGCCATGTGGTGCAATGATTCCAAACTACTTGCTACAGTCTTGGCACGTTAACAGACTTTTCCAATAGCTATGCTGGCCATGAATGCACCCTAATTCTTCTGGGCAAATAAAACATTAAACACAATTGCTTTTAACCCCTGTAGTGTCATTACAAATATGCACTCACCAGAGGTGCCTTCTCTGCCTTCAGGGTCTGGGAACCCGCCTTGGGAGGGTATTGGCTCCAGGGTGATGAAAAGGTCCTGGATGTCGGGGACAGTGGATTCTCCGCTTGCCTGCTGCGCAGTCACAAAATCCTCCTCTGTGTTGCATGAGGCTGTCTTGCAGGTGTTCATGGACAGTGGTGGGGTACTGGCATGCAGCTGATCATAGAAGCAGCATGTCTGGGGCTCTGACCCGGAATGACTATTTGCCTCCTTTTGGTAGGCTTGCCTGAGCTCCTTAACTTTCATGCGGGACTGCTGTGTCCCTGGCGTAGCCTCTCTCCACCATACCCTGTGTGATTTTTTTGGCCTATAATATAAACTCATTTCTTCTGCTGGTTCGGAGTTCTACCTGCACAGATTTTTCTCCCCATACAGCAATCAGATCCAGTATCTCCCGTTAGCTCCATGCTGGAGCTCATTTGTGATTGAGACTGCGTGGTCACCTGTGCTGCTGAGCGCGCCACGCTGACCAAACAGGAAATGAAATTCAAAAGTTCCCAGGGCTTTTCCCATGTACCTGTCTACTGCATTGGAGTCGAAAGCGCTGTCCAGAGCGGTCACATTGGTGCACTCTGGGATAGCTCCCGGAGGCAATACCATCAAATTGGACAGCGCTGCATCTACACTACCCCAAAGTCGACCCAGGAAGATTGATTTTTAGCACTATTCCCCTCATGGATGAGAAGTATAGCAGTTGATTTTAAGAGCCCTTTAAGTTGGCAGAATGGGGTTGGTTGGGTAGCCATATTGCTTATAAAATCAACCTAATGCGGCTAAATTCGACCTAACCTTGTAGTGTAGACCAGACCTAAGCTGTCTGCACAACTGGGCTGCTTTTGGCTAATTTTTTAAGTTTAAAATACATTTTTCTATTTCAATGAAAAAGAGCACTGTAGGGCCTTCTTACAGTATTAAACAGTAAATCCCCATACACAACCATCCTTAATGTTACCGTACCCTCCCCTGACTGCAGGACCTTGCAGATATCAATGAATGTCTTAGGGTGTTATGTTAAAAAAACCAAAACCTTTTCATGCTTAAAGTTCTGGTTTGTTCTGAAATAAAATGGATGTAGCACAATCATAGGAAACACCCTAAGCTTTTAAATGTTCTTACAGCGAATGCTTATTTTATAAAAGTATGATGAAGGTTTGTGACCCTGGAAACATTTCCATTTTGGGTTAGACTCTTGTTTGTTTTTTGTAAATACATTATTTTAAACTTTGAGTTGCTAGAAAGACTCATAGACTTTAAGGTCAGAAGGGACCATTATGATCATCTAGTCTGACGTCCCTTACAATGCAGGCCACAGAATCTCAGCCATCTACTTCTATAACAAACCCCTAACCTATGTCTGAGTTACTGAAGTCCTCAAATTGTGGTTTGAAGACCTCAAGCTGCAGAGAATCCTCCAGCAAGTGGCCCGTGCCCCATGCTGCAGACTGACCCATAGCATTCAACGAACTCCTGGGGTTATATTTAAACTGTCCAGCCGTGTTCTACAAACTCCTGAGGCTTTATTTCATTTAATATTAATCAGAGCTTGCCATCCCCCACCCCCCCAACTGTGGGTGTACACCCGTCAAACTTCATTACTGATCATTAATATGTTTAAATCTGATGGAAACAAGGGTGGATAATCGCATATATACCAACAGCCTGGTTGAATGCAATAGTCAGTAGGGGTCTGGTTAAATCATCCGTTCAACAGGGTGAGTCAGCTCCATTGTACTCACATGTCTCAAACATCCCTGTTTTACAGAGAATATAAAAGCTTTTTATTTTAAACACATTTCCCCCACCTCCCCCACCAAGATTCTACTACACACATTTCAGCTTTTTGCTGTAAATGGGTCTCTTACACAAAGACACAAGAGCTAGGTTCTCTCAAACTATTTTTTATTTAAAAGACATACAGCCCGTTGAAAACAAACCAAAGTGCTCCATCAAAACTCGTATCTGATTTTAGGGCCACATTGACCTAACACACACACAGATAGTCACAAAGCCCTTCTCAATAGATATTTTTATTTACAGCTACCACGTTTTATATTGCATGTGCGTCCCCTCACCATTCTCTAACTTAATGCTTTTAGATTTCTTGCAGTCTTTTTCCTAAGCACGTTCTGTAACTTGTGTGGACCAGACGGTCGATATAACTCTCTAAGCAGTCATCCTCCAATTTGGTCATTTTATTTAAAGCACTGTCAGGGTCTTGAGCGAATTGCAGGGTATTTACCAAGGTCACCCCTTGCGCTAAATGTTCTTGAGTTAAGCACCGACATTGCATAGCATGACCTATGGCAATAACAGCATGTAATAAGCTTTCCAAACACAGGTCAGCGCACAGGTCCCGGAGCTTGCAGTTTATATCCCCTGAAGTCCAAGTTACGTAGTCATGGTGCCGTTATGACACAGTCCCTCACAATCTTCAGAAAGCTCTCCCATCAGACAGTGATTAAGGACAGCATAACTGCAACATGTACAATAGTCCACATTACTCTTTTATGCTCACGACGTGGCACTGGCTCAGTTAGTTCCATGCCAAGCCGCCTCCTTAAATCCAAATCGCCGCCATCCTTGGTGTCCTCATCAATGATTTCTATCGGCATTGAGCAAAACCAAGACGAGCCTAGTTCGTCTTTGCTGTCTGACGCAACGCTGTCCAGGGCCTCCGGGTTCTCTAGAAAGGCATCGAGTTGTCGAGAGTTTTTCAGAAAAGAAACAACTGTAAGCCCCCACTGCTTGTTTTTTTAGACCAACACAATCCTGGCTTGGTTCCTACCCCCATTACACCCTATCCTTGACCGTCACATATTAATCGTTCATTTACCTGAGCAACATCTTTTCCGTTCACCTTGTCTGCCAGTGATTCCCACGAGCCATGGTCGCCTTCCTTCTCCAGGGGGTGGACGACAAGAGGTTGTCATGCTCATCAGTCTTCCTCGTGAACGGTTGGATTTCAGGGTCAGGCTCCTGCATATCCATCAATGGCTGGGCCAAAGGGTTCCCCACAGCTGCTCCCGCCTTCCCTTTGGAACTGTCGCTGATGTACACTTTCTTCACAGGCGGTCGATGGCCTTTGGAGCTAAAACAAATTCTGAAGTTCTCACGGGAGTGGTGGAGTCCATGTTTCCTCTCAGTGTTTCCATGATTTCTAAAACACACATTCTTGGCATGAGATGGTTTATTCTGCATGGTGCTGGGACTCCAGGGGCTCTCTGGAAAAGGGCGATGAGGGAGCTCTTAGAGGTGTCACATGAACCTCTTCAGGGCAGGTCACGCCACTCCAGAACCTTCCCTATTTGGTCAAATCCCACTCTCAGGGAGGTCCTCAGCATCTGAAATCCACTCTGATTGGTAGAGGTGGGAGGAGCTCCTAAAGGGGTCACATGACACCCCTTGTTTCCGGTCATGTATCAGTCTTGACCTTAGAAGTAATACCCCAAAGGGCAGCTTTTAGGGTGACAAGTGGGCAGGGCCTGACAGGTCAGGGGGCAGGGCCAACATTTTATTGATGATAGGCCCGTTATACTACTCAGATCTCATAGAGCTGCTCCCACCCAAGCAGGTTATACAAATCCTCCAGGGTAGTGACCCCTGTGCCCTTATCTCATTTGTAGAGCGATTCTCTCAGCAGGATGGTGATTTCCATGTAGGTCACACCCGGGGTCCTTTCTACACCCCAAAACCTCTTCCTATATGCTTCAGGGGTCAATTCAAACTTCAGCAGCAAGCCTTTTTTGAACAGTTCCTAGTCGCCAGTACCCACTCCATCCCTCTGGCTGTACACTTCTATCTTTCCTCCTGCCACCAACTCCATGATGTGTTGGCCTGGTGGGATCTCACTTGTCCCATAAATAATCCTCCTGTTTCCCAGGTACTGAAAGGGTTCATCAGAGCCTCTCATGATGCTGGTATTAGGTAGGTTTGTTTTTTGGCTGAAATTACCCCAAAGAGAATTAAAAACAGTTGAGCAATTTTGGCATTTTGCATGGTTCACCATGATCTCAAGTTGATGTAGATGCACTGCCTTCTGGTAGAAATCATTAACATACTTTTATTATTATCATTAATAAGTAAGGGGATGATATGATTGAGGTCTATAAAATCATGACTGGCTTGGAGAAAGTACATAGGGAAGTGTTATGAGAAGGAGTAAATAACACCAGAACTAGGGGTCACCAAATGAAATTAGTAGGCAGCAGGTTTAAAACAAACAGAATTCCACAGACAGTGCATTGTGTGAAAAAATACTTCCTTTTATGCCAGAGGATGTTGTGAAGGCCAGACTCTATAACAAGGTTCAAAAAAGAACTAGATAAGTTCATGGAGGATAGGTCCATCAATGGCTATTAGCCAGGATGGGCAGAGATGGTGTCCCTAGCCTCTGTTTGCCAGAAGCTGGTGAATGGGGATGTATCACTTGATTACTTGTTCTATTCATTCCCCCTGGGGCACCTGGCATTGGCCAATGCTGGAAGACAGGACACTGGGCTAGATGGATCTTTGGTCTGATCCAGTATAGATTCTCTTATGTTCTTATGTACTTATTTTGGTCTTTGTGCATCAGCTGGGATATCCTGTCACCTCAGGTTTCTGACAGAGGTGTAATTGTATGTACTCAGAAAAAAGTCTGTCAGATTTTTCTTCAAAATGCCAGATTTCATAGACTTTCACCACCTCATACCCCTTTCCTATGGCCACGTTCAATACCACATTGCATCAAGTCCCCAGGATGGCCCTCTTCTCAGCAGTATGGGTGCATGTCTCCTGCTGCTCAGTTTCCGCACAGGTGTGACATAGTAGGAATATGTTTGTCACTCACTCTGATAGATAACTGGGGGAGCAAGGCTTCAGGGGGTGCACTTCAAGTTTTGCAATTCGAGTCATTTGTGAGGGAGCCAAATTTGTCAGGAATGTTTCCGGGGTGTTGGTATGGGGTTTGGCCTTGTTTAGAAAAGTGAACAGATTGGTAAAATCGTAATAGTGGATTTCTTCCCTGGGGTTAGTTTTGTAATACAGGCAAATAGTGTTTGTCCTCTGCCCAAAAAGAGCATCTGTAGGCACCAGAGATTGAAGCATCTGGTCTTTGTTCAAGAAATCTGCAAGCTCCCTACCTGTTTGTCACCTTCCACAGAGACCACAATAACAGTCTCTTTTCAGAGAATGTCTGGCGCTGTCTTGTAATAAAAAAAAAACCAACAACCTGAAAGTTGCCCCATCACAGGATTCTGTGCTTTTCACAGTAAAAGGTGACGTAGCTGTGGAAACGCTGGTTGAATTTCAAAGGCTGTTTCCTGCAATGATGGTGTAATTTTCTAGAAAGCAGAGTCCCACCTGTAATTCCCCACCGTGTGTGAATGTCCTATCAGACTATTTTCTTTGTAGCCATATCACACAGATGCATAATAGCTGGGATCAAATAGTTTTGTCTTTGATAGTTGTTCCGAGGGAAATGTACTGTGGTGTTGGACTGAACCCGTACATAGCTATGCAGAGAGAGGCCAGCATTATGTATTGGGAAGGAGCTAGACACAACTTTACTTCTATGCATTTATCGGGACCTTTCTCTAAAATGTTCCCCCTCTGTCATTTTCAGGATCTCTTCCCTGTACGGGGACAAGCTGCTCTCAAAATGTTGAGGTCTGCTGACAATAACATGCAAGCTCTTTCTGTCAGATAAATGTCTTGCATTGATTGTCCTAATACCAGTCCAGAAATATTTCTCATGATTCAGTCTTTCTAATGTCTATAAAACACATGTGACTGTCTAGATCACTGGAAATCAAGGCGCCGATACTGCTTACAGCACCTCGCTTTGCATTTGTGTCCGTTGTCCACACGAGACTGACACGATCACATGAAGTTTGATAGACATGCAAGCAGGTGGTTTTGATCCCAATTCTGTCCAAACACTTTTGGGACCTGTAATACAGTCTACAGCTAGGGTATCTCAGCTGCATGCCTGTACTGTCTCCTCATTGCTCAAGCAGACGTGGCACTCAGACCAGCAAGCGTGCCTGTGACAGGACATTAGCAAAATTTGCAATTTCTCATCCCAAAGAATTTTTCCCCATATCCAGAACCTCATAATAGTGCTCATTGTGTAGCAGGCTGAACAGTCTTAGGATGTTCTGGGTTCCCCATTTTTAAAAACAACCCCCCCTTTCTCTTAAAACACCACCTGTTGCCTTCTAAATGGAACATGGCTGAGCATGAGCTTGCTGTGAACCCTAAAAAGCAAGAGAGTCCTGTGGCACCTTAAAGATTAACAGACGTATTGGAGCATAAGCATGTCGTGCATCTGACGAAGTGGGCTTTCACCCACAAAAGCTTATGCTCCAATACATGTGGCACCTTAAAAAGATTAACAGATGTATTGGAGTATAAGCTTTCGTGGGTGAAAGCCCACTTCGTCAGATGCATGACATGCTTATGCTCCAATACGTCTGTTAATCTTTAAGGTGCCACAGGACTCTTTGTTGCTTTTTACAGATCCAGACTAACACGGCTCCCCCTCTGATACTGTGAACCCTAGTTTATCATGCAGTTTTCTCACCCACTGTAACAATTCTGCATCTGTGGTTTTCCCATCACACATGATGTGTCAGGTCTAAATCATCTTTCAATGGATGATTAGACTATTAGGGATAGAACTTAAAACTCCCCTGTGGTCACCCCCCAGCATGTTGTGATTATTGTGGGAAAACAAGGCCTAATGTCCTATCAACCTGTATCTCTCTTACTTTGTAGCAATTTAGTGGCCTGATTTTAAGAAATCTTCAGCAGACAGGTCATCCCTAGTTCTTACTAACAAAGGGTTGTTTAAATTACAGCTCTCCAAATATAACTGAACAAAATCATCCCAGGATAGCCTACCTTTAAAATCAAGAACTAGCTGTGTCCCTGTGTATGGCTTCCAGAACCCGCCAGTTTGAATTTATATGCTCCAGATTGACAAAATGAACTTCTTCCTTCATGCCACTCCCCTAAATCTAGGTAATTCCCGATGCCAGTGTCTCTCGTGTTTCCTGTATGCATCTGTTTGGGGTCTGCCCATCCCAAGGGTTGTTTGGTGGTTCTTCTGCAGAACCACTAGATGTCTTCTACACCAACATCAGGCACTTTGTGTGACTGCCTCCAAGGAGCTTATAACATGGTTCATCAGGAGTGGCTGGGAGCCTCTCTACAGACCCTTCTGGGGCATATTCTAAATCACTCTGAGAGTCACCGCTGCCCCCTCCAAGCCCAGGGACAGACCCACTTTTCATTCTCTGGCACGTCAGATTGAGCCAAGGGGGCAACTTGGAGTTTTTTCTCATCACTTTAGCCTCTTACATTTTTTCGTAGTGACTCTGCTGCCAATCAGTTATGGGCCAATCTGTGGGGGGAGGTCAGCATTTGGGGAATAAACAATCTCTTTCCCCAGCAACTCTTGTGCAACCCTGTTCTTACCCCTAAAGCCCTCCAAACCCTAATCATTCAAACCCCTTTTACAGTCCCTTCTCTGCACAACCTTGATACCAATGCTACAAGTTAACCTTTGCAAAACTTTCAGTTTTATGCATATCTTGTGCCCTCTGGACATCCGGCGTTCCAATGACCAAGACAAAACCATCTATCACCTTTCTCCTGGAAGAATCATAAACTTCCCAAAGAGCTTTAACAAATTTGTCACCATCTCTGAAGAGACCATATTTCATCAACAGTATCAAACATTCCATAAGATTTCTGCAGTGTATGAACTTTCACATTTTTTTTGTTTGCAGCCCCTGAAGCACATGCTCCAGGTTTCTGAATCTGTTTTCCTGTTTTTTCTCAGGGCTTGGAGTGGTGTTCACCACTGAAGGCCTTAAAGTCAAAGGTCTTTTTCAATAGATATTTTTATTTACAGATTGAATGTTTTATTACATTCTCACATGTTTGTCCCCTCACCATTCTCCGACTTCATCCTTTTAGATTTCTTACAAATAGTCTCTCCTGAGCAGGGTTCTGTAACTTTGAGGACAAGGTGTCAATATAATGCATTAAATGGGTATCATTTGGTTTGGTAATTTTGTTTAACACACTGTTAGGATCTCAAGTGCTTTGTACAGCATTTACCAAAGTCACACCTTTGTGCTAAATTTGCTTCGCTTAAGCCCTGACATTGTATTGCATAACCTACAGCCATGCCAGCGTTTAAGCTTTCCAGACACAGGTCAGCACACAGGCCCTGGATGTTGCAATTTATCTCCTCTGAAGTCCAGTTCACACGGCTGCTGGCCCTGTGTATCTATAGCACAGCCCTCGGTCTTCAAAAACAGACAATGACAAAGACAATGATTAAGGTCAGCACAAGCAAATGCGAACAATAGGCTGCATAACTCTTTTACGCTCACGATGTGGCACAGGCACCATTAGCTTTATTAAATTCATAGCGCCATCGTCCTCTTCATGTTTCCTCTGATTTTTCAGAAATCGTGGGAACATTCTTGAAGCAAGGTCTCTGCCACACAGCGATGGAATTAAGCTCCAGTGGTTGGGGTTTGCAGCCTAAACACTTGTGCTGTACCTATTCTGACCTGCACACATTTCCCCTCTGGGATGGTCCACGGTCTGGGCACTCCTAACTGGACATTTCAAGCCCCAGTCCTGCACAGAATGACTCTGGCATAGCCTTTGTCCCGGATTCCCTGCAGTGCCACTCCATGCCTGCCAGAGGCTCGGGGTGGCGCCAGCCTCGTCCCACTGGAGGGGAGCTGAGGTGGGTCTTTGGTTTCTGGCCAGGCCGGGGGGGCTGAGTCAAGCAATAGTAAGAGCCATCCAGGGAGCCTGGGCTGCTGTGTAGATCCCCAGAATCCTGGACCCTCCACTTGCCCTGGGCAGCACACCCTGGGGGTAGGGACATGGGCCAGAGGCTGTTCTCGGGCCCCCTGGCTCCATGCCTGGGGTAGTTGGGGGGGTCCCAGGCTCCCCAAGAGGTTTATAGCATGGCCCACTGCTCTCCCTGGTCACATCCTTTCCCTGTCCTAAGTCAGGAGAAAACAAGACAGGCCACATTGGCACTACACCTGGCTCCATCTCCACCCACCTGTGAGAGTGGAGCACCTCTGCCAAAATCACCTTCCTATCTTGCCTAGCTGTTTGTAAGACACCCAGAGCCTTAAAACCCCTCCTGTCCCTCGGCGAGGGAAGGCCTCTCTTTACAGGAGCTCATTGTTATTCAAGGGAATTCACCCAGCAGAGCAGCACCCCAGTGCAGAACTGCTGGAGTGTTCGTAGCAGTTCTAGGGTCTTCACATGCTCAACATCTTTATGGTGATTCAGACTAACGGGAACCTGCTGAAGGGGCCTGTAACAGGGTCCTATTGGGCTCCAGGGGGGTGGACAGACGCAAGCCCTCCCCCAGCCTGTGGGGGGGAATCCACTGAGTCTGGGACTTGAATAATTATGAGGGACATCAGGAAAAATAGCAGACAGGTGTGACAGTCAAAGGGTCAAAACAAGGGAACCTGAAGGGGACACCGAGCAGAGAACCCCAGACAGCACCCGCTGCTCTGTGAAGGTGTCAAGGGAGCCAGCGGCCACTGCCCAGGGGAACTGTGCCTGCAGCACCTGCACGCAGGGCCGGTGAGGAAGCTGGTGCTTGGGGCGGCAGATTCCAGGGGGCGGCATTCCGTCCAATCCTAGGGCGGCACTGACGCGCTATTTTTTGTTTTGTTTGCTGCTCTGGCCGCCCTGTAGGGGGCAGAGGAGGGGAGTGCCCTGCAGCAAACTCGGCAGGGCAGCCCGCGTCCTTCCCTCCCCACCGACCGGAGCAGCTTGGAGCCCTCCCGGCAGGCGGCGCAGAGGTCGGGGCTGCGGGGCGAGTGCCTCCATGAAGCCCTGGCTGCCCCCTTCTCTCTCTTCTTCCCCCATTAGACCGGGCGCGCACTCTGCAGCACAGGGAGTCCCCTGGCTCCGGCTGCCCTGTAGGGTTTTTTGTTTTGTTCTCCCCTACTTTGCCGGCTGTGCCACTCCCCCCGCTCCCTTTACCGCTCCAGCCCCACTGTGGTTTTATGTTTTGTTTTTTTCCCCCTGCTTTGCCGCTCCGGCTGTGCTGCAGTTTCCCCCCTCCCACTTTGCCATTCCAGCTGCGCCGTTTTTTTTGTCTCCCCCCTCACCCCGCTGTGCCGCTCTGGCCCTGCTGTGGGTTTGTTTTAGTTTTTCCCCTGCTTTGCTGCTCCAGCGGTCCCTGCCCCCCCCTTTTTTGCTTGGGGCGGCAAAAGGGCCAGAGCCGGCCCTGCCTGCACGTATGCCCTGGGGGTCAGGAGACGGACACCCCCAGAGCTGGTGGAAGGGACGATGGGGGGAGGAGGGACGGACGCCGTGGCCGATGGCAGGACCATGGCAGAGGGGGCACCCCCTACCACAGAGGGTTTGACCTTCTTGATGGGGCTTTTACCCTTCTTCCCTGGCCCTTCCTGCCGGCTGTGGGGGACTCCTCCAACATTTGAGGAGACTGAAGGCATGGCAGCAACGGAGTCTGCACCTGTGCCCGCTGCTGCCCCAGCTGGGGGGGAATGGTAGGCAGCCCAGCAGTCAAGAGGATAGCCACAGGGGAGGATGGGGGGGACAGGTGGAGGGGCAGAAGCAGGGTCAACTTGGTGGGCCCATCTGCTGTTTCTCCTGTCATATCTGGGGGGATTGGGACGAACATCAAAGGGGGGGGGAAGGAGGGGAAAAGGCTTAACCCCTCTTCCCCACCAGGCTGCAGGCAGGGCAGAAGGATGCCAAGAAAATGGCAGGAGTCAAACCCCTAATCGTGCAGGGAACTGGGGGGTGGGGACGGGATGGGCGCAGTCACTTCTACAAAGTGGATGAGTTTGCTACCCATAGTAGCTTCTGCCAGCAAACATGGCCTTTTGACTACCAGTCAGAATGTGCTACCATGCAAATTCGGATGGAGGCGGGTTTGCCTTGATACAATTTGCAACTGATCGATTTGATTATTGCAGGGTAAGAATGAGACAATTTTTTTGCATTCAATGACTCTGTGCTGTGATGTCACCTTTGCAGTTTTGTGTGTCTCATTTTGTCTGACTAAGCCTAAAGTGAAGTGAGACTTGGGTACAGAGGGTAGCAAATTGTGGCAAAAGTGGGTCCCTATCAATCAGACTTTGCTACCCATGCACCTGTCACCAGTCCAGGGGTGCCTTTTGCATCCTCTGGTCCAGGGGTAGCAATTTTGGAGGGATGGGTGCTTGTACAATTTGCATTTATACACATGGACACATACAGAGAAGTATTTTTCAAATTTTAAAAACTATTATCTGGTATATAAATAAATGCTTTGCTTTTTGTTCTGAGATGTGTTGAACAACAAGCATTTACACAATGTAATTGTCTTTGTAAAGAACTCAATTATGTACATTTTTTGAGCTTGTATTTCTTCTCATCAGTCAGGTTTTCTTGATTGGTTCCTTCTGGAATGTAGGGCATATGTGTCCACCTCTTGCAAGACTCTCACTGGACCTTTAAGTAACAATTGAGAAAATGAAATCACAAGTTATGTTGCACACAATTTCCATTCACTCATGCTATTCCCTCCACATGTCAGCATTACTTAAGATATGCCTATCAGCATGATGAAAATGTTTACTGTTGTGGAATTTTTACAAGAATCCTGATCCTTAGGCAGGTTATGGCATGTGCTTCTGATACAATTCTGTTTCTTACCCTTGTGCGATCCTTGCTTTGCTTTTCACAATTGACAAGGTTGCAGTATATGCAGTAGTCCTCCACACTTTCTGAAAATATCAGTTTAGAGCAATGAAGTGCTGATAACGTTATGACCAACACTCTAAATGCAAATCTTGATTTATTAATTTCTGTCAATATTTTAATCCAGTCACTGGTTTGCACATTTTTTTCCTTTGAGAGTCATTTTCTCAAAAGTTTTACTTGACTACAGCTGGATATAAAAATATCCAATTTCATTTAACTGGTCTATCAGTAACAACTCAAATTTTTTGGTACTTAAAGATCTTATTGATGCAGAGTCACCATTACAGAACCAAACCTGTGAGAGATCCCACTTTAGGGATATTAAGATAACGGTTACGAGACAATTCCACTCTTCCTGTTATCTTCACATGTGCCTAATGAGTCCATAGTACATGGGAGAAAGTTATTACCCAACTCCTTCATTAGAACAATTGCTATTTGTCTTCTAAACGCAGTATTAGCCTCTCGTGTTTCTACCGTACTGATGTCTTTCTGCTGCAAATACATTTCTGCAAACTAACACTTCTAGTTAGAAAAAAACATCATAATTACCAGAGGTGAAAGTGGGCAGGTCCAGCATACCGGTAAGAACCGGCCACCGGTTCCGGCCCGTACGCGGCTGATGTTACAGTGCTGCTGTGGCAGCGAGTTAAGCTTTTAATTTCGCTGTTCCCTTTAGATCCCCCTCCTCCCCCCGCATCAACGGCCCTGCCATAGGGTCTGGCAGCGCTACTGGATGCTACCGGCAGGGTCGCCAACAGCGGGAGAGCAAAAGGGACAGATGCCCTGGGAGCCAGCGATTAAAAGGGCCCGGGGCTCCTGGTCCCCACAGCAGCAGCTGTCAGGAAGGGCTGCCTGGGGGACTCTGGCCAGAGCTCCCACCCCTTCTGGGGGCCCAGAGCTCACCCCCACACACCTTGGCAAGGACACCGGTGCAGTGCACACCGGTAATCTCCAGCATTTACTTTCACCCATGATAATTACACAAAGAACAAATGATAATGGCAATTTGGTATTCAATACTTTTAAGATGAATGGTCTGCAGCTGTGGCCAGCACTTTGTCTGGTATGCTGAACAATTTTACTCTTCCAATCAGATGAGGATTTGCTAGTTAATCGTTTGAAGTATCTGAAATTGGTAGAGTACAATAGCGGACTGTAGAAATGAGCTTTTCTTTCCTTTTTTACAGTTTATGTACATGTTTAGAACTCCTTTCTATCTCTATTTAATGATTGCCATGATTTATTGCTCGTGCGTGCACACACACACTTGCTTTCATATTGTTTCACTCTTACACAATGTATCACCTGATTTGCTGTGCCCGTGTTGCTAATAACACCTTCTCACTAAAAAAAATCACCTCCAATTCCTCAGGCATGTTCTTTCATATAGACTCATAGACTTTAAGGTCAGAAGGGACCATTATGATCATCTAGTCTGACCTGCTGCACAATGCAGGCCACAGAATCTCTCACCCACTCCTATAACAAGATAAGACATAGGTTAGGGGTTTAACTCATCATACAAGGGGTCAATTTGGGGGAGGGGTAGCTCAGTGGTTTGAGCATTGGCCCGCTAAACCCAGGGTTGTGAGTTCAATCCTTGAGGGGGCCATTTAGGGATCTAGGGCAAAAAACAAACACACACAAAGAAAACTGTCAGGGACAGTACTTAGTCCTGCTAGTGAAAGCAGGGGGACTGGACTCAATGACCTTTCAAGGTCCCTTCTAGTTCTATGAGATCGGCAAATCTCCATATAGTAACAACAATTTTTGTTTTTATCAATGCTATCTATAAGTGTAAATATGTACAAATTATATTGGTAATGTGGTGGTTTCAACAATTTAATAATTTCTCAAAAAACATTCCATTAACGGTCTCATTTGTAATCTCTCACTAATACGAGAGAAAAGCATATTGTGAATTCATTGATCAAATCATTAGGCTGTATTCTTCCGAGTTATATTAACAGAATTTTGCAGTCTTCAGTTGCATTTTATTTTTTAAAATTCAGTTCTTGAAATGTCAAGAGTTACATTCACATTCCACTCTCCTTTGCGTGCACTGAACTCACTGAAAATCCACAACACGGGAAATTATCACTGCTACCCAGCTGTGTGTTACAAATCTCTTCTATAAAACCATATTTAGTGCCCATAATCCCGAAGTACAATAGAAAACATCTTACCGCAAGAACCCAATGACCTGGTGTGTGATAAGGAAGCAATAATATATCGAATTCCACTCTATATTATTGAAAAAAAATTAAAATGCAATTATAGTTTCCAGTGAAGCAAACCATGAAATGTAGATCACACTGTATTTCCAATTTCATTACACGGATTACTATTACAGTACTCATTCCACATCAAACATAGCATTGTATTTGCTGTTTCACACTGTTTAACTAACTGAATGAAAATGTGCTTTGCTCATGCTATGTATGAAAGTTTGTTAGCATTTACCCTCACTTTCATTTGTGTTGCTCTGCCTGAGAGAATGACAGTGGAAAGTACTGATGAGATGGCTTGTGCCCGTTGACAGTCAACCAAGTTAACGCATTAATCATTCTGGCACATAAAGAACATAATGAAGTTCATATAGACAGACATGCAAGGGATCCTTAGTGTTAAATAAGATATGTAAGAGTCATGTAAAAACAAAGATGTGTAATCAATGTGCTCTGTCTTAATGCAAACAGCTTAGTCAGTTTTTACATACTTGTTTAATTCGTGGACCCACTGAACTGGATAGCAAAACTAACGTGGCCCTCGACATGTCAAGGATTGTACGTCAGGTATGTACCTCCAAATACATTTCAGTACATGTTTGGAAGCAGTAAATACACTGAAATGTTTCAATTTCAGGTTTATATTGATATTTCAAGGGTATTTGGACTGAAATATGTTCCACATATTCATATGATTACTTATTGATACTGTGATGGTACATGAAAGTGTAAATTGTAAGTAGCCTCCCTTTCCACCTGCTTTCTCAGCCACACAGCTCAAATGCGCATCAATAACCTACAACACACGATGAAAGAAAGGGAACAATTTAAATAACATTTGACTCAATCCTGTTACCATACATGTTTAGTGGTACTTAAATGTACCTCATCACTTATCCAGCTTCTTGGTTTGCCAGTCATTACAAATTTGACTAGGGAAAAGAACCCACATTACATGCGTAGTGTTCCCTTTTTCTCTGTTTTACTACTGCGAATGCCGCCACTTCGTACATGAAATACTTCATAACTGGAACTATGTTAATCTGTTTAAGAAAGGTGTGGTAACCAATTACCGTTCCTCATCCTCCATAAGCATGTCATCAACATCGTCATCATCACTTGTATCATTGC
The DNA here is from genome assembly GCF_020497125.1 of Mauremys mutica. Lineage (NCBI taxonomy): Eukaryota > Metazoa > Chordata > Testudines > Geoemydidae > Mauremys > Mauremys mutica. Next base: position 6,810,457 of record NC_059090.1, on the reverse strand, counting down.
TTGAAACATCTTGCCCTATATACTCCCCCTCTTCCATTGCTGTGACCTCTGTTTTTCACTGTGCTGTCCTGAGATGTGTGAGCCACAGTGCCATCCATTTTTCCTAATCTCTTTTGAGGGTGTTTTTTCTTCACCAATAGCCATTTCAATTTTGATGTTTTCCTCTATCTGCTTTCAGCAGATAATGTTGGTGGCTCTTTAAATGGTTTTTAAGTGTGCGATACTGTACATGGTTCCTAACAGTTTCCCTGAGCTGGTTTGCAATTTAACTCTTACTGTCGGTCTTAATTTTGTATGGTCCCCGATAGGTAGATTGCACCAGTCCTCCTTTTCTTGTTATTTCTCACATTCAGCAACACAGTCCCCAACATCAAATGTTATTTCCCCATATTTAGAAGTCTCTTTTAGCATAATGTCTTTGTTGTTTTTCTTGTGCTTTAGAAATGTTACTTATAGCTAGTGCAATGTCAGCATCATGTCTAGATTTCATATTTATGCTGTACTCTTTGCAGAAATCTTCCCCGAATGTATTCGTATCTGGGATCTTTGTAAACAAACTGAGAAGCGGTTGTATTTGTAGACGCACAGAATGCCGTGTACATGAAAGCTGCTGGTACTAACATATGCTTACCATGTAACTGAGATTTCTGGAAACACCGGGTCATTACAAAACATTAGTCGAAAGGGTGAAAGTTTTGTTGTTGGGCGTACTTTAGTTCGCAAAGAAAACAAAATGGGCTCAAGGAATTCATCCTGATCACTCCTAGTGTCAACCATCTTCCGCAATGCTCTAACTTGTCTTAAGGAATGTTCCTTCGCCTATTTGCCATTACTTTTATGTGTAATTAGCTACAGGAATAGCCCATCTTTTAATATTACTTTTGGAAAGAAGTTGTTGTGGTTTTTTGGTAGATATGAAGACACCAAAAAAAAAAAAGCTATAGCAACCCTGACAATGACCAACTGCAGTTTATCAAAAAAAGTACGGTGATTGTTCTCAAATAGTTGTCAACAACAATGTGCCTTTTTAATAAAAAAAAAAAATCATAAAGGCGATGAAATCTATGTTCACTGTCACCTATCTGTGATCTGATAGTGAGGTTGAATACATAGTAAAAATAACCAGGAAAAAAAACCCAATTACCTTATTATTGAATTCAGGATTGAAATCTGTCAGTATTCGCTGTGGACATCCACGTTGAACAACCATTTTGTACATGCTGTTTGCCACCTCATATGCTGACTTTTTTCAAAGTGGAAAGACTTCCACCCATCTTGAAAGATAATCTATGGCTGTCAGTATATACTAGTAACCATTCTCTGTTGCTGGTAATGGCCCTTGTAACAGATCGAGCACTCGCTGCTGCGGCACCTCCTGCTGGTCATCCAGGAATTAGCTCAATTCCAGCACTCAGCCCGCCTCCTGCTGGTCAGTGTCTCGCCTTTCTCAGGCCCCTGTGTCCCTCCTGGACCCTGGTGCCCTTTACCTTGGGGTTCTGCCCCCAGCAGTACCCCTGCTCTGGGTCTCCTCTCCCCGGGGGACCCCCAACCCTCTATACCCACCTTTCCTCAGTGGCTACTGTGAGTCATCATTCAGCCCCGCTCCCTGGGGCAGACACAGTCTGTCATGGCCACTCATCGCTGGCAAGGGGGTTGGACCAGCTGCCTCTGCCGATCCCCAGGCTGCTCCTCTGCAGCCCCAGTACCTGCTTAGGCCTTAAACAAGGCCTCAGCCTGGGGAGTTGCCAGGCTGGAGCTCCCCAGCTCCTCCTGCCCTTCCCCAGCCCTGCTTTGCCCCAGGTACTCTGTGCTCCCAGGCAGCCAGGCCCTTCCTACTCCCAGCTGGAGTGAGACTGACCCAGCTCCTCCCTTAACCAGTATATCAGGGCCAGGTGTGGCCACAGCTGTGGCTGCCTCCATAGTCAGCCTACCTGAGCTGCCTTTAACCTTTTCCCCTCGGAGTGGGGTAACTGCCCTGCTAGACCCCCCCTCAAAATCCCCACCCCAGCGGAATAGCTTGCTTTTGGGCCCTTAATAGTGTCCCTTTGAAAAACTGCCAACTCTCCTCAGTTGTTTTCCCCCCTCAGTCTTGATTCCCATGGGACCTTACGTATCAGCTCTCCGAGCTTACCAAAATCCACCTTCCTGAAATCCAGTCTCTATTTTGCTGTACTTCCTTCTACCCTTCCTTAGAATTGTGAACTCTATGATTTCATGATCATGTTCACCCAAGCTGCCTTCTACTTTCAAATTCTCACCGAGTTCCTCCCTATTTGTTAAAATCAAGTCTAGAACAGCTTCCGCCCAGTAGCTTTTCAACCTTCTGAAATAAAAAGTTGTCTGCAATGCAGTCCAAGAACTTATTGGATAGTCTGTGCCCCACGGTGTTATTTTCCCAACGTATATCTGGATAGTTGAAGTCCCCCATCACCACCAAATCTTGGGCTTTGGATGATTTTGTTAGTTGTTTAAAAAAAGCCTCATCCACCTCTTCCAGCTGGTCAGGTGGCCTGTAGTAGACTCCTAGCATGACATCACCCTTTTTTACCCCTTTTAGCCTAACTCAGAGACTCTCTCAACACTTCCGTCTCCTATGTCCATCTCCACCTCAGTCCAAGTGTGTACATTTTTAATATATAAGGCAACACCTCCTCCCTTTTTCCCCTGTCTATCCTTCCTGAGCAAGCTGTACCCATCCTCACCAACATTCCAATCATGTGTATTATCCCACCAAGTTTCAGTGATGCCAACAATGTCATAGTTGTATTTATTTATTAGCGCTTCCAGTTCTTCCTGCTTATTACCATACTTCTCGCATTTGTCTATAGGCATCTAAGATACTGATTTGATCTTGCCTCCCAGTTTTGCCCAGACCCTGCTTTCTCTCTGCCATTATAGCCCACGCTCCCTCTTGTTTCCGACCCATCTCCCAGGTCTCCATGTTCCCCACTTACCTGTGGGCTTTGCTCACCTGTCCCTGTCGAACCTAGTTTAATGCCCTCCTCACTAGGTTAGCCAGTCTGTGTCCAAATAGGGTCTTTCCCCTCCTCGAAAGGTGAACGCCATCTCTGCCTAGCAGTCCTTCCTCGAATAGCATCCCGTGGGCGAGGAAGCCAAAGCCCTCCTGGTGACACCATCTTCACAGCCAGGCATTCACCTCCACAATGCACCTTTCTCTGCCCGGGCCTCTACCTTTGACAGGAAGGATTGAAGAGAATACCACCTGCGCTCCAAACTCCTTCACTCGTACTCCCAGAGCCCTGTAGTGTCACACCTCACAGTATCATTTGTGCCCACATGGATGAGTAGCATGGGGTAGTAGTCAGAGGGCTGGATAATCCTCGACAATGCCTCTCTAATGTCTCGGATATGGGCCCCCAGCAGGCAGCATACCTCCTGAAATGAAATATCAGGGTGACAGATGGGCCCCTCCATCCCCCTCAGAAGAGAGTCTCTGATCACCACTACCCTACGTTTCCTATTTGCAGTGGTGGCAGCAGACCTCCCAGCCTTAGGGGTACGAGGCTTCTCCTCCTCTACTGTAGGGGGTGATTCCTTCTCTCCTGTATCAAGAAGAGCATAATGGTTTCTTATTACCATGACGGGAGGGTTTGGAGCAGGGGTGGTGCCTGCCTGCTGCCAGAAGTAACCAGCTGCCAGTGTCCACCCTGAGCCATCTCCTCCTCCACCAGTGGTGTCAGCAGTCCTGTGTAATGGGACAGCTACCTCAGCTGTCTCCACATGGACACTGTCCAGGAATTGCTCATGGATTCAGATGCTCCTCAGCCTAGCCACCACCTCCTGTAGCTCTCCCACCTGCTGCCTGAGAGATTCCACCAGCAGGCACCTTTCACATTAGATGGTCCCCCCGAGCCTGGATATCAGTAAGTGGGAATTGCAAGTCACAGTCCCTGCAAAACCACACCAGGATCTGGGTAGATGCATCCATGCTTAGGCACTGAGTCTGGCTACAGGCGCAGGTGTTGTGGGTCTTCCTAACCATCGTACGCCTCCTTCTGTCAAACTCCCTCTGTCAAACTCTGCTGTCTGCAGCCCCCTGTCCACTTCGCTCCCCTGGTCGCTCTGTGTCTCTTTCTCCTCCTCCACCCCATTGCTCAAGCTTTAGAGCCATAACTCAACCTGCCATTGGTAAAGTGCTCATGATCTCTAACAAACATGACATAGGATGGTTATAACGGTTGCTACTGAGGATCTCACTCACAAATCTTAGTGGGGAGGCAAAGAATTCTATTGAAAACCTGACGTGGTGTTTTTGGTGAGGTGAACAGCTCGTTAGAGGTCCTGGGTTCTCCCACGAACAAATGAGCCAGTGAAGCAGCCTAGCAAAATAAACAAACCCACCCTGCTATTTACCTTAGGAGGAGAATTGATGCTGAATCCTGCAGCTGACAGAATGTATGTAAACCAGTATCGCACAGTGTTTTCCACAGAGATTGAAATTAGGGGGTGTGTTCAGAAATACAGGGGGAGGCGGGAGAACCGATGAGGGGTGAGACCGTGAGGGTGAAGGTGGGTTGTATGGTACCATAGTAAAAACTGAAAAATGTTTCATGACCATTTTATTAGATTTAACTAATGTTTTTTAAATCACACAAATTACAGTTAGCTATACAAGCCTACTATGAAGCATTATGTCTATACCTGTCTTGGTTTCTTGTTGTAATTTTGCACAACTCTGTTAATGAACTTCTTGAATGCAGTGGCTTCTCGTGTGTCTGGTACTGTCAGTCCTTCATGACATGCTCATGATCAGGCAGAAGGCGACTTCTTTCAGAACACACAATTCTATTCCATGAGGAAAAAGAATGCTCAGCTGTAGCTGTTGTGCCTGGGAGAAGAAAGATGAATTCCTACTACTTTCATCCCAGGAGATATAGCAGCAAAATTGGGTTGAACCACTAGTGATGATGATGAAGAAGTTGAAATCAAATCCAGGCTCGTTCATCGTATGATATTCCATTCTGTTCAAATTCTCTTTTCTGTCTTGATCACATGGTAGCTGCACTGCTGGTAGTGCATCACTTCACTTAACTGTCAGTGTTTTTTATAAGGCAGGCATCTGTAGAAGCTACGTAGAGGCTGATGGAATCCAAAAGTTGTTGTTGTAGAGATGTGAGAATCAAGTCTGTGTACTTTACTTTTTCAGCTGGCTTAACATACACTTCTTGTTGTCTTCATTTAAGGAGTCAATATAAGTGCCCTAATTAGTCAACTTCTGAACAGAAGCCTCTGATGGATATCTCGCTGATTGATCCAAGTGTAGCTTCCAGTGCTGGACAGAGATCTACTACTGTTGTAGCAGATGCCTGGTTGGCATTGTATAATGACCCAAGTGATTTCAACAGTAGACTTACAAGAGAGAATGACAATTGTCTTCTCTGAACTTAGAAGCAAAAGTAATCCACCAGCCTTACTACTAAGTTCTGTCCCATCTCGGTAGATACTTTCCAAAGCTGCTAATAAGGGTTGCAGTAATTTTAAGACAACAGCCAAGGATCGCTCATGAGAAAAACAGTGGATTTTCTCAGGTTGGACTAATTTGAACTTCTGTCCCAATGTATCCTCTATATTTTCCAAGACGTTCAGTCCTTTTGGACTCTTGCTGAAAAAGAATATAATGAAGACATTAAATGTGTAGCTTTTTTAAATGCCTTTTGAAGATTCTGCAGCTTGTACTAGCACTAGTTGGAGTAGATGGCCTCTGCAGTGTGTATTGGAAAGATTAGAGTTATGCTTTTCTCTGAGCAAAGCTTGTGCTCTACTATGTCTTCCAGAGGAGTTTGCAGCTCCATCAAATGCACAAGCAGCCATCTGTTTGGGGTCCAATTGACAAGCATTTAACTCTTCTAAGATGTGGGTTGTCAGAGATGAAGTTGATGCGTCTTCTATAACCTGAACACCTAGAAATTCATCTACTGACCTACCACTGATATCAAGATCACACACGCAGTGACTTGAATGCAGCGATACAAATTGGTGTCAAGTATTATCACCCATGTATGCACATTTTCTGAATGTGGTGAGAGAGTTCTTCACTTTTTCAACTGCTGAGTCTTTCACTGTTGCACTGCATGCTTCTAAGCTGTCAGTTGAGTTTCTTGCAGGAAGACAGCGAGCATTTGCCTGTCTTGATTGGAACCAGTGTCCAACTTCAAGATTAACAAATGACAATGCACCTAACATTGGCCTCCAGTTTGTAGTGTGTGGTATCTCTTGCTTAAAGAGACAGTATGATTCGACAGCCATGTTTGTTCGCATAAACTATGTTGTGTCTCCAGCATATTCTTAACAGCCTCATTAAGTACTTCTAAAATTGGTTTTGACAGTGACTGGTTTATAAGGCTTTCTGTATGTCGATGCAGTCAAGAGGATTGGTGTTTTGCAGCCTTTTCACATAGTTTGTCAGCATTGGCTTTGCTGATCAGTCTGGCAAACCAAGCTGCTCCACTTTTACGATATAAATCCATGGTATGCTCACATCTTGAATACTGCATGCAGTCCTGGTGACCCTATCTCAAAAAAGATATATTGGAGTTGGAAAAGATACAGAGAAGGGCAAGTAAAATTATTAGGTGGATGGAACAACTTAAAAAGACCAGGGGACTTTCCAGCTTGGAAAAGAGACTACTAAGGGGAGGGGGTATAAAGTCTTGACTGGTTGTAGAAAGTGAAAAGCTCCCTCACATAACACAAGAACTAGGGGTCACCCAGTGACATTAATAGTTAAAAGTTACTGGGGGCCCCCCCTTAATAGCTTACAAGCAGCCAGTAGGGGGAAGGAGAAGCCTCACATACACAGTAACCTGAACTTTTGAACTATCTTTTCTCTTCTGCATCAAAGCAGAGAAATCTTGCTCCAAGCCAGTTTTCACTGACCAGATAATGGTTTCACGGGGTCTGGCAACCACCAATGAAGTGATAACACGGCTTGGTCTTTGTCTGAATGTGTATAAAGGATCTGTAAAACTTGTGTCAGGCAGAGTCTTCTGTATCTATTTACAGGACTCTCCTTTCTTCTGCAGAATAAAGCAATCTTTCCTTATCCCTGTCAGGCTGTTATTGGCTCTCAGCTAGACGGACCTGATATTTTGGTAACAGGTTTAAAACAAGCACAGAAGTACTACGTCACACAACACACAGTCAACCTGTGGAACTTTTTGCCAGGGGATGTTGTGAAGGCCAAAACTAGAACAGGATTGAAAAAAGAGCCATTGACAGACACATCCTCCATGAACTTATCTATAAGCCAGGATGGGCAGGGATGCAACACCATGCTCTGAGAGCCTCTGTTTGCCCAAAGCTGGGAGTGGACAACAGGGGATGGATCACTCAGTAATTGCCCTGTTCTGTTAATTCCCTTTGAAGCACCTGGCATTTTGGCCTCTGTCAGAAGACAGGATACTGGGCTAGATGGACCATTGGTCTGACCCAATATGGCCATTCTTATGTAAAAATTAATTATAATTGTTTAGTACAGAAACTCCCAACACCAGCCAAAATTGATCACTTGGGCAACACAGCTCTGTCTGCTGGATACTTAGGCAGAGTAGGTGAGTTCATGTAAATACAGTCTGGCCCTGAAGTCTTTCCACCCACCCCTGGCTTGTCATTATCTGTCAGGGGAGAGCTCAGTCAGACCTTGCTTACAAATCATAATTTGAAATTATAAGGTTGGCCAACATTGCCAAAACGAACATGCCAACGTTGTCAGCAAAAACAACAGCTATGTGAGGAAGCTTTCCAACCAATGACTAAATTGGCAGCACTGCATGTAACTAGTTGACAACTGTGGGGTGTTGGGGAAATTCGGGGCTGGGGGGTGAAGGGAAGGCCCGGTTTCACTGAATTAAGTCTCCTGCTGCAGCCCCTCAGTAGGTTACATCAGACAAAGAGGAGCTGTGGTGACTAGGCCTTGGGATGCCTGTACCTTTAAAAATCCAGCCCTGGGAAACCCATACTGAAAGGTGCCGTCAGTGAGAGGGGAAATAAAGCCCCTATGCTCCCCTCCACCCTATTTTTGCAAACACTGGTGGTAACTGTTACCCCTCTGCCCCTGGCACAGGCAGGGTTTTGCCCTCTCTAACCCTCTGGCAGCGCCTCACCCTGAGCTTAACCCCTGCTCTCTCCCCCCCCTCCAATTTTGCCTTCAGCCCCTATCCTAATCCTGCCTCCTGCTGCTTGACCGCCCCCACCCAGCCAGTCAGTTTGCACCTCCTGCTTAGACCCTGGCCACCCCTCCTCTGATTTGCCCCTTTTTAACTCTCCTCTAAAAAGCAGCCTGCAGAATCTTATGACTAATAAGGGCAGGGTGAAGGGCAGTGGCTTCAGCAGACGTTACTGAGCATGCTCAGGACAGCACACGTAGCAGTTTCCTATACCCCACACGTCTGGCACCGGCCCTCATTTACTATCACCCACCTGGGGAGGTGCGCTGATCTCATCACAGGTGGGGCTGACGCCGTGAAAGGGGCCGGCTGCCCTGTGGTGGTACATCCCCTCCCCACTGCTGGCCCGCTCCTTTTCAAACATGGTACAATCCGGGCTGCTTTCTTGCCCGCTTTGCCTCCCTTCTCCCTCTCTGTTGTTAGATACAGAACATTCCCTGCCTCCCTGGGCTTCGTACCGCTTGGAATAAACATGTCTGCCCCCGCTGGGTTTGCAATGTCTACCCAGGACACTTGGTCTTTCACTCTTGTTCTCACCCTTCTTCTGGAGACCTTTGCAGAGCCTTCAAACTACTTGCAGATCCTTCTCCCCAGCACACCCTGGGCTCCTGCCACCTCCTTGCAGCTTTTCCTCCTCTTTTTCCCACTGAGCTGTTTAAGAGGCCAGCTATCCCTCATTAGACCTGATGGGGTGGTGGCTAATTAAGTGGGCTGGATTACTTTCCCCTTAAAGGGCACCTGCCAGCCTGTGACGCTAGGTTTTTCTAACTGTAATATTAACTAGTTTGAAATACAAAGTATGAATTTAAAAATTTGAAGCTGTTGAATCTACCAACATACTTATCTGTATTGTATCCACTTGCTTCTCACGTTACACACCTGCAACTAGTGTAGAAGGATTTGTCTCGGCCGTATTATTCTCCATAAAATTACATGGGGAGAAATAGGAAACTCAAACATGCACAGTCAAATAGCTGTACTTAGGCAAACCATCAAACAGCTGTACTTACAGAAATTGTGTTGGAAATGCTCTGTAATGAGGCACTTACGGCTTCCTTGCAAAATTTCTCTAAACCTGCATAAAACTTTAGCGGGAGCTTCGGTGACTGAATACAAAACAATCTACTCATCTGTTCAGAAACCTCTAGCTTCAGTTGGTAAAATACTGTTGGAAACTTTCTCCAGATTCGTCAGACTCTAAGATGAGAGCTGCTGGCTGAATGCTCAAAGTATGTGGAATGATCTGTCAGAGGTCACCTTCCTGCTGCATGCATTCTGGGCCACTGACAATCTAACTATATTCTCTTGTGCTAACATTTTCTGTAGCGAACTCCTTCCATCCCCCAAATTCCTAAAATCACTTAACTATAATAATGACTTCATCCACTATTGGAATGCAGCCACCTCTGCAGAGAAATATGGTAACTGTTTGCAGAACAGCTTCTTATGTAATGAAGTAATTGACAAAAGGACGTGGGCATTATTGGTAGACTCTCCATGGGTTTTCAAACAAATCTGGGTCATGATTTCAGAGCCACAGCTCACACTATGTGAAGGTTCAAACTTTGACTGCAAAATTCTCTACCTGGCAAGCTAATGATCCTTCAAACTTTGTGGCATAATAATGCGAAGTATGTTGAATACCATAGATAGGGTCCTACCAATTTCACAGCCATGAAAAACGTGTGGCGGACTATGAAATAAAACCTTCTCTGTGAAATCATAGAATAGCAGGGTTGAAAGGGACCTCAGGAGGTCTAGTCCAACCCCCTGCTCAAAGCAGGACCAATCCCCAACTTAATCATCCCAGCCAGGGCTTTGTCAAGCCTGACCTTAAAAACCTCTAAGGATGGAGATTCCACCACCTCCCTAGGTAACTCATTCCAGTGCTTCACCACCCTCCTAGTGAAAGTTTTTTACCCTAATATCCAACCTAAACCTCCCCCACTGCAACTTGAGACCATTACTCCCTGTTCTGTCAACTGCCACCACTGAGAACAGCTGAGCTCCATCCTCTTTGGAACCCCTTTCAGGTAGTTGAAAGCAGCTATCAAATCCCTCCTCATTCTTCTCTTCTGCAGACTAAACAATCCCAGTTCCCTCAGTCTCTCCTCATAAGTCATGTGCTCCAGCCCCCTACTCATTTTTTTTTGTTGCCCTCCGCTGGACTCTTTCCAATTTTTCCACATCCTTCTTGTAGTGTGAGGCCCAAAACTGGACACACTACTCCAGATGAGGCCTCACCAATGCCGAATAGAGAGGAATGAGCACATCCCTCGATCTGCTGACAATGCTCCTACTTATATTTGTCAAAATGCTGTTTGCCTTCTTGGCAACAAGGGCACACTGTCGACTCATATCCAGCTTCTCATCCACTGTAACCCCTAGGTCCTTTTCCTGCAGAACTGCTGCCTAGCCATTCGGTCCTAGTCTGTAACAGTGAATGGGATTCTTCCGTCCTAAGTTCAGGACATTGCACTTGTCCTTGTTGAACCTCATCAGGTTTCTTTTAGCCCAATCCTCTAATTTGTCTAGGTCCCTCTGTATCCTATCCCTATCCTCCAGCATATCTACCACTCCTCCAAATTTAGTGTCATCTGCAAACTTGCGGAGGGTGCAATCCACGCCATCCTCCAGATCGTTAATGAAGATATTGAACAAAACTGACCCCAGGACAGACCCTTGGGGCACTCTGCTTGATACCGGCTGCCAACTACACATGGAGCCATTGATCACTACCCGCTGAGCCTGACGATCTAGCCAGCTTTCTATCCATCTTATAGTCCATTCATTCACCCCATACTACTTTAACTTGCTGGCAAGAATACTGTGGGAGTTTGTATCAAAAGTTTTGCTAAAGTTAAGGAATAACACATCCACTGCTTTCCCCTCAGCCACAAAGCCAGTTATCTCTGCATAGAAGGCAGTTAGGTTAGTCAGGCATGACTTGCCCTTGGTGAAGCCATGCTGACTGTTCCTGTTCATTTTTTCTCTGCTTGAAGTACTTCAAAATTGATTCCTTGAGGACCTGTTCCATGATTTTTCTAGGGACTGAGGTGAAGCCAACTGGCCAGTAGTTCCCCGGATCCTCCTCCTTTCCTTTTTTAAAGATGGGCACTACATTAGCCTTTTTCCAGTCATCCGGGACCACCTCCAATCGCCATGAGTTTTCAGATAATGGCCAATGGCTCTGCAATCACATCCGCCAACTCCTTTAGCACCCTTGGATGCAGCGCATCCAGCCCCATGGACTTGTGCTTGTCCAGCTTTTCTAAATAGTCCTGAACCACTTCTTTCTCCACAGAGGGCTGGTCACCTCCTCCCCATGCTGTGCTGCCCTGTGCAGCAGTCTGGGAGCTGACCTTGTTCCTGAAGAGAGAGGCAAAAAAAAGCATTGAGTACATTAGCTTTTTCCACATCCTCTGTTGCTAGGTTGCCTCCCCCATTCAGTAAGGGGCCCACACTTTCCCTGGACACCACCTTGTTGCTAACATACCTGTAGAAACCCTTCTTGTTACTCCTAACATCCCTTGCTAGTTGCAACTCCAAGTGTGATTTGGCCTTCCTGATTTCACTCCTGCATGCCTGAGCAATATTTTTATACTCCTCCCTGGTCATTTGTCCAAGCTTCCACTTCTTGTAAGCTTCTTTTTTGTGTTTTAAGATCAGCAAGGATTTCACTGTAACAGGCAAGCTGGTCGCCTGCCATATTTACTATTCTTTCTACACATAGGGATGGCTTATTCCTACAACCTCAATAAAATACAGCCAGCTCTCCTGGCCTCCTTTCCTCTTCACTTTATTCTCCCATGGGATCCTGCCCCTCAGTTCCCTGAGGGAGTCAGTCTCCTTTTCTGAAGTCTAGGGTCCTTATTCTGCTGCTCTCCTTTCTTTCTTTTTGTCAGGATCCTGAACTCGCCCATCTCATGGTCACTGCCTCCCAGGTTCCCATCCACTTTTGCTTCCCCTACTAACTCTTCCCTGTTTGTGAGCAGAGCTCTTCTTGACCTGCTGCCCATAGTTGGTTCCTCCAGCACTTGCACCAGGAAATTGTCCCTTACACTTTCCAGAAACTTCCTGGATTGTCTGTGCACTGCTGTATTGCTCTCCCAGCAGATATCGGGGTGATTGAAGTCCCCCATGAGAACCAGGGCCTGTGATCTAGTAACTTCTGTCAGTTGCTTGAAGAAAGCCTCGTCCACCTCATCCCCCTGGTCTGGTGGTTTATAGCAGACTCCCACCATGACATCACCCTTGTTGCTCACACTTCTAAACCTAATCCAGAGACTCTGAGGTTCTTCTGTGGTTTCATACTGCAGCAGTCATACTGCTCTTACATACAATGCAACTTCCCCACCTTTTCTGCCCTGTCTGTCCTTCCTGAACAGTTTATATCCATGCATGACAGCATTCCAGTCATGTGAGTTAACCTGCCAGGTCTGTTATTCCAATCACGTCATAATTCCTTGACTGTGCCAGGACTTCCAGATCTCCCTGCTTGTTTCCCAGGCTTCTTGCATTTGTGTATAGGCACTTAAGATAACTCGGTGATCATCCTGCTTTCTCAGTATGAAGCAGGAGTCGTCCTTTCTTGCGCTTTCCTGCTTGTGCTTCCTCCTGGTATCCTACTTCCCCACTTACCTCAGGGCTTTGGTCTCCTTCCCCCGGTGAACCTAGTTTAACCTCCTCACTAGGTTAGCCAGCCTGCTTGCAAAGATGCTCTTCCCTCTCTTCATTAGGTGGAGCCCGTCTCTGGCGAGCAATCCGTCTTGGAATAGCATCCCATGGTCAAAGAATCCAAAGCTGCCTCTCCAGTATCACCTGCATAGCCATTAGTTGACTTCCACAATTCAACGGTCCCTACCTGGGCCTTTTCCTTCCACAGGGAGGATGGACGAGAACACCACTTGTGCCTCAGACTCCTTTATCCTTCTTCCCAGAGCCACGTAGTCTGCAGTGATACGCTCAAGGTCATTCTTGGCAGTATCATTGGTGCCCACGTGGAGAAGCAGGAAGGGGTAGCGATCCGAGGGCTTGATGAGTCTCGGCAGTCTCTCCGTCACATCATGAATCCTAGCTCCTGGCAAGCAGCACATGTCTCAGCTTTCCCGGTTGGGACTGCAGATCGATGACTCAGTCCCCCTTAAGAGAGAGTCCCCAACCACCAGCACCCACCTCCTTATCTTGGAAGCGGTGGCCGTGGAACCCCCATCCCTAGGACAGTGCATCTCAGGCCTTCCAATTGGTGGGGTCTCCTTCTGCTCCCTTCCCTCAGATGTATCATCTAGTCCACTCTCCGCATTAGTACCCGTGGAGAGAACATGAAAATGGCGGCTCACCTGTATCTGCGTTGCTGGTTCATGGACGCTCCTCTTTCTTCTTCTGGAGGTCACATTCTGCCAATGTCCTTCTGTCCCCGCTGTGCAGCCTGCTCTGATTCTTCAGAATGTTATGCCTGCAGAAGCATATCCTGATGTCTGTCCAGGAAATCTTCATTTTCTCTTATGCAACGCAAGGTTGATACTTGTTTCTCCAGGCCTTGAACCCTCTGTTCCAATATAGAGATGAGCTTGCACTTTGGACAGACAAAGTCGCTTCTGTCCTGTGGAATAAAAACAAACATGGCACATCCCGTGCAGGTCACAACAGCTGATTGCTCACCATCCATATTACCTTCCTTCTAAGAGCTTCCTCAGCTGTTGCAGTTACTAGTCAGAGAAGCCTGTAAGATAAAAGCATCAGTGGACTCTTCCCAGGTGAACTCCCTCATTAGCCGCTCATCTGGTTTGCAACTGGCTGCCTTTTTATAACCATCAGGCCCACTCAAGGCCCACCTGGAACAAAGCACTCCCAATTTGCACTTTTCAAATCTGATCTCCCCCTTGCTGCTGGGAGCCCCACGGTTACACCACCATGACATTTCAGATTAAAACAGCTGAAAACTTGAAACTGACCAATTTAAAAAAACCCTCTGGCCGTGAATTCATTAAAATGGACCGTGGATTTGGTAGGGCCCTATCTATAGAAAAAGAATGAACTCCATGCCATATTCTTCAAAAGCAAACAAATCCAGGTGTTTCTGGGGCCAATAGTCACCTCACATAGGAAAAGGCTGAAGAAAAGAGTTCTTGCACCATTCCCAGAAGGTAGCAAAAACCAGGCTCTGCTTTCACTGGTACTGGGGAAAAAAAATCAAGCTGTGTTCATGCAGCATATCATGACAGATTGTTCAGTGTGATTTGACTGGAGGCTCCACTTCCGGCAAATGGAATATTTGATGCCCCCTTTCTCTGGATGGAAATGTTCCATCCATTTATGGAAACAAACACCCTGATCATCTTTTTTCCCCTGTCACAAGCCTACCAGCTATGTTTGAGCTGGCATAGGTGGTCACAAGAACTAGTGTCTATACCAGAGTTGGGCTGGTACTAGTGAAAACACTAGGAGCTAAAGAATTTCAAACATTTAGAGACCCAGGCTAGGTAACTCGCTCCATTCTGGAGAAGCATTTCTAGCACTGATGGCATTAACTTAACCAAAGGAGAAAACTGCTAAAAGGCTTTTCTTAATTGTGCCCCTGATGGGAGACATGAAAGAAGTCTCAAAAAGGAAGCCCCATTGCTCCTTTTGCTTGGCTCTTTAAAGCCAAGCTGAGAGAGAAACAGCTCCATGTTCTCTCCACGGTGTCTTTGTCCACCGCTGTGTTTCCTGAATTTAAAATCAATTGACCATGAAGCACTTTTATAATCTAACGATCAATTTGCAAACTTTCATTTATACGATCAAGGAATCTGCAAGCTGTTTAAATCCCTTTTTTTGAAGGGCCCGTTAATACACAGAATAATGGATAGCACAGGGAAGACTGACAATAACTTAATCATGATTAAGAAGGCCTTGAGACAATTCAATAAATCTACTTGTCTGTGTGGCTACTGGGCTTTCATTAGTCTAATGTCAGCTGCCTCCTTGCAATTGGTGACTGAAGCTGAACTGCAAAGCAAAGGAGATGCTCTGATTCTGGGCCCACACCTGCAATGTTCTCAACCATCTCTGGTCTCAGTTGGACTAAGCCATGTTGTTAGCCTCTGCTGCTGTTTTAAAGGGGCTTTAAATGTCTTTCAAAGGCAACTTTTAGGCTCCTGTTATGCCCTGTAACCTACAAGGTGGCCTTTCTATGTATGGTGATGTATGTATGGTGATGAATGTAGAGTCTGGAAAAAGGGCACGTTGTGTGGTGATCCTGGTGTGGTCATGCTTTTCAGGCATTATGGTATAATATGCTCAGTATGTTAGTATAACGATGGCAAAAGTAGGATGCCTGGCTTGGAGCATCGTGGATGGAAGCCCCAACACCAAAGCATGTTAAATTCCTTGATATCACATTGCTGCTTATTCTTCCTGTTTTATTTGCTGCATTCGTGTTTAGTTGTGTATCCCAGACTTGCTCTTTGGAGCACATTCTGTGGTATCCGAGGGCCTGGCTGAAGATAACAGATTTCTTGGTGTGTCTGGGGTGGTTGCTGGGTTCGTGGAGGTAAATGTGGTGATCTGTAGGTTTCTTGTATATAGTCCCCTATATAGGGTTCCATTGCTGAAGCTGATCATGGTGTCAAGGAAGTTGATTCTGGTGTAGGCGTGTTTGTTGAAGTTGTGGTGGGTGGAACTCCTGAGGGAGTTCAGGGTGTCCATCCAGAGGATGAAAATATCAATGTATCTCAGGTATATTGTTGGGTTTTGTGGTGCATTTTTCCCAGAAATTCTTCCTCGAGGTGGCTCACAAAATATATTGGGGAGCCATGCTGGTACCCCTGACTGCTCGCATGGTTGGGGGAAAAGTTTGTTCTTAAATATGAAGTTGTTGTGGGTGAGGATGAACTGGACGTAGTTGGGGTGGATTTCTGAGCATTGTTCATTATTTTGTAGGTATTTGAGGCAGACAGTAATGCCATCGTTGTGAGGAGCATTGGAGTATAGGGAGGTGACAAATTCAGACATGAGTTATGCATTTTAAAAACTCTGTGCAATTCCATAAAACAAGCGTGTACTGCTCACGGGTCTTCTGGAACATTCAACCAAGAATTCCCTCCAAGAACCGCACTGTAACATCTATCTCATGGCCTCTTTCACCCAGTTCTTTAGGAACTGTGCCGTATCATTTGGCATTTTGAAGCACTCTTGCTGCATGACCGAATGTGCCTTACCCTTTGACCTGCGTATTACCACTGAGATCCAGGGCCAAGATAAAAACCAAAGGACACAGAGTGTAATTTTCAGGAACACGTATGTGCTAATGGATCAACACTCCTCTTCTGGTTTCTTACAGCATGCTCATCCCCGTGCTATCTGAGCACCTTCTGAAGTGCCTTGTGGGATGTGGCTAGAGTCTGTTGTAATGGGGTTCTTTCTCCCTCTACTCAGGGAAAAACTGAATTTGTGCAATTATTCTTTGCTGTATGATGCCTGTTGTCTGAAGAGTAGCTTCACCTGGGGACTAAACGAGGAGAGGTTCTATATTCCTGCAGGACTTCATTTCGCAGTCTTGAACTGGTCTCAGAGTGCTCTACATCCTATGGAATGTGAGATTCTCCAGTGCTCCTGATTGCTGGCGGATGGGACCCCCAGTGCTCCTCTCTTCCATAGCGAGTAACTCCCCTAGAACTAGTCCCACAAGAACCTGTCCCCATTAACTAGCTTCCTACTCTGAAACCTGACTTCACAGATGGCTGGATGCAGCCCTGTTCTGCATGTTTCCCTGCAATGCGTATCTGCATATCGAAACCACCACAACCCTCCTCTGAGCTTCCTTGCCTAGGGATTATCAGAAGATTGGCACGTTCCCACTTCTCTCTTGTAATTCAAATGCTAAAAGGCCTTTTATTTCCTTTTCCCCCATCCCCTATTGTAGATGGCTAGTTTTATAGGCTGTGTTAGTATCTCATCTTGCAAAGCTCTCAGGGAACATTTGGCTTGATAAAACACCGTATAAATCAAAGTAGCTGTTGCTCTTCGAGCCTATCTTGCGAGACAACGGTGTGGCCAATTAGGGATTTTCTCTCCTAAAAACACAGCACGTTTTGCTTTGCTAGATGGCTTAAAATTACTGCCTTGTGCTGAAGATCTCCCCATTAGACTTTCTTTTCCCCTCATGCCTCATTGTGTAGGGCTCACTGAAGCACGAGATATGCTTAGCAGAGCAGAGATTACCCTATCACAGGCTAATAGACAAGACTGGTGGTTTTTGCCCTAAAAAGCATCCAGCCCATGGCAGAGAATGAACTCTGGGCTGCTGGGAGCTCAGTATTAAAACACCAATCTGTTAGAGAGGCACAGTAACCGGGACTCTCCCAGATTTCCCAGAAGGCCTGGCAGGTGCCTGCCTCTGATAAAGCACATCAGACACAAATGAGTCAGCCTTCCATTTGCTCAGGTTCTGCTTAACTCAGGCAAGGAACATGGTGCCTGGTAAATCAAGTAAGGCAATATTTCCCAAAGCTCTTCATGAAGCAAGTGTGATGGCCATCCTTCCCCATAGTTGAAACCCTAGTCTAAATTAGCTTCACTTCTCTTCTTCCCACCCTCTCCATAGGAGAGTACATTAGTGTCTTCCGTAGAGCTGGGGAAACAATTGCACTGAGGGTTTTTTGTATAAATTGCTTCTTTCTGTTCATAAGCTGTATCTTATTTTCTCAAACTTCTTAGCTATTCAAAATTCATACCCTGGAACAGAGCGAGTTACAGGGAGAAAGGAACTCTGCAGAAGAAAGATACCAAGGGAGTCTGAAATTAAGCATATTAAAAGGAAGAATTGATCATATACAGTACATATATTTGCTTTGTGGCCCCTAGTGTTGAAGGTGCCCAAGCTAAAAAAGGCCCCAAAAGTTGATGCAAAACAAGCCCTCTTGATTCCTGTAGTTCACCCCCCACTGTTATACATGCGTGGCTCACCTGAAAGATGAGCTGAATAGGGAATAAACTCCACTAGGCTGTGTGTGTAACATACTCCAGCGCATTTATCATCAGCAGTCTGCACTAAAAGCACATCAATACAAGTGCTGACATTGCGTTAACTACTGAGGAAGATCACGTAGCGTGGAAAAAAGATCTAGCCAAAATCTAAAATGGTAGTTAAATCTATTCCCATTATGTTATGTCTTAAAATACATGGCTCACTGCATCTCTAATTTTTATTGCTGCAAGATGGTACAGATTGCAGATTTAGAAAGAGGTTCATTAGAAAATACAATACACAAAGGATTTATCTTCATGAACAGAAATAAAATGCAAGGGTTTTCTTTTGCAAACAAGCAGATACAAGTCAATAAGAAATAAGACTGTGCCCATGTGGTGGTTCTTAATATGAAATTTGATTGGATCCATAGGTTACATCACCTAAGCATTAATCACATTTTGAGTGTTTTTTGTAAGGGGACTGCTCAGTTTAACAAAAATAATAACTTTTATTCACAGGACTGCAGGTTGGGAACTTGCTACTTTATTCAACTGCCTCACAACAGTGTGGATGTGTGAAAGCTCCCATTTGTAAAGTAAGAAATAAGGGAGGAGTGGACCTGAGCCTGGCTCTATCCCATAATGCTCTGATTAGTCCTATCACGAGCACTTTATTACATCAGGCAAATACCCATTTTTTATAGAGCTGAAACTTGCTTTCCAGGAATATTCCTTATTTCCGGGCATTAACTTTCAAGGAACCATTTCCTGCTGATAATCCCATGGACTAGACCACTTGTAGAAAGTAAACAGGCTCAGTGAATGGGCTTGCAAATGTGAATGAAGATTCACAAATTATTGGCAGCATTTGCCCAGCTCTACACTTGACCTGGATTGGATATAAAATGTGATCTGTGGCTGCCTGCACCTTAATGAAGGTCTGAATAGCTGAATCACCTGTGATGTCAATGGGTTGCATTGTCCTGTTAAAGGGGAGGATGATAGATGCAATCTTACTCTGCAGATTAGGGTTGGCTCTCAGCTTCAGAAATAAGACCATCTCCGAACTTTGCCCAGCTTAAAGGATCAGTCCTAGCACTTAGGCAGGAGTTCATTAGAACACATCTGAAGAAAGAGGCCAGTTATCCAAAAATGGCTTCAGAATCCATAGGTTTCTGATGTTTCTCATGCAACCCCCAGTCAATGTGTAGCACTCTTCCTTTTCCTCTGCATCGTAATGAGAGAACGTGTGGCTCCTTGCAGGCTGTTTAAATGCCCCTCTCATAAATGGCAGAGCTCTTACAGAGCCAGAATCCATGAAGCAATTGCTTGATTCCTAAGTTAAAGACAAATGACCAATTATTCAGTTTCCCTTTTTCTTAAAACAAATATCTTTCCTGGATGTACCTAATGGTTTAAGCGCAACATGGCCACTCTTGAAATACTTGCTAATTTTAAGCAAAATCCTCAAGCAAACAGGGAGGGAAATAAAAAGCCAATAATGTGCTTGGTTGCATGCAAATAAAATGAAATATACAAAGCTGGTAATGGCTCTAACATCGCATTTTAGAAACGGCTGCTTTGACTTGCAGAGTGTCAATTCCGCTTCCCCTTCCACTTGATAGATGGCACAATGGATAGTGCTGCTGGCTTTTAAAATCAATTTGCTTAGTTGCTTTCCCCCAGAGATGTGCAGATATTTATTCTGTGCTGTCAAGTAACAATATCTACTGGGGAGATCTCATGCAGACTTAAAATAACCATGCTGTCAAGCACAGTGTTCAGGGGTTTGGTCCTGCTTTGAGCAGGGGGTTGGACTAGGTGACCTCCTGAGGTCCCTTCCAACCCTGCTATTCTCTGACCGGTACCATCTTTCCACCTTTTCCTGTAGTGACTATTACACCACATCCCGGGGTGAGTCAGCAGCTCCAGGGACTGAACCTGCAACCTCAGTCTCTACTCCTTGAGTGAACAGACCCAGCTGGCCTAGGCCAAGGCTGTAGCAAACTTACAACTTCTGGCCTACTCACCAGAATGAAGTAGGGCGAGAGCTTGGCACCAAAGGAGACTTGCCCTACAACTATAGATGCTCAAAAAGGGTGAAGCTGGTGTGCTGCTTTTGGGGAAGCCCAGATGCTCAGTCAGCCTCCAGCTGCCCCCCCATCAATGTCCTTGCAGCCTTCGGGCAGGGGCGTGTGCACCATTCCCTTGATGGTAATGGATGCCTGGCGAAGCACCACCCACACCATGTTGTCCATCTCATCCCCTGACAAAGGGGTGAGTGTTGTAGGGAACGCAGCAACCCTCCTTGAGCAGGGAAGGGAAACACAAATACCACCCCCTCCCTTCCTGGGGGTGGCAGCAACCCTTAGAAGGGCAGCCCCCCAGATGGCAATAGCATGGGAGGATCTCTTTGAGCAGCAGCATAGATCGGGGTCTTCTCCGTTCCAGCCATTCAGAGGTGGGTAGCAACGATCTATGCTCAGCCTGGATTAGCTACTATCTATGCACCTCATCCTCTTCCTCTGGGAGTGTTCCCTAAATCAGCCGGCTGGGACTGACCCAAAAAATCAAACGGAAGAGAACATGAAATGACCAGGGCTATAAATGGAAATACCCGGCGCTGTTTACATTAGGACTGTTTGGCAAAAAAGTAGAGGTTGTAAAGTCTTGACGTTGCCTTGGATTCTGTTTCCTCTGGAGAGATTTGATGAGGTGGCTTTGAGTGTTCCTCTAAATATGGCACGTCCGGAGGGGGGCGGGGATGCAGGATCTCCCTCTGCTGCTTTTCTTGGAGAGGAAATTAGAAACTATGAAACCTCCAGTGAGGTTCTGTCACTCGATTTACACTGCGCCAGAGCCCCCAGGCTCCTTAGAAATGTGCTTTTCGAGGAGTGCTCGGTGCATTCAAGGTTGCGCTGCAACGGAGCTAAAAGCAATTAAGGCTTGTGTTGCGGCTGGGGGTGTTGGGTGAGAGGAGACGAGCTGCCTCCGGTGGCTGGTTTAATGGGCTTTTTGGCATCTGGGAGTGGAGTTTGGTAGACTTTAGGGGGAAAGTCAGACCATGCTGTTGAGCCTGGGGAAGGGTGATCCTTGACTTGGGGATGGTCATAGGCCTGCAGAAGGGTAAGATGCTGAAATATGAAGTGTGTGTAGGTGTTTGGGGGAGGAGAGGATATAGCTCTGGAGCCTCAAACTCCCATTTGCCCTGCAGGGGGCTTTGCCAGCCATTCAGACTTAATCCCATCAATCCTCTCCAGAGCTCCGCCTCCTTTTCTACACTTCTGGCAGCATGATCAGTCTCCGGTGGGGTGACCAGATGTCCTGATTTTATAGGGACAGTCCCGATTGTTGGGTCTTTTTCTTATATAGGCTCCTATTACCCCCCATCCCCTGTCCCGTTTTTTCACATTTGCTGTCTGGTCACCCTAGTCTCCGGGACTGGGAGGTGCCATGTTTATTCGAACACTGCATGGCTGCTTAGTCCTGGCCACGGGATCAAATGGTGGGCTGCCCGTTAGAATTAATTAGGCCTCTGCATAACTGGCTGGGGCTAAGGCTGCCCCCAACGTGACTTGAACGATCGCTGAGCTTGCGTCCATCTTCTGTAATATGTCGTTGCTAGTTTCTAGAGCCCTCGGGGGAGGGTGTGAAAAAATTTAGAGCCCTGAAAGGTGATTGCAAAGGCTGGTTCGTGTTCCTGAAGCTGCCCGTTACCCTTCCCACTACAAGCTGCTTAGTTGTGTGTCTGAAAGGTTAGTCCATAGACAGCTGCTTCCGGCCCCTCTGACTAAACCTGAGAGGAAAACTGTCCTTTGAATCCCCAGGCTTGGAAAGCCACCCCTTCCTAACTGCAAGCCAACCTTGTACGCCCCACCTACTCCTAAACCTCGAAGCGGGGGGGGGGGCACCTTCACCACACACCCTCGTGGAAGTGCTGTTGGCCATTAAAAGTGCTATATATTGTGTGCACTATATATATTGTGTGTGTGTGTGTGTGTGTATATGATTGCACATTGTATTCCAGTGCTTTTCCTGTGGTTCTCTCTAATGGTCATCCTTCAGTGAATGCATTTATCATGTATATATCAACGGTCTGTATTTCTTGGCAGCACATACAAATGTTTTTCACCAGCTCTTGGCTTTCTGAAAGGCATAAACTGGCATTTCAGATTGTTCCAGATCACCTCAATGGCCCTGAGACCTTTTACAGGAGGGGACTATCATAGGGCTGAGAGTTGGGGGACCTGGCTTTGATTCCCAACTCTGCCACTGAGTCACTGTGTGACCTTGGCCAAGTTCCTTTTTCCATCTGTAAAATGGGGCTGCTGCTGCTTATGGCTTTTTTTAGAGCACTTTGAGCCCTACGAAAAGTGCTATATGTAAGAGTAAAATTAAATATATTGCAAGACAGCCTGTCTGTCTATTCATACCTGAAAAATATTAGAGAAACATGGCAGACCTCTCTCTCCAATTGACCCCTTTTCCCTTGATAAATGCTGTACACTTTGATTCATTCTCTGAAGTACTAACAGCCAATATTCTCCTGAAGTGCAGGAACGTGAGTGCACTTCAAGGTAAGAATGGGGACAATATAAAAAGTGCTGGCCTGTTTTGCTTTCTGTGCTGCCTCAGGTTCTCTTTACAGAAGGCAGAGCCATTCCTATGACTTCCTGCTGGGAGACTGTCACTTCTTTATCCCTGTGTAAATGGAAAACATAAGTGAGTAAGAAACTCTCGGTGCTGCACTGTGTTATTGATGGCAGAATGGCTCAGGCGCTTCCCCTGGAATACAAGCATTGCCTTTCTGCAGTGCAGATGTCCTAACCCTGGAGTGGACGTCAGTTTCATCCGCTCCATCCCAGGAGCGTCGGAAGCGCCCTAAAAGTGTGGGGGGCACAGGCGCTTGAACGGTGGTCCCACCCCCTTCTCCCTGAGGCCCCGCCCTTGCGCCGCTCGTTCTCCCCAAGCCCTGCCCCCACGCTTGCCCTTACAGATGGTAAACAGTGGGAGGGTTATGCCCTTTTAAAAGTGTGTGTGTGTGTGTGTGTGTGTGGGGCATGGCTCTTTGGTCCCCCTGTCCTGGCACCCCAGCTCCATCCATTTTAATACAAACTTTGTTAATAGCTCTCATTCGTTATTTACCTTGTGGCGTCATTTTGTACGAGGCCCTTTCCAAATTGGGGGAGACGCTCCCTGCCCCAAAGAAGATACAGTCTAAAAAGACCAATGTTTAGTCTCTTCATCTGTGCCGTTGTCTCAGCAAGTGACGAGAACATCTGAAGATATTTCACTGGCGTCATGGCAGCTCTGCCTGCTACACGCCTTTCCCCTTAGTTGCCTGTTATATCTGCCGGCAACACCTGCATGGATGCTGTACATTTGTATGCTAATAATGGGATTACCATCCGCTCAAGCTCTGCTCTCGGCTACACAAGTGTAAATCAGCAGGAACTCCAGCGATTTCAGGGGAATTGCTCCTCGTTCAGAGGAGTGACTGAAAGCTGAATTTGACACTCCACAAACTTAACCCTGCAGAACATGTATATTTCAGCCTGGCTTTGAGTAATCCTAGAGACTTCAATCTTTTTTTAAATGGCGTCTGCTCCTGCCCTGGTGTGCGCTCATGCTATGGTAGGGAGCAGCTCTATAAAAGCCTACGACAACATTTCCTTCGCAGTAGGGTGCGCACCTGGTCACTTGTAATGGCTGGGTCTCTAGCACTGGGGTGGCCATTCTGATGGCTTCTTCCTAGGGTCACTAATGCCGCGTGGCTAGGCCAGAGGCACTCTGATGGGAGATGTAAATCCCCGTTTCCTGTGTCTGGGCAGCGCTTCTCCCATTCTACAGCCAGTCCCATAGTCTCTGAGCAGCTCAGACACTGACGAATGTCCTCATTGGTTATTTTATGTTAGTTTATCCTCGCAATTCTCACAGGGGGGAACCGAGGCCTAGAGAGGTGAACAGATTTGCCCTAGGTCGCACACAGTCAGAACTGGTAACTTAACCTACATCTCCTGAGTCCCAATCCAGTGCTTTAACCACAGCACCATCCTTCATTTGCAGGTACCGTTCTCTGGAAATCTTGGGGTGGCACCATTTCACCCATGGCCGGAGGCTCTTCAGTAAAAGTCACGAGTGGCGCCGATAGGGCGGCCCAGTACACACAAGTCATCGTTAACGCATTTACACACATTCCCATTATGAGTGACCGTGTCACGCGACGTGACACAATATTTTTCACGTCACGCTCCTATCACTCCTACCGCACTACTGTACTTGGCCGTAGGTAAGGCGCTAGTCATGGGGGCGAGAGAGTTCCCCACAAGCTGGGGGACACTCTGGACCCAGCCCTGCCTGGCGTTTTCCTAGTGCTGAGGCCGCACAGCTGGGAGCCCGAGCGGCATGCAATGGAGAGAGCTTCGGGGCTGGGCTGGCTGGATGGATGCTGCCCCTCTCTGCCCGGTCGCTCGCAGGAGGACACCCCAGGCACCGGAGCGCTGTGCGGGGCTGGAGAGGGACGCGGCAGCCTCTGGGGCTCCAGCAGGCAGAAGCTCCCCGGGTGTCCCGGCGACAGGCCCGGCTCTTACCTTGCTGCAGATCTGGCCTGAGAACTTGTCTCCCGCTGCCGGGGGTTGGGGCTGCTGGAGGAGCAGGCCGCCCAGCCGCCATGTTCTGCAGCCACCCCCTGCGCTCCGCGGCTTGGGTAGGGCTGTCCTACCGGCTCCCGCCTGAGTGGGGGTGGCCACTGCCTGCAGGAGACCGGCGGGGACACACTCCCCACTGAGCCTGCTCCCCCTGCCCCGCCGCACAGCCCTGGCGGCACCTGGTCAGAGAAATGGGTGGCTAAGATCCAGCCCAGGACGCTGCCTCAGGTCAAAGCTGGGACCCCTGGTAATTTGCCAGCTGGTAATTTGCCCCTGGTAATTTGCCACCCCAAATACCTGCTTGTTTTGCTGGTGCCTAGAGCCGCCCCTGCAAGGAGGCCCCTCCCTGGGGTGCCCTCCTGCAGCAGGTCATGGCATGATGGGTGTGTCTGCCTCAGTTTCCCCTTTCTTCAAGCTAAACAAAGGAACATAATCACCCAGTATCTGATACAATGCCCACTTCTGGGCATAACTTATTCACGTGCACCAGTGCACCTTGTTCACAAACCTTGTAGTCAAACCATTTTCCAATTTCCACCATAAACACACAGCGGGTGTTTCCCAGTCACCTCTCCCGGGACATCACCAGCAAGTCATCCACTCGGCACTTTGTTCCCAGGTCCTTTTGCCCCTGGTCCTGGGCCCCAGTCTCCAGGCCTCCCTGCCTGAGAGTCACCAGTCTCCCCCTAGCCCCTTTACTCGGGTCTTTTCCCACAGCGCTTCCTCTCCTGCCGTGTCTCGCTCTTCCAACCCTCCTTTCTGGAGGGGTCCTACCCTGGTCAGGGGATCTATCTTCTTGCTTTTGGGTCCTGCTTCCACACCCCAGCTGGATCTTTCTTCTCCTAGGGGACCCTGCCCAAGCCTCCCACTCCTCGGGGAACCCCAGCTTTGGTCAGTTCTCAGCAATAATGTTCTCCGCCTTTTGTTCTTCCCAGTGAGCCTCTGGTGCTGAATCTCTGCTTTTGCTTCTCCAGCAGCTCTCACCTGCCCCTTCCAGACTCTTCTGACCCCTCAGCTGGGCTAACTGAGGAGTTACAGGGGCACTGGCCTCTTCACTCTTAGAGGGTCAGTGTCACCCTGTGAAAAGACCCTTATCCTGGTCTCTGGAGTCATAGGACATAGATTAAAATGAGACACACAAGCTATAAAGGCAACAGCATCCATGCACCCCCCAAACCAGGCAATAACCCAACCAGAAGTAAAATCAAGCCCTAACAACCTCTGCCTCACTGTAGTGGACTCCTGCTCACCCCGGAGGAGGGAGGTCACTCGGTCCAGTCCTGTTTGGCCAGAATCAGAGTCCGCAGGACAGTCCAGAGCCCTCACTGGGGCTGGGCGATGCACAGTCCCCGTCAGGGGTTAGCCTGATCTGGGCGACTAAAATTGTCATCGCTTAAACTGAGGCTACAAGTGGGCTGAGGCCTGGGCGTGAGGCGGCTCAGGCCGTCTGGAACCCAACAGTCTCAGGGCTGGCTTTAGCCTGGGCGGGGCTCGGGCAGCCAGCAAACAATACAGTCTTAGGTGGGTGCCTGGGGAGGGAGGCGCCTTCTCCACAGCAGGAGCTTCCCAGTGCCAGGCAGGTGTTGGCCCCTCCACCGGGGTGGGTCAGGGGGACACGAGCCCACCCTACTCCACTGTGTCCCAGCCCAGGGCCCTAGCACGGGCAGGGTTGGCTGCCCCTGTGTCGGTGGGGATCCAGCTGCAACACGCCGACTCAGCCGCACCTGGCTTTGAAGATATTGCACTTGGTACCTCTGGCCTCCAGGCCTCGTCTGGCTCCTCAGGCTACATGGCGGTGGGCACTCCAGGCCAGTCCTCGTTAGTGTCTGGGGCTTGGGCACAGCCAGGTGTAGGGTCCCTTCTGGGCTGCTTCTCCTCTGCAGGTTCTGCCCCCACTGGGCTGCAGGGCCAGCCTTTTATAGTTCCGGCCACACCCCTCTACTTCTGGCAAGGGGGGTGGGGCAACCTAGGCTCCGCCCTCCAAGGGGATGGTAGTGGACCCTTGCTTACCCAGGAGGAGGGAGGCCACTCTGCCTAACTATACTCACCCAGAACTACCTGATGTAGTTTTCCCTGCTGGATAACAAGAAGGGTCTGGCAGCTTACCTTGAAGGTCAAGAAACGTGGGCTATTTCAGACCGAAGGGAAAGGGGTGAGTTTCAAACCCATGCTAGCTGCGTTCCTTTTTTTTAAAATTGATGGTGGGGGTGGTCTTCCCATGCCACATTGCTGCAGCTACTGTCTCCTGTAGGCAGGTCTCAAGTCATCTAGGGATTTAGAGCTCAAAGGCCAATAGACAGTGCTGACGTCATGTGCTCCCAATATGATATTCTGCTTCATCGGGAGCTTTGCATTCTGTGCCAGCATCAGTTTCTGGGCTGATGTAAAGGGGTAGCCCCACGGCGTGTTTTTAATGGCGTGATCTTAAGGTGACCAAAGCATGGATCATGATAGCCAGATTGCTCCAGAAGCAATGGATGGATCTATTAACTCCAAGATGGTCAGGAATCTGTAACGGTTGGAAGCAGATGTTCAAAATTCCTATTATAATCTTAGGTTGTTAGAATCTTAAATTGTTATAAGCTGTAGATAAAAATCCCCCAAAGATAATTAACTTTCACCACGTCTAGGCAAGGAGTGCTACTTTTGTCGACTGCTTCTAGGGCTTCCCTAGCTACATCAACTAATTACGGCTCTTACTAATGAGGCATTATCAGCATAGCCAACTGCTGGGGGCCAACCTGCTATTGTACCATAATCGGGAGAATCTAAGATATCCAAATATTTTTCCAGTTCTTTTATAAATACAGAATATTTGGAATGATCTGGCTCTTCCATTGAGAGTCTCCCAAGCCACCTTTGAGCTTTCTCCAAAAGAGTTTGATAAAATCTGTGTCTGTGTTTTCCCCCCGAGCTGTACTCCTGAATAGCAAAATTAATTCTTTTAGTATTACGACTGGATGTAGTTTTGAAATGGATTCAACAGCCAGCATGCTAAAAATCTGGGTTTTATTCTTAAATCGTTGCAAGAAGTTGAAGACTGTCTGGGAAAGTCCAGACAGCTGCTCTTGGCTGGGGATTGTTGGAAGAGATCTGCCAGCATGTTTCTTTTCTTTTCAGTTCATCCCACTGAATTCAGAAATATGCAATAATAGAAATCTGCCAATTACATGAGATTTCAGTGCCTTTATATTCACTCAAGGAGGAGGTACTTCCCAAATATTTCCAGGAGTAGGAATACAAGCTACGGTCGCCTGGTCAGTTGCCATCTCTCAGTCCCTTGTTCTGGCTAATTCTCTACAAGGGTTGGGCCCCTTTCTCAGCACATACCCACGGCAGGACACCCTGCCCTTAACAAATTAAAGAGAACTTCTCTGGGACCAATTGACACACTGGACGCCTTGTGGCATCCACCTCTGCCACTCTGGATTCAGGGATCTCACAGTTCGCAGCTCATCCTCCTTCACACGTGCCCTAATGGTAACCAAGCCCCGAGTAAGGCATTTGACAACTCTTGCTAGGTCAGGTGAGATGGGGACGTTGGGTTGGATGTCATTAGCATGCTGAAGGTACCACGGCTTATGCCTCCTCCCTAGCCCTTCTGACAGCCCCGTACACGCTGAACCAGAAGAGAGACTACATGGACCCCTGCATGACACCCAACCCCACCTCTGGGAATGCGGAGTAGAGAAGGAAATGAGTCACTGAAGAGCAGCCCTGAGTCTTGCTAAGCCAGAAGCACATCATGAACTTCTATGTCACAGGCGGCTGACAGAGTTAACGCTAGCATTACATCATTAGTGAAATAGCAGCTTCACATTAAGTTCAATGTCTTTTCGTTAGGGAGGAGGAAATAGAAACTGAATTGACATTAGCCTCTGGATCAAATTATGCTTGATAGTAAAAATGTTCTAAATTCCTCTCCTAGTGCACCATAAATTTTGGGTTTATTAGAGACACTCAAAGTTTAATCTTGCTCATTCCACCTCCTCCTCCCAACAGAAGCCTTGTAGGCAAGATTTTCAAGGCTTTGTTCCTCACAATGACATGCTCTTCAAAATGTTCCTCACCCAACATACTAAACCCCTGAAAATCTGCCCACTCATTATGGTGCCTAACCTGGCCCTGTCTGCGGTTGCTGAGCTGTCCTGGAAATTCAGCAGTTCACTTTCATTTGGCTTTTAAACCCCTTTGTTCAAATCCCTTCTCTTTGACGGGGCTAATGCTCTTATGGGCTGTTGCTCGGCCCGCCGAGGCTCAAGCTCCGCTGGTATTCTTTAGGATACTTTGTGGCACTCTACAAGCCCAGACCTTGGTCACTTGGTCTCTTTTCTTGGAAATAAGCTATTTCCATGGGGTCTGGATTATGGCAGCCTATAAAATCAAAAAGCCTCAATAACTTGAATTTTTAATAGCCAACTGATCTTCAGACATTGTCCCCAACCTGCCTATTGAATGTGGTGTGCACTCAAAATGATTCACACCGGTGAAGTGGTGCTTGAAGATATTTTATTCATCTGAAAATGCAAAGAATGTGTTTTAGTACTGAGTGCCCTACAGCTAACTTGTCCTGCCAGGATTACACACTGCTCTGAGAGCTGCTCCAGCCTCCAGGTATCCTTCCTCCTGCCCTACCTTTGGGAGCAGTCTGTCTCCAGACCCAGTCCAGAGATTACATTCATCACAGGATAATGCTCATCCCACAACCAGCAGGGAGTGGGTTTGGGGGGAGAGATTTTCATAGGCACAAAAGGATGGTTAAGAGAAACTTTTCTGAGGTGTCATGCAATGAAAATCCCAGTCTTTCCCAAAATCCTACATAACCCACCCCCCACATTACAGGAACAGGACACTGTCAGTCATATTATTTAAGGCCAGAAGAGATCACCAGAGGATCTAGTCTTGGTCCCATGTATATCACCGGCCACCCCCCCCCCGCCAGCACCAGCACGTGAAACCCAACAGCTGAAATGAGACCAAAACATTACAGCCCACAGGAGACTAGACTATTATGTGCTACAGGCAGAGAACAGGACAGACCAAGTTGCCCTGGTGCCCGAGGACCCCTGCAGTGGCAGGAAATTAAGTGAGCGTGACCTGCACCCCTTCACTGCAAGGAAGGCGACAACCCCACCAAGGTCACTGCTAATCTGACCTGGGGGAAAATACTTTCCCGACCCCATATACAGCAATCAGTTAGACCCTGAGCATGTGAGCAAGGACCAGCCAGCCAAGCAGCGAAGAGAGAGAGAGAATGCTTGGTGCCACCTCAGAGCCCTGGCCCGCCGTGTCCCATCTCCAGCATTGGCCACCCTGATGCTTCAGAGGAAGGAGACTGAGGAGGAGAAAAAATGCCTTCCAGAATCATGAAAGTGGGGGAAAATCCCTTCCTGACCCCTGCTCGTGGCCAGCTGAAACCCTGAAGCATGATCATTTAGGAACATAAACCATAACCTGGAAATGAGCCCCATGGCTGCTAAGCCCTGCCCCCAACCATCACCAGCAACAATGTCCTACCATCACACTCCTACATTTGTCCAGCTCTCTTCAAACTAAATATGTTGTTTGCCCCCACAACTCCAGAACCTCACCCCTCTGATGGTTAGCGGCCTTCTTTTAATTTCCAGCCTGAACTAGTTCATGGCAAGTTTATATCCACTTGTTCTTGTGCCATCATAGTCCTGTATCTTAAATAGCTCTTCACCTTGCTGAGTATTTACTCCCCTAATATATTTCTAGAGAGCAATCGTATCCCATCTCAGCCTTCTTTTTGCTAGGCTAACCAAGCCAAACGTTTCCAATCTCCTCTCATAAGACAGGCCCTCCACCCCCTGATCATCCTAGTAGCTCTTCTCTGCACCTGCTCCAGTTTAAATTCATCTTTCTTGAACACGTGTGACCAGAATTGTACACACTATTCCAAGAGAGGTCTCACCAGTGCCCTGTACAAAGGCACTGATACTTCTCTATTTCTACTTGAAATGCCTCTCCTGATACGTCCTCGGATCACATTTACCCTTTTCGCAGCCACATCACGTTGGTGGCTCATAGTCATCCTGCGATCAACCCGCACCCCCAGGTCGTTCTCTTCTGTTGCTTCTATCTGATGAGCCCCCAGCTTGCAGCAGAAATTCTTATTAGACCATAAGTACTGACCTTGCACTTCATACTATTGAATTTCATCCCATT
Source organism: Mauremys mutica (assembly GCF_020497125.1). NCBI lineage: Eukaryota > Metazoa > Chordata > Testudines > Geoemydidae > Mauremys > Mauremys mutica. The sequence goes on along the minus strand of NC_059090.1, from coordinate 6,779,484 downwards.
TCTGTCACTCCAGTCTTCATCCAGATCTCCCTGTATAATAATCAGATCCTCCTCTGTATTGATGATGCCTCTCAACTTTGTATCACCAGCAAACTTAATTAGCACACTCCCTACTTTGGGTGCCACGGTCATTAATAAAAATATTGAATAAGTGTGGTTGCAAGACCAATCCGTGAGGAACTCCGTAGTAACCTCCCTCCAGTCTGATAGTTCACCTTTCAGCACAGCCTGTTGCCTTCTTCCCTTTAGTCAGTTCATTATCCACCTTACAATGCTTGTACTGAACCGCCCTCTTCCCTAATAATTCCCTATGCAGTACTGTGTCAAATGCTTACTGAAGTCCAAGTATATTAGACCTACTGCACTTCCCTTATCTAAAAAATATCAGTTATTTTCTCAAAGAAGGACAGCAGGTTAGTTTGGCATAATCTACCTTTGGTAAACCCACATTGCATTATATCCCCTTTGACACCGCTGATTATTCTTTGACCTCAGTAATACGCAAGGCTTGAGAACAAATTTGTGACAAACTAAGAGGTGTGTAGTTGGATCAGTGGATCACTTCCCCCTTTCTTAAATATAGGTACAAAGTTAGCTATTCTCCAGTCATAGGGTACTTACTCCTGAATAGAATTATTAAAAATCCATGCTACCGGACTAGCAGTCTCATGTGCCAGCTCTTTCAGTATTCTGGGATGGAAATTATCCAGTCCCTCCGATTTAAGTGTATTAACCTCTTTATGTTTAATTCCACCTCCGAGGCGGTCATTTCCACTTCTAGATACTCATTTTCCATCAGTTGCACAGCCTTCATGCCCATGTTCCTTGTCACCACACTTTCATTGAAAACTGAGGCAAAGTATCCATTTAGTTTTTGGGCCATACCTAGATTATCTTTAATCTCCTTCCCATCCAAATGGCATAGCAGCCCAACCTCATCCCTCCTTTTCTCTTTTCATTTACATCACTATGAAAACTTATTTATTTTTTATTTCCTTGTCAAGAGCTAATTCAGGTTGATTTCTAGCAATTCTCTTCCTGGTATTGATATGAATCTGTTGTATATTCTCTTTTGCAGTTCCCTCTACATCCCCTACATTTTTCTATAGCCTCCAGTCTCTGGCTATCTCCATCAGCTTCTCCTCTCTTCTGCAGGGCCTGACTCTCCTCCTTTTCTTCCTCATTGCACCCAATCTTCTGCCTGTTTCTCCTCCCTACTCCTCAGTGCCGCAAACCTGTTACTCAACTTGATTTCACCACTATTAGCTCATCTCTTCCTTTGCATTGTCCTCATGGTCACATTCTTCCATGCCTCACCCTCTGCCACTGGGAGTCTGCCCTCCCTTTTGTTTAGCACAGGGGTAGGCAACCTATGGCACGTGTGCCAAAGACAGCACGCAAGCTGATTTTCAGTGGCACTCACACTGCCTGGGTCCTGGCCAGCAATCCGGAGGGATCTGCATTTTAATTTAATTTTAAATGAAGCTTCTTAAACATTTAAACAATCTTATTTACTTTACATACAACAATAGTTTAATTATATATTATAGACTTATAGAAAGAGACCTTCTAAAAAAATTAAAATGTATTTCTGGCACGCGAAACCTTAAATTAGAGTGAATAAATGAAGACTCGGCACCCCACTTCTGAAAGGCTGCTGACCCCTGGTTTAGCAGATGTCTGCAAATCTTGAGTTGCCTATATCATCTCCTCTCCTTCAACATACCTTCAGATCCCCATCTGAATTCCATCATTGTCTCCAGCTGCATCTCTCATCCTTGAGTCTTCTGTGCCAGGAGCACTATCAGGTGGCAATTCATGCATAAGGAGCATCCATCAGATGCGCACTCAGGGATGATAGTTGGATGCAGAAGCTGTAGGATGTACAACTTCTTTCTCTCCTCTCCTCCTTGAGGGACTTCTAATGCTGCCTCCGTAGCCATCATGGTCTTCTCTTAGACCCCATACCTAGGAAAAGGAAGGGGAACCCCACCCAAAAAACCTCTTCTCCCCCAACTCCTGCTTACAGACTTCCACAGCAACCCTGCTGTTAGCTGCATTCCATCCCTTCCAGTGTTTCAGAGAAGCGAGACCAAAAAAATTGGGCAGAAGCAAATATATGAAAGAGCGTGATAAGCTTGATGCTTGATTCCTTCTCTATCTTCCTTCAACTCGCATGCTCTGCTTGGAGAATTCCATGAAGCCCCAGGGTTTTGGGGGCGAGTACGTATGAAGTTCAGGATGTTGCTCTGGAAGAATATTTGTCTGTCAAACCCTCTCCCTGAGGTGCCTGGCAGCCCGTCCCCCTATACTGCTATGTCCTAGCCAGATCCTCTGAAGCAGGGTGTAATAACTAGCGGAGAGGCATTAAATGCAAAAATGCATGAACTCTTACTGAAGAACATGCAAATATTTCACCACCAGCCGCTGCCTTTCTGCAGCACCATCCTAGCGGATAGGCTGGAGAACATCGCTAATCTCTTCACCCAGCTGCCTGCTCTAGCACCCAAATAAAATGAGCCTTCTCCTCCCATCCACTGGGGAAATGGGGGAAGAGCCAACCCTCCTCTGTTTGCTTAGTTCTACCCCTGCATCTTGGCGAGGGTTAGACTAGACCCTTGTGGTCCCTTCTAACCCTCTGGTTCTATGTCAGAAAGTAGAGGAAAAATGGCCTTGAGGTTAGGGAAACCCGAGTGTTGGTCTGGGGCTATTCTCAGCTCCCCATCGGGCATAATCCTTCCTTATCTTGTGGTGAGGGGGTTGGAATAAATGCCCTGTGTGTGAGGTGCTCAGATGCCATGGTGATGGCTGGTGTGTGTGTGTGTGTGGGGGGCCTCAGAAGTGCCTACACTAAAATGTACAGTATAACACTGGGCAAGGTTTATTTTCCCGTTTCCATATGAAGCACTCCTGCAATGGCAGTGAATGTAGCAAAAAGTCTACTCCCCCTGTGATATGTGCCCTCAGCTCGGGGGTGGGGAGGGGAGAGGAGGGGCAGCAGGGACCTTGTATGGACTGGCATCTGCCTACCTCTTTCCTTCCTTCCCTGTTACTCCCAATAATGGCCCACACAGGTCCAGCAAGACCTGTATCATGCCTGTTGCTGGATTGGGTCAGACTATTGATCCACCAGCAGGGCCGGCTTTATGAACTGCGGGGCCCGATTCCAATACCCGGCGGTGGTCCGGGACTTCGGCAGGGCGGGTCTGCTCCTGGTCTTCCGCGGCACTGAAGGACCCTCCGCCGCTGAAATGCTGCTGAAGACGCCACCGGGTGAGTTAAAAAAAAATTAAAGGTGAGTAAGGCGTGGGGCCCTCTTAGGCACGGGGCCCAATTCCGGGGAATCGGCCTAAAGCCGGCCCTGTCCACCAGTTCCAGGATCCTCCCTGTTCCTCTTCTGTGTCCATCTCACCTGCCTTCCTGCTTGTGACTTGATGCTCTGGGGCAAAATGGAGCCCTGCCCTTACCCATAATGCACCCGGTCAGTTATACAATGTTGTGCAAGGGGCAGTGGATTTAATTCCTGATCCGTGCAGGTGGCTAGTTCGAGCTCCGAAGCGTGAGTTGCTATTACTCTTGTTTATAGCTCCAGATAAGTTGTTGCTCGGATATACCTGTAGATGGGGCATAAATAGCAAATCATTGGCCAAACGGATCTGCATCAATCGCTCCCCAGTTAGAAGAGTAACTGTGTGTGGAGGGAGTGTTCCTTGGGCCTGCACTGAAACAGGCATTCTGGCACAAGCATCTCCATTCCCTTGACCTTCACCAGCCAAATAATTTACTGTCATTTCCCTCTCCCCCTCTGCCAATAGCTGCGTGAGCCCATAAAAGCACAGAGAATTCTAATCAGGATAAATGTAACGGCATTTCTAGCCCTGTGAACACATGCTTTATGACTATTGTGTGTGCGCATTTTTTTTTAAAAGTCCCACAGGGTTTCTGCTAACATAATTGTGTTGAGCAAACTTGAAATATTTGAAAGCTTTTAAGTGCCTGTTATATACATCCAAGGTTTGTGTTGGAACATGCTAGGCTGCAATAGACGTTTTCCAATTAAGTGAAACAGCAGTGAGGATAATGGGTTTATGGAAATGGAGGAGCCATGCTGCAGGGAGATGGAAAGCCAAAAAGCATTAATCTTAATAAACTTTTAATTTCTCCAGGCTTGTGCCTGGTTCTGCGGTGGAAGGCTCCTGTCTAAGAAATCTGCCCCTCTCCTTGCCTAGTTTTCCCAAGAGTTCCTCCGTGCTTCCCTTTGCAATGATGCGTACTCATGTACGTACGCAGGCGTCTGTCACTGCAACCGCCTACGCAGCCTAGTGAATGGAATTCAGTCTTCTGCTCAGAAATATCCTACTGCTACACTTCCGGGAACGAACGCCATTCATTCAGCCTGGGCCAAGGAACTCGAGAGTTACCTGAACAGCTCGGATCTAATCCTGCACAGGGTTGCCACGTCCTGGTTTTTGACCGGAATGTTCAGTCGAAAAGGGATCCTGTGGGATCCGGTGAGCACTGCTGACTGGGCTGTTAAAAGTCTGGTTGGTGGCGCAGTGGGGCTAAGGCAGGCTCCTGGAAGCGGTGACGTGTCCCTGCGGCTCCTAGGCACAGGGGCAGCCAGGAAAGCTCCACACGCTGCCCCTGCTCTGAGCTGTGAGGGTGGCGTCTGCGGGCATGGGCAGAGCCCCCGGGCCTCTCTGCTAGGAGCCAGAGGGACACGCTGGCCACTTCTGGGAGCCGCCTGAGGTAAACGCCGCCTGGACGGAGCCCACACCCTAATTCCCTCCCAGAGTCCACACCCCCTCCTGCACCCCAACACCATACCCCAGCCTTGAGCCTCCTCCCACAACCCAACTCCCTCCTAGAGCCCACACCTCAACCCTGAGCCCCCTCCCACTCTGAATCCTTCATCCTTGGCCCTGCCCCAGCCTGGAACCCCCTCCTACACTCTGAACCCCCTCAGCCTTGGCCCTGCCCCATCTCA